>NW_026542595.1:182463750-183663750 GCF_028750875.1 Macrosteles quadrilineatus | reverse complement strand
CTCATTGCAACACAGTGTTAGCTGCATGAGCCTCAAAGATTTTAGCACTACCACTACATTCCACATTATTCTGCATTGCAGATCTTAACTGAAGACTTTACTCCCGCGGTACTTGCAGTAGTTTCCCACACCCACTGGTGCCTCTTGGACGCGCACCTCGTGTTCCCGGGTGTCCGGTGCCTCGTTAGGCGCGGGACGATGGAGACGTCGACCACTGGAGTAGACCTATAAATTAGTCCGCTACCGGTGGGCGACCGAGCCTTGGACTGGTTCCTATGATAGATGTGCCGTACTTTCACTGAAGGTTCAGAGGTTGCATGTAAATAAATAAACAATTACTTGATGAGTCTCCGTACAGAACATGTTGTAGAAAAAAATATACATAACTATTTCGAAATAAAATATGAACGTTGGATAAAATGTAAAAAGCAACTTATTTTCCTGTTGAATCGATTGAAAAACTTGATGTTTGTGAAAAATAAGGCTAAACGGACAATGTAAGTGATCGACGCTTATATTTTGATTTGCAACGGAGGCGTATAAATTTTAATTTGACTTTCGATGGTGTCTAGAAGAAAATGTATGATATTTACTTAATAGTCTCATTAGTTGTTTTGCAATACAGTGTTTGATCATCCAAGTACTATTGCCTACATCATGTGGAAACGGAAGCTGAAATTTTCAGTTATAGCAAAATATGTTACATTAATTTCTCAAATCGAATACATTTATAATTTGAAGCAAAAGGTCAATGTTAGGGGGACTCTTCCCGAACGCGAAAAATGCCAAATGTGATAAAAACACAAGAATAATAAAATAAAGTCCAAACATATTGTAACAAATATGTTTATGTGACAAAAATCGTGTGTCGTGGTTTCACTTGAAATAATCCTGTTTGGGAAATATTCGCAACGCTTCCACAACCAAAGTTTCGATTTAGGTTGATCGAGAAGGCAAATAGGAAGTTTTATTTGAGAAATAAAATAATATTGACGTCTGGGGAACTGTGAAGGGGTGCGATGTGAAGTAATCTGCAATTCAACCCTGGACTGTGGAGTCAGCATTCCACTCTCTAGTGTTCCTGGACTTCAGAGTTGTAGGAGAATCATTAGATAAAAAAATGGGGTTTGATTTGTACCTATAAAGGTATCATGCCACAGGTATGGTATATAGAACAAATTTAACATTAATTGAGGTTACAAGTTGTATTTACTAGTAACTTATTGTTGGTTTAGGCAAAAGTATAAAATAGTACATTTGAAACATGATTTTTCAATCGATTCACCAACAATTTTCCAAGATTTAGTTTTTCGTCAAGATACAAGTTCATGGTGATCTCTACTATACTTTGAAATTATACTACACCTCATGATAGCAATTTTTCTGGGATATATTTACTGTCTTCTGAAGAATATTCCGTACTTAGCTTTTCATGTAGCTTGATCTTTTAAAGAAATAAACTTAAAGATTCTGTATTCCTTTTCCAAAGGGATAGTTCCTTTCGGAAGAATCTTCTCAAATGAAGAAGAATCATGCAAATGCGTTGATCCTACAAAATGTATAAATTTTTTCTTGATTTTCTTGAGTTTAGACGGTCAGTAGGAATTCCCTAACGAATATATCTACATGAAATGAGGTGGTATGATAGGCCTTTCGTCTCTGGCTTTTATTTATTTTACAAAATATAAATACTCTTCCGTCTCCACAAGGTTCTTTATTTCTTTCATTACATTATAAATTTCCTGTGGCTATCCTTAATTTGACTAGATTAGATTTGTAGGGTTTCCATCCATTGTGTGCTACTTCTACACCTTCCAAAGACGACTTATACTAAATACGCTTGAGTTTTAAGGGATTTTCCAAAAGTGATACAGAACTTCAACATCTACCAACACCTCATACTAGGTCATCTCTGGGTTTTCAGATTTTCTCCAGTATATGCAATTCCACCTTCACAATACCTGATACCCCAGATGATATCTTTGATTTTCCTAGATTTCTTTTCCCAGTGAGTGAGGCCTCAACGCCTCCGCAGGACACGACGATTCTTCCACAGGAAGTGAAAGGTCCTGGTCGTGAGCAACAATTTGCAAACGGCTGAATTATTCGGACCGACGTGGGTGGGTCACCATTATTTTTTCCAGGACCATTCTTCTCTCATTGCACGAGAAGAAAGCCATTGTAGTTGAATTGTTTTGGAAATGTTTTGAAAATATTTCTATGTTTTCAACATGATGAAGTCTTGACGCCTTGAGGTGAGACGAACGTAAACGCACAAATCTTTTGAAATTGGGATCGTTTCATTTAGCGATTTTGAATGCCAAATTAATTTAAAAATATTTTGGTAAGGAACTGTCCAAACTCTGGTCTAGTTATTATCTGAGCGTGACTTTATGTTGATAATTTTCCTCACCCTTGACGCAGTTGGAGCCTATGACCCAACGTTGCCCACGAAATTCACCCTGTTTGACAAGAAAACAATTGTTGTCAAAAGAATTTGTAAAAGCTCTTTCAAGGTACCACTTGTTTTATACGTTTGTTTCCAACATCAGCCAATGCACCAACAACTAAGTCTCTTTGCAAAAAGGTGCAGTGTTTTATCTTTGGAATGGAATTTAAGAACTAAATTTCTCTTCAAAGTCTTGACCCCCCAAAATCAAAGAACTTATCCTAATCACAAGATGGCTGACGAAGACCAGGATTTTTCTAAATAAGTGCTACATTATCTAAAGATTTAACTACCACAAAATGCTCCCAACATACTGACGAAACCATTTTTCTTGCTCTTTAAAATTTACAGCACAAAAGGTGTAGGGTTTGAAGATGGTTTTGAACGATAACAAACTAACGATCACATTCCTCAAAGTCTGAGTTTCTCCTTGTGCGGCAGAGACGGCCAGACATCGTCCTGTGAGGCACCAACCCTGCTTAAATTCAGAGCACATTCTCTCGGTAGAAAAGAAAAACACGGGAAACAATGAGCCAATGAGAGCGCGGGGAGGAGTTATTGTATCCGAAAATCGCGATAAATTATTGAGACGACGAGACGGACTGAAGCCTTTTACGGAACTGTTTCTCGGAACCTGGACGTTCGTGGCCACCTTTTTGCCCGGTGTTGAACAAACATTTCCTCCCGTCTCCGCAAATACACTTATCATGTAGAACTGGTTCAATTGTCTGGTTCAGATTGAAATGCAATAACATAGTTGCTCCCACTCTACTTGTTTGCATTAATGAGTCAAGACGTGCCGGATACCCGGATTGGCTGCAGATATGTTGTATTAGTTGATAGTCCATGTAGCTATCCCCTGATGGTTGATGGTGTTTGACTAGCTCAATTAGACATTAAAATGAAAGTACTGTTGGATCCTACTATTTATTTATTATATTTTGGTTTCGTATAAAATGTTTACTGGATTCTAAATAATTTCAAGCTGTCTCAAATACATCCAGCTCCAATACACAGGACCCTTGGATAGTTTTACTCAGTGTTGACTGCGTTGGAGTTCATGACCCTACGTTGCCCATAACTTCGTGACTTTTCTTTTATGCTAAATGAATGTTTCAATCTTATTGCAAGCGATTATTGTGCTCCAGATAGCATCAGTGTTATAATAAACAGGATTAAAGAATCCTTTCTCTTGCTTGAATCAAGATTCTTTCGCAGGAGATACAGTGAGGGTACCAAAGAATCTAAAAAATGATTAAACAGGCACTCAAAAGCATATAGCCGCAAGACTTATTGATTCATGAATTAAATAATAAAAAAATGTAAATGCACTTGAAAACTGCAAAACGGCCAAACACATAATTCAAATCACATTGATTCACGCTGATTGAAATAAAGTGCTATTCACCTGGTATCGATGGTCGAATCTAGCAAGTAACAATAACAAGATGCCCTCTGGAGTCCCACAATGCTAGCAATAAATATCCCGCGTACCCAGCCGCCTCCCACCACCCACCCTAGCCGGGTAATTTCAGACAAGACAAAACAAGAAAATTAACACCCGACTATAATCGAACGGCCAATATTTTATGTGCTGTGTGTTTTGGGCAAATTGATGAGCTTGGTGGGACGTCTTCTCATGTGTGCGTGTTAGCGCGTGTGAGTGCACGTGTTGCTCACGTCCTTGCTGTTGATGTAGGCCAACACGCCTACTCCTTGCCAATAACTCTTCCCCACGCTTTCCTACGTCTCCAGGTCCGTCAGAACCAGGAGATGTTCTAATTGGAGGAAGATCCACGGTTCGTCCACTATCTTCCTACACTCCCCCTGTCATATTGGGGATAACTCTAATTGGAGGCCAGTTTGAGTTAGAGGGGTCACCATCTTTGACCTTTGAGTCGTTAATCTTTGACCGATTCCTCTCCTTTTCATTCCCGACCGAAGTCTGACTGTGTGTTTGTAATTGATGGAGTTGTGAGGTTTCTAAATGGACCCTCAGCACTGTTTGGATCCACATAATGAAGTGTGCGATCGTCGAAAACTGTTATACTTCAAGCAGGAATGACAGCTGGAAACCAAGGTCAAACTGGCAAGTAAGACTTGACACTTGTTTTTGGGCAAGAAGTGAAATAAATGATTGGTTCGGAAATTAAAGCTCCTGAACAAAAATCTAAAACAAAAACCGGCAATCGTAACACAAATTCTCAACTTCATAGAATAATCTTCGAAGATTCAAGAGACCTCCCTCTCTCAAGAGGGACTCTACTTAACCAACCATTACATGCTACTGGTTTTTACAGTGACCCAGTATTTACCTGAGGGCAAATATAAAAGTTTATAGCACGATTAAATCAATGCTACATCAAATTCATGGTTGTTTACGAGTGCTGTGATGGGGTCTGCAGAGTTATATCACACGTTTAGCTCGAATGACCCATGAAACGGGCAACTATCGGTAGAATTATCGTGTGATTTATACAATATTATTCCTCCGATGAATATTGACTGATATATTATGCAGATTCACAGCTAAAGTCAGGTAGTGGCTTTGCAGTCTGCTATTATCTCGTCGTTCGTCTTCAGGTGTTGACAGCTCCGTTGTAAATCTGTCAAAACTCTTCAATCAGCTGTTCTGTAATGCAGTCAGCTGATTTGGCGATGACGACATAGTCACGTGACATGACAAAGATGAATTCTGAACAAGATTCAAACTTGTTCTTTTTTAATCTTGCATTTGAATACTTAAAAGAAATCCATAATAGCAATCCTTACCCGGTTAGTAATGAAAGTATACAGTTGATAAAACCTTGTAAAATTGAACATAAATTAATGAGAAACATTTTTAACTTCATTGTCATCTGGGCTGTTCGGACATTAACTTGCATTAACATGTGATGGATTACTAAAGGGTGGAATATTTATCCACAGTCTATAAAAAACTGTCAGAAAAAGGATTTTTGCTGCATTTTAAGGCTTATTTCCATAATTACAACAACTGTAAATAAAAACAATTGTTTCTCATAATGCTGTTTTTTAACCATTGAAGAAACTAATACCTTTTATCGTTGTACCGTAGAATTTCTGTTATGATCTAAAAAAACAAGATAAATCAAGCCCTCCTGAAACTTACCATCCCTTCTCTACTACGGAAAAACAATCTCGATAGTTAAAAGGCCGTGTTTCTCGTCAACAAGTGAGCCGGCGATCAGTCCAGGGATATAAATGACCCGGTTAGGGCTTATAAAAAGGTTCCGGCTTGTCCCCCACACTGGGGCTTGTTTTGGGGTGGTTTCCCCAATATTAGACCACAGCCTGCAGTGGCAAACATATCACGACATCTGTCAATAGTGTCGCCAGATGCCCTTCCACAGCTGAGACGCAGCCCACAGCTGATTTGTACTAAGTGAGAGATCATTCTGCGGTATCAAAAATTAGTGTTTTGAAAATTTCCGAATCGTCGTTTAGTTCATATTACTATTTTTGAGTTTAGCTGAAACTAAACTTATTGCATCTATGAAATGCAGAAAAAAAATACTGTACGGTAAAAAGAACTACAGTCAAAACTCCATACTTGATTATACAGATTTGATTTAAGTAATGAAGACACTGGTTTTTGTAGGTGCCGCGTCAGTTTTAATTTTGTACAGGTATGAAACATATTTCCAAATCACCTGTTCTTGTAGATTTAAGAGAAAAGGTAGGTCTATGATAAATATCATATAATATGTTACATGACTCATGTATCAGTACGGATACAGATATTCAAGAAGAACTGAACTGGCTCCAAGACCATGTCTCATGTCTCAGTACGGATACAGATATCAAAGAAGAACTGGCTCCAAGACTACGAATCATATCTCGGTACGGATACAGATATCGAGAAGAACTGGCTCCAAAACCATGTCTCATGTCTCAGTACGGATACAGCTCTCCAAGAAGAACTGGCTCCAAGACCTTGTCTCATGTCTCAGTACGGATACAGTTATCCAAGAAGAACTGGCTCCAAGACCACGTCTCCTGTATCATTACGGATACAGCTCTCCAAAAAGAACTGGCTCCAAGACTACGTCTCATGTCTCATTACCCATACAGCTCTCCAAGAAGAACTGGCTCCAAGACCACGTCTCATGGCTCAGTACGGATTCAGCTCTCCAAGAAGAACTGGCTCCAAGACCTTGTCTCATGTCTCAGTACGGATACAGTTATCCAAGAAGAACTGGCTCCAAGACCACGTCTCCTGTATCATTACGGATACAGCTCTCCAAAAATAACTGGCTCCAAGACCACGTCTCATGGCTCAGTACGGATTCAGCTCTCCAAGAAGAACTGGCTCCAAGACCTTGTCTCATGTCTCAGTACGGATACAGTTATCCAAGAAGAACTGGCTCCAAGACCATGTCTCATGTCTCAGTACCCATACAGCTCTCCAAGAAGAACTGGCTCCAAGACCACGTCTCATGGCTCAGTACGGATTCAGCTCTCCAAGAAGAACTGGCTCCAAGACCATGTCTCATGTCTCAGTACGGATTCAGCTCTCCAAGAAGAACTGGCTCCAAGACCATGTCTCATGTCTCAGTACGGATTCAGCTCTCCAAGAAGAACTGGCTCCAAGACCACGTCTCATGGCTCAGTACGGATTCAGCTCTCCAAGAAGAACTGGCTCCAAGACCTTGTCTCATGTCTCAGTACGGATACAGTTATCCAAGAAGAACTGGCTCCAAGACCATGTCTCATGGCTCAGTACAGATACAGCTCTCCAAGAAGAACTGGCTCCAAGACCACGTCTCATGGCTCAGTACGGATTCAGCTCTCCAAGAAGAACTGGCTTCGAGGCCACAGCTTACCTCTGTCAATTAGCTAAACCGCCGCTCCGTCTTTATTTAAGAGTTTAGCGGAATTCTTGAAATTAAAAGCCGGTGTTGGTGTGTTTTGGGCGCACAATGGCATTCTCGCGGGGTTCTTTTTGCCGCGCGTGCCGCTCGGTAACCCGAGCCCATTGTTGCCTCTCGGGTCTTCAATTAAAGCAGACTTTCGGAATTAATTTACTGTCCGTTTTTGCGGATTTCCTCGTGCTTATTGATAGTCTATTGTTTGATGTAAATGTGTAGTTTTTCAATGTAAATGGAATCTGTGTTTTAAAGATTTTCTACTGGAATAAAAAATATATTTATTCCAGAATCAAAAAGTATTCAATTTTTTGTTACGTTTTCCAATGCAACATAAACATTGGAATATATTTTTCTCAAACTATATTCAACACTAACTGTAACACCCCAATATTTTATTTACTACTGATGTCTGATGATTCTTCAAATCCTGTCTCAGTAGAAACTAATGTGATCAAAATACAATAGTTTCTGCAAAATTCATAGTGGTGGTAAATCACTCATGTTATTGGGGATATCCGAGTGCGGAGGGACAGATTGCTGGATTTATGATGAGTGTCTCCCTCCCCGGTATCAATTATGTACCGGTGTGATGTGATGTACAATGTCCAGCGTCCCCCCAGATGGACTGATGCGAGGATTTCATTGATATTTGGCTCAAAATGCAACCCTGTATCATCTTAAAATATTGGATATTATATAATACAGTGGTTTAACATGGTATGTGTTGTATGAAAAAGAAAGAGATCAAGATAAATACATTATTTTGCACAATAGTAGTTTGTGAATAAGAAAGAGCTGTAACCTGAAATTCTTTGAAGTCTATTTAAACATAAAAATACCTCCGCCGCAGCAAACCTGCCGACTAAGCAAATTTCCATTTGTCTGAATTGATTTTCAGATAAATATATTTTAATAACATTAGGTTTAACGAGTACCTAGGTTTGCTGCTACAAGGAAACTTATAAAGTGTGTTTTTGAGTAAAATATTGATAGCTTAGTACAAAATAAATAAATTTGCCAAGTTTGATCAAAATATATTCATAAACAAGCAAACTACAACATTTGACAATATTCTCCATAAGAATAACATGGGAATTTTAAATTTACAATTTTTTTAATTTTCTCCGTTACTAATAATTGAACAAAAATACTTTTACATACTAAATTATTTATTTTTTTAAGCTCTTTAAAAAGGTCTAAAGAGAAATTGGGAAATTTTGTGTTTTGAGGGTCAAAAGTGAGAAAACCCAATTTTTACCCCATAAAACCCCCCGTAAAGCCCCGTTCCCATGGTCCGATCGTGCTGGTTTGCGAACTCATTCAAGTTTATCCCGCTTTACACCTTTAAACCAAATTTCATCAAAATCGGACAAAAATTACTCAAGTTATCGCGTTCACGGACGTATATATATATATATATATATATATATATATATAAGTCTATATATATATATACATATATAAAAATTTGAACGAATAGTGTTTTTGGCCTCTGGGGACATCAAAATGAAAAAGTAAATCGGTCCCGGGTCTAGGTCTTACCGTGCCACCTACGGTAATAGCTACTTCCCTATAGGGAAATTCGCTAAAATAGAAAGCACATTTTAAATCGGTACTCTTAAATTAGTTCCTCTTCAAGAAACTAAAACTTCATAACTTAAGCTCGTCTTTACTATTAAATTGTGAAACTATCAATTTTTTTTTATTCGATCATGATGTGATTACAATCAATTTGCTCCTCAAGTCAATTAAACATAAGCGCTAAGTTGCTCAATATCGCATCTCTGAGGTTTTATGTACCGTCACGCTTTTAAGTGTCTTCAAATTTAACTCTAAGTTGGGTTCCTTCTACTGAAGCATAGAAGTCCTTCTATTTCAGTTGTGAGTTTTAAACACGTCAAAATTGTCTACTCCATGACAGCTTCGAGTCATTCCTACAGCAACCTTGAGTTTCATCTACATCAGCTCTTTCTTCCCGGAAACATATACATCTCCGAAGTTTCTAGAATTTTAACTTTGGGTTCATTCGACTGCAGCATTGAGTAAGACACATTAAACTAAGACATTGCGTTTCGTACACTTCAGCACTAAATTTCCAACATGCCATTTCGGGGTTATTCATTAAGCATTGAGTCCTGATACCATCCTCGAATTCATGCATTGCCTTGAATCTCTCACAGTGCTGCCTGATAGCTACTCTTTGTTTTCTACTGTCCAAAGCGTGTGCTCCCACTATCTCCGCGTTCCGCCATCTCCGAACCCAAATCTGTCCCGCCATCTCCGAATTCTTGAGTGACCCTTGTAATCCCGTCACTGCCTGCGTTGTTAGAAGATTTAATGAAAATTTAACCCGTGGGTTAGGTTAGGTTAGGTCAGGTTAGGTTAGGTTAGGTTAGGTTAGATTAGGTTAGGTTAGGTTAGGTTAGGTTAAGTTAGGTTAGGTTTGGACGGAAAGTCTTAACGCAGGAAGTAACCGAGGATTATAGGGGTCACTCTGAAATTCGGAGGTAGCGGTACAAGGAGGTGGCGGGACGCGGAGAAAGCGGGAGGTAACCGTCCAAAGTATCAAAATTTTTACCTTCCCAGCTGATTATCTCCCCAGCTTTTCCACTTCTCCACATCCACAACTTATGACGCCGATGTCGCCGTCGCAATCCCACTACACGACTAGCTCTGGTAATTAATAACAGTCGATACACGACTCTCTTATCTACATCCAAGGACGTGGCGCAGGCGCTCCCTGGCAGCCACGCGGGTAATCACTTCCTTACTGATAGCAAGGATCAAGGACGATTACCGCTGCCACTTATCGGCTGAGATTATTGGCATTATGGTAATCGACGAGAAATCGCGAGATGAAGATGTTTGCTGCGTGGCCTCCCATTGTTGAAGTACTTGTGTGAAATTGCTAAGTTTAACTAATAATTGTATGCAAATGTATGTATTTAAAGGTATTTTAATGTGTTTGTGTTCTAAGGTGATTAAGTGTTTACTTTGTAAGTCAATGTACAATATGGGAAAACTGTTTAAAAGATAGTTCATAGCCATTACCCGTTCTTCTCTGAACATGTAAATAATTATCGTATGTTTTTAGTGTAGTAAGATCTCTACTAACACACTTATTCTTATCCATAAATTTTAACTAGACGAGAGTAGACCTATAGCTTAATATGTGCTCCGAACCATCGAGGAACTTAAATATGTGACGTAAATACATAATCGAAACCTAGGCGTGATTTGAACTCGAGTTTTGAGTACAGAATTCCCATGCTCTAACCTAGATCAGCACGCAACTTTGTTAATATTTACGATTGAATACAAGTACATTAGGTTTTAGAACAAAAACTAACATTATAAAAAAAAATTAAGAATAATCTATCCGAAGGCTTTTTTATCACTAAATAGGCCTTATAGGTTTGTTTAACAAACGACGTAAATAATTGTTTTGGCTAGACCCTGTACATAACCAGCGTCTTCCAATTATCTATGAGACGACGGTGTTTATTATCTTCCTACTCCTAGCTTCTTCGTCTTCCTTCTCTCGCTCTGCTCCCGTCAGCCGCTCAGTCTTGGCAGATTTATCTTCTCTTGACCGCCTGGATTATGATTTATATGGCATATTCCGAGCAAAATTCCTCTCGTCGTCTGCTGTCAAGTTACTCATCTTGAACGTTCTATCAGATTCGTTTTCATCTGCATCAATCTCTCACACATTGTCGTTTGTAAACCATCCTATTTAGATTGTGAACCTAAAACATGTAACACTCCAGTCAGTAGGTTACATGTGTTTTTGTTGTACAACTGGGTAGCTGAGTAATAATAATAATCAGAGGGTCCCAAGTTTGCTCCTGAGAAATTAGTTTTAATGGAAATGTGCATTTACAAGTCTCGATTTTTACCTAGCGCTTTATAAGATTCTATGAGGTGAGACTTATAAAAATTAAAAAGTTCTTTGGTATTCAAAACCAAAATAAAACCCACTTTATAAGTTATCCGATTGGTTAATTATTGTCAGTTTCGTTAAGCCTTATAGCGTTCATTACCAAAGATAATAGAGCTAATGGGTTCAAGTGAGTTTATATAAGAAATTATACTATAGTTTATCAGTTATCAAATGAACTACCAGTGTACTAAACCTTTGAAAAAATATATTTAGTCTCTAACACGATAATATTTCCATTAAACAATGTCAAGTTAAAATTTAAAAAGTATGCGACTACGGCGTACTCCTAGCAAGCTCGCCAGGCGGAATGCCGTCTTCAAAATTGATCGCAATTACTCGTACGATCTTATCCCGCGGCTGCCGGCTTCCACAGTTCTTAATAATACCTCTGAAAGCAAGGGCAAGACGCATGGCCCAATAAAAACCCTCCAAACATGTCCCTAATTTAAATGGATCGTCAATATCGAGCGATTAGACTGAGAGAGTTATGTGCTGCGATGGGGCGCCTGAAGCGGCTGCTATGAGCTGCTCCTCTCCTCGTTGACGCCGAACGGGTATTTTCCAGGAACTATTATAAGCAATACTAGAACATTGTGAGTAACGTGTTATTTTTAACGTGGTTGATATTATTAACACCAAAATACGTTTAGAAATCTGAAATGATAGATCTATGTTGAAATTAGGTCAGTATGGTATACAAATCTTGTTAACATTGAAAATCTAAGGTTAACTTGATGTAATTTTATGTTTGGTGCATCCAACATTTATTTTTGTTTAATGCTAACTAAAAAGTTGTTCTAACTTTTACTTGAACATAATATATGTAATATTCGTATTGTTTTTTGTCATAGTCTGTGGATACTACCAAAAGTCGACAACACTGCCATAACAAATATTATAATCAAACTGTTAGTTATTATCATTGCATAACAGGCGGTAATTGAAACATTTAGAGAAGTAGACAGCGATACAACGGCAAAGACTTTAAAACTTTAATCTAACTTCTATATAAGATTAAGCCACTGTAAATAAGTTTTTAGAGTCATGATAAGTTGTATTCTAGATCAAATATTGATTCTTATACTCTCTGTGCTAATTATTTCTGGGGTTTTACAACTGATTTTTTGCCCACATATAATGTTTTACAACAAATACATGCAAATTTTTACGTACATTCTTTTAAAATCAATTCATATCCTATCAAGCACATCTTCTTTGTAAGTTCGACCTTCCAGAGAGAGAGGAACACCACCTTAAATAAAGACTAACTATTCCCTCCCAGAGTTTTATTGCATGGAGAAGGAATCTAATACGGGAATGTTCCTGAAGGGAAATCGAAACCTCTTAACAAGTGCAATGCAATTATTTTTTGTACGTGCGTGGTAAGGAGGGGTGGTCCCTGGTCGGAGATAAAAACAAGCGAGTATCTTAAAGAATTTAACTCTCGAAACGGTAGCGGGGCCCAAATCGTAAATGTGATTTATAAAAATTGCGCTTAAGGCCGATCGGGGCGGGTGAGTATGTGGGCTTAGGGTTTTTATGTTGCGTTTTCTACCCCTCACCCCCACAAGCTTATGTTCTTACCCTGAGGGTGTTTTTTTAATCAGGGGTGAGTTTAAAATACGACGTTGTGCAGTTGTTTTGCCTAAACGGCATATATTAGAAGCTATCAAAACTCAAGTCCCAGGGGTTAGCGGTATTTGAGGTATTGGCTGTTGGTGGAGGGGAGGACTTTAGTACAATACGTTGAGATATGTTAGCTCTTGAAACTAAACTGTGTGAGAGTAAATTTAAAAGATGATTATTCAAAATATAGCTTACACATGATACAAAATGAACTTAAAAGCGGTTTTGATTTAAAATATATATACAGTATAAAATCTATTTACCAAATGATATCAAGTAATTTTTACAACTTTTTTGAAGTAAAAAATTTTTGTGAAGAGTTGTACCGTTAGTACAACACATGAACCTCATAACATCATAAACTCCCGACATATTGAGAACAGATGATCAGATTGGTAGACGAATGATGCATTGTTTGCTCTTCACTGACGACAGTTTCCTAATCGTCGATGAGCTGAATGACGGGCGTGTTCAACAGGATATTCATGACTAAGGAATAATACGTCGTATATCTGACAAAAACTACAATATATCTGTATGAGCCAAAAATAAAGAGTCTTATTGATATGTACTAATAGTACTATGGAAAATATTACAGTTTTGGGTTTCAATGCTGTAAGGAAGTAACTATTCAAAATGAAAACATCTGAAAACATTGAAGTTGGGGTTATTCTCAACCAAGTCCAAATCCTTGGTAGTGTTGGCTATCGGCCAATGGTCAATCAGGCAAGGACGAGTAGTCAGATGGAGCACGTGAGTGATGACAGCTACCGGAGTTGCGGCCACTCCCGACCATATCTATACCTTGGTAGAGTGTCTATCGGCCCATGGTAGTCATGAATGGTCAGTCAGGCAAGGACCAGTAGTCAGATGGAGCACGTGAGTGATGACAGCTACCGGAGTTGCGGCCACTCCCGACCATATCTATACCTTGGTAGAGTGTCTATCGGCCCATGGTAGTCATGAATGGTCAGTCAGGCAAGGACCAGTAGTCAGATGGAGCACGTGAGTGATGACAGCTACCGGAGTTGCGGCCACTCCCGACCATATCTATACCTTGGTAGAGTGTCTATCGGCCCATGGTAGTCATGAATGGTCAGTCAGGCAAGGACCAGTAGTCAGATGGAGCACGTGAGTGATGACAGCTACCGGAGTTGCGGCCACTCCCGACCATATCTATACCTTGGTAGAGTGTCTATCGGCCCATGGTAGTCATGAATGGTCAGTCAGGCAAGGACCAGTAGTCAGATGGAGCACGTGAGTGATGACAGCTACCGGAGTTGCGGCCACTCCCGACCATATCTATACCTTGGTAGAGTGTCTATCGGCCCATGGTAGTCATGAATGGTCAGTCAGGCAAGGACGAGTAGTCAGATGGAGCACGTGAGTGATGACAGCTACCGGAGTTGCGGCCACTCCCAACCATATCTATACCTTGGTAGAGTGTCTATCGGCCCATGGTAGTCATGAATGGTCAGTCAGGCAAGGACGAGTAGTCAGATGGAGCACGTGAGTGATGACAGCTACCGGAGTTGCGGCCACTCCCAACCATATCTATACCTTGGTAGAGTGTCTATCGGCCCATGGTAGTCATGAATGGTCAGTCAGGCAAGGACCAGTAGTCAGATGGAGCACGTGAGTGATGACAGCTACCGGAGTTGCGGCCACTCCCAACCATATCTATACCTTGGTAGAGTGTCTATCGGCCCATGGTAGTCATGAATGGTCAGTCAGGCAAGGACGAGTAGTCAGATGGAGCACGTGAGTGATGACAGCTACCGGAGTTGCGGCCACTCCCGACCATATCTATACCTTGGTAGAGTTGTCTATTGGTCCATGGTAGTCATGAATGGTCAGTCAGGCAAGGACCAGTAGTCAGATGGAGCACGTGAGTGATGACAGCTACCGGAGTTGCGGCCACTCCCGACCATATCTATACCTTGGTAGAGTTGTCTATCGGCCCATGGTAGTCATGAATGGTCAGTCAGGCAAGGACCAGTAGTCAGATGGAGCACGTGAGTGATGACAGCTACCGGAGTTGCGGCCACTCCCGACCATATCTATACCTTGGTAGAGTTGTCTATCGGCCCATGGTAGTCATGAATGGTCAGTCAGGCAAGGACCAGTAGTCAGATGGAGCACGTGAGTGATGACAGCTACCGGAGTTGCGGCCACTCCCGACCATATCTATACCTTGGTAGAGTTGTCTATTGGTCCATGGTAGTCATGAATGGTCAGTCAGGCAAGGACCAGTAGTCAGATGGAGCACGTGAGTGATGACAGCTACCGGAGTTGCGGCCACTCCCGACCATATCTATACCTTGGTAGAGTTGTCTATCGGCCCATGGTAGTCATGAATGGTCAGTCAGGCAAGGACCAGTAGTCAGATGGAGCACGTGAGTGATGACAGCTACCGGAGTTGCGGCCACTCCCGACCATATCTATACCTTGGTAGAGTGTCTATCGGCCCATGGTAGTCATGAATGGTCAGTCAGGCAAGGACCAGTAGTCAGATGGAGCACGTGAGTGATGACAGCTACCAGAGTTGCGGCCACTCCCGGCCATATCTATACCTTGGTAGAGTGTCTATCGGCCCATGGTAGTCATGAATGGTCAGTCAGGCAAGGACGAGTAGTCAGATGGAGCACGTGAGTGATGACAGCTACCGGAGTTGCGGCCACTCCCAACCATATCTATACCTTGGTAGAGTGTCTATCGGCCCATGGTAGTCATGAATGGTCAATCAGGCAAGGACGAGTAGTCAGATGGAGCACGTGAGTGATGACAGCTACCGGAGTTGCGGCCACTCCCAACCATATCTATACCTTGGTAGAGTGTCTATTGGTCCATGGTAGTCATGAATGGTCAGTCAGGCAAGGACGAGTAGTCAGATGGAGCACGTGAGTGATGACAGCTACCGGAGTTGCGGCCACTCCCAACCATATCTATACCTTGGTAGAGTGTCTATCGGCCCATGGTAGTCATGAATGGTCAGTCAGGCAAGGACGAGTAGTCAGATGGAGCACGTGAGTGATGTCAGCTACCGGAGTTGCGGCCACTCCCGACCATATCTATACCTTGGTAGAGTGTCTATCGGCCCATGGTAGTCATGAATGGTCAGTCAGGCAAGGACCAGTAGTCAGATGGAGCACGTGAGTGATGGCAGCTACCGGAGTTGCGGCCACTCCCGACCATATCTATACCTTGGTAGAGTGTCTATCGGCCCATGGTAGTCATGAATGGTCAGTCAGGCAAGGACGAGTAGTCAGATGGAGCACGTGAGTGATGACAGCTACCGGAGTTGCGGCCACTCCCAACCATATCTATACCTTGGTAGAGTGTCTATTGGTCCATGGTAGTCATGAATGGTCAGTCACACAAGGACCAGTAGTCAGATGGAGCACGTGAGTGATGACAGCTACCGGAGTTGCGGCCACTCCCGACCATATCTATACCTTGGTAGAGTGTCTATCGGCCCATGGTAGTCATGAATGGTCAGTCAGGCAAGGACGAGTAGTCAGATGGAGCACGTGAGTGATGACAGCTACCGGAGTTGTGGCCACTCCCAACCATATCTATACCTTGGTAGAGTGTCTATCGGTCCATGGTAGTCATGAATGGTCAGTCAGGCAAGGACGAGTAGTCAGATGGAGCACGTGAGTGATGACAGCTACCGGAGTTGTGGCCACTCCCAACCATATCTATACCTTGGTAGAGTGTCTATCGGCCCATGGTAGTCATGAATGGTCAGTCAGGCAAGGACGAGTAGTCAGATGGAGCACGTGAGTGATGGCAGCTACCGGAGTTGCGGGCACTCCCGACCATATCTATACCTTGGTAGAGTTGTATATTGGTCCATGGTAGTCATGAATGGTCAGTCAGGCAAGGACCAGTAGTCAGATGGAGCACGTGAGTGATGACAGCTACCGGAGTTGCAGCCACTCCCGACCATATCTATACCGTGGTAGAGTCCATGGTAGTCATGAATGGTCAGTCAGGCAAGGACCATTAGTCAGATGGAGCACGTGAGTGATGACAGCTACCGGAGTTGCAGCCACTCCCGACCATATCTATACCTTGGTAGAGTCCATGGTAGTCATGAATGGTCAGTCAGGCAAGGACCATTAGTCAGATGGAGCACGTGAGTGATGACAGCTACCGGAGTTGCAGCCACTCCCGACCATATCTATACCTTGGTAGAGTCCATGGTAGTCATGAATGGTCAGTCAGGCAAGGACCAGTAGTCAGATGGAGCACGTGAGTGATGGCAGCTACCGGAGTTGCAGCCACTCCCGACCATATCTATACCTTGGTAGAGTCCATGGTAGTCATGAATGGTCAGTCAGGCAAGGACGAGTAGTCAGATGGAGCACGTGAGTGATGGCAGCTACCGGAGTTGCAGCCACTCCCGACCATATCTATACCTTGGTAGAGTCCATGGTAGTCATGAATGGTCAGTCAGGCAAGGACGAGTAGTCAGATGGAGCACGTGAGTGATGACAGCTACCGGAGTTGCGGCCACTCCCGACCATATCTATACCTTGGTAGAGTTGTCTATTGGTCCATGGTAGTCATGAATGGTCAGTCAGGCAAGGACCAGTAGTCAGATGGAGCACGTGAGTGATGGCAGCTACCGGAGTTGCGGCCACTCCCAACCGACCTGAATAATAACTTCCATTACTATGTCATTAAACCGACTTTACACGGCGGATTAATTTCGCCGCCGCGCCAATCCACCACGTTGCCGCGGGCTTATCGATGGCCAATTGTAATGAACCAATCGCCCGACCTCGCTGCCCGCTACTCGTTTCAGATCGTAAATTTTTAGGCTAGAAATAATTGGATAGTATTTAATTTATACGGGCATTTTTATGAATCGTCCCCTCCAGTGATGTAATAAGGAACATTTGTTTGAGATGGGTTCTAGGTAATTGTTGTATATTTATCAGAGAATCTAATGAAAATGATGCTTAAACAGAACAAAACTTAAGTGAACGCACTATTTGTTGCGCTTCAATGTAGCAGGATGGATATGCATCGTCATAACTATGCACTATGAATAATCAATAGAATACGGTAAAATATCAAAATAAATTGAAATTAAACTCTACGGCGATTTGAAATCAATGTAAACTATCAATTCAGATAGATCTTCAACGATCTTAAACTCTGCAAAAGTCCCTATAATTTCAAATACGTCTCTGTTTCCTTGAACGTTTCTTCATCAATATGGATTACTGAACATTTCCCCTTAATGATCTTCGTATGATAAGGACAAGGTACAAATAGTCGTTTCACTCGTTATGTGCGTACCAATTTCAGTAGTTTGAGGAATTTTTTTTTAATTAGGAGGTACAAGGGGTGTTTTTAGATAAAGAATGGGGGACTTCAATAAATTAGTTAGAGTATACCAGAGCCTTCCTCCTTGAGGCACTTCATGGTGTCCATTCCCATCGGTGGGTCAAATAATAATACGCCGGATTTAGCCGTACGAAGGAATGGTACCCTGCTAGTTATCAAATATAACCCAGCCTAAGATAATCAAACACAAGTGAAAATGTTAAATGCATACTTCAAAAACATAATGGTTTACCGTGCCCTTAACTTCTATTCCAGAAGCCAAATGGCCACTTTCGCAACCGATTGTCCGAACAACGCCCTAAACAACACTCGGTAGCCGATATAACTCGGGCCTAATCTGCGACGACAGCGGGGTTCCTGCGGTATTGGCCTACATGTCATAAACCAGTGGCCAGCAATCGGTCCATCGAGCGTGGGCGTAGCGCCAACATAAGACGCCGCGGAACCGGCGACCGGCGGACCGCGCACGGTAGCCGTGTAACTCGGGCATACTAAATAATCGATTCTTTTGATTTAAGCGTCTCGCTGGTTGTTTTTCTCCGTAATGAAGGCCCGGGAAGATGGCCGTTATTATGTATAGGGAACAATGCAATAAGGAGAAGTGCTCCGAGGCCGATAGTATCGAAGGCCTACCGAGCCACCCATTACAGTGGCCTGATTATTGCCCGATAATTATCGTGCCTACCGTAAGCGACGGATTCCGACCTGGAGTGGGTATAACAAATTCAATCTGACTCGGTTAATTAATCGAGTTTTTATCTTATTAATTATGTTGTTTAATGTCCGCATGAATGAACTGGATGGAGGAGTTTGGGTTTGATGAGGAAGTATTCATTTGAATACTTCAAGATTGTCGAGGACTATGAAAAGCGTCATTTATAGTGCTGGCAATTCGTTTGTTGATGTAACTAATCCAGTTTCGAACTATTCTAACAGTTCACAAACCGATGAATATTACAAAATACTAAGATTGGGTCACAACTATAACCCCTTATCCAAGCCCAAATATGTAGTGAAGGTCAAATGAGGCTTTTTCAGTTTCAAAGTATTTCTGTGAATCATGCTATATTACTTTACTTGTTAAAGGATTATCTTATAGCATCTTATAGTTTATAATACATATTCTTTGTTTAGTAGAATATTTCAAGATTCCCATTAGAACTATTTTATATCCAACGCCGAAAATATTTCTCAGTCAAGAACAACACAAATTCACCAAGACACAATGCCTCTCTCAATTTGTTTTACTGTGATTACTTGATCACGTTACTTCATGTACAATCCACATTGTTCGGTACTGTGTTCAAACAACCATCCAGAAACTATTTCCTTGTTGATTATTGTGAAAGATATCTTAATTCACGCTAAAGGATCTTCCAATTTTGAATTCTTTTGGCGGGGTCTCCGCAATCACTTAAACAATGATGACAACATTTCCATTCCATTTCCATTTCCATTTTGTTTTGTCATGAGAGCATGAAGCTCCCTGACCGGAGCACATGAAAAGAGCTCGAAAATTTAATCCCTAGAAAGGTTCACTAATCTTAAGCATGGAAAGAGCCCGGGTCTCCACAGGTACCTGAGGAGGACGCTGACTCGTGTTCTGAAATAGTGTTGTGTTTGGTTGGGTTAGGTTAGGTTAGGTTAGGTAAACAGACTATATCTTTTAGTAATGTAAATTTCATAATCTATATTTTAATAATGTATCTTTTAACAGTGTATCTTTTAATATTGTAAATAAATTCATGTATTTAAACTTTGTTATTGGTTCTTTCTCCTTTGAAGACCCGTTGTGAAAGTTCTAGGAAGAGCCCGGGCTCTTTTCGCACCGTCCTGGGAGGGACCTTGGAGGTCCGGGCGCTTTTCAAGCGTCTGCCTGAGTTTTTGGGCTCTTTTCATGTGCGCCCTCCCTGACTGCAAGCCCGGTACCTATAATTGATGATGAATTGATGAATTGATGATAATTGATGAATGATGACAACAACTGAAAACGCACGTATTCAAACAATCCACCCAGATACCGTTTCCTTATTGAATATGTTAAGCCATTTCTCAGTTCGTACATCACGCCAAAGGCTCTCCTTATAATGCAACAATCGAGCAGAGCACTTTGAGTTACTGGCCGCACTGTCTTGCGGGAAAAGCGACCAAAATCTTAGAACAATGGATCGTAAACATCGGTCCGGACAATGGGACGTTCTGGAAATTTTATTTCTCCTTTTGGAATCTTTAATTTGTTGTCATTATTAGAGAAGAATATTACAAATCAATTGGGCTTGTAAATTGCAGACTGGAATGTTATGTAGATCAAGATGTCTTTGTCGCTGTTTGGTGAAATGTTTTAGTCACAGGTCGGATTGTTTTTAAGAATGTCTTTAGTTCGCTGATGCTGATAAATAGTCTGGGATGCTGTTGGATTTATTTATGGTAAAATTTAACTTCAAAAAATTAGTCTGTAGGATTGTTTGATGAAAATGGTGTGATCTTAATGTTGACGTTTTTGATTGAGTTGGTTGAATGAAGTCAGATGGATTAGATGCAGCCACAACACTTTAGATGTAGCATATAGTTAACTCACCATGTTTACATTTTCAAATAAATAAATTAGTTATTTGTGTTAAGTGGGCGAAGTGGCACCCTCGCGTTACACATTATATTTTCCCTACGGTTAAAGCATGTAAATAATTAGTCTTTCAAACACTGTTCAGCACCTTTTTATGAAACGGGAAACGCTCCACCAGCTGATCGTGGTCGTAATATCTTTAAGTGTTGCCAACTTATTTTTAAGCGTACTACACGTATTACGTGAGAATACAGGTGTGCGGCAAAAGTAAATAGTGTGCGGAAAAAGTAAGTAGATGTAGCAGTTAGCAACTTTCTGTGCTATAATCATTGCAAGGAAGGCAACTTTGTTAGGTGACTGTAGGAAAATTACATTATGTCAAACTATATTACATTGAGGGAATACTACCTAGTTATAAAAATACCTGATTTAAATGGAAAATATTTACTGGTATCCAGTAATTTAAGAGTTAAACTGCATTATAATCCCACCCTATTTCCAAACAAAATTGTTATATCACTCATTCATCTTCCTCCTATGATTGTAAAAAAAAAAAAAAAAAAAAAAAAAAAAAAACTACCCACATGTTAAAATGAATTATTTTAACCACACAAGACACAAATAATTTCACCTAAAGCCGTTTCCACATTCATTTCAACCACGAATAAAAAACTCGTCTTACAGAAAAGCACAACTTTGTAACCGATATAGAAAAAGAGTCAGATTGCTGTAACTCATGTACACATAAATCCTGCCAGTCTGCACAGAAGCGGTTGTATATTTCCCTGCTGAGGTAAAAGTCATAATTATGCGCAGGACGAGGGGGAGGGGAGATACGAAACGTCAGAGATTCACGCGAAGGAAAAAAGTGGCCGATTTCACCTCCCGCAGTTTCCCACAAGTCATTTCCAAAAATGTGTCACCTACACGTGAGAACCTTATAGTCCGCAGACCTAGGGCGGCCCAGGGGTCCAGGTAGCGCATTCTTGTCTTCAGTAAACGCCAAACACTGACCATGGCAAACCTGGGACCGCGTGGCGAAATTCTTGACAGTTCAAAACCACGTTGACCTGTTATCTTTGTGTGTTTGGGCCTACAGTAGATTTAGTATGATTTATCTAGTGCGTAGACAATGATAGTATCATTTATACAGAATTTGATAGGTGGGTAACGCTTTTTATACAGAGGAATGTGGTTATTTGGAGTTTTAGGCTGTGATTAAAACCCATTTAAAAAAATGTTGACTTTTCAGGTCCTATTAGGCATTTGATCATTCTCAATGTGGATTATTTTTTACTAGTTAGGATTTTATTTACATTGTTAAACACTGCCGTCTTACACTACAACTACATAGATTTTTTTAAGGTTAATCATTTTTTTACCAAGTTTTGCACTTAAAACTTATTCTGGTGAAAGTGGTATTTCCCGGTAATAATTATTCGAGTATTCTTCGCGTCTTTAAAATCATACTCCATCTGGAGTTGTCTGTGGAAATGCTTCAAGTTTCTTTTACTTATCTCAATTACATGCCCAGCTCTTCAAACTATCCCATTTTTCAATTAAAACCCCTTTAAAAAAATAAACCACTGTAATAAATACTCCGATTACTCCTAACCTATTAACATATTTACTTATTCATGTTTATAGTTAAAAATTACACCAAATACTCCTCCCTTTCGTATTTCCAGTGGAAAGTATTATTCCGAGTAATATATTCCGGGAATGTTGCACCTCGCATAAACCTCGATAGGAAACCTATTCAATATTATCAAGAAGACAGAAAGCAAACCCACCGCGAGCGTAGGAAGCAATAAGTGCGAGTCTCGAGTATTTATGAATGGCTCGGCTCCGCATCGCTCGTTTATTTATGACTCGCACATGACTCTAGGTTCCCCTCAAATCACCTGATTCTTCACCCCCTCCCCCCCCACCATCCAGTCATCGTCAACGTACGTGTTTCTATCATCTGATAATACCTTCATTTCACATAGGAAGTCGTGGAATGAGCTTGATGTGTAAGATGTGTTTCAACTTGTGTGATTAATATTAGGGCGGAGAAGTGAGAAATGAGGTAGAGTGTTTGGTCGAAAGTACATTAGTAGGAATATAATTCGTATCAGGGTGTTTTAAGTTTTTAGAATAAAAAAAAAACTTTTCCCGATTAATAGAGCAATAGAGGCACCAACTTATGTGCTGTTGTAACACATCATTTTCCAACATTTTAACTGTTAAATACAGAAAAGGTTGTAAACAATCGCATACATTAAGTTTCTATCTAAAAACGTAGTAAAAGAACTATATGAGAAACTATATCTTCAAGTGTAACTCGTCCAGTGGCGGATCCAGAGGGAGGCGACCACCCCCCCCCCCCCCACTCCTTGGGCATACTTTTACTGCATGTAATACAGTAGTGCATACAAATTGCGTAAAATAATTTGTCACACTAACTTTGGACAAAGAAATAGTATAAAACTGGAAATTTGGAGAGACTTAGTTTACACAAATTTGTCGGGGGGTACCCCCAAACACCCCAGACACCCTGGTTTTCACCCCCCCCCCCTCCCCAAATACAAAACGTAAATATATTGGATTGGCTACCCAACCTAAAAAGTTTAACTATGAGTTCGGCCATGGTTAAATCACATGTAACTAAAATCAATGTCGCATAAATGGATGCGAACCTAAGGAAAGCTGGTTCTTATTCAAAAATAAACCACTGCTAAATTTACCAAGAGAACTAAATTTAAATATTCCTATAAAACCTTTAAGGATGCTTGTCAACCCATCGTTTCCTACATGCAACCTCACCTCAAGTGCATCCTGCACATGTGCGTCCAACTTGCGTCTTCGGCATTAAAATGAACACCTGAACCCTTTTGAGTTTAAAGGACCTGCGAATCCCAAACAAAACGTCCTCCACCTGACGAGTCTGGGTCCGCGTCATTGTTTTGACAGGAAGCGATCCTGGCAGGACCAACTGGCGCGGCGAAAGGAGCATCAAAGGATGTTGTGATGGCCACTTGAACAACCGCCCACAGAGGTACACATTCACCACCGCATGTTGGTAATTGATATCATTCTTAGCTCTGGAATAAAAGGCAGGGTACAAAAGGAGAGGGCCACAAAAACGTTAATTTCTCTTAAATTACAGCCAATGATGCAATGATTGCAGGCACGAGTCTGGTAATGAAGTCACTAGATTCCGGATCGTTAGTTTTGGTTTAGTGCGTAGTAAAGTGGCACTTTTTGTGGAGTTATGGCTGTGTCATTTGACGTTATTTCATTTGTGTAACTAGTTTACGGAGCTAGACTAGGACTAGGTGATTTGAGTACTGGTACGTAATGTCTAAATAGAATGTTTAATGATTTTGATCACTCAAATTTGTGAGTAAAAAACTGACATATTTGTAGCTCTAAAAATATCTAATGCGATTGACATATTAAGCGTGCAAAGGTGTACATTTACCTTGAAGTTAGTTTTAGAAGCATGTAAAATAATAACTGACAAAAGAAAAAGTTTGATAGAAACCTCTTTTATTTTCCATTTGTAACCTAACCGATGATATTCCCACCTTCTCAAGTTTTGGTAACGTTACGCTACGCACAGTTTTGATTAACTCTGTCAAAAAATCAAACATAACACTATTTACTCTTTTTAAGCTACAGATTTCATACTCTTACAGTGAAATCACAAAATATTCCAGAGAGCTACACCCAATAATCTATAAAAGAAGGAAGAGTTCCTTTAAAATTCACACCATGTTATTTACACTTTATCGGTTATTGTAACCTAACTAATAAATATACATTGTCTTCAAAATGAGAATGTGGCTTAGCTTCATCTTTACCCGAAAAATATATAGCTTTTAGAAAAGGTTTACTAAGTGGTTATGAGTGCTATGCATCCTCAAATGAAAAAATCTATACGTTCTCTTACATTATTATGATTATAATTTTATCATAATTTTACAGAAGATTTTACTTGACAAAAAATATACCTAGGGATAATTACAAGACAGTTCTATACTTTCATCTTTGAAAACAGAATATTTGTTTACTACAAAGTAAGCTTTACCCAGTCTTGAAATCCCAAACTGTTTTCAAAACTATCATGACGATAAACTAAAATAAATCTTGCACTTATAGATTTGGCTTAAAACTATTTTGCATTCAAATTGTTCGATCAAACGCGTCCTATTTTCTACAAACCCGAGTCTCCTAATACAATCGTCAGCCGGCCAGTGTAGTAGGAGGTACAAGAAGACAGGGTATGTAGGAGGCGGTCGTAGTTTGTCAGGAGACCAGGCCAGAGCACGCACGGCACAGTAGCACGCCACGGCAGACCTGATCCGCTGGACTAATGAACATAGTAGATTAGGAGGCATTGGCTCAGTAATGGCTCTCTTTGGATCATATATCAGGTGCAATTAAGCCAGCGAGGCGGTGAGGACGGCTGGTTGTGTCCCCCCTTAGTTGACAATACCGGTTGTGGTCGGTTCAGAAGAGCATTGCATTGAAGGTTTCGTCGTCCTTGAAGATTGCTTTGCAGTGTTGGAGAAATAGTTTTGAGGGAGTTGGGAGAAAGAAAGGTAAATTATACGAGTAAAGGAGTCGTTATTGCTAATAGACTGTGAATTTAGCTTGATGTATTCGTAAAGCTCGTAGCAATAGCTATGACTTCTTTTGCAGAAAATATCGGATTTCATTCTTGAGAAATGGTCTGTCGTGCAGATATCTTCTAAGACAACAAAAGAGCCATTTCCACATAATGTTAGAACTTCCCAATCTAAATATCACCTACGCGAGGATAGACGTTTCTCCAGAAAAGATAAAAAAAAATTTACCAAGCTTGTCAAATGTGCAAAGACAATTTGGTCCTAGAGGATCAAAAAGTACCCAGATCAATTTATTTGACCAAACACTGTTAATCTTATTTAAGTCGAGTTTATTTTGAAGTCGAAGAGATAAAACAGCTTGTCAAATGTTGTACACTGGTTCTGAATGGAATCATTTTCAGACCCTACGGAAAGCTTTGGAAAAGGCCCAAAACCACTTCTTTGCTCAGACAATTTTGACACTGCCTGAAATCAAGAAGATAAAACAACCTTATTAGACTTAAAGAATCCCGTGTCAAACCCCACCAGTATCAAATAACCGAGCCTGCTTTAGCCGGGGCCCCGCTAGCCCAATGTCGTGTGATCCTGCAGAGTGATATCTTCGTGAACCTGACTTTGTTCCTAATTAAAATATCCCGGCTCCTCATTCCCTCTTCCCTTCGTGTCTATTCCTCTCTGTCCCTCTTGTAGCTTGCTTGTTGGGAACAGCGAAAAATATTGTCGCCCTTCGTGACGTTCAAGAGATGTTAAACAAACAAAACTTACTTTGGATCCAGTTTAAACTGTCGTCAAGCAATTTCAGGGAATGAATATAGAGAGAATGTTTGTCAAAAGTAAGATCAATTGACCGAACTTTGAGCAAACCCAGGCCTTAATGAATGGGCAGACAAGGAAACATTTTGAGGTTCATTCATTTTCATACGGACAAAATGATCCATGCTGAATCTCACATCGAAACGAAGGGGTATATACTTTATCTCGATATTCGAATCGTTTTGCAAAGAAATGAGTCACTGAAATATGTACATTCTTAAGAATTTCAACTATACTCCTAAGATAACTCGAGATTTTAAAATTGACTAACAAGAATCTTTCACAATTCAGTCAGTATTGTGTAACTCGTTTGAGCTATAACTTGTCAAGGCTTAAACAATGATACCTAAAATCTATATTATAGTAATTTTTGAATTACGGCTTCTTTCAAAACGTTTTGAATATGCCTGTGCTATTCAAACAAAAGATTATCCTTGTAAAGCAGTGTAGGGAATTCTTGCATTACTACTAATGACAAAATAGGACGACCAATTATAATTGCTATCTTCTAATTAAACAACGTTACAGTCCAGCTTCACAGTGGTATTAAAAGCTTCGGAAAAGACAAAACGAGAAAAAATATTCTTCAAAAGCGTAGACTCCTGATAACACTCCGTTCCAATTCGAAGGACCAAAAACGTAACAAGATACAAAAGAGGAAGTACACGACAGAAGATGAGGTAAGGTAAGGTAGGCTTGACGGTGTCGTCTGTCTGTCTGCCCTTCCAGAGATTTGATCTTTTGTCCGCACGCATCTGCGGGCAGATGAGAGATAGCGGAGACTATCGCCGTCAAAAGAGGTTCAAACAATAGTCTGCCTTCGGGCGTTTTTACAGTTGGTAAATAAGATTATAAGTGACTCCCAGTTTGTGTTAGCTTTTGAATATCAGCTTAGTAGTATTAAATTTTAATATTCCATAAGAGTCGGTTATTACCTTTGGTATTCTTTATGGATGGAATTAGAGAATTCGTTTATATGTAAAAAATTTAGCTAGTTTTACAATGAAAATTTACCTAATTGAGCCACCGAGAGTATTCTGCAGTTAATTAATATCAATTATCAATTAATTAAGATTGGGGTTCCAACTAATCAATACTGTATTTTGTTACTGCTCAAACTGCAACCTTAGGATCAATTCCTCACGAGCACTCAGTCCAACCCAGTCACCTCAAAACCATTGACTTTTGAATAAAAAAGTCAATGGTTACTATCTTCGTAAAATTATCACACGATTAAGTAATTCAAAACTGTCAACTCTGCATTTGTTTGTTCACGTGGGTCAGAAGTTTATGGATTAGGCAGTCCTAAACGATCACTCCTTTTTATTAATATAATTTCTACTTTTTTTACCAGTTGCTTTTTCACTTTTCCGAGGGAACTGATCAAGCTCTTGTTACGATCTAACTTTGGCTTGTTGTGAAGATCATATATCTTGCCCGATGCAATAGCTATCCAAGTCCAGAATCGGTCCTTTTAGAATCTTAAGGATTGAACAAGCAATCTTTGGTTTGCATTTGAAGGTTAGTACTCAGCCACTCAGCATTAATCCTGGCCTAGTTATTATCTCAATTTCACCTGTTGTTCAAAGCATTAGTTAATAGCTCAATCACAATTAATTGACGTCTTGTTCCAGAATCGCTCTCAGTAACTTTAGTCAACTTTAGTCAACAGCAACCTTAGTAGTTGAAGGCAAGCATTTCGTGCATCAAAGTGCCCAGTCATTTCAAAGTATAGAAACCAAAGTCCCTCAGTAGTTGTACACAATTTTTTCACTACTGTTTACTACATGTGCCATCCCATTCTCTCCACCCCAGCTTCCAGTTTTTGCCGTCCACGGGCTGTCGGCCCCAAACAAATTTGGACCGTTACGGGACCTTAATTGGCTTCAAATCTTCTAAAACCGATAATCCGAAAAAACAGCTGACGTAGTAATGAAGTAGTTGACAAAAGTGTCCCCGCGGGAGGTGACGATGACGACGTATCGGAGCGTGAGGATGAGTGAGGGCAAGAGAATGTGATGAAGGTTCATGGGAGAGTGGAAGTGAAGAAAATGTGTAAAGTTAAGCTACTGAAGATTGATTTTAACTTAAAACTATAGGAAAGAAACGTTATTAGGATAAAGTTTATGTTCAAGCTAAGCTCGCCCTTTGCGATTGGCGTTCAAATTTCTTGCATGAACATGAACCCATGGATTTTAAACCTACATCTTAATACGATTTAGCTACATATTTTTCAGTTTAGTACTAATATACTGAAATTTAGTATGTGTTTATCCTTAGTAGGAGGTATTTATAGGAATGCACTGTATAGGAGGAATGCCTTCAAAGTGGAAATTATATCTACCAGCAGTTAACCAAGAATAACCGATGGTTAAAAGTAAAAAAAAAATATATATCAAACATGTTCTGAACATAGAAAGAAAAATTTTCATTTTAGAAACAATTTTATTTCTAGACTTAAAACAGTCAATTACAAAATTTTGTTTGCATTTTTGATTGTAAAATGTAACAGGTTAAATTGTAGAATCCTTTAGTATTTTTCATTCCAAATCATAGTACATTTTAGCTGATTTGAGGCATATTGTATGTTGTTTTCTATTTATAGTGTATAAATTTTGCGTTATTCTATTTCAAAATAGGAAGCTGTAGCGTAGACAAGTTTGAAACCTTTTCTGGATTATAATTTTGCAGCTTTCAATAAACATAAAATTGGAACATTCACAGGAAATCATTCCTGGTGCTTAAGATGAGTTTTTATTGTTAGGAAAAAAACAATTTAGTTAAAAAACCCACAACTTTACACTTCTAATAATGAGGTAAGCAACTAAACAAAATACAACTCCAGCAACTCGGAGCGCGAACGAAAGCGAATCGCATCAAACAATTATTCAACTCCCTAATAATAATTACAGACTACATCTCTCATTAGGACTTAATAACTGAGTGTTTACTTTTGATTAATTGCAGTCATCAATTCGGCAAGCGCAACAAGTGTGCATTTGTCTTGTAAAAGTCATAAATATGTGACGTACCGTTATTCTTTGGAGGAACGAGAATTTCCAGTACTTGGTGAGAGACGCCTACATGCTATACTCCGTCCCTCGCATACTCTGGATAAATAATAATCAGCTGATGACAACACGAGGGCACGAGACGAAACGTTACACCTTTATATCTCGCCGTAAAACTATCGTTTGCTGGGACACTCCTGCTTAAGTGAAACCCCAACCTGGAATTTGTAATCTTTTGTGATTTTGATAGACTTAGTTTGGGGTATTGAGCTCCCCGATAAGTGTACCTATTATGTATCGATTTACTTATATTTACAAATAAAGCGAAATCTTGATAACAATACCCTTAATAGCTCTTATTAGCCCTTAAAAACAATGTTATTTTAAAATACACTTGAGTTGTATTATTAAATGTCATTACTAACCTTGATAATAAGTTGTACTAATTCTTGTTGATAATCCCCATAAAGAATTGCTTTTTACTGAACATTACCACCTTATTTGATTTTCCATACTTGAAAAATGGTTATTTGTGTAACTAGGGTGGGAAGTGACACTTTGCTACACATGAGAAAATTGTTTACGCACTAGCCGCATAGTGTGGGAAGTTTCTCGAGTGCAGCAAAAGCACTTTGCACTCTTGCTACCCATTATATTTTTCCTACAGTTACTATAAAGCATATAAATAATTAGTCTTTCAAACACTATACAACACGTTTTAAGGTTATGTTAAATCCAAGAGAGCAGCGATCATTTATCTACAATACGGAATAGCATTTCACAAAGATGTTCAAAGAACGTCAATGAAACATCTCCATAAAATTAAACATTGGAAAGTTAGAAATGCTTTTAATCGTGTGGTCAATAAACATTAAACAGACGTATGAACCGTGACAAAGCGGCTTAAATAGCTCATAAACAAGACTTTCATTGAGAAATACTGCGGAAATAACATATTTAGATTTCAATTACACTCATTTAACATAATTTCCGTCCAAATGGCTTTTTAACTACTAGCTTCTCGCTTATACAAGTTCTTTATAGCTACTGTATTACACCGTAAAGACGAATCAGATATGCATACAGATCAGGGCATCCATGGACGATATGCAAACCGCCTTTTTTGTTGAACGTCTTAATTTCATGATCTTCCTTGATGCTATAATTAAAACGCGTTTATGCATAATTGTGCAGGAAGGTGTTATAATTAGTGTTTAGCATATCGGCGAGTTGTGTATTATGTAAATGATGAAACTATATGAAGCGTAAGTAATCTGTGTCCGATGATTGTATGTTTGTTGAAGTAGTAATGGTTGTGCAAAGTAGTTTCTTTGTAGAATCGTTGTACTTAAATTAAATCAAGACCCAATATTACTCTGTTTTAGACCAGTACTGCACCACTTTCCACAAACCCCAAGGTGGTACTAAAATTATTAAATCAAGTTGTATTTCTTCCTAAAATACCTTAAACCTTATTTTCAAAGTATAAACACCATTGGATTAAGCCTCACCCACAAGTTTTGTACGCTTGCCAAGGATATGATTTGATATATTATTAAAATATATTTAATGTTAATTACACCTTTATTTGTTTGGTAAGTAAACTACATGTTCCAGAAAAATGTAATTTAATAATTGTCTAGTTAGTCGAGTTGTTAAAGTGCTCGCCTTTAAGTTTGAAGGTCGCTGGTTCGATTCCAAGCTAGATCGTTTCTAGACCCAGATGCCAGGACCAGGGTTTGGACAGTTACCTTTCAAAACGTAAGCAAGCCATTGGCGTAGGAACCACAAAAATATTTTTAGGTCATTCTTAAATGTAGTAAAAATAGGCCTATAGCATGGCCGATGTGTATAACAAATATAGTTGTATTAGTATAACTGTTTTCAAATCGGTTTAATTTAACGATTTTTCAGAAATTTTAACATTCAAGTTGACTAGCATGCTTTTAGTACTGCATGAACAATATGAAATTCTATTCCCTTAGTTTGACCAAATTTACCTATTACTATAGTTTGATTCCTTAAAAGCCGATAACACAATAAAAGGAAAATCTTCAACTTATGACTTACTTATTCTTTACGTTGTTCCATTTGGCTAACACAGTTTCATCGAGTGAAATCCCCTTAGGAGAAACTTCTGGTTTTCTCCCAGTTGTTGAGCCAGCGGGGCGAGGTCCGGGGTAACTGGGTACGACGGACACTGGAAGTCACCGAGCAGTTGACGGACCGTGGGGGGATATCGTCCGTGGCAGGGGTCGGCCCGTCAGGAAGTGAAGGGAAGCTGAAACTATGTTACTATGGTTACGCTACCCGGATAACACGGGTACAAGAGAGAAATGGTTGTTCTATGAATTAAGGAAGTCCAGTAATTGAATGAATTCGATCGAATATTTTTGATAAGAGAATTATTAGGGTTAAGACTCTTAGATTGGCCTGACTGAAATAAATTTTATTGAAAATTAGTCTATAACTTGGCCCAACACAACTTTTCTCCGGTTAAGTAAATTTACGTCTCAAGAATGAGCTGGATTGTTAGATTTAATATTACATTTAATTAATAATTGCTCTAAACCCATCACGTAATGCAATATTTAGTCGGCTCGATACATTTGGTCTCTAGTATAACACAAATTGTATTTATAGAACTAAAAAAAACCTCCTTTAAGTTTCTTACAATTTTTATAAGTTATTTTAAGGTTTGATTGTGCGGATAGAAGTACCATAAAGTGTCCTTAATTTATTATTATTTAAGCCTTTCACTTATAATTTTTATGTTCACTTATTTGGATTTTATATTAATTTCGCTACAAGGGATAATTATTTTAATACAACGCGCCTTACAATTGTAAAAGGTATATTAACAGTGTTTTGCTGTGTTTTTACTTGAGAATATACGGTATGTTAGTGTAGTAAACAAAGATGAGGTAACGTTTCTAATTGAAATCATAGGTCATCCGAATCATTTCGTGAATGAAGAGACAAAGTGATTGATCCTAAACGGAATATCATTTTCACCTCTTAAATACAATACAGAAATCACTAAATAACGAAACATAATTAATTTTAAAGGTTAAAATAAATTATAATTTACTATGTAACCGATTCCTCAATAAAACAAGCAACATGACCCGTGTTTGGAGAGCCGAAGTGGGGTCGGGACAATAGAGTTGTTTCATTGGGACCAGATAATTTTTACAGAGATCTACACAAAAGAGTTTTTTACCAAGGTGATGCTGGGGGGGGGGGGGCAAGGGGGTGGGACTTTCTGTAGACTTCGAACAATACCTACAATTACAGTGGACACTGATGTAATTAGACACCACTTTTGAGCTTGACTCTGAACTACGGCTGTCTTACTAATTTTGAAACGGAGGTAAAAAAAGAATTGTCTAAAAATGTTATTTCAATGATTTCAACCATTTTGTTTTATAATTTGGTATTTAATAATGTTGCATTGTGTTTAAAAAACGACCTTTTTATTTATTTATTTAACTATATACGTTTCATCCCCATGTAAAGGTTTTCACAAATTTTAATCAAGTTAAACTGATAATACGGCTTACTGTAAGCTCTATAGCATATTTTCTGTCACGTCAAATATCTCAGTGACAAAAATTAAGGCAGAAAATAGAGTTTTGGTCATAAGCGCGATCTGTATCTGTGGATCACATAAATACGTTCTTTTAGTTAAACATTTGCGATAGCTGGTCAGTGTAGATAGAATGTCTATTACGGTATCCAAACGTCAGTGGCTTAAAGCAGCTTGTTACGATCAATGATTAATGTAATATCAGTAGAAATGTATTTCTTAAAAATTGTCTTCAAACACTTATTCGAGCAAAATATTTTGGTTGGACCTTCCTATCCTATAATTAGCTTAACCGTTAAAACAAAATTCTATCTTTTAGGAAAAAAAATAATTTGTTGAACAATCCATACATCTAAGTTATTTGAAGCGTTGTACGGCGAAAGTTTATTAAATAAAAAATATTTAAAAATACATTTAAAATTTCATTATGATTTATATAAAAAAAAGAAATGTTCTAGTTAGCTTGATTATGAATGTATTTTGATCCAACATGGTAAATTTAGTTCTTTAGAACTATACTATTAATATGTTTCAAGCAAAATACAATTTTCCGTTCCAATATAACTGCAGCAAAACCATACACACCTAAGCAGACGTAAATACAATATTATTTGAATAGGGACTAGGCCTTACAGATGAAAATGTTAAGGATATGTAGTACAAAACCAACTACTCAAATTAACATCGCTTAGTTTACAGTCTTGCTAAAAATTTTGAGGTTTTAGAAATATTAAGAAACCTCTACTACAATTTAACCTTATCGTCCTCAAACCCTACACGATATTAATTGAGATAACCAATTTTTTAAGCAATTTCAAGAGTAGCCATTTTGGAATTCTATGTCTAATGCTACGTTATACAGCGAAAACAGTTATGTAAATAAATTAAGACGAACAGAAATCGTATGATTGTAAGTAAATCAAGATTAAAAACAGAGAGTGATTATTGAACTGAAGTTTAAAACACGTTAGCTAAAGATTTTTATCAAGTATCGAAGCGACCTGACGGTTTCACCCCTACACTGCACCTTGTCGGGTTCAGGTTTTTGCCGCCCCCGGTAACGTGCCGCCGGACCAAGAGCCGTTAGCGGTTTGCGCCAACCCTCCACAAAAACACACCCGCTTTCTACATTTCTTGTGCAGCAAAGGGGTAAAATGTTTGGATTTAGGTCGCTCCCAACGTTGGTCCAAACTTTCCATCTATGAACATCGTGTGGTCACAATTTACTGGTGTTGAATTTCAGAGTTTAAGTTTTGAGCTTGGTGTGAAGTTTTTGAATACCAGTATCAATCACAGACGATATTTTCAAAGATTATTCAACTTATGAATATGTATCTTTCATTTACGATAATGGGCCTTTTCAAAATAGGAATATGTAACTTTAAAAAATATATACCTACCTGTGTTTTTTTGTTTTGTTTTGTTTTTTTTTTTTTGTATGAAAATGCGTTATTTACATTTGAAGATAACTTAATCGAGTTTACGATGTAGGCCTAGAACATTGCTCTATCAAAACATGCAATATTTTTCGTCCGCAACGTAAAAATATTATAAACTATTGAGAAACTGTCCAGCATTCATTTATGAGTACAACACTTCCGAATTAATATTGACCACAACACAATCACAATTTCTCTTATCAACCTAAAATAAAAATAACGAAAGTAACACAGATAAACTGAAAGTCTCAAAATGTACCTTGCATCTCGTAGAAAGGCCGTTACATTTAATATCTCAACCACTCTGGTCTGTGATATGTAAACCAGAAGAGACACCCCAGTGGTAAACCAGCAAGTAGGCTCTGCGTCATTTAATAATTGAGTTCTTGAGAGCTGCCGCCGCGCGAGTTGGATTCTTGACGACAATATTGTCCCAATATATCAACTCTGGCTGGCAACATCCCCCAAAACTCACCCTACACCCCCACCACTATGTCGATGTGATGTGACCTCCTGACACTGATAAGAAAAACTCGAGGCTTTAGGGAATTTTTTTTTAGTGTTTATGACTTTTAGACCATACTAGTGTACCTATTGCTCGAATTCGAGCAATTGCTAAGTATTACAGGCGTTATTTTAAAACGAATAACAGTCAAAATTTTGGATTACTTTAAAAGAAATTTACTCAAAGATTATGGAAATACTCAATATGTACATAACAGATCAATATAACCAACCTTTTTTTTCGTAAATACCTGATCAGTTTTCAAAAGCTGATCTTGTTTTTTTAGTGTTTTCTACAAATAGCCTTACTCATAGCCGCATTAGGTTGTCCATAATAACTATTATAAATAAAAATAACATTATTTATATTTATTCTCCTTGGTGGTGTTCTATGACCTTCCTATGTTTCCATAGTTTGCAAATCGGTTCTTTCAATGATAACTAAGTGTTAATTCAGTTTTATTTTTAGTATACAAAACTATCCAGAGTCTGTCACTTTTTTCCATTCTAATAATTGGAGTACAACTAAGATGAATTAGCGCTACAGTCATCTTAAATCATCATCTCAAAAACATTAATCTACATCATCTCAAAAAGTTTATAATTTTTTACTCTTATAAAATATTTAGGCAAAATAAAATATGCTATAGTTTACAAATTAGTCCTTTAGTTTAGACTTGGTAAAAGCGACGTATTGCTCATAAACCGGCAGATTAACAATAAAACACTCAAATTTTATTCACAAACTGGCTACAAATTTAACATAAGTTGTAATTTTGTTATGTTATCTAATGTCAAAGATTAAATATCCTTTCTTGTAGATTTGACATGGTCATGGTAAAACTGTATGCAGTTTAAAAGTTAAAAATATGTATTGCTTTATAGATCATTGCTGCGACAAAATAAAACGTACCAGGTAGAAGAGGCGAATTTCCTTGCGCCTGAAAGTCCCGGGTCTGCAAAACTACCCTTGCTTTGCTGGAGTGCAAAACAATTTGCCTAGCGCAATATGAAGGCGAGGTAATGTCAAATTTGCAAATCGTTTTCCAAAAATGTAAGAAAGTGTTTGAAGGCAAATTATGAAGGTAACAGGTAAATTATGAAAATTAATATTAAAAATGCCCCCTGATACCAATAATTACAAATTTCTTGAAATACTCAACAAATTGTAAAAACACAAATCTAGTTCCAAAATCTAGTAACATTTATAATAGTTAAAGTAATTATAATTTCGAAAATATTTTATTATTTTTCCTAAATACAAAAAAAACATATTTTATTACCTACAAATATTTGTTATAAAATCTATGCTTAATTGTTCATCTTTTGGCATCATATTAAAACATTACTTTAATAAATTCACGTTTCTCTACAACTGTGTTTGTATAATTTCGTATCATATAGTTTACTTCTGTGTTAATAACTTAAATTACGGAGTTTGAATAGTATTCAAATTCAACCACCAGCAAATTCAAGGTATTTCTAAGATTATATTTCAAATCCTCATATAAAAATCATGTTTAACCGAATGAAAAGATGTGTTGCAAGCCTCGTATCACCTCGGTTCAAGAGAAACGGGTTCTATACCCTTCAAATCCAAAACATTAAAAAAATTTTGACCACTTTCCCTTAAAATTGTTATTCAATCTACACATTTCTACAATGTCACTGGCTAAGACAAACAATTTTAATTTTTAACTGCTTTCACCCAGTTCGCCTAGTTTACACTATTACAGCTAATGACTCAGTAAGTACACTAGGCGCCGTCCACTCCTCTAACTAATAACGTTGGTTTCAGACAGGCCGTTCGTCTCCCCCCCCCCTGAGTTTCCACCCCCACAGGGCGCCAGGGGCTGCAATTTTTCTTCGGGACGTGCCAGGAATAAAATCCGGACGGGGTATAGGTTACGATATCAAGGCGAATCAATCACACGCTATCGCTAGTGGACCCTGGCTTGTGTACAGGGACATATAGTTGAGTTTAGTGGGCCTTGAATCCTTATGGGGGTTCTTGGATTTCTAAAACCGATTGAAAATCTGTAAAAAAACGGACTTGACAACGTATCTTGTTCATCATTTTGTAAAGTAGTAAAATTTAGAACTAAAATACATAAGCTGTTTTATCAAGGTTAAGGTATAAACATGACCAAACTACTTGTACCCCGATTTAAGTTGACTTTGAATACAGAACTTTTGGAGGTTTGATACATTGCCTATAAATTTATTGACATTCCTATAAGAAAACATAAACACGATTTCCCTTTACAGCATTCTGTTTGTCTTGTTTGTGAACATGTCATTGTGATAAAAGATAATCATAAAATGTTGGATTTTTTCAATGTATAAACCGTCAATAATTTGTCATAACTATTCTTTATGATATAATTTTGTTTTGGAAAATAGTTGAAATGTGATTTTTGGGATTTACAGCTCAACCTGGATTAAATCACTTTACTAAATGCAAAAATCTAAATTCATCAATTGGATTAATAATTGATAAAATTGTTGTCAAATTATGTATTTTTAAGGCATTATCAATTTCATAACCATTTCCGTACAATTGAGAACAAAGTTTGAGGGAATTTCATATCCAAAACTGTTACTACTATATCCTACAGGTAGAAGTGGTACATTTCATCATTGGCCCGACCAATTACATGTGTTTACAAGGAATAGAGTCAGCCCGCATGATTTATAATTATCATCAATATCACTTTAATATATCAAGACCACCTAGGTGTTTGAAAAAGAATAGGATAGATATGAGTGTCGAATCGAGTGAGATGCCTTTTGTAGCTTTGTTTTAGACATCGATCTCTATTATTACTACAGCTGTAATAATAATAGAGATCGATGGTTTTAGACCAAAAAAACTGTTTCTTGACCAATGATCAGACAATTTTAGAAGCCAAATGAAGGACAGTTAAGTTTGATCAAACCAGCGAGGCGATCATCTGATTGTCACGAGGGCCCTATAACGATTAATTAATGGTGAACAGTGTTCGGGAAATGGTGAATTCTTTATTTATTGTTCTCAACTTTTACTAGTACATTGATATGAATACTTTTGATAGTTCTAGTTCATATTAGTTCGACAGAGTACCCATGAAACAATCTGACCCAGAATATAACGCAGATGACGAAGTACTGCATATCCAATAGCTAAGCTAATAGCCTACAAGGACTGACCTATACCAATCACTATGGTGACGGAGAATAATCGATCGGTTTAATTATTGCTCAGTTTCATTCCAATCGTTATAAATCTTAAGTGAAGGTCAATAACTTACGTGTGCTGGTCTTCACTTCATTACCATTGCATTGGGAAAGGTGCATAAACACTTGCAGAAACACACACACACAACATGTGCAATCAAACATTGGTCTTAAAATAATAATTTGTATCTTCTATTGCAAGGGACAACCCAAAATTTGTTTGGCTAGAATTTTGTTTTGTTCGTTTATAGATCATTGCATGTTACACAAATGTAATATCACTTCGAAGAAATTGTTTGTTTGCTGTATTGCCCGAGTGTTCTATGAGACACAGTGATGTACAACTGTCTTTCGCTGTGCATACTTCTGTGTAGATAAGTAACGATGTTCGCCAGGTAATTAGAAGATCACCGGATCAATTCTGAAAAAAAACTACTCTGTTTTTGGTTAAACACTTGGCCCAGCTGTCCTTGGCAATTGGGATGAAATTGGGTGAAGAAACAGCCAGCCAGTAACAAAGCTTACAAGGCATCCATTCAATCTACTCTCATCCTGCACATTCACAAAAAAAAACAAACAAAAAAAACGTAGTATTCAAAGTAGGTTCCTGCTTTATATCGAGGTGAACAAGTAAAACAGTTGTAACCATTGCTTGTTTTGCAGTCTCATTGAGTCTTTCGTATGACAAGTAGTCGAGGTATTTAACAGAAAATCACTCTTAAGAACGTACAATATTTTGTTACTTAAAAAACTGACCTTAAACATCACACCAGACATCCCTACAGGTACAGTTACGAAAGTAAACAACGATTTAAACAATGTGAAACTTAACTCAAGGTACAAATTGCATTACTAATTTACCAATTAATTATACAAAATAAAAAAAATAAACCAGTAAAAATGTTCCCTGACCATCTATTAGGACTCATCAACATGACTAGTTTTGAAGGTGTAAATACACCACGTTAACCACTTTAATTACTGTTACACCTATTAAATTTTTACAAACACTACTTCCAAACACCATACGACTCACACTGTATCCTAAACACTCCATACAACACTCACTGTAATAAACAACGATTTAATCCTGTAAAACCCTTTAAACCACAATTTCGCTCGTCGTGGCAATTTGTCCGCAAAGAAAATAACCGCATCGGGCCTCCGGTAATTGTGGAATCACGGGGGAATTGAGCGCCTATACGTGCAGCTAGCCTGGCCCTGTTATTTGACCAGCGAAGGCAGGATCGCCTGTCCGACAGCGCTACCGGAATTGACTAATTTAGCCTAATCGTAGTCAACCACTTGCAATCAGCCTTGTGGGTCATCCAGCTTGACCTTCGCGCCGATTTGTTGTTTTTCGGATTTGGACTAGTTTGACGGCTCAAATTTGAGTTTTGAAGTTTGGTGTTGGTGGATATTGGTGTGGACAGTGGTTTAGATTTTGGTTTCGGGTTGGATTGAAAGTAAATTTGAGTTTTGGATTTTGGTGTTGGTGAATATTGGTGTTGATGTGGACAGTGGTTTAGATTTTGGTTTCGGGTTGAATTGAATGTACATTTGCTTTTTGGATTTTGGCCATGGTGGATATTGGCGTGGCACTTGTTTCTATTTTGGTTTCATGTTGGGTTGTAAGTACATGATGTTTATGTCTGAATTTATGTAAGATTACACTTTGGTCGGTATACAACTAAACATGGTAATTGTATATTCCTTGTGAGGGAAAAGAGATTTTGTATTGGGTTGGACGATGATTTAAATTAGTTTAAAAGAGTTTTATGAATTTTACGTTACAATGAGAACTTGAGTTTAATTGGGCTTTGAATAAATTTTTTAAGGATAAATGTAGTTGCGATAAGAAATAAATCCTGTATATTGGATGTTGGCTCTTTGGGGTTGGATAAAGTTTTAATTCGGCTTAAGGGATTTGTAGGATTGATAAAGCTTACAATAAAACTGCTTGGATTTCGTATTCAAGCTACATTTCTTTGCATGATTTAACTCTAGATCTGGCAGACATTGGCAGACCAGGCCTACCTGTGCGCTTACAGAGATGTGTAGCAGTTGCAAATTCTTATGTTAAAGTGACCATAAAAAATGTTATTCACAAGAAAAGTGCCATACAATATTCAATTTCTGTTTTAGTACACTGCACTGGATATAAATATAGGAATATCACGTTTTTCATCCATTTTAAACAGTATTAAAATAAAGAATGAAAAAAGTATTCATGAAAAAAATACAGGCGACATACAGAATTCGTCTCTCAGAGATGCTTGCCAGATCTAGGGTTAAATTGGCTTAGAATTTGTGAACGACTTGAGTAGGTATACATTTTGTATGTGTTGAGCAAGCTATATTTGGAATATTACAGTAAACAGTATTAATATCCAAAGAAATCAAATGTAAAACAAATTCTAACATTTCATAAACTTACATAGTAGTCAATATTCTATACTCATTTAGTATCATAACAATTATCATAACAATTAATGATCCCAATAAAAATGAAAATAAAAATTCATCCCTAAAACTCCACAGTTTACCATCCAAGGCTCTAACCATAAAAACCGCGTTACATTCCTCACCTAACGTTGCGTTACGCGTTAACGCGTTACGTTGTGGACTGCACTTTGCGTTACGCGTTACAGGAAGACGCGCGTTGCTAGGAGCGCCGTTTTGCAAGAGATTAAATCATATCGGCGGAACGGATTAGAGACAATTACCCGTGAAGTTGGGATCACAGTTACATCACGGGCTCATGGCTGTGCATTCATTAGCGCTTTGACGTAAGGCTCGACTCCGGGCTACACTCACTCCATCTACCATCCTTGGTGATCAACACTCAGTGTATAAACAATAACTGGGAGATTACACTTGGCTTTGACTCCGGCCTACACACTCACTCCTTCTACCATCCTTGGTGATCAACACTCAGTGTATAAACAATAACTGGGAGATTACACTTGGCTTTGACTCCGGGCTACACACTCACTCCATCTACCATCCTTGGTGATCAACACTCAGTGTATAAACAATAACTGGGAAATTACACTTGGCTTTGACTCCGGGCTACACACTCACTCCATCTACCATCCTTGGTGATCAACACTCAGTGTATAAACAATAACTGGGAGATTACACTTGGCTTTGACTCCGGGCTACACACTCACTCCATCTACCATCCTTGGTGATCAACACTCAGTGTAAAAACAATAACTGGGAGATTACACTTGGCTTTGACTCCGGGCTACACACTCACTCCATCTACCATCCTTGGTGATCAACACTCAGTGTATAAACAATAACTGGGAGATTACACTTGGCCTTGACTCCGGGCTACACACTCACTCCATCTACCATCCTTGGTGATCAACACTCAGTGTATAAACAATAACTGGGAGACTACACTTGGCTTTGACTCCGGGCTACACACTCACTCCATCTACCATCCTTGGTGATCAACACTCAGTGTAAAAATAATAACTGGGAGATTACACTTGGCTTTGACTCCGGGCTACACACTCACTCCATCTACTATCCTTGGTGATCAAAACTCAGTGTATAAACAATAACTGGGAGATTACACTTGGCTTTGACTCCGGGCTACACACTCACTCCATCTACCATCCTTGGTGATCAACACTCAGTGTATAAACAATAACTGGTGGATTACACTTGGCTTTGACTCCGGGCTACACACTCACTCCATCTACCATCCTTGGTGATCAACACTCAGTGTATAAACAATAACTGGGAGATTACACTTGGCTTTGACTCCGGGCTACACACTCACTCCATCTACCATCCTTGGTGATCAACACTCAGTGTATAAACAATAACTGGGAGATTACACTTAGCTATGTCTCCGGGCTACACACTCACTCCAACTACCATCCTTGGTGATCAACACTCAGTGTATAAACAATAACTGGGAGATTACACTTGGCTTTGACTCCGGGCTACACACTCACTCCATCTACCATCCTTGGTGATCAACACTCAGTGTATAAACAATAACTGGGAGATTACACTTAGCTATGTCTCCGGGCTACACACTCACTCCAACTACCATCCTTGGTGATCAACACTCAGTGTATAAACAATAACTGGGAGATTACACTTGGCTTTGACTCCGGGCTACACACTCACTCCTTCTACCATCTTTGGTGATCAACACTCAGTGTATAAACAATAACTGGTAGATTACACTTGGCTTTGACTCCGGGCTACACACTCACTCCATCTACCATCCTTGGTGATCAACACTCAGTGTATAAACAATAACTGGGAGATTACACTTGGCTTTGACTCCGGGCTACACACTCACTCCATCTACCATCCTTGGTGATCAACACTCAGTGTATAAACAATAACTGGTGGATTACAAACTCTCAGTAGTATTGTCACACTTGGCTATGACTCCGGGCTAGACACTCACTCCATCTTGGTGATCAACACTCAGTGTATAAACAATAACTGGTGGATTATAAGCTCTCAGTAGTATTGTCACACTTGGCTATGACTCCGGGCTACACACTCACTCCATCTTGGTGATCAACACTCAGTGTATAAACAATAACTGGGTGATTACACTTGGCTTTGACGTAAGGCTCGACTCCGGGCTACACACTCACTCCATCTATCATCCTTGGTGATCAACACTCAGTGTATAAACAATAACTGGGAGATTACACTTGGCTTTGACCATAAAATTGTAGAATTTCATTTGTTTGATTGAGCAAGTTGAATTTATTTTTTATTTTGTTTTGCCAACAACGACATTGACCCAGCGCTACTCGTCGCTCCAGGCAGCTGTGGAGAAGGCAGTAAGAGTATCAGTAGAAACGGCATCGTCTACGTTTAATAACGTAAAAAAACAACAACAGGATGGTCTGTCAAAGTAGTACCATCATGTCGCCTATGGAACTCCATACATTTTCCCATGAAATCCATAGAAACCCGACTGATGGTGGTGCTGAAAGAAAATTACCTTGACCGCATGGCCGTGGCTTGGCAGGATGGCTGCAGGCCTAGATGCAGCATAGGGTGTATGTGTGTGTAATTGTATATTAGGGAAGATGAGCTAATAAATTTATGCTATTTTATTACTTGTTATGTTAAAAACTTCATTCAATTTAAAAATTTTTTGACAAGTAATGCGAAAGATTCTTGTATATATTGTATAGCTACCAGTTTATAGGTTACAGCGCTCACCTGAAAGTCAGAACGTCTCGGTCCGATCCTGAATGAAATTATTTGATTTTTGACGATTAGAAACTGAAACTGAATCGGTAAACAAGGCTAAAAAAACACGGTCCACGAGCCAAGTACTGTTGCCTTGACGCATGGAATAAGGAATCCTACTCTATTTATCACTAATCCTAGAATGTTCTTGGAGGTGAAATGGCTACTTCAAGATAACGCGTCAACTAACAATACTACTAATATATTATGTGCTATATGTAAATATGATATAGTGAATTTTCATCGTAATTTATATTTTAATGATAAGTTTCTTGTTCTGAATCAAAACTAAGCTTGCACGATTGAACACTTTTTAGAGACGTATCTTCAGTAAAATATTTTACAGTTGGTTTATGATGACTTAGACTAAGCACCTGTTAATCATAAATCACCTGTAGACGCCAGTGTTTGCCGGCTGTGAGGGTTATGTAGTCTGTCTTTGTTACGTATTACTATGTTTGTGTGTGTATGTGGCTATATTGGTGTGTGTAAAGAACGTCTCATCAACCATAACGAGAATTGTTAGAGAGTGATTCATTGACTCTAACTCAATCATATCTCAACCTACCTAGGGACCTCTTTCTTATTTTGCATATATATAATACCCCCGCCGCAGCAAACCTGCTGACTAAGCGAATTTCCATTTGTCTGAATTGATTTTCAATTAAATATATTTTAATAACATTAGGTTTAACGAGTACCTAGGTTTGCTGCTACAAGGAAACTAATAAAGTGTGTTTTTTAGTAAAATATTGATGGCTTAGTACAAAATAAATAAATTTGCCAAGTTTGATCAAATTATATCCACAAACAAGCAAACTACAACATTTGACAATATTCTCCATATGAATAACATGGAAATTTTAAATTTACAATTTTTTTAATTTTCTCCGTTACTAATAACCGAACAAAAATACTTTTATATACTAAATTATTTGTTTTTTAAGCTCTTTAAAAAGGTTTAAAGGGAAATTGGGAAATTTTGTGTTTTGAGGGTCAAAAGTGAGAAAAACCAATTTTTACCCCATGAAACCCCCCGTAAAACCCCGTTCCCATGGTCCGATCATGCTGGTTCGCGAACTCATTCAAGTTTATCCTGCCTTACACCTTTAAACCAAATTTCATCAAAATCGGACAAAAATTACTCAAGTTATCGCGTTCACATATATATATATAAATCTATATATATATATATATATATATATATACATATATAAAAATTTGAACGAATAGTGTTTTTGGCCTCTGGGGACATCAAAATGAAAAAGTAAATCGGTCTCGGGCCTAGGTCTTACCGTGCCACCTACGGTAATAGCTACTTCCCTATAGGGAAATTCGCTGAAAACACCTCCATCTTGATATTTTTATGTTCATTTACACATTTTCACTAACTCTACTACCTACTTGATGCATTTCAGGACACACCAAGTTTTGTTCCCTTTATGACATTTTATAAGACGATTTTAAACTTAACTTAACTTAACTAAGAAACATCCTTATTTGGCATGATCAACAAAAGGGTTTGTTTAGCTTGAAATGTGTTTATTAGAAAATAAATACTTCAAACTAAGCTATTTCCAACATTTTGTAAAAAAAACGCAAATCTTTTTGTTCATGATATTTTTATTAGATTACGGTGAACTAGATATCATTCGTATTTGTAGAAAAATTCACCAGGTTTTGTTCCATTCATGTGTTTTATTGGGAAAATTATAAGTTTTAACCCCAGGATTCCATTCAAATAAAATACAAAAAAGTTTCTGTTGACCGTATCTACTACTGGTGAACACAAGAACTCCTGAACCAACTCTGCTGAAACTTCACACAAAGGTAGACTATAAACTCTATAAACACATAGGTATGTTTACTCCTATACCTTTAAAATCCACTTGGACAATAGGTCCGTGGTCGTTCAAAGTATACAGGTAGAATGCAAGGCGTATAGAATAAACATCTAAATTATCTAAATGTTTGAAATCAGCTGTTTTAAATTTATTTTGTTGAAACTTTGTTGAAGCTATCACATTTCCCCTACACAGCTGATTAAGTTAAACGATAGATAATTTTGAGCGCAGCGAACGAGCTCCTACCTAAAGGTGAGTAAGCGCAGCAAACGAACTTCAATCAGGACGTGATTGAGTCATGCGAACGAGTTCATCTTGAAAATGAACGAGCATTGACATAAAACCACATTAGAACAGGACGACTGCCGGGCCAGCTAGTAATTTTATAAAACTGAGTTGCACCTTTAAGTTTTGTTTGTAAAATTGAAGGTTGTGCTTACGTTAAAGAATCACATTATTTTCTTCTGCATCCTCACCCCATCGCCACCGTTAAAAAATAAGAGTCAATCACCTAATCAGTTTTATTGAATTATTGCCATTTATCATGTATACTTAAATTTGATTGACAAAATACTTAAATCAATGGACTACGGGTGTGTAGTTGGGAATAGACTTAATAAAACATGATATTGAATTCATTGATGCATGAATGGTTGAATTGGCATTATTTTATTATTGCGTTCAGTTCGAACATCGATATATCCAAAACCACTCGATAGTCAGTTCCACCCCCAGTTGTTTGTTTTTACAGCACTGGACTGCCCCTGCAGGCCGCGCGGCTGTTTTGGAATTCTGGCAGCCTCTGCCGTCGGTTCATTTGAATATTATTTAAATAAGATCGATTTTCAGAGCGGCGCGCGGCTGCTGTTGAGCAGGTCAGGGCTGTAGATGGCTTCTGTACTTTGTAGACATACCCTAACACGTGTAGGCCTACAGGTAGAATGTTGGGAAGTGTTATTTTGGTGTCTAGACCAAGGGCATTTGCATGTAAGAATAACAAACGCTGTTAAGGGATACTGTAAAAATGGTCCAAACTATTTTTTTTTTTATATGTCGGGTATCGAACACGCGTCTTTTTTACCGAACCCTGAGATGCTAACCAGGCTAAAACACCCAAATATTAATACTGATTATTGATAAGTACCAAGTATTGATGGCGATGTATTTGACTGAAATAACATTGAAGGGTTGCTTTTGACATTTAGCAACATTCCATTGAGGTGAAAATAGTTTTTTAAGGACCTTATAGAATCATTACGCACAGCTTGAAGTATGGGTAGTACAGTGGTTATAGTGCTCACTTTCAAATTTGAAAGTCTCTGGTTCGAGTCTAAGCGAGATAGTTTCCAGATCCAGATGCCAGCAGGGTTTTGGACTGTCTCCTTAAAAAAAAAATTAAAAAATAATAAAATAAAAAAAAATGGCGTATCAAATACACTAAGTAAATTAAGTGCCAGTTCAATTGAGAAAAATAGTGATGCTTTGAAGGTTGAAATTTAAAGCCAGATCTTACACATTTTACACCTAAAATTTTGTCTGGGTTTATGCTAGTAAATTGGATACATATTTTACTATCAATACTGTGAAAATAATCTTGTTCTTCATAGGTTTTGTATCAACACGAGTGAAACTAGATTGTTGGGAGGGTTGGAGTTTTCTCTACAAGTTTTAAGTGAAAAAGACCATTTTAAGAAGGTCTAATTCATTGTTTTTTGTCACTTGTCTCAGGAAATAGCGGTTACACCCAAAGAACATCAAGAGTTTGGAAAGAAGTAGTTCAACTCTGTCATTTATTGCTAGAAAAACTACAGAATTTTGTTAAAAGTCTGAGTTTTAACATCAGTACTGTAATTATTTTTTGATGAACAGACTTGTCTAATAAAGTTACTTCAATTGATCAAGAGATCTGTAATTTTACCTGCAGTTAGATGTGGGCTCTAAGCCATCGAGTTAGTTGGAAATTGATCACGGCTTGAACCCGGTCCAACGCTCTATCTATACCAACCACTTTGAACAGAATAAGCGTATACACAACTTTAAAGTGTTCCCAGACGTTTGGCATTAACAATCCATTAACATATTAACCCCGAGTTATTTAATTGTAAATACAATTCCAGGTACCCGTATACTTCCCTCATTACCTGTTTAAGCTGGCCTTTCACTTGGCATTTCTCATGGAAATGAGTTCGTGCAGTCTGCTTATTGGTTTTTGACGGGAAATAAGACAAATAAAACAATACATTCTCAATACAACCTCCAGGCTGTTCATAATTGGAATCACTTAGCTCTAACTCGGAATGTGTGTTTGTTTGCCTCAAGGCTTGTCTGTTGAATGTGTATTAAGTTCATTATGACCGTTAGAAAAAGTGATTTATTTCTTAATTATTTTTGATTTTTGGAAAAATTGAAATGGGCCGAAAATTTCAATTTGCATTAATGTCAACTTAGTATAAATATATAGGCTACTGTTTATTTCAATATTGTATATGAGATATTTTTTGAGTAGGTATTGATGAGGTAGGTATTGATTTTAAACTATTGGTTTTTTGTATTAATAAAAGTATAATTTAAGCAAAACAAATATACAACTAGTGAAATAATTTTCAAATGAGTTCTAATAAAATGAGAAAATTATCAGCTATCCAACACAATTTCCTTCCCGGTCTAGAAAGCGGTTTAAAATAATAACAAGAATTGAATAATTTGAATTATTTTCATTTTGCACTAATTACAACTGTAGTAAACTATTAAAAGAGGGTGAAAAGGTCACCAAAGTATGAAAACCAATAATACTTCAATCAAACTTGCGTTATAATAGTTTATCTCAAATCCGTAAATAAAATGAATGTTTATTTGTATGTCCTACTTGTTGTAATGTTGTTTGTCTGTTTGTGTTCAAGTACATTACTGGACACAAAAAATTCTTATCATGCATGAGAAGAATCTTATCAAATTCCAGATTTTAAAATCACATAAAGAGGTCTTAGCCCTAGGACTTTAAAAGTTACAATGTAAACTTATGAGAATTATGTATTTTATGAATTGGTTTCTTAAGGAAAGAATAACAGAGGTAAACAATTTGAATTATGTAGTTTCACTGTTCACAATTCAAGTTTTGGGTGAATAAATAATGAAACGTTTTATTATATGATTAGTTAGTAACACCGGCTGTTTTTGTAGCAGGATAGTATTTATATTTGACATACATTTTTATCCTAAAGGCTCATACCACGTTACCATGCATAAATAAAGCTATTAGGACATACTATTAGGACTCTAACGCAACCAAGTCCGCAACTATAAAAATCAATGATCAAAACAAAACGTCAATAACAAATGTCCAAGTGTAAATTGGAGTTTTGACCAGTCCCTCCCCAACTTCCCCCTCTCACGACGTGATGGGAATTTCGCTGATTTGAATACATTTAAATAAAGAGGCAGAGTTCATTCAAGAGAGTCGGCCGCACACATTCGCTCCATCAGGCACGCGCACACACGCACACAAACACACACAAGCAGTCAAAGATGAGTGCGAGAGAGATTAATTGATAGGCAGATCGGTGAATGAAACTAGCAAGAGATTGGGACTCGATACTTCTCTCGTTGAGTAGAGATGCGTCAGTCTATGAGGTATAAATTGCTATGTTCTAGTGCATTTATGTGTTGGATATCTAGACAAAAACTAGTTACCTCAAGCTTTGGAAACGACAAAAGTATGTTTACAGTCTTTTAGATAGATTGTGATAGTATAAATATTATGTAATACGATAAACAGTGAGGATTGCCGATAAAAAGATTCATAAAGGGCCACTCTATCATCCCAAAAAGAAGAGATGAAGTAAGCGGACTGAGAGGGGAAAACTTAATCTAAACATGGTAGGATTAAAGAAGAAATAAGTGACCAAGTGGCCAAATAAGACAATAGGTTGTTGTGGATTTGAGCTCTCCATTCATTGAGCAATCGATGGTAACAAATCATTTTCTAAAATTGTATTCTAGTGATTAGTTGTCCAAAATAAAAATTGTAACTTTAGTGGTGTTAGTGTTGTTGATATTTTAGTTAGTATTTTATACATTTAATGACCCCAAATTTGTTGTTTATTTTAAAAAAATACTTTGTATAATTTAGGATGAAACTTACAGTATTGTTTGTGCAGTAAATAAGTCCAGTTTTCATAAAAAAAACTTCGTTATTTGTAGTTTGGTAATCATTTCTGAACATACTTACGTTAAACAGCCATTTTCATACTAACATTTTCCACCTAGCATTATGATTTGTCACATTAATTTTGCATGTAGCAAATATCCATTTAGTCTAGTTAATACTAAACCTATGATGAATCCTTTGTTTCGAGGGGTTTCGAATTATAATTTGTCCCAACAAACGCCACAACTACTCAGCAGGCAACGACTACACTGCACAACAAACAGAGCAAGCCCACACACTCTATCCCAAGAACATCAAACAAATAACCGAGATTAAGTGTAGAGAGCATAATACGCGATTTCCTTTCCGTTAACGAACCTCACTGCTACCGCTAAATTGCCCAAGAGACTATTACACGACCAATCGACACCCGAAAATTGAGAGCCAAACTAAATAAAAACAAGATTTCAAACAGCGCGGCATCAAAATTAGACGCTACCCAACCCAATCTGGAATAAATGAACAACTCCTTCCGGTGGGGCGGTCCAGTATATGATTGATCGAGGCAGGAACGGCTCCAAAAAGAATGTAGTCGGTGGGCGCAACCTATCCCAAGACGCCCCAGGCGGTGTGTAGGCGGGAACGGTTCTTCGGGAGTCGTTCATTGAGTCGACTCAATGAGCGGTAGACTCGAAATAAGCAAGAAGGAATAGTTGAATTGGTGTAGGTGCCACTTAAAGGTTAGAAGTTGAAGATAGTTCGGTGGAACCGTTCATTGAGTCTAATCCATTAGCGGTAGGTTCGAAGGCAACGGTACAGAGACTGGGATTGGCTATGTACTTGGACGTTAGAAAACGCGTAATAGTTTTTAGAGATCGTTCAATGAGTCGATTCAATGGACGGTAGGATGGATTATGTGGTGAGTTACGTCAAATAAGTTCGAATATACTTAGATGTTGCGGACCAGTTCTGGTAGTACATAGTTCATTGAGTCGATTCATTGAGCGGTAAGGTGGAAGCATGGGTCAAAGGTAGTCTATTAAGTCTGGAAGAACAAAACTACGTCGAATAACACTAATATTCACTTATACTATTTACTCACAAGTCGATTTCTATTGTCTAGTATGGACACATAATATAAGTTGGCAAAGGGCTCTTAGGAGTTGTTTAATAAGTCGATAAAATGCGCATTTAAATTGAAGTACGGAACACCGGTGCTGTCAATAACTAACTGGAAATGGTTAGATGAGTGGAACAGTTTTATGGTAATTGTTGCTCGATATATTGATTCACTGTGAGGAAGGGTGAAAAGTAATGGTTAAAATTGAGTTTGTTGTGAATTTGTTGTGAAAAGCTTATAGATGTGAATTTATTTTGTAGGAGTTGTTCGTTCATGGAGTCCTTTCAAAGAACGTCTTAAAGTTGGAAGACCAGGGTCAATATGTGTACGTTGTTTGGTTTAAGTAATGTTAAAGTATATTATGGACAATCTTTGTAGAAGACATTTAAATCTAACTATGTAAACAAATGCATTGTACTTCAGGATTTCGTTTGTTTATCTTGGGATGAGAATATTTTCGGGTAATAAATTGGGAGCTTGGATTTTCATCGGGGACACTTTGGTCTTATGTGATCGTTGGGGACACTCAACGTATAACAATGCTCAACTTGTAACAGTATAAACTGAAAGAAGTATTCATTAAAAGTAATTTGTATGCGTTGAATAAGTAAGTGATATGTTGTTCTTACATAAAACACCCACTATTATCTAATGCTATGGAATTGTATGATAATGATTCTAGGATTCTATCTGCTATGAAATACAGTTTAAAATATACGTCCCTGACAAATTAATTCAATAGATTACTTGTGCAACTAAAAAAGCTTAGTCTACCTTCACACACTAGCTGCACACCGCATAATCCTAATTTACACGTATTTTAATTTAACCGTAAATCATTGAACGTATATAACAATCGTCCCTGGCAATACTTATTCACTCAAATGGCTAAACTAGAAGGAAATAATGTAGTATTACAAACTCAACATCTTACAAGTTAAAAGTGGTTTTACAAACATTCAAAATAATGTCTCCAGATGAAAAGTAGCCTAATGTGCAACGAGCTTGGTGAAATAATTACGGACATTTGCTGGTTGAGCTTGGATCCGGTGGACTAGTAGTTGATAGTTTGATCCCCCGTGTCACTGATTACCGATTGTTAACTTTTATTGATTTATCACAAAGGTAATCATCATATTGCCATTGTTGGCGAGGTTGTCATGTATTATTCAGCTGGTTTCATTTGTACAGGCTCCGTCTTGTGTTTTAATGTTTTAATTTGTGAAGCCACTGAAGTCAAAGGTGGCACTTACGAACGATAGACCTTGGAGTTATTGTTGAAGTGAAATGAAATTAACATGCGTCTTTATTGAGGTGAACTTTTAATTGAAATTTTAAAACTAAAAACTAAAGAAATAAAAATTACATATAGTATGAGAAAAATCCCAAAAAAGGGTTTTCATTTAACAATAGTAGTTTACGCAACAATTGCGTTAAGTTAGTCTTTACGACAGGAGTAGAAAATTTAAGGCACGAGCCTTGGCGAGTGCCTTAAAAACTTCTACGAGTGTCGTAAAGACTATTAACGCGAGTTGCGTACACTACTTTACCTATGACCGTTTTTTAATTACTAAAAATCTGGTTTTTATTACTAACAATCACTACTCATAACTTCCTAGAGAGGTTATGTTTTCGTTTATAGTCATTGTCACTGAAAGTGATGCAACGACTTATTGTATAATCAGCTGATTTCATGTAATTACGTGTTTGTAAAACTTTGTTAAATAATACGTTACTTTTCAGGCAATAGGTTCTGCTAGCAGCATTCTTACCATAAATACTGTATCAGGTACAATTAGGGAAATATTGCATATATTTTTGGACAACTGAATAATATAGTGAAACAGTTAATTTACAGTTAGATCTTAGCATCAAATATGTGGTCCACAACGAGTTGGGTGAAAAAGTGGTTAAGAGGTTTTCAAAATATACCAGAAGAATATTTTCATTTATCAATTTAATCTTATTTTGATTCGTCCATTTAATGAATTGCTGGTATGTAATTGCATACCTTTGTTTTGATTTTAGTGGCAAAAGATTAACACAAACAGATTGTGCTCTCATTTCTATCTCGTCAACATCACTTTCACTAACTGATATTTTAAAATCAACCTTCATTTAACTTCCACCAACTTAGGTTAAGAATACGCGAGTATCGACAGGAACAAGCCGGATCAACAATTAAAATTGTCAACTGATCAGCTGATCAGCTGATTAGTTGACGTTTGAAGTATTACAATTGTACTTCTTTTCTCTCAATCTTTGAACCTCATTGGTCCGTTACCCGTGTTGTTATGAGAAAAACTATGCTGTTATGAAATGAAACTATGCTGTTATGAAAGTAAACAGCTGTTAAGTGAAACTTTTCAATTCTAAGAACTGTACTGAAATGACTACTTTAAAAAACGGTCGTAGGTAAAGTGGTTTTAGTGCTCGCCTTTAAATCAAAAAGTTGCTGATTTAATCCCAAAGTTGGTTGATTCTTGACCCAGATAGTATTTATTTTTGGGCTATCAATAATGATGCTCTAAGACATAACGTTGACGGTAACAAGACCTGTGTTAATACTGTCCCCTTACAAAAAAAAAACAAACATAAAAATGTTAATGGTGTGAAAACGCACACAAATAAACTACTTTAATCCAGCTAATAATCTTCCACGGTCTCAAAAGATCGGTTAAAAGTTGTACATCAAACTACCAACATCCGTTCCAAACAATATGTCATGTTCCTGGTAATTTATAAACATTGATAATCATGTTTTCGGATTCCTGTACTGCTCGGTCGGTGTCGAAACTTGTTTTCAAACGAAATACTGGTTTCAAGAACCTGTCCAAATCTACCTTAAGTTGCGTCAGACCGTGTCGCAAGGACCTCCAGGAGGATGGCACGAAGAAGAAGCAGTATTTTAAAGATTACTCCTTGCCATAATGCGTTGTGTTTTGTTTTCAACACTCTTGAGTTCAACTTTTACTCGTGTGATTCATATATTTGCGACAGACTCTGACAGCAAAATGATAGTGCTTATGATGAATAAATTGTTGGTCAGTACAACAAATCAATTTAATGGAGCAGGACTTTCCATCTATAGCCAAGCCCAAAAAGTATTTACTCAATCCACAGTTTATTCCTGATTTTGTATCTTGGTACGTCACAAGATATCTTCATCCAACACATCCAATCAAAACCATCCCGATTAAATATTCTGACCATTTCACACAATGGTGACCACTGCCCAGCCTCATGCCCGGGGGTTAGCTGACCAGTTGCATTCTTATGCCCATGTGCATGAGCGTGTGTGTGTGCAGCAGTATGTTTCTCTGCTTGTGTGCGAGCCACCTGCGCCCGCTGTCTCCTCAGTCGACATAACCGCTTCTAATTAGTTTATATCTACAAGAAAACGTCATTAATGTCTTTCTTTTTCAGGCTCGGACACGGGTAATTTATAATGTCTACAAGTTACGGTACAACGGAAGGTAATGGGGTTCTGATGGTGTTGCGATACCAAAGTTGAGTTGATCAGTCAAACCCTTATTACGAAATTTTTGAATTATTTTACTTGATAGTGGAATTAATTTAAGGTTAAGTCACAGCCTGAAAAGGAAAATCCTAGAAAAAATTGACTCTTTACCCGATAAAACTAAACGCTGGCGCCGCAAGTTCTCTGAACCAACAATATACATCTAAACTATCCATCAACCATGGAATGAAGTTAAAGGCCCCTGTCACACGAAAGAAAGGCAAGAACTGGAAATAATAACCAATAACTGTAATAGACGGCAAGCCTTCATTGTAATATTGAACCTGCCGAATCTGGATTTAACTGTAACTTGGTCAGAAATAGGATTGCTGCAATGTATCCCAATTCTCTTCTAGTATATTCACCGGCTCAACAAAGAATTATACCGAAGATTCATTAAAAAGAATTCATTTTTAAATATTCGTGCCATTTATAGTTACTCAATTGGTTTAGGGGAAAAAAACGTAGAGTAATACTGAAGTCGTAGAGCAACTGTATAAACAGAACACATCTCTAGGAGATGCGGTGGACGGTAGCCGTGTAGGCTGCCGTGTAAAGCTAGAGTGTTGGTCTATTAGTCAAACTGTGCTAATGCGAGCTGCAAGTCAGCCGGGAAGAGTAAACAACATGGGGCCTAGCGCACCTCCTTGAGAGGTTCCTGCTCCATCAACGCAGCTACTGAGGAACCTGTTACTAAAACCATAATGTTAAAACAATTAACTGCTGAGTAACTTGTTGTGGTTTACGTCGTATCCAGTTACAAGTAAACAACATGGGGCCTAGCACGCCTCCTTGAGACGTTCCTGCTCCGTCAACGCAGCTACTGAGGAACCTGTTACTAAAACTATGATGTTACAACAATTAACTGCTGAGTAACTTGTTGTGGTTTACGTCGTATGCAGTAACAAGTAAACAACATGGGGCCTAGCACGCCTCCTTGAGACGTTCCTGCTCCGTCAACGCAGCTACTGAGGAACCTGTTACTAAAACCATAATGTTAAAACAATTAACTGCTGAGTAACTTGTGGTTTACGTCGTATGCAGTAGCAAGTAAACAACATGGGGCCTAGCACGCCTCCCTGAGACGTTCCTGCTCCGTCAACGCAGCTACTGAGGAACCTGTTACTAAAACCATAATGTTAAAACAATTAACTGCTGAGTAACTTGTGGTTTACGTCGTATGCAGTAGCAAGTAAACAACATGGGGCCTAGCACGCCTCCCTGAGACGTTCCTGCTCCGTCAACGCAGCTACTGAGGAACCTGTTACTAAAACCATAATGTTAAAACAATTAACTGCTGAGTAACTTGTGGTTTACGTCGTATGCAGTAGCAAGTAAACAACATGGGGCCTAGCACGCCTCCCTGAGACGTTCCTGCTCCGTCAACGCAGCTACTGAGGAACCTGTTACTAAAACCATAATGTTAAAACAATTAACTGCTGAGTAACTTGTGGTTTACGTCGTATGCAGTAGCAAGTAAACAACATGGGGCCTAGCACGCCTCCCTGAGACGTCCCTGCTCCGTCAACGCAGCTACTGAGGAACCTGTTACTAAAACCATAATGTTAAAACAATTAACTGCTGAGTAACTTGTGGTTTACGTCGTATGCAGTAGCAAGTAAACAACATGGGGCCTAGCACGCCTCCCTGAGACGTTCCTGCTCCGTCAACGCAGCTACTGAGGAACCTGTTACTAAAACCATAATGTTACAACAATTAACTGCTGAGTAACTTGTGGTTTACGTCGTATGCAGTAGCAAGTAAACAACATGGGGCCTAGCACGCCTCCCTGAGACGTTCCTGCTCCGTCAACGCAGCTACTGAGGAGCCTGTTACTAAAACCATAATGTTACAACAATTAACTGCTGAGTAACTTGTGGTTTACGTCGTATGCAGTAACAAGTAAATAACATGGGACCAAGTACGCCTCCTTGAGACGTTCCTGCTCCGTCAACGCAGCTACTGAGGTACCTGTTACTAAAACCATAATGTTACAACAATTAACTGCTGAGTAACTTGTTGTGGTTTACGTCGTATGCAGTTACAAGTAAACAACATAGGACCAAATACGCCTTCTTGAGAGGTCCCCACACCGTCTAAACAAACAGCTACTGAGGAACCTGTTACTAGACCTGCAACGTTAAAACCACGTAACTACTGAGTAACTAGTTACTAATCACGTTATAACTAGCCACTATGGGGATGCGGTTAACGCTCGGTTCAGTTACGCAACTACTGAGAAATCTGTTCTAATTCTTGACGTAGCAAGTAAGAAGCTTGTTGCTGTTTCATGAAACAAGTAAACGAGAAAATGGGACATAATTCGTCTTCTTGATATGTTCCAGGTCATTTGGTCACGCGTTTACTTAATAACTTGTTACTATGCCTATAGTGTTACGGGTAGTTCGTCACCGTTACATATATGCGTAACCTTTGAGTAACTTATAACTGTTTGTACAGGTAAACAACATAGATGCCTAGTACACCTCAAGGAGACGTTCCCGATCCGAAAAGCACCGCAGCTGCAGGAAATGAAGTGGAAGGAACATTTACTTAGGAGTAAGCTATTTAAATGACTAAAAACTCAGATTTTTTTAGAAATATTGACAATACAGTACTCACTACAAAAAACACTCAATTTTTAATAACTAGTCAATCTATAACACATGTAACACTAACACATTCAATCTAGTGATCACGCAGATCATACCACGGGGAATTGTATAGCTGTTGGAAATCCTCTAGAATGCCAGAGATGCTCGGAGTTACGCAAAGCTCTGCGAGCAAGGTAGACCAGAGACCGGACGTCCAAGGATACAGGCTTGGCAAGAGGGTAGATAGTGTCACCTCGCCTAGATAGGATACACGTCCAGCCTCTCCGATGTGGAGTCTGCAACCTGTCCAGCCCGCGGCGACTGGCGTCTGGCAGCGACACTCGCGGTGTAGGACGGAATATTCGAGGGAATAGAGTTAGAAGACACGTTATAAATTTTGCTCAAGTTTTGCTTGATTAGACATAATGACAGCGTAGCACTGATAAAGCAAAGTACCATCAATATTACATATTTGCATTGAGCTTTGAATATTAGAGAAGCTACCATTTGAACCCGGCGGAGTTAAAAGAGATGTTAACATAGCCCAAAAATTAAATTTTCCCCCTTTCGTAGTTTCCCATAGATTGATGTAGCGTAAAATACGCTATGATTACAGTGTGTTGGTCTTTCACGTCGGCTTGGTTGGAAAGTTGGTGTAACAACAGGCATCAGGGTCGAAAGCACATTCTGACAAGGGTTAGGGCCAGCTACATCTATTTCATAGAATTTTTCGCTAAAACTGTAACATAGGAAAATAATGACTAACCCTCTCAAATGCCACTAGTACTAAAGATAGGACGTAAATTTTTTTCATAGTGAATAAAATCGTCATAAAAGTTATGTCCATTGCCAAAACATATCTAAATCCCTTCTTGCCGATACAACATACGTATTCTACCAACTTCCCAACCAGACTGTGTACGCTGTACAGGTCTACAAGAAAGCTTCATATGGCATCGTAGGCGAAAATCGCTCTTACACGAAGCAACTTCATCATACAAGGATAGGGCGAATTTATCGCCATGTAACACAGTGTACAAATCGTGTCTGCATTCAAAACTCCAAACGCAACCCAAGTGCTGTACTTTTGAACACGGTGCTAAAGAAGAAAATTTGCACACCGAGTACTTGCACACCATGCAGCAGATCATATGTATGGAAATGCTGCCAGGAACATTCGTATGAATCAAAAAGATAACACGAGAAGTAGAGTAGGTGACGACGCGTAGGCAAGGTACAAGGCAACTCAGGGAAAGATTGGCACTGCACTCCAGGAGCTGGGCGAAGAATCACCCGCTACTGATTTGTAGGGCGTTCTTGTTGATTTATACCGGAGAAGTTGTACCGGAGGCTTGTAGACCGCGTAGGCTCGGGGTGAAATAAGTTTGGCACCAACGGAGACCCCTGTGGTATTGATTTGCTAGGTGTGGTGATAGATTTAGTACCGTTAACGCCGCCAAGGTATCCCATCAATTACTGGGCACGCAATGCTGGAATGCTCAAACCTAATTACGTTTCAGATTTAATATTGGGATTGCTTTCCATTTGAACCTCCTCATGTGTGAACATGAGCTGTTTTAATCTGTTTGTATTCACTTGTAACATTAGAAAAAAAATGTAACATTTTTAATTTATGTTTTTTTTTATATCTTGGTTTGTAAAATATCTTTATTCGTCGTAATCGTCTCTAGAAGACATCAATATCATTGGAAACGATCTTACCCAAGCTCATAATGACCATCTTTACCTTTTTAGGAAGTAGTAAAATCTTTTGAAATTTCATTGATGGACACCAAGGTGTCATTATCTCAGAAAGTTTTGGAAATCACGATTTGTTTATATTTTATTCAATGTTCATTGATGTAGTTTTCCCTTTTAATGGAATATTTTAAAATCTAATGTATGCAGCTTTTTAATCAATTTTATATACAAAAACCTATACTTCCATATTACTTTGGCTAAATTTCCAACTAAGAAAGTCTTGGCTGTCCGGAATTTCCACAGTTCCAATCAGTTTTTGTCTACAAATTTGAATACAAAGAGCCTGATCATTTCCCATATCGGGCTGGCCAGTGTTCCTTTTTGGCAGAGTTTTTTCTCCTGACGAAGACTGGCTGTCAGTCAGGTAGGAATGCTCACAAGCGATACTGTTGATCGGCCGATATCCGTAGCTGTCCCCAGATGGTCTAATGGCCCCAAAATTCCTCTCGACTTCCACTGCCCAAACGGCGGCCCGTGCTGGCATGCAGGCTTGTGTTTTATATAATCCCACATTCCTCATATGATGTACAACCTCCGCATCCCCGCTACCATTGTGTTCCCTACACAAATACTTCTGCTCCCGTTTATATTGAGCTACCTGGAATTTAAGACTGGAGACTCCATGGTAAAAAAGACATTAAAATTTGAGTGGAATTCTAAGACTGGTTTTATAGGCTATGAAATACTGTTCGAATTAATTTGGGCGAATGTCTTATTTGAAAGCGTGCCCAGGTTATAGCTACTGTGAAATTAAGCTTATGTTTCATTGGTATTTAACTATAGAATTTTGGTGGTAGAATTTGAATATAGAATTGGGGTTTAAAGTGGAATTTGTACAATATAGATAGGAAAGTACGTGTTAAACTTGAACCTAGAGTGTTTCGACATATCTACCAATAAATATTTACTTTCAAAATCCACCTTAACTTTTAACATTCTATGGTGATTTTAAGGTTGATGTATTTTCCGAGTTCATAATTTTCAATTGGGTCAGATGTTTAAGACGACATATTGTTCCCCAATCAGCCAATATGTATGATCAAACCCTTTTACACTCGTTCCAAATGAAAATCACAGCTTGTCATGAAAGGGTAACAAAGATAGCGTAAGCCAGAGCGTCATTGCAGTTGGAAAAGTCATAACCACAATCACCGTCGGTCATAAACATGGAGTTATCATCAGCTGTGATGGCTGTCTTCTGAACAATCAGCTGTGCGCTTTATGACACTTGAGATAAGCGATGCTGCTCACTGAAACTACCTTCTCATGGCCAAGTGTTGATTGGATTTACAAATTTGGTTCGGATAAATTTGATGGAAGAGAAAGTAAGTTTCGAATAATTGTGAGCATTATCTTGAATTTTATTGCTGATTAACAGTTGATTCTGTGTTGTGTATCGTAAATATATGGTTAATGAAATAGGTTATCCAGTGTTGTCACTAAAATGCTACACAATAAGAATCTACTGAATTTACTTGGACAGAATTGCAATTAAGACTGGAATTGTGAGCTACTATAATGGAGGACCGATTGACCTGAACTCTCAACTATTGTACGAAGATGATATTGAATGTTTCAAGGACTTTAATGCTATTGATGCTTTAATGCATTTAAAAGCATTAAATCTCTTTATTTAAATGCTTTCTTTGTAAAAATATTTTTGACGTTACTAAAGTGAAACTAAAGTGATTCCATCAAACAGGCTACAATTACATTTTATAGGTCATCCTCGGAGTTTTTTTTTTCAAAGTTTAAAAGCTCCCTGGTACTAGATCCATCTTTGGGGTAGTTGAAATAAATCCATCGGGCAAACAGTAAACGCTGTTCAATCGTTTGTGTAGTGAGGTGAGTTGATTTATCTACTCACTGAATGTTGTCAGATTATGGCATCGTCAATGATGGTCATTTGGTGGCTCTTCCTTTGGGTTGGCGTTTTATTAAAGTATGAGCAAGTTTGTCTTCAATGGCATAGCGTCATAGATTCAACATAGAAGGAGATATCTTCTTTTTTGATTTTGTATTTTAGTATAGTGCAATTTAACACATTTCCCTTGTTCTGAAGTGTTTCAGGACTTGAACTATCTTTTACGGATTGCAGAAGAAGTTATGCTATAAGCAAGAAAATTTCATCAAAATGATACAACCATGGACCACACCGCGTGTATACATTGTGTTACATCGCGAACAAAGAACACCTTCCAGACATTTAATTTCCGCAAAAACTTTAAACGCTTCTACAACAATTTTCGAAAAACCTCCCAGACCTGATTGCCCTCAACGGAGCAGAACCTCGCGGGCGAACTTCCTGTCAGTAAATCAAGATGGACGCCGCCACGCACAATTTACTACAATTACCGGAGGAATTATAAATCTGCGGTAGTTTGGGCGCGGCAGAGTCAGGGAGCTGATGCTGACAGGTGACCAGAACTGACCAGAGCAGGTCAGCGAGGAATACATCAAGTCTGCAGCAGTGCAGCAATAACTCATGCAGTTAACAAATACTCCATCTTGACGATGTTTTAGATCTGAATATCATAACCTAATTTGAGCCTTTTGGTAGTTGGAAGACAAATCAAGTTCTTAACAGTCAATATTATTACAGTTATTAAGAGACCAGTTATAAGTGAATTTTAAATATTTAAACCAAACATTGAAATAATTCCAAATGAGGTTAACTTGGAACTATTTTAAGATCAAGAATAGACAGCAATCTTCACAGAGCATATGAAACAATTTCCAAATTTGTTAGTTGACAATTAAAATACTTGTATGTTTCTCGGTCCGTCTTGCATGCATTGCGTAACCTAAGGTACATAGTTTACATCACACATGTACGATGCATCACTCCTTGCAACTGACCAATTACACAATCGTCCTAACTACTTCCAGAAGCCAACTGAGCCATTCAACCCATCACAAATCAGCCAGTCGTCACTCCAGTTTCCACTTACCAGACCAGAGCTTCAATTACTCGGACGAGGCGGTAATTAGCAGAACAAAGTATTGGCGGGAAATTGATAAACTCGTGGCACGCTCGCGCCTTGGCGGGAACCGGCGGCGTTCTGATAGATCCAGGATCAGCTGATTGATTTCATGCCGGTGATGTTATCTGTGTGTCTTGACCTCTCGGCCACCTAGCCTACAACGGTTGCCGTGATGGCTGAAAGGCAAAACAGCGTCACTGGTATTTTGGAGCAAAACAGATTTCAGGAAGAAAGGAATAAATCCGTTCAATTTTATTGGCTAGTTTTCATGTTGGTTGGCAATTTAGTTTCTGATAGATTATTCCCATTTTACAGGGAGCTAGAACACAATCAACCTTCATCATATCTATTATTCCGCTATTCATAAAACATGTTTTCTTTCTGCCTTCTTTTCTGCCCTTTTTTCTTTTGGATGTGGGTAATAAACAGTTCATGATTTCTCTGTGTACTGTACGTGCCACGTTTGGATAGGAAGAAAGAGCTGAGCACAATCTTCATAGCGTCAAGCTGGATTCTTCAATCCAGCTTGATTTCAATTTAATATTCTTCACTATATATCGTCTTGTTCAGTCTTACTTCGTTCAAACTGAGAATGTATCCTGAATGTCGTACTTGACTGTTCTTAAAGTTGTTTGTAATGGCCTCTGCCTCCTGTATAGATATGCTGTAGGCCTTTCCTCTACATATCTTTTCTTTAAACTGGTTGATTAATGGAGATACTAATGTTCTTACTTTTTAATTTCTTGTTTAATATCTAGTTTATTTCTGTCCCTTACTTGAGTAAAAATAAATAAAACCAGTGTAACTGTCAGATGTTAATCAAAGTTTAATGGTTTGATCCTAATATTTCCTGAGTTGTCCTTGATTATTGGGATTGCAATATGGCCCTGGCTAAAGAGCCAGATCATAGTCAGTAACAAAGTTATCATCTCAATCATTCAATATTCATCTTTCCTTAACTCCTTTTCTTACAAATCAAATCTCACTACTCTATTTTGATATACAATAACTGATTTATTCCAATGATTTACGTCCATGCAACCTAATCTCAAAAATTGCACAGATTGCACAAGTATTATTGCTATATTTGGCAAGTTCTATTTATTCTCCAGCCACTTCTGTTGGGATGCTGACTGGCAACTGATCGACAAAGGTGTACCTTAAGCCATCCTGACCTTTGACCTTGGCGTTTCCTCACTGCCAATGTGATAATTGGCGGACATTATTGGCTACACATGCTCTGCCATTGGTCCGTTGCCAATAGCGATAGAGCTGTCGCAACCCACGACGACATGTAGTACTCGGGGCGACAAGAGGTGTGGGCAAGTACAATGGGGCCTAGGATGCATCCTTGGGGGACTCCACACGGAGAATTTTAGTTGTATGCTAATTAAGGACCAAAGAGTCTTAAAGTTTCCTCAAAATATTTTATGAAATGTTTTCTTGCATAACATTTGAGGTAATTAGGGTCTTCTGTTGAATTTTCCCAAGGTAGATTTTTAGGTTTTTAGATAGTAACAAATTCGACCTAAGTCGAATACTTAATCCCTGATGTGAGCATTTCCAGAGATGTGAATGCCTAATAAATTACGTGTCACGTTGATTTTTTTATGGACATGTATGAGAGACCTAAAAACCTTCTAGTATGCTGAAGGAAACAAAGATATGTTTAAATTAAGACACTATTACGATCAAGGATTTTTGAATAGAAAGCATACGCATTTTTTATCCCAAAAATCGTAATGTCATTTCCTCAAACGGTAAAGCAACGGATATCATTAACTGCAATTGATCTTATAATAATATATATTTATCTAATAATTCCGTATATCGTAATTAAAAGGGAGAGCATGTATTAATTTGATCATGCTTCTTTCTAATCTTGAAAAACTACCCCGTTACCAAATTGAAATATATAAATTATATATAGAAATTAATTAAAAAATCTAGAACTAATCAATTTTTAGTTTCGCTTTTGCAAAGCCCAAAAATTAACTATGTAGACGATTATTTTACAGCATTGTTTTTCATGTGTCACGTAAGTATTTTCCCTCCCTTCGACAATTCCTTTTTCTCAACATCGATCGAAGAGTCAGTATGAAAAACGAGGGTTCAGTGACGCGACTTTCCCCACATTTCTCGCCCGCTGCCCTCGATAACTTCCCCTATATTGTGGCTCACAGTCCACGGCATGCGTGATTTGGGGGCCCAACAAGTATTAAAAAAAAAAAAACACTTAAAAAATAACCTATTCAAAGACGTATTTGCTAATATTCAAGGTTCAAAACCTTTCTCATAAAATTGCAAATTTATATGCAGTACTGTAAATTTATTGCAATGCCTTTTTTATGTAAGAGTTTCACAGATATTTGAGAGACATGTTCGTAGATTTCTGTATAGAGAACCCAATCTTATAGAGCTATGAGAAACAAATGACAACGATAACACAACTAGTATTGTCAGAATAGAGTAATTAAGAGCTAAGCAAGTTTAAAAAAATCGCTGTCCATATGCATTCAGAGGACGCTTGAAGAAGAGTTAACTGAGTAAACAAGTAGTTTGATTGTCTAAGTAGGTGTGTTGTTGGACAAGTTTTTGTGTTCATCAACAAATCTGAAATATGCTGGTCAAGTAGGGTTTATTCTGGGCTCAGATATTGTCATTTGGACTAGTATTGAAAATACTATCTAATGAAAGATTCACGTTTGTTACAAGACCAGGGGTTTGAAAGTTTTTTATAGAACCCTAAATGTTATAAATTCGTTAATTCAGACATAAAACAAAATAAAAAAAATATTTCTGAAAGATTCTTCCTAAGAAGAGGAATCATTTTTCAGTTTTTCAAGAGTCGAAGTTTTTCACTGACTAGTTCAGCAAGTACCAAAACTATTTTGTTTCAAAACACCACAATAGTTTCCAAAGTTGTCCTCCGCTATCTGAAAGTGTTAGCCGGCTCGGCTACAGGTGTAGCTAGATTTATAGTCTGCTCTCGGCCTCGCCTCCACTAGGTATGCCACAAGGCTGACTACTCGACTACTCGCGCCGCGATGATTCTGTCCGTCTCTCTCTCTCTCTCCCTCTCCCTCTCTCTCTTCTATCTCTGGGTGAGGTGGCCATGAAACACTTAATAAACTATCATCACCTTTGAGAAAATTCGTGCTAGAAATGCTTGTTCATAGGCCTAATGTAAAAATAATCAAAAAATATGTACGATCATACGTGTAAGTAAAGGAACCATTGTTTTTCATTTTTAGACCTGTGATGAAAAAATGTTATTTTGCCGATTTTGCAAGATAATTTATATATTGAGGACGTCGTGGTTGCCTTAGTGATGTTTGTACACCTATGGGGTTTCTGGGATTTAAAGACATAATTATTATATTATGTTACAAACATTTATAATAGCGTGTTCTCTTTGTGAATCCGTAGCGTTTGCCTGGGAGCAATCCATGATTAACTTAATTTGATTTAGGTAGTAAGGTAGTTGACAGTGTTTACTCATATTACTATTTCTCATATTATATGATTGATAATCCGATTGCTTGATAACTTTTTTTATTTTACCTGTGAAGGTTTAGGCCAAAGATCCACTCCTTCTAAAACAAAAAAATATATATTGTGAGTAGTAGCCTAATTCATGTATTTATAAACAGAACATCATTTTTGTAACTACTGGGAGGAAGTGTTGCTGCTCTAGAGTTTGCAATAATTTCTATCTAGAGGCCGAAGTTAAAATCTAATATGTATTCATTGGCTTTTACCTATATGATCATGTCATAACTTGGCGGTCCAGTGTCTATCTTTATCTGTACAAGTCCATCTTTTCAGAAAACAAAAAAGATAAGGATCTCAGACCTGACCTAAACTCAAACCTGAACCTTTCTTTTGAACTCTCTCCACTGAATACACACGATAATTTATTACTTAAACCTCCACAGGTTATTAGTCTAGACTAAAATACACAACCCCTTTAACAATCCATCCACACAACAAAATATCTAAAGCTAATTACTTACAATTTCATACAATAACAAAATAAATTGAATTGGATAAGAAAAACTACCCCACTATATCACTAGCTGTAATCAATTAACCATATCATCCTCTCCCATTCAGGGAGCAGTCCCAGTTATGATTTCAATCACCTATATCGCCGCCATATGTGAGAGGCTGGGTCCAAGATGATATTGAGGCAATAATCAATTACCTTCTCCCAGGGGTCTCGTGAGGCTCTGATGTGCTGATTCATCCCGACACAGCGTGCTGCTGATCTGTGCTGATCAGCTGATCGTATCACCTAAACAGCTGATTGTAGGTAGGAAACCGTGATGAATGACTGTTAAACGGTTTAAATAGTCAATTCTTCACATTTTGACCTTAGGTATGGTTAAAAAATTACTTGTTTTGTCTAGTCACTATTTACGAGATGCATTTTGTTTTTGTTTGTGTTATCGTAATGTTGTGATTGGTTAAAAACGTATTTAGAATTTATTTCTATTAGAATTTAGCATCAAGCTTGAGTAGTACCATGTAGTACGAAAAAGGAAAAGATTTTACCTTTAGATATTTTATTTTTTGTATAAATTTTGAGGTGTCTTGAGGTTTGAAATTGACTTATTTAGAACTTTTATAGTGAAAAGAGAGGAAAAGAGAGGAAAATTTTAAATACTTGGGAGGGAAAAAAACACAAAAAAATAATAAAAGGAAAAATAATTGAGTACAACGGTTTTATTTTTCTTCAACGTGAACACAAAACATTAAAACAAACAATAATACAAAAACACATGTTAATATTCAAAAATCCCTAAACATGTGTCGGAGCCAGACTAATGGCACAAACATATAAATATAAAAAATTGTATGTCTTGGAAACAGACTAAAGACAAAATGAATCAATGGAATACTGAATGTTCATAGTGTTTTAACTTCAAACATTCACAAATAAAATCTTTCGCCATATTCCAACAAAAAATCACCGTTTTTACTCTCTTTTTTACGATTCTTGTTAATGTATCAATGTGTTTTTATTTAATTGAAAACATTATTTACTGCATTACCTATTTAGTACCTTAAATATTGTTTGGGTTCTCTACTTATTACTAGTTTCATTTCCCTCTCTTTTTTACGATTCTTGTTAATGTATCAATGTGTTTTTATTTAATTGAAAACATTATTTACTGCATTACCTATTTAGTACCTTTATAATTGTTTGGATTCCCTACTTATAACAGGTTTCATTTCCTTCCTTATGCGGTTTCCTACAACTGTTCTTACTTCATATTTTCCTCTTCGACGCCCACATTCGTTAGTGCTTTACCTATAGCGTGTATACCAATGGTTTAATCAAGTCTTTGTAATGTATACTACTGGTTAATAATTTCAATTTGCTCCCTATTTGTACTATGCATTTGTAAAACGATGATCATAAAACGATATGATCATCGTTGTATGTTCATGTTTTAAATTGTGTATTTTCAAGAAAGACAATGTTTAATTTTTCTATGTTTATGCGACATATTCTGTTTTGCATTCCCCTACTTCTAAAATTTGAATTAATAAATGCAAACATTATATCTGAGGTAGATTGAACATGTAGTAAGGCGGGGAGATAAAGCTATTATCAAACAAATACTGGATGGAAAATTGGAATGAATAAGACCTCTCTGAGATCTTAAAGAAGGAGAAGAAGACATAAAGAGAGCAAAGATGTAAGAATGTTGAAGACGAATGAAAAAGACTATGTTTGGAGGAATAGTTCGATATTATTCAGTGAAAAACCCGTTTAAAGATTCTAAGGTCACCTGGATATGGGAAGCTAGTAATTCATATTAAAATGGTGATTCGGTAAAACCTCGAACGGGGTTAATTCACAAAAAAAAACCATGTTCATTTACGTCACCAGTTTACGTAAAAGGGTATAAAGGGTATGGATATAATAAAGTATATTAAAAAAATCATCTGCGTTTTCCCCATGTCCAGCATCATAGCCAATGACAATGGGTTGTGACTGACTACCAATGCATCTCTCACCGCCATTGCACTTTAATAATTAGTATTTTATATCCCGAGCACATTTTACAACTGTCATGTCACCCAGGTTTAGTGACAGGTATGTAAAATCCACGAAATATATTTACCGAACTCCAGTCGACAAAAAACAGCCTTGCATTTACATTCAGTAAAACTACCCGTGTGCAAATCAATCATTTAAAGCACTTTGAGAGCTTTTAAAATATTAAAGCGGACTGTAAAAAAGTTGTTATTTTACGTACGGTTCTAATAGGTACTAGCAGTACAAAAATAATCATGGATCCGAAATCATCGGTATTATTAATTCCCAAAATTGTATGGGATATGGATGGCTAAGTAGTTACAGGACGGGCGTCTGTTCTACGTGCGTAGGTTCAAATCCGAGCAACGCCAATGGATTTTGACTACTGTGATAATTTCATGACTTAATGGTTCGGATTCTACCATAAACTGTTGGTCCACCGCCTAGAAAAAATACTAAGTTTCTCAGATGAGGAGAAAGTTTTCTATATAGGAGGAGTCTCTCCACTAGAAGACATCATTTTTAGGTTATAGTACGTGTAAAAACTGTTGCGTGGTTTTGTGGTTATAATAATCACAATTTAGTTTTCAGAATACTGGGATTAAGTTTTTTTGTTGAATGTTTTGTGTTAAAATGGTAAAATTCATATTTCGTTAAACAACTGTTCAATACCTCTTCAAGACATGTTTAGTACGTGCTTCCTTAATTTTTAATTTTTTATATTTAGCGCTACGTTTTGTTTGCCATACATAAATTACGATTTAATGTTTGTAAAATTATTCGCACATATATAATATGGGATTTATTTGTAGAAATTTGCAGATTTTTTCGTATTTATTAGTTTTTCAGCACCTCTCTCAAAAGATAACTATGCAACACGACTTTTTTAAATTTATACTAATTGAACACAGTTCTCAGAAATACATTCACTCGAGTATTCTTTCTTGTTACCGTATATCTTTTCAGTCATTTTTTTTCTAATTCTGCGCTATTAATCAAAATTTTCTACCTTCCTTGACCCAGAAAGTGTACTATTTTAACCTAACTGATTTTCACTGTCAAACTCAATCAAGTAAACATAATACTGCAGTATTTTTTTACCTCTCTCCTAAAAGATTTTGTAATTATCATGTACGCTTGCAGCGGTGTCGAACACCCGTTCCTTAGCTGCCAGAGTCCAGTAGAGTTCGGCGAGTGTTACTTCGTGTCAAGTAATTAGTGCACCGGCGCGGGACAAACACTAGAATGAGTGAAATAAACAGTCGCTATTACACGGTAGTTATAATAATAGCAGGTATTACAGTTGAAACATACAGAACACTGGCACGGGCCGCTTTATGGCTACTCCAGGCCCTCGCCGGGAATGCTGTAACTGCCAGGAATTCCCGAGTGCCTAATTAATGGCTGTAAACAAAGAAACGCTGTTAAAAATAACACGCATTTTGTTTTAAAGGTCCTCAATGAACGTAAAATGTGATTGGAATCATCTTGGTCATTGGGCTTTTAGTGAATGGTCCTGGGGAACTGCTGATCGCACCGACGCATCATCTCATCTAAAAATCACATAATATCATGAAGTATTAATTTATCATCACATAATCTTATCACCTCCTAATTTCATGTTGTCTAAAAGTAATCAAGCCATTATTTCATAATGTGATTACCTTATACTTCCACGTCTAGGAATCCTAAGGTAAGTATTTCTTTAGTTTAACAAACAAATGTGATTACGAAATAGTATTTTTGTATTTTTTTTAGAGTCCCTTTATGAACGAAACATGTTAGTATTTGAATCATCGTGGATTTTTATCATCAAACGGTCTTGGTTTAAGAAACATGATCTTAGTTAAATGTTTTGTTACTTCATCTCGTCAACCCATCATTCCATTATCATCCGGTCATAATATCTCATAATCTCATCAAGTAATAATTTTATTATCTCTTTCCAATACATCATTACATCATCGCATTGTCTAATCATTTCACATCTACGAATCCGCAGTGAAGTGCCCTTGTTCTAACGCCTCTAAACAAACAAATTATATAAAAAATAACACACAATCTGTTTCAAAAAGATTTCAATGAACGAACAATGTTGGTATTGAAATCAACCTGTTCCTAATGCTTCTAATTCATTATCTTAGCTGAAGAGTGAGTAACAAACCTGTACTGTAAATTCATTCAATTTTCTTAATTCATCACCTGATCCTCTCATACTCTTACCAGACATCCTCAGTAAGCACCGAGGTGCGTTTGAAGTGAACGAGAATGAAATATGATGGAAGAATTAATGAAATGACAGTCTTGTCAAGACCATGCCTATTATTAAAAGCCCAATGATAAAAACAGCTAGGTTCTGTATCCGTCAAAATGCTTCTGACTTTTCTCAGGATGGAGATAATTTAAGAGGTAACGCACAAGGTAAAATGATCTGTAGTAATATCGGTGACACGATGACCGGGAGTGTAACAGTAAGGTCATGTGATGGCATGTCGTTTGCTCCCTGCCTCTCCCCCAGCTATGACGTCATTCTGGTGACATCATCGGGTGAGTCCACCAGGTGAAAGGTACGACCTGGTGATACAGGAGGCTGTGAACTTGTAAATATCAGCTGAACAAATCCTTAGTGATTCAGAAGGCTGTGGATCTGGTACAATTCAGATGAGCAAAAGTATGACGAAATGGAAACCATTTAAACTAAAGTTATCTTTACGAGTAAACAATGAATCATTGATTGGTTTTCTTTTAATAATTTTCAAACACCATTTACGGGGTTTACAGGTACCCTGGTCTTTGATTAAATTATTAGGATACTAATTTGATTAGTCTCTCAAATTGTGATTCTTTCTACACACCACCCACCCATCTACATCTACATCTGGATGAAAAATTCATTCAGTGTGTCCACGGGAATAAGCAGAAGGTGTCTGATCCTTCTTGAAAATTAAGAATGTTGTACAATTTTCCAGTTTCAGCCTAGCCGAAACAACACCCAACTAATTTGGATGAGGCAATCTTTCACAGTCGAAGCAATGAAAGAAAGCTGAGAATACCAGACATTCAACCACTCCAGCATTACAAGACATACAGTAACTCACCTTAAGTGTGAAGCGGAGTAAAAAGATAAGGAGGGTTTAAGGGTGGATTTCTTGGCCCAGAAAAACAAGTAAGTAGCGTAAGGAAGAGAAAATTACAGACTGGCAACGCGGTATAAAAGTAAAAGCTGTATTATTACGGACCGCAATAAAATTATAAGCCCATAGAGCGCCAACTGTTTTATACCATGTAATTATTATTGTTATGGTGCGGCAGGTTTATGGGATCTGTAGCCGCCTACGGTCTCCGGCTTGGCGAGCAGTCGAAGAGTCGAAACGACAGACCTGGCTAATAAAGATGGCTACTGGATGGCTTGCTAAAATATTAAACATAATGTAGACGTAACATATCTATGAATTGTGTTTTGAAACATAGTATGCATCAATGGGTGGTATAACTTCAACATCTGGTTTGTTTTCATCTTCCATTCCTTGTTTCCTGTTATGCAAGGCTTCTCAATGCATTACGGGAAGCTTGAGATAGAACAGTTTTGAGCATATTTTAAGAAACATTAGGCATTTTTTTAGATTCTGGCATAGTTTGGTACTGTAAACTAAATCATTCAGCTTTCACATGTAAAACCCAAAACATTGGTCTTAGAAACACACACATTTGTACTCCGTGAATCAAAAAGGGCTCCACACCTAATTAGGGGAAGTTTCGTTGCGGTGTTTCGACTATTACTTGAGAAGAACAAAAATGTAAAGGTTGTTGAAGAACCTAGCACTGCACCTTATTTCACTGTTAAAATAATATCTCACAAATGCAAAGAAATTATTTGTTAATTCTACGTTAACTAATTCATTTGCAGAACAATTTATCTGCAGTCTTGATGACGGTTGCGAAGGAAATGTAAGTGGTTGGGTTTCCTTTTACATAAAAGTGGCAAAATTAACAAAAGGTAAGCAATTGTTACATTTTCCCAGGCATGGACTACACAACAAAGAAGACGATTTCGTACATGACCGGAAACACTAGCCACTAACCAAAACTATTGAAGTAACTCTAGTGATTTTAAAGAGTACACATCCTCAATTCTTTAAGAGGGCCAAATTGACCCAACCAAAGCGGCAGTGTGGGTTTAATTGCTGTACAAATAGATGTAATTGTTGGCAGTCTCGAGTTGGAATCTGCTGAATCATGCCGTTGTGGGGGGCCTAGTGTGTACCTTACTGATCTAACCTCAGTCCCAGTCCCATTGTCTGATGATGTTACACAGACGTCTTGTTAGCCACTGTACAAGGTGTGACCAAGGTCTAGTGTGTACCTTAGGCACCTTACTGCTCTAGCCTCAGTCCCAGTCCCATTGTCTGATGATGTTACACAGACGTCTTGTTAGCCAGTGCCCAAGGTGTGTCCAAGGTCTAGTGTGTACCTTACTGATCTAACCTCAGTCCCAGTCCCATTGTCTGATGATGTTACACAGACGTCTTGTTAGCCACTGTACTAGGTGTGACCAAGGTCTAGTGTGTACCTTACTGCTCTAGCCTCAGTCCCAGTCCCATTGTCTGATGATGTTACACAGACGTCTTGTTAGCCACTGCCCAAGGTGTGTCCAAGGTCTAGTGTGTACCTTACTGATCTAACCTCAGTCCCAGTCCCATTGTCTGATGATGTTACACAGACGTCTTGTTAGCCACTGCCCAAGGTGTGTCCAAGGTCTAGTGTGTACCTTACTGCTCTAGCCTCAGTCCCAGTCCCATTGTCTGATGATGTTACACAGACGTCTTGTTAGCCACTGTCCAAGGTGTGTCCAAGGTCTAGTGTGTACCTTAGGTACCTTACTGATCTAACCTCAGTCCCAGTCCCATTGTCTGATGATGTTACACAGACGTCTTGTTAGCCACTGTCCAAGGTGTGTCCAAGGTCTAGTGTGTACCTTACTGATCTAACCTCAGTCCCAGTCCCATTGTCTGATGATGTTACACAGACTTCTTGTTAGCCACTGCCCAAGGTGTGTCCAAGGTCTAGTGTGTGCCTTACTGATCTAACCTCAGTCCCAGTCCCATTGTCTGATGATGTTACACAGACTTCTTGTTAGCCACTGCCCAAGGTGTGTCCAAGGTCTAGTGTGTGCCTTAGGTACCTTACTGCTCTAGCCTCAGTTCTAGTTCCATTGTCTGATGATGTTACACAGACGTCTTGTTAGCTACTGTCCAAGGTGTGTCCAAGGTCTAGTGTGTACCTTAGGTACCTTACTGATCTAACCTCAGTCCCAGTCCCATTGTCTGATGATGTTACACAGACGTCTTGTTAGCCACTGTCCAAGGTCTAGTGTGTACCTTAGGTACCTTACTGATCTAACCTCAGTCCCAGTTACATTGTCTGATGATGTTACACAGACGTCTTGTTAGCCGTCCAAGGTGTGTCCAAGGTCTAGTGTGTACCTTACTGCTCTAGCCTTGGACCCAGTAACATTGTCTGATGATGTTACACAGACGTCTTTTAGCCACTGTCCAAGATGTGTCCGAAGTCCGTAGTCTTACAGCTCTAGCCTCTGTTTACATATTACGTGAACATATTTAGATTTGTATCAATCTCGTAACTTCCACATCTGTCGCACGTGCAACACCTGAAAGCTTTACAAAGAATCATTCTGCTCGCCAGACCTTTTATCTCGCGTACCCGAGGCGTTGAAGCGTCAAATATCCAAGTACGTTAGCAGGCGTGAACGATCAGCTTCCGGCGACGGGGTGCTCCAGGGGTGGGTCTGGTGGGGGTGGCTGGCCAGGACACCTGGATCCTGCAAGGTGTCAAGGATTAGGCAACCATTACGTCACCGGAGGATACTGTGTCGGGACCAGACTGTGTAATTTGTTTCTTTCAAAGTGAAGAGGTATAATTTGGTTACGTTCAATGCAACTGTCATCTGAAGTTTTTAGACGGTTGGAGGTGCGGGGATTGCCACTTACTTAACGTAAAAAATGGTCCAACTGCCTTGAAGAGAAGTAGGATATTTAAAGGGAACTTTAGCTAAAATTACTGATTTTTTATTGAAAATTACTGTGTAAGTGTTAAGGCTGGCGCAATACGTACTAATTGACCAAAACGTATACATTTACTAAAATAAGACTAATACAACTAAGTAAAACACTTTGTTAAGAGCAAATATTTCTAAATAATTTAGTTTTGCACAACCTTCATGGTGCTTCATCATTGTTTACAAACTAGAAACTGGTAATATTACATCAAAACTTGTTCTGATTCCTATAATTTAACACAGTATTACAATACAGTATACCATTCAGATTAGGGTTGGGTTGGACATACACGTAGTGACCACCTGTAGGCCTATAATACGTGACCCGATGCAGCCATCTGGCTCATACTGGACACAGAACATCTTGTACACTGTACACTAGGAATACTCAAGTAAATGCATATGTTATACACGATTCTACATATCATGGTTTTACAAATCTAATGCATGGCTGGTCGTACACGTAGTGACCACCTGTACAATACGTGACCCAATACAGCCATCTGGCTCACACTGACCACAGAACCTTGTACACTGTACTATAGGAATACTCAAGTAAATGCATATGTTATATCTAATACATGGTTGGTCATACACGTAGTGACCACCTGTACTATACGTGACCCAATACAGCAATCTGGCTCACACTGGCCACAGAACCCCTTGTACACTGTACTATAGGAATACTCAAGTAAATATATATGTTATATCTAATGCATGGCTGGTCGTACACGTAGTGACCACCTGTACAATACGTGACCCAATACAGCCATCTGGCTCACACTGGCCACAGAACCCCTTGTACACTGTACTATAGGAATACTCAAGTAAATGCATATGTTATATCTAATACATGGCTGGTCGTACACGTGGTGACCACCTGTACTATACGTGACCCAATACAGCCATCTGGCTCACACTGGCTAGAGAACCCCTTGTACACTGTACTATAGGAATACTCAAGTAAAAGCATATGTTATATCTAATACATGGCTGGGCATACACGTAGTGACCACCTGTACAATACGTGACCCAATACAGCCATCTGGCTCACACTGGCCACAGAACCCCTTGTACACTGTACTATAGGAATACTCAAGTAAAAGCATATGTTATATCTAATACATGGCTGGGCATACACGTAGTGACCACCTGTACAATACGTGACCCAATACAGCCATCTGGCTCAAACTGGCTAGAGAACCCCTTGTACACTGTACCATAGGAATACTCAAGTAAATGCATATGTTATATCTAATTCATGGTTGGTTGTATACGTAGTGACCACCTGTACAATACGTGACCCAATACAGCCATCTGGCTCACACTGGCCACAGAACCCCTTGTACACTGTACTACAGGAATACTAAAGTAAATATATCATGTCTAATACATGGTTGGTCATACTATATTATAGAGTTCATTTTTAGAGTGCAACTGATTCCACAATATACGTGTTGGTAGTGGGGCTGTAACGGTAAACAATTTATTTAGATATGTAACATTAGACGACACGACCCTTACTTCCCTTACCTCTGGTACTGGTGAAAAATGATGTAATATGATACATGTTGAGGATAGAAATTTTTATATACGTGTACATTATGAACGTAAAACAAGTGCTATAGAATACTTGAGGTTAAGACTGGTGCTGTAGAGCACATTTTGAGGGTGAAATTGGTGGTATATGGTACATTTTATGAACGAAACTGGTGCTACAGATTAAATTTTGAGCGTGGAACTGATGCTATAGATTATATTTTGAGGGTGAATTGATTATATAGATAACTATACATTTTCAGGGTGTAATTGGTGCTATAGGTTACATTTTGAGGGTGGAACTATTGCCATAGGATACATTCTGAGGGTACTGTTAGTAATAAAGGTACATTCTGAGGTGCACCCTAGTTTGCGTGTGGCAAGGTAAGGGTGGCCGTGTCGATATTGAGGTGCGTGGTCTGCAACAACCCAGCTGTAGGAGCGTGCTGTAATGTCTTTATCTGTCTTGTTTACACTCAAACTATTCATGAATCGCTGAATATGATTCCATTGAAACGAAAATCTATCTAGGGTTATCTCGTTGATTTGTTGAATTGTGTAAATAGTTTTACAGCAAAATATTCGAAGCCTTCAGTTAAGGCGAAGCTTTCAATAGTACCTGTTTTGTGTTTGATTTCTTATCAATATGTATAGACTTTAGGTATTAGGTACCAAGAACATATAAGACTACAACAAGCGTAGAACAATTGAGTGTTTGTAAATATGTTGACCATGTTTTAGAACAGAATAAAACTTCACAATTTATGGAAGTAATATTTTGCTATGAAGAATACTTACGTTAATAGATACAAAGTTAAATCTAATCTAGGAAAATAGAAGACTTTCGTCTCTTACGTAAGAGTCCTCGATATATACATCTTTGGTTGTATAAATTATACATTAGAAGTTAGCAACGCAAACTTGATCGTATTTCACGCTGAATATGAACACAAAATGCGTGATATACAGAATGCAGTGAGATGACCTGTGTATCATTTTAACATACATCAGAAGTTTCTTTAGCCAGGGCCATTTATTAAAAGCTCAGTGATCAAGGACAGATGGGCCCAACCTCAGACCTTTGAACGTTATTGATTTTGTCAATACATCGATGAAATTTTCTATTGGTATACAAGCAAAAATATCTGCTATATTAAATTCTATCTAAAAATAATGGTCTAATTAAACATAATAAGGTCAAAATAACAATAAACACTAGACATTTCTGTTTAAATAGAAAACTATACTATCCGTGTGGAAATATTAAAAAAAAATTAAACACAGAGATAAAATTAGCTATCACGTGTGAGTTTCGTGCGTGGCTGGAGCACATGTAACACAGGTGTTTAGCAACAACGCTGCATGTGAGCAAATCACAATTGGCACATGCAAAAACATCCCTTCTGCCAATGACTCAATCTGGGGAAAGGCGTGTTTAAAAACCGTTACAGACATGAAACAATGCGAAACGACTGGCAAAACGAGCGAAACGAATGCAACCCTTCTAATAAACAGTGAACACAATAAAAGTCAAAACAAAACATGTTAATCCAACAACCCCCTTCGAGAAAATTAAAAGGATTAATTTCTCACTTGTTTAAAATACTCGACAAGGCTGGGAAGGAAGCACGTTCCAGACTATTAGCCTCTTGAAGGGTTGGATCGGACGATTAATAAATGGACTCCCTCAGGACTCTGGAAGCGGTCGGGTATGAATGTTGATAAGTACATTTACAGAAGGAACTTAGGAGGTTGGTTTTAATTTGATTGTTTAATGTTGGACAAAATGATTCAAACTTAATGCGTAACAAAGTGATAGGTAAGACGTCAAAAAGGCTAAATTATTGTTTGAGTCATATTCGTGTTTGAAGGAGTGTCAGTATCACATGAAAATTTTTACATTATGCCTATTTATTTTATTGTTTCGTTAGTGTTAATCCGAATATTATTGTGCGGTGATGACGTTAGGAATTCCTAGTAAATTGTTTTTATAGCTTATTCTGAGTTGTTTTTAGAGCTTATTAGAACTGTTCATTATTTGCACGATTAAAAGACAACCAAAATGCGATAATTGTAGTTAATGATTAATTATAGTTAAGCTAAATGGTATCTTGGTTCGTTGAGTTAGTACAATACTATAGTTTCAGCCTTCTGAATATGCTCAGCAAGTCTAATTGTAAATATAATTAACTCTAAAATTATTGTAACTACAATTATAACTGCTAGTTTTAATAGTTGTAAGAAATGCATACTGCATAAATATGCAATTTATTGGTATGCATACAACAAATTTAACACAGAGCTACTATTTTATGTGTTGGTAAAGTTTTATCTATACATAACCTAAATTTCACCAAACATTTTCTTTTTTCATGCTCTTTCATTTGATATGTCACAAGGGGTACCTTGCGATTAAAAAAAATAAGTTTCGGGGGGAGGGGTAATATCTCGCATATTTATGAACCGATTAAAATTTTTTTATTATCAAACATTTTCTTTTTTCTTTCTCTTTTATTGGATATGTCACAAGGGGTGCCTTGCTATTAAAAAAAAAAATAAGTTAAGGGAAGGGGGGAGGGGGTGGATGTGAATGTAACGTTGAATTCAAAACAATTGGGCCCCCTTTGTCAATAGATGATTCCCGCAAACTGCATATTTCTATCTATTGCGGTTTTTACATAAATAAAGATGCAAGTTTTTAAAAAAACACCCTGTATAAAAAAAACTGCCTCAAATTTTAATGAAGGTTTAATATATTGAAACTCTTAAATAGATTAGACGAGGTTTCATACTCGACAATTTAATAAACTACTAAAGTGAAATGTTAGGTATAAATTTAAATTACAACATAAAAAATCAGCATCCTCAATAGCAAACGTAAAATATTTTAGATTAACGGTAAACATTTCGGTTTTAAGTAATTAAAATATTTGTGAATTTACCTATAAAATATCATAGTTACCACCACTGATTGTACAAGGGTTGTAGGCAAGCTAAAGTGAGAAATTATGAGTCAGTTTACTGATACCATTTAATTTTTTGTAGCAAATTTTACCATGTTAAATTTATATACACTACAATTATTTTAAATTAACTGATTCTGCTGCTTAGTCGAGTTGTGGACAGTTTATGTAAACTTAACTTACAATTTGTTACATAAAAAGTCCAGAGAACGCCAAGTTAACCAACTCTCCATTATCCCGAAGCCACTTTTTCAACAATGCAAATTAAAAATGTCCGTAAACTCGACGCTGACTGTACACGGAACCGACTGTACGATGCTTATTCGCCTGAGAGAAAAGTGGGGCTCCACACTTAAGACTGTTTCAAAAATATTGCACCATTTTTTAAATGAAACGAAATTACACTTTTTAATTTGCGAAGATATTTTAACCCTTTCAAAAGCACTTGTTCAGATTTACGCCCTACCGATGTTTTTCTTTGCACGGATTTAATGAATTTACCGCCGTAATAAAAGCGCTAGTTCCTTAGGGTTGAGAAGCTTATTGCAAGGGCATTGGGACAGTTTACTTTCATTTTGTTTTATGTGTTTTTACAAATCTAGTTTATTTCAATTAATTCGTAGCACGAATGATGAAAGACTCGTATTGATTGATTGGGTATTAAGTAATTAAACGTTAATAAAATTAACGTTATCCCAAGTGATATAAATTTATATAAATTGGATGTATGTATTGAACTTTATTTTCACTAAAAATGCATAAAAATACGTCCAATAACTCTTGTAATAATTAATTACTTTTGACTCACAAGACGTTAAATATATACAACATGGTAAGTGCGGATCGGTTTCGATTGTGCACTTCAATCATCATCAGACCCAATAAGTGAAGGAACTTTATTTTTAATAACGCATGTAGATATACAAAATATCATAAACCTCTCACTAGTACTTGGACCAATCACTTGCCACCAATCTGTATACAAATTACAACGAACTTTCCATTAGTCTTTTCTTCTTTTACATGATAACCTACTGATAAAAGTTCTTCAAATAGTACTCACGTGTACATGACTTAAATACTATGAACTGTATTAAATACATTAAATACCATATTATTGGTTCTAAATTCACTATGACGTTCTATAAATGTTCAGTGATTCATTCGTATATATTTTTTTTTACTGTTGGATCTAAATATAAAAAAATCATATGTTACAACTATTTTGTTTAAACAAGTATAGTATGTAGTGATAAAAAAAAAGAAAAGCCTTATTGACATTAAATTTTGTCATTGAAGTATTTAATTTTAATCGTCCGTGATACAATGAGTGCATCTCGTTTTCTGACGACGAATACTATAATGGTGTAAAATAAATGGGGTTTAGTATGATAATCCTAATGAAGCACCCAGCGGTATAACCTCGATAGCGAATCTCGTAAGGATTAACAAGCAAGACTTGTTATCAAGGTAGACTTCTTATTGACAATAACATGTGAATTTGGGATGTTCAAAATTAAGGCTATTTGAACACGAAATTAGTTTTTAGAGGTTACTTCCAAACTTCCAAACGAGGTTCTTGTTACTGAGGTTCTACTGTATTAACAAATAATTCACCAATTTCTAAAACAAAACATACGCAAAATAAGGAAATCGCGTACACAGTCCCACTGTACAAGACGCTCTACACAGCTAGGTATTGATCTTAAGTTTTTTACCCTCCACCCCTCCGGCCGCCCTAACGTGAAATTGTTGTGTCCTGCATACAAATAAGCCACCACCCCCTGCCGGACCGCGACCGCGACCGCTCAGAATTAAAAGAAAGATAACAATGTTGGCAACTCTGCGAATGTTAGACGGATGTAGGTTAGGAGTTGAGTTAAGCTAATTAAATTAAAGTTGGTAGTCATATTAATTAGACACACTCCCGTATGGATTAATTTATTATCTTAAAGAAATGTTTGTGATAATTCCATGTGGTTTGTATTAAGGTTCTTGAATTAACTTTTTATAACATTTTTATAATGGCGATGCTGTCTAATGCTAAACAATAGCTTACATTCTGGTATTATAATCAAACAGTAATACAACTATCGTAAAATCCACCCTTGAAATAAAAAGGAAAACATTATGTAGACATGCATGTAAATTAATACCAGATTTGACAAAAATTACATTAGGATTTAGCATAATGTATACTTGCTTTTGTACATTTATTAGCAATAGGTTGGCTTTTGATCCTTCAAGGCATATTCGCCACAGCTTTTAAAACAAACTCTTCAACATTCAAAGGTGGGATGTAAGGGTTGTATAAATCTGCTAATTAAGTTTAAGTTGGTAATTGTTTGCTTATTTCAGTAAGAACTTATCCAAAGAATATTTTATATTTTTAGTGAGTATAGCTAGTAAGGGATAACATTATAAATTTGGGAGAGAAAATAAGGTTATTGAAACCTGAAATCAACAATACTATCGTTCATCATAGTGTATAAGTGTATCGTCCAATATTTCAATCTTGTTAAGTAGCGAAACCACAAACTGAGGATATTTCAGCACTAAGCATCATAGATTATTCACACTATATAAATGTTCATAGAGATCACACGAGAAAAAACACCGTAGTAGTCCATTCTTTGCCAGTCTTCGAGACAACCCGCATTAGAACGGGTATACATCACCAGACTCGGTGAAAGAGATTCAAATAGAGCACGAGAGTCCTTTACAAAAGACAACGACATTTGTCATTCCTCCACTACTGTGTGTGTGTGTGTGTGTGTGTGTTCATCTTCATCCCCATTCCGTCTGTCCTGCAGGGGTGGTCAGCTATCACATCCAATAAAATAATAAACACCATCCCCCGGCCTCACGATCCCTGATTTATGACGTTACCTTCTCCCTCTCTAACTTTCTTTGATATCTCTCTATCAGCGACTTTACACGAAGGTGTAATTCACTTTTACACCTGTAACTTAATTTTTAATCCTACCTTAGGTGTGCAGACGATTTAAAAAACTATTATTTATCTTTGAAAATATTATGATGGCAATTTATTATATACTGTATTAGACCTCTTAAATGTTTATATGTAAATTTCCAAAAAGCATACATTACAGGATTTACTTTTTCTTGGTTTACTATGTCATCCACCCTGAATCAATAGTATTATATCTGTACTGTATATATAAGCTATAGTAGTCATGTAATAATGGTGGAAAGTGAAAATTATGAGTGCTATAGGCCTACAATAAAACATGGGATGAAGGCATAATTTATTCAACTATTATATGATCGGTGTTCCTTCTGTTTTTAATGTTTGTGTACACATGATATTTTAAACAAGCTGCACACCCTTGTATATAATTTATGTTTACCAGAGTTGAGTTTAGCTTCTACTCCTTAGGACTTACAGTTACTTTTTAAAAATTGTTTACGGCGTTAATAAAAATTTGTTATTTCGTATGAATAAGCTACCTACAAAGGAATTAGACAGAAGCGTAAGCATATTTATAAACATTCGATCGTTGAAATTTTGATCCTGAAGTAAACCTCTCATCTATGTTGACAATGTGTAGAAAAGTGTTATTCGAAGAAAACGTGTTTAAATAAGTTAAAGTAAATTTGTTTCTATTTCATTTCTAATACCGGGACTGTAATTGTGTACGGTCTAAAAGATAATGTAGCATAAGTTGTTTATTTAATCAATCTTGGTTAGATGGTTAGCGTATTTTAATCTTCATGATGGAACATTTCTTTATGTTTATAGGTCCCCCTAAGTGGGTATGCTACTTTAGTGTAAATTATTATTTTTTTATTGAAATTATTAGGTTTATTTATGTTTTAGAGGTTAAGTGGTGAAGAGGAGTGGCTCGTCCTAACTTCACCTCTTAAATGAAGACATTTATAATTTCATTCTTAGACAGAAGTCTACAATTAACTTGTGCCACGTCTCAAAATTCAACTACAGTCATTTTTTCCTAAAGCTTGCTACAGCTACATTAAAAAGGGTTGTCTATATCTATCAATTGTCAAAATTCAATTAAACATAAATGCCACTTTACATTCATGTACCAACTAGTCCCAACACTTCTAAATGACCTGTGACCAAACAGGAGACTAAACAAGTTTCCACACATTCAACAAATGTACAACTCTCAGCTGTCACACGTCTCTAGCAAGGCCAATTTGAATATTTTGTGACATTTTATTTACTTTGGAAAAGCAGATAGAAGCGCTATTGGTCTATAAATCGTCTTATCACTTGTGACACCGTCCTGACATTTGGCCGCTTGGGCAACAAACCAGTTCTCTCCACCTGCTGGCGACCTCTTCTGGCCTAGTTTTTAAAACTATTTTTTATGCAGTTGACAGTGAAACTTTTAAAACATAGTGATTTATGTAAAATAATTAGCTTGAGAATAAATATGGATTTTAATGGTTATAATCCGACATATAAGAAATAACTGCAATAGCATACATAATGCACATCACAATAATACTTGATCATGATAAAATTCAATGAGGATTTAAAAATGAATATACCTTTTTAAGCTCAAGAAAATTGGTTTGATAGGGCTTAATTGTATTTTGTGTACGATGATGTTGGTAAGCTTAATACATAACGTCAATCCCTGCACACTAAGTAAATATTGTATTATCATTCAACTTGTCATTCATCTTCATTCATTCATCTTGTCTAAAATATTTTATTTTAAGAATTTTTAAAATTTATAATAGTAATCTAATGACAATTTACATTAAAATTAAGAATATTTTTTTAAGTATAGGAGTAGTTTTGTTTGATTTTTATAAATTCAGGGTTATACCCCTTCATAATCATTATAATAGTTAATTTAACCATATAACTGTCATTCCCAGAGGTAAAAGTAGTACATTTTAAAACATAACATATCATTCCGTATTTATTTTACGATTTATAACTTATGTTTTCCCTCTTGAATCAATCCATGTTTCTTCTATGCACAGACTTTAAATTTAAGGTTTGGAAACAAAAACTATTTTAAATTGAGGAAGCTAATATATTGCTATTTTTTAAATATTATTTACCTTTGATGGTAAACCAAATTGTTTTTGGAGAGATCTCACAAATTACACATCAAGTCCTCGATTGAAGTCTTGCAAATAACAATGAAAGTTCAATGCACGAGCAACGTTATGGCTATAAAAGTGCAGGTGCGTCTATAGTTTATTGTGAGAGTCATAGAGAACTATTAAACGACGATAACAGCTGAGGTGAGTGACCCAACAGCTGATTATCAGCTGGCTGAGTGACCGCCATGACACACTTACCTAACCTCCAACCCAGCTGACTGGACAATACCGTCATATACTTTACACTTTATTGGTATGAAAACTTTCGATTGGGAGCTCGATTTATCCAAGTGGTGTTAATTCATAAAAATATAAATTAGCACTTTGACTCGTTGGTACTGGTACAAAAATGTTCTAAAAAAAATTCTTATAAGTAGAACAAAACACTTGCTAATATAAAACAACTCATTATTCCAGAAAACTAATTATATTTAGAGCTCAAACAATAAATAATTTTTATACTAACAATCAAAATAAAAAAATAAGCTATTTTTTTCCGAAGTGATATATATATATATATATCACTGATATGAATCATGATGTTTGCCAAAATAAGAACTCTCATTAATCCATAAAACTGTTGTATTTGGAGCTCAAAAAAATATTGTAAAATTTTGACTTATGTTATAAACGGTCAGATCTGTTGAAATAAAATCACTTATTATTCTAAACTATTATTGATCAACCTCAAGGCCTTTATGATAAGAAATGGACTCGGGTTTCTTCATGACACTAACGATAACAACGTAACGCGGAGATATCTAAAATCAGTTAAAATTACAATAACGAATGAGAAATAACAGTAAGCTAGTTTCTTTTTACGAAATTATGGCGGTGATGTGGGTTCGCGTTCGCGTCCCAGTGCAAATACGCGCTTACCTTTTTCTTTACTAGAGACGTTCCACGCACGTTTGAGGACAATGTGCAACGTTAGGCAGCGAAAAGTCATAAAAATAATACACCGAAACTATACAAAACTTTAAACGTTAAACTGTCGAACAACAACCAATAAAGCAGAGATCATGAACGTCTAACACCCCCCTCCCCCACCCCTGCTGAGACACATTTAAACCCTCGAGCAATCTCCTGCCCCAAATTGAAGAGCCATTTGTCCAAGTCGAATAAAGCGAACGAATATTCAAAATTCCATCACATAGTGGTCGTATTTTCTTCACTTTCATTTGGCGTTTCTTTGTTCTCACCCGTGTTGTTTTTCTCCCCTAAACTGGAGAGGCTCTTTGGGGTTGACCAGGTCTTATTGGATTTTTTCATTGCCTGTTGAAGTATTGAGACACCATCAATATTGCACTGTCAATGCCAGATCAATAACGTTGCTGTGCTGAATTGTAGTTATTTACTGGAGTTGCTACAGCAGAACCTTGATAAGAAGGCCCTCATAGGGATGATGAAATATGACTTTTTATCAAGGTATACTCCTTATAGAGGTTTGCAATAATATGCATTTAAGGGCAATATAAAATCATGGGTATTTGAAAATGACACTTGTGATCAAGGGCCACTTGTTATTGAGGGTCTTCTTATCAAGGTTCCACTGTATATACCGTTATTCATGCACTCACAATAAATTATTTTTTTAAATAGTTTTGTCATACAATTTTAGTTTTGTAACATAGTTTGTCCAAATAATGGTGCAATATGGCGAAAACTTCTAAGCTTTCTTGCTCACTTGGCCTTGGGTCGAAAAAAGTCACTTTGGGCCCTAGTGATGAAATATACTATATAATTCTTTTCAACAAAGTAATTAAACCTATCGACGATTCAGATTTTTTTAAATGGTATTCCTAAACATATCTTAAGAATGGGCTACGTTTTTTATGGTTCTATTTGTTATTCGATTGTTTAAGCTTTCGATTATTATCTACTGAAAATAAATTCACTTCCCAGCTCTAAGTTAATGACCTATTACGTCGAGATTATTTTGGTCTAAAACATTGTGAAACCATCAAATGTGATCGTATTTTGCTAAGAAATATGATGTTAAAAATTTTGAATTTTTTACCACTGTACAACTATAAACCACTGTAATGAATGGCTAGAAACTCAAATCATGTTTCGCCTAAACACAAACTAAGATTCATGTTAGATTCTTTATACGATTTACAGTGATTCATCATTTATCAGCATCCAAAGAAGTTTTCAAAATATGCTTCAAAAATTTCTTTTCAAAATATTAAAACCTTTCTAGGTACTGAAGACATGTAAGACCTTCACTACATCAGAGGAGATGCAAGTACTCCCTGTGGCTTCGCACGTAGATGCACATACAACCGATAAATTTGATCTAAAACCCGTTGGTGATCTTCAAAACCACTCACACTACTTTGTGAGTTTCCAAAATGAATTTTACTACAAAAATTCTCTCCAACAATTTTCACACTTTCTACTGACAACAAACAGTGGCACACTAACAACTTACGACACCGTTTAACAATTCGCAATAGTACGATCAGCGAAGACACTTAACATTCCCATCTATACCATAACTTGCAGCCTCCACGAGCACTTGCTACTTGGCGATGGTATCGGGCGGATCATGGAGGGTCGCCCACGGCCCTGGGAGTGTGGAGGTGCAGTGAAAGGCAGACAATGCAAGCCCGGTAGCCGGTAGCTGCTGATAGCGCATCATTCCAATAAATAGACACCGTGTCATGAACAGTCACGACGTGCGCATGCGCATAACTAACCTCCATGGTAATGCCGTAGCTTATGGGGCATGAGCGTGTGGGGTCAAGGTGGTGGAAGGATGGGAGTTGCAGATCAGATGTTTGCTGGGTTACGTATTGGGTTGGTAAACACAACAGGATGCTGCAACATCAGCCAAGAAATTTTGTCTTAAATGAGAATAATTGCTTGGGAACATTTTGAGTTTGTATATTTCTGTCATCAATCTTCGACAAGATAGAGGGCATTGGCTTAACGTATTTCTCTTTGGAACCAAATGAACCAAGAGAAGTTACATTAATCTACGTTTGGGTAATTGAGTGCTTTAATACTCGCATGAAAATCTAAAGCTTTGTTTGTTGAAATAGTGACTTGATGATAGATCGGATCTGTCGCAGTTGTGGCCAAAGAATCAGCTGATCTAGTCACTAACAACGTTCCATTCTACGCTCGTTTGCATTCATTATCAACTCATAAGTCTGGAATGTCTTTTTCACTAAAACGAGAGTTCCTTCATTGTTTTTTTTTCCTGTCTTTAGTTGATGCTCTAAAACGTAATCCTCCCAGATGTACATTTAAATTAGGAGAGTCATCAACATTGTCTCTTTGGCACTTCACCACCAAACACTGAGCCTATGGACGGAAGCTCTGAGTATGGTTCCATGTCAAACAGAAGATAAGGGGGTTCACATGTCCGTCACGGCGGCTGACCTAAGATACCCTCCAAATTGCTTCAATTACCGCCAAATTTATCTGGTCCACTTCCTCCCTCTTATCTTGTGAAAGTTTTGACAATTTGCAGCCTGATAGTGTTATCACTCTTTTGTTGTTTAACCTCCTGGTGATAGCGCTATTGTGTTGTCAACGCTTGGGTGTGGTCGAAACTGTTTGTGTGATTAAATTTGTAGTGTTTGCCTATTGTGAACGTCAGTTATGAATGGAATTCTTTGAAACCAACAGCTTTCGGTAATAATAATTTCCCATATCGAATGTTACGACCCCCTTTTTGCGATGATGAAAGTACCTTATGTTTTTCTTTACGCAAAGTTCATGATAAAGATTTGTTGCTGTTTACAGATTGTTCAAGTACTAGGAATGGACCATCAACCACCACAAGATAATCAAGAACAACACATCTCAAACTTTAATTTGAACAGTTTGATAAATGCGTCCATCACAAATAAGGTTTACGCTGAAGGACAATAGAATGGAAAGGACCATCACCTCCTACATTGACAAACACTAAAACATTTCGCCACAGGATCCACACACCCAATACTTCCACATTGTCACAAACGTTCCCAAATTATAGTCCGAAATATAATTTACGATGCCCGCATCTTTGCATTCAAATGAGAGGTCCATTGATGAGTCCCGCAGCATGAATGGTAAGGTTTTGTCTCGGGTTGTACAGGTAGTGAAGTGTGGGTGGACCCGGGCCAGTGTGATTATAGGGTTCGCTATAGGAATGTCCGGTCATGGTAATAATACAATTACACTCACACACGCACACACACATGCACACGTGCCGCGGGCAGCAGACTTGTGTCTCTGATATTAATATCGTGAACAGCAAAGCTATAATCAATATCGGGCCTGTATTGTGGCCGATTGGTTGTAGTTCTCATCTGTAAATTGAAAGGTCGGTTTATTCCTGATGTGAGTTACTCCTCCCCCCACCACCTTTCTTTTTCACTACTTTTACCATGTTCATGTTTTGAGGCTCAATAACGCAATAATTTGACTACTTTTAAAGTACTTGAAAGCTTTAAAGTATGGTTGTGCTTGAATGTAAGGCTAAATGTTCTAAGGATTATGGTGCCTAAACGTTGTAGTTTTCATGAAGAGAAGAGTCAGTAGCTTTTATGATGAATCGAAGTAGAACTGGACATAGGTGTAGCTAATCAATGATACCTTAAACGTCCTGACTAAAAGAAACAGCTTATCTTTTTCAGTAACAAAATAACAAATCTCTATCTATACGTTCATATTGAATCAGTATTCAGCGTAAAATGCACACCTCTAGCATTTTAATAATGAAGATTATAATGATGAATGACCATAAATATAAAGCCTCAAAATATGACTGGCCATATGTATGAAGAGTAAAAATATCACATAATGTGATGAAGAACATTTTGTACTGTATCTTATTTAAAACAGCTAAATGGATTTTAATTATAAATCTCATCATCAAAAATTAACCTAGTTTCATTCATTACCTAGCAGAAACTACCTCTCTACATAAGATCTTGGGAATAGATCGTAGCTTTGAAGTTGCTTAAATATTTCACGACTATTTTAAGTTACATTTTGCAGTAGGCAACTAGGCATACTAATATACTATTTAGCCCTAAGACCAGCTCAAATAATAGGTTACAAGTAAATATTTATATTTGATCTTAATGACTATTGTTATAAAAATAAACTAAATACATCAGTCTACTCGAGCCTTATTGGATTTCAACATTGTCTTCTGGTGATCGAATATGATTAATTAATAATTAACAGTCATTAATCCGTTGTATCAGTTTCATAATCATTCATGATCAGACTTCTAAGTGGATAAATTCATCAGGGAAACACCCCGCTATCTTGTAAAACTAAATGCACCGCTTGCAATGACACTTCCGCGCTGATCTATAAACCCACATAGCCTCGTATGAATAACAAAGCAGCGAATTACCCTAATGAATTCGCTAGTTCGCACGTGTAGACTTGTCAACAGTCAACAGTCATTGAATGATGTCCAAGTATTGTCGTTGACTTGGGATATTTACAAGACTATTGGAAAACCTAAAGCATGATTAACAAATGTGTTTGGTATGACCAGGAGGTGTTGTAATCGATAAAATGTTTCTTAATTATCTTACGAGGAATTATGCAAAGTGTGATCTTATCCTATCTGTCACCACAAGAAAACATTGCAAATTTGTCGTTGAATTGGTTTAAGCTAGTTTTACAACTGTTAACATAACATTCGGTTAGTTGACGTCAAAAAACTCTAGATTAGCTGGACGGAAACTTACTGCAAAATTTTCCTTGTTTCATTGATGAGAATGCAAAATCCGTAAAGTTGCTTTCTTAAGTTTCGAATTAGTCATTTTGGTAAAATGTTTAGCTTGTGCTTGCCATATGAAAACCACAAACTAATAATCATTCCAAAGATATAAGTAATTTTTATACAAATCGTAAATTTTACATAATATGGTCTACCAGTCATCAAGATGAGGACTTTCATCTTTAATATTTAGATTATCTCCGATAAAATTGCAATTATACTGTTTAAAATGTTATTGTGCTTGGCAATTTATTTTTATCCCTACAACACAAAACAAATTTTTATCCCTTTTTGATACAGAACGTGTCAAGAACGTTTGGGATGTTCAAATTTTTCTATGAAATGGATTTTTTCTACTATTATGATACCCAGTAAATATTTTAAATAAATGTTGCCACTACATATGAAATAAAATCTAGTAAACCTACATAACGCCTATTTGGGATGAATGCATTTCATAGTCTTTTCAACACTGTGTAGTTCACAGCTCACTGCTACATAAATCGAAATATTTTTCCCTTATTTCAGCAGTGCACAACCATTTTCATAACATATACAGCATCGATTGCCACCTAGTTGAAAAGTTGTAAAGACAGGAATTCAGTTTGCAGGTTTTTCCATTGCGGTTTTTTTTTCTTCATAAGTACCTAATATACACCTTGGTGCTATATAATAATATAATATCTTTGGTTTTGATCGTTCTGCCTTTGGTATCAATTTACATTTTTATAATTTTCTTCTGTTTCTTATTCTAAAGCCTGGCGTTCTTCTTTTCATCCTAAACCATTCATTCCTTACGTCGTATTTATGTTTTTACGTCAACTAATAAGTCTTTCTTTTTATACTTGTCGTTACTTGTTCACACTGTACTTCGGCTTATTCAATGTGAAAAAGACAAAAGACTATTTAAATTGACAGTATGTGTGTAAAAGTTTGTTCATAAACGATGACAGTGACAGTTCAAGACTGGTTCAAGACAGACATTTGATATTGTGTGTGAAAGCGTTGGTTCAGTTACTCAAATCAGCTTTTCTGACAGTTCTTACTGTCAAGTCGAGCGTGTGTAGCGGGCTTTCAACTTTGCAGATTCTATTTCAGCCATCCTTTTTACATCAAACCGCTAGAATTGGAGGTCGTGCATTATTGCACCAAAGGGTTTCTTAATTGCGCCAAGTCTTTAAAAGGCCCCCAAAATGTTCCTTAGTTGCGCCAAGAAAAAGCCAGATAGGATTGAGTTGCCAGTAGAAAGAATGTCCTTGTTTATGTGTCTTCCTAACTTAACCTAACCTATCCTAACCTAACCTAACCTAACCTATTCTATCCTAACCTAACCTACCTACTCACACCTACAGTGAAAGAGGGCCGCCACTTAGAGCAGTTAAGAAACGTATTGGGTGGCTCCCTGGAATAGTTGGTGCAATTCAGGAATGCCCAACTACCTGACTCGGGTCAGTTGACACAATTGAGGAAATGCCCGCCCGAATTGGAACCTGCTGATGACGAAAGTTTTCGGCAGTTTATATCTTCTACCGATTCTTGTAGCCGAAACTTTTTCCCGAACTTTTTCACATTTGTTTTCATCCCCTCGCTAATTTCCACTGCAGTTTTGCATCTGCGACATCCCAGTAACGGTTAACGGCCTTGACGACCCGCCAGTCATCCGTCTGTTTTCACCAGAGTGATCCATATGCAACAGTCACTTCCTCGACACCAGGGCCACGCCGAGGTCTGGGCCCGGGTCACCTTTGCCCAACGGCGGACCCGCATCACCATACAATGATAATTGTCCGGGGGAGACTTCCCGTGGCACCACGTCACATTGTTGGGGAGTTTTGGATATTTGAAGAATTTGATGACAAATATGTTTCCCGTCAGTGAAAAACTAGACACCTTTTGGATTGGTTGATATGTAACTGAGAGACAGGCTCTAAAATAGTGCAACGTACAAAACGTTCAAAGTGAGGAAATAAATAATTGTATTCGATTTTTTTTCGAGTTGAGAAGTAGTAGTATTGTTGTCACTAGGTTGTCACAGGACCTAAGTGAGGGACGACATAGTGTGTAATTAGGGTGGCCAGAAGGTACAATACCCTTATTAAAATTTGAATGTATTGGTATCTTAACAAAAGTGCATAGGTCTTCTTCAAAGCCTTATCTTAAATATGATCCCATTTTCCTTAGAAAAAGGGGGTTTCTAATCATTTTCTTCCAGATTTGGATACAATTCAAACACACCAAAGCACAATGTAAAAAGGGGGGTAATTTGAATCTCCCTAGTTCTATATATATTTTTTCATAGGACGGTACAAAATGAGTTCCCATCCTACTTTTGGAACACCTACTGGTCTCAAAATATGTTGTTTATCTTTATATGTTTGCATACCAAGTCAAAAAGACTCATATTTAGTAAAATGCAGGATCCTATGCATTTTAAAAATAATTTTCATATTTTGCCATGCAAATGTGCTAAACAATGGAATAAATGCTATAATATCGAACTATAATGGTAATAAGTTCTTTGGATCAGTCAATAGTTGCACCACCAACCAACATTTTAAAATCCCACTTTTCCAACTCTAAGCCCCCTTTTTCCTTCTACATTCACAATTCCGATTGGAAACATCAATGCTGCAACACTGTAGTTTACATTAACAGCTACGGCTCGACCTGTTTTTACTCGCTCACTTTACACTTGCGATCGATTCTGTGGCAGAGACCGATGGAAATCACTAAATGCCTGTCAGTCGGTATTCCCTCAGAAGCCTCCGCGAAGATTCCTCAACTTTCTCGGCGGTACAGGTCTGAGGATGGAGAAGGTATGTCGGCCCGCCATAAAACTAAGTCGATCTAGGGTCACTTCTTGACCTTTCTTTTCCAGCTATGCACTTCCGCATTGTTTATGTTTGTCACGGCTTTGGAAAGGAGTTCTCCGGTGTGAAGAAAGTTCTCTTGGTTTATGAAAATATATTTTGTTTTTCCTAGTTTGGTGAAGTCTGAACCCGGGTCTCCGCTGTACTCTTGGTAGATGGAGTCCTCAATCTCACTTTCTAACCACTAAAATATCTTAAATAAATTTCGAGTTTACAACATAGTAGGTATGTTTACTAAAAATTGCCATTTATTGAATATACTATACCAGCATATAAATATTAAAAGAAGTTCTATAAATTAAACAAGTGTAAAAGAAACTTTACATTAACCACATAAAATATTTACAGTTCTCAAATTGTGTATGAAAATTATAAAATGTTGTATACATTTTAAATGTATAAAATACCAACAGTTTATGCTCTCTTAATTTAAAATATCCACGTGCAACCAATTTTTTCAAACAGGTTCTTGTAATGACCTTGTGAACATTTAATTTTAGGTGTTTGAGTAAGGTAAAGAAGGTATAGCAAATAGCCAAACGAAATTAGTATTTAACTAACTTACTTCAGCTTATACTTACATAAACGGTGTGAAGTGATTTGAAACCATACATGATTCGGTGTAACTGATCATTGAATACATCTTCTCAATTAACGAGATTCTTTCTGAATACTTATTTAGTGTATTAATACAATTAACAATGCCAGTTTAATTAATTTATATTGGTATCCAAACAGTGAAACAAAACGTTGTTTGCCTCCCCAAATTAGAATCACACAAAATATAACGTCGAAGACCCTAACAATCACCTGCTTGGCTGATTCCTTCCCCAAGACGCTGTCGTAAAAATTAAAGACAAGTCTAACGGACCGAACAACTTTTTTCTAAATATCCCCAGTCGTGCAATATGAAGACGTCTGAGGAAGAAAAGCGATTCAATTAATTTTTCCATCGGGAGATTGTAGGGGTGGTCGTGCGCTCAGGGGGGGAGGGCATGCAGATGAGCCGTAGCGTGTTCTTAAATGCTTCTTTTTGTCGAATTAAAGTCAAAAGTCGTGTTTCGGTTTCGCCCAGCTACGTGAAACTGCGCCGAATGGGGCGCGAAATGGAACCCGCGCAAATCGTCCCGCTCCAATAGAGAAGAGGTCGGATGAATACAAATTGATTGAATCATTTGTGGTTCGAGTATCGATTAATATTTCCCTAGGTGTACGAAACTTAAGATTTATATGTGTGAAGATTGGCTGGAATTATGTAAAAAATTTAAGGACAGAAACGTTAATTAAGATTGCTAACAGTTTTATAATTTCGTTATTTAAATTAATCATATTGCTGTTATATTTAAATAACTTAAAACTTTTTACTATTTGTTTACAAGTAAGTAATAATTAAATAGTTATTTCAAATATTATATAAAGAAGGCCACCTTTATAATCCGAAATCTTTAATTAATTTTTTTTATGTTGGGATGGTTATTGGTAATTAGTTAATGAGATTACGTCACCTACCTGTGTATTTTAGCCCAAATATGAGTGAAGGATGAGTGTAGAATGGAGTGTGATACGTTTTGTAGAGTTGTTACTGAGTAAGATAAGCTGTTTCATTAGTCAGGACCATTTATTAAAAATACAATATGCCTAATTAAAGACAGCAGGGTCCAGTTTCGAATAATTGAAAAGCTACACGATTTTTTTCACGATCGAACCCACGAATTTTTGTATTACCACCAGACGAACAATATAAACACTGAGCAACCCAGATGATAAGTCTAAAATAATTTGTAACCATCCAATCGTAAAAGATCACCCTACTCTGTAAGTTCTGTAAGATTACTCATCAATAATTTTGTTAATGTGAAAGATAATTTCTTTAGATTATAATTAAGACGAGCAAATTTTTGAATACTGAGTTGATAATGAAACATATCAATGTTAATATTATATTAAACATGAAATTTGCTTGATATTAGTTATGCAAATATATTCAACTAACATAATTGTATGAGTACCAATCACTTAACTTTTGAAGTAAAATCTTTCGTTTGGCTCAATAATTTTCTTTTATACCTAAAACCATATTAAAAAAAAATTTTACCTGATACAGAAAAAGGAAATAGGTATAAATTCTACCTTTTCTTTGATTTGAGTTGAAATTAATCCTTAACACAAAATAGTTACTCTGAGATTCATAGTTTCATAATATTCCGTGATTACTTTTACATTTATTACCTCTACAGATTTTGGTTTTGGTTTTCACGAAATATGGCTGCTGATGTATTAGTAGTAAATAAATAATGTCAGGGTGCTCAGTTGTGTTTACTTTACTACTTTTACAGAATTGTCTAAACGTTGACCACATTGCCTGGGACCCTACCCCTAATTCGCAAAGGGGTAACGTCGGGTTTTGGCACTGTGGCAGCCGGGAAAGTCTATTTTTCAATAAGAATTGAAGGTTGGCCTCTCGCCAGCGCCAGCCTTCACGATATTTAACCCCGCTCCCTCGGCGACGTAAAAATCAACTTACCACTTTTGTATAGCTACCCTTGTGATCTTTGGCAAACGCTTCGTCTTCCTTGGTGCTTCGGGTTTGAAATATTTCTAGTTATGGATTTTTGTTTATTGTTAGTGACTAGGAGGTTAATATGGAACAAGGTATAACGTCTATTTCTGTAAAATGGGAGTTATTATTTTAATTTAATAGGGATTTAGGATATACTTTCCAAAGAGAATTTTCTTCTTGGATTAGATAGTCTTTTTATGTTCGAGAATATTTTAATCTCTTTTATATTTAATATAGCTATCAACATTTTTATATAATACTTTAAAATACTATACTGTAAATTCACTAGTTAAGACCTTGGAGCAAAGGTTGGATAAACTACATCTAGGAGTAAGGTAAGACATTTTTATGAAAGTGTGTCTAGTCTATTATTGAATATATACGTTAAAGTAAATCATGGAAATGACGTGTAGGAAATAGGTTAAACAATTATTATTATAAACCAAACTATCTAAATTTGTACTGTACTGTATCTTATTTTGTTTCATTACCATTGATGTCACGTATTATTTCTGTATACAGGGTGTCCGGTCATAAGTGTTAAATAAAATTTTGCATCAAACTACATGTTAATGGCGACATAATGACGCACATTTGAGGTTCACAACCTCAACCGTTAGGGAATAACAAATAAATTAAAGTTGTCTAAAAATTATTGTAGTTGTTATGAAAAAGGTTATATTACTCTGTTAAAAATGCACTAATTGTTAACTTAAATATCATTTTTAGAATCCTCACAAAATTTTAAATAGATATAACACATAATCGTTGGGGCACGGAAAAATATTCTACTTAAATTTCTTTGTTAAACTATTATTTTTAATACTGACGAAAATTTAAATAACATTCAGCGATATATTTCTCGGTTACCGAGATCCACTGAGTTAAACAAATATTACTAAAAACTTCCTTATTTAAAGGGCTTTCCAATGGTGTATAATAGTTTTTACCAAGTTTCAAATTTCGTAATTTAATTCAATCATTGTTGTGAAAAAACATGGTAGGGCAAAGAAAAGCTATTGTGAAGAATAATACATTTAACTGCAGGCAACGAATAACTTGTATTTTTTTCTCGCATGCAACGCTTTTTTATAACTATTAGGCTAAGAAATGAAACATATAGTAGCAAAATGTGTTTGTGATAAAGTTACGGTTATCGTATATTTTTCATATTTCAGATAAGATTTCAATTAACTCGCGGAAGTTCGGTTGTGGCTATACCAAAACTACCCGACATGGATTGGACGTGGAGGAAGTGTGACATGGCCTCCTCGATCTCCAGACTTGAGCCCGTTAGGTTTTTTGTTTGGGGTTACATGTAAAGTCTAGTTTACTCGACTGTTGTAAACTCTGCAGTTGAGTTACGGTAGGGAATCTCTGAGGCTGCTGGGAAAGTAAGGGAAAAATTGACGTACGAGGTCACAGTTGGCGCGATTCACAAGCGAGCTAGGGCCTTCTTGCGGGAAAACGGAGGGCACTTTACACCCAAACTGTGATTCCACCTTAAGTTGTGCTACGGACGAGATGTGTCATAGATTTGATTTGTATTGTGTGTTTTTACTTATGTATTGTGTTTTTTTATGACAAATTTTCCAAAGTCTAAACAAAAACTCTTTAGTTTGAGAAAGTGTAGTCTGGTCAATCATTAATTACACAAACCCTCATCATCAGTGGTCAGCTCATAAAATAGTAATTAAAATTCATTATTTTTTACAATATCTGTTTTGGTTTAACCGTGATTTTTCACAATAGTACGTAAAATTCACCATAGATTTGACAGTAGATAATTGTAGTTATACATAATTGTAAAGCCCTTTAAATAAGGAAGTTTTTAGTAATATTTGTTTAACTCAGCGGAACTCGGTAACCGAGAAATAAATTGCTGAATGTTATTCAAATTTCCTTCGATATTAAAAATAATTGTTTTACGAAGAAATTTAAATATAATTTTTTCCGTACCCCAACGATTATGTGTTATATCTATTTAAAATTTTGTGAGGATTCTAAAAATGACATTTAAATTAACAATTAGTGCATTTTTAACAGAGTAATATAACCTTTTTCATAACAACTACAATAATTTTTGAAAAATCTTAATTTATTTGTTATTCCCTAACGGTTGAGGTTGGGAACCTCAAATGTGCTTCATTATGTCGCCATTACCATGTAGTTTGATGCAAAATTTTATTTAACACTTATGACCGGACACCCTGTATTCACAATTTAATTCAGCTTTGATCATTTTACTCAGTTCTATTGTTCAGTCATTATTCGAACTTCATTAAAAATTAACATCTCATTGAAATCAATAGAGATTTTTGTTTTTACCTTTGTATTGGAAACAAATAAATGATTATTATGTTCTGGACAATGATTGCAGCAATTTTAGCTTCATTAAATGGGCTACTTAATAAATGTTTAACATTTTTTTATGTAGTATTTACAGTAATAGGCTAAATATATAAATTACAACAAAATGTAATACACTTTACACAGTTGTTGGATACAGCAAAAGTCAACTCTTGCAAGTCAAAAATATTGTTTTGTTTTAGTTTGGCACTCCATTCAAGCAATCGTGGCTTAAACGAGCCCTAACTTAAAAACCGATAAGACACCCTGCCAATGTAGGGAACCCAAAGATTTATTCAGCCTGTGGTAAGACTTGGTCAGGGATCGAAGGGCTTATGTCCGTATAATGGTTATTGCCTCCCCTGCCACCCCAGAGTGTCCGGCATCCCCAATTACATGGGACAACGTTTCCCTGATTTATCCGAATAAAACTGCCCATTGGTGGTAATGGGGCTAAATGTCCCGTGTCCCGACGCCTTCGAACATTCGGGTGCTAAGGGCAATCTGGAGATACCCCCTGGGATAGGTGTATAACAAAGTGTAGGTAGGACATTTAATTTAACAATATTATAACGCTACCATCTTTTATATTTAGCTTGTAGTAGAATAAATAACTTGTATATCGTCGAATACAAATAGCTATAGAGTTTATATCAAAAAACGTAATGTTTAATATATGTAAATGGGGAATGTTATATTTCAATTTAAAAAGAAGTAAATAATAAGTATTGGAGTATACGTTCGTTGGCTGGTGAAATACAATGCAATAAAAATACAATACAGTGCAATACAATTCACAACTACGATACTTTCAGTAACATTTTATATTAGTAAACATTTTATTAAGCTACGTCGTTAAACATGAGTTCCTCGATTAATTAGGTTTTGTTTATGAAAGTACATTTCGTAAATGCATTTGCATTTCGTGCAAACGTAAGTTTTCGGTACATGTTGATGTTTATAGTACTACAATTATGTGCTTTACCATCACTTAAACACATTACATCTGTTTTAAAGAATCCACAGTTGATTGTTACCACACTATGGTGCTTTATGTAAACACAATATATCCTAAAGATTTGAATGCATATTTAAAGAACTTACCAAAGCATGACGCTATATTACAACTCAAACTCCGTTACACACTGAGTAAACTTCAAGGAAAAAGTGAAGAATGTTCCCGTAGATATCATTAAACCGTAAATTATCATTGCTGAGAGTGTGATTGGCGTAAACGTGTCATTAAATCTGTCCAAATGACGAGATTGCGGTACAAGCAGAGTTTGGGGCTTAATTGGCTCAGTTTTGGGCGGAGGAGCCCAGCCTGTCATTACCCTAAGTGATATGCACTCGTGTTTGATCAGACCAAATAACACGCTACCTCAAAATCTAACTCGGGGCGCGCTGCAGCAGCCCCGGTCATTTAGGAAATTACACATCTGTAGGTCTGGAAAATCAGGATTTTTACTTTTGATTATTGTTCCGAAAGAGTAAAATAGGGGTGTACGATTCTCTACAAGTGTCTACGCCAATAGTAATTTGTATGGAAGATGCGCAACACTTTTAAGGGGAAACACCAAATCCCCCAAAGTTTTGTCGATGTCTGGATTGGATGTCAATGATGTCTGGATTCGAACACATCATTTTCGTGCCTCAATCCCTGAGACTCACCACAAGGTTAGCAATGCAGACAAAATGTCTTTAACAATTAAAAGTTAATAATTTGGCATATGGTTTAATCATTAGATCTATTAGTTACTTTATAATTCCTTCAGTTCAATAGTGTGTTAACAAATTAGAGATATTTTATCAAAATCAAAGCGTTCAAAGGCATTTCTTTTTTAAATTGCATCGGTATCTAATTACCACAATTGTTCTTACTTTTATTACATGTTAGCTGCAATGAAACAAAATACCCTCACTTGTATTCTTTTTTGCTGCAATTTGTTGTGATACAAATTACATTTCATGTAAACATGAGACTTTTGATGTGGTATTAAGTTCAGTGGTATAATAATTGTCATAATATTAAGAGAAAATTATACTAGAAAATTTTATTTAGACCTAAAGTAAACAAAATGCCTCGTATATCACATTAATATTTATGTTTCTCCTTGTTATTTGTCATGTTAAACAATTATTAGGTTGAAATTTACTATGCTAAACATTTTATTACACCAGTCACAATCAGGCAGTTGTATAATCATTTATTAACTGCATATCAATAGTTGCATCATTTATACATTTCATTTATTTTAAAATTAAAGCTTATATAAAATTTGTTATCTCATATTGGACGAAATGTTTTAAGATCTAATTTACCTACTTGAAATAGCCGTAACAAGTTATATATTACCGTCGCTTGACAAATGTATTGTAAGATAGTTGTCCACTCGATAAACAGCTGTTCTTGCCTCTGTGGGAAACACCCTTATTTTCCCTTGTAAGGGTCGTGGCAGACCACTGTCCATCATTAGGCCTAAGAAGCTTACCTCACTTAGCTCTTCTTGATCTGCCTTTTCCAAACGGTTTACACAAAGGATAATCGGAACTACCAACTTTGTTAAGGTCTTTATTTGAAATTGCATAAACAATTGGATAAACAAGATTTGAAAGGGATAACATAATTGATTGAATATAAAATAATTGTTTGAAAATGTAATAAGAAATTATACTCTAGGATTCCTCAAATTGACGTATATCTTATATCATACATCATCATCGTGCAATATTAGGAATATTTAAGATACAGTAATTGGTTGTGTTAAAATTTCAGAAGGTTATGACAAGTTTTATTGTGAAATAATTAAAATATAATATGTAAAAAAAGCATAAACAAAGATTAAGGCAAAATATTTTACCAAGTTGAAAAATTCATTGAGATGGAAATGTTTGTTCAGGAATTGCATAATAACTTTGATGTGAAGAAAAACATCTGAAAAAGTTGAATAATTGGTTGAATTTAAAATGTTTTGTTGAAAATGTCATAAAAATTTGTGTATGTGTGTGTACATTCACGCATTACTACGTACCAATAAAACAACAAAACACAATAACAAACATTAAAATAATAAATAATAAACAATCAAATAAGTCAGTAACCGAGATATATATTCACATTTTATTACTAAAACAGTGTTTACTGTTTTAACTCATTAGCAATATTCATTGGTATATATTTTCAAATTGAGTTATGTCATATTAGGTATACTATACAAGCAATTCCATAAACGTGTGCTTTAATTTAATTGCGATTCTAGCAGCTCAATTTGTATCACTAGGAGTTGCTTTATTTTATTTGGTGAAAGAAGAAAATCACTTTTATTTTAAAGATTTCTAACTTTTTAGGCTGTCTGGGCTTTAGTTGGTGTGTTTTTGGTTTCTCAATTATTATACATACTCGAATTCTTCAGTTAACATAAAAAACAAGACTGTTTTATTACCTCCAGTTCAACACACTAAATCGATGACTGTACACAATAAACCATACAAACACTTATTTATATTTTCATCTAACATAATTCGTAAATATAATAAACACATCTATAACAATATAAATCAAACGAATTGTTACTGAAACTAAAATTTAATTTATGTGTAGTTATAGAACCAAACAAAGCAATGTTAACACAACAAAACCCGTTAACTCTTTGAAGCCCAAGCTTAACATTCGTTTAGTTAATTCTCGTTACGAAATGTCAGACAGCAAAATGGAGCGTTAAAACTGAAAATACCCTATTAACAGTCCGTTCGCACGTTTCACATCAAATCCAAATTATCACCACTCGATTCAACTATTTTATATGCATTATCACCATCCACATTAGTTTTATTCATTAATTGGCAGTAATTAAATTTCTGCGAATTGACGGCTTTTATTAAATAATAACCGATCAACTCAGAGCGACTGAAAACTAATGCTAGGGTGGGTTATTAATTCATCGTGATGGTTATAATTTTATGCTGAATGTGTGTTTTATTTATAACTATTTCTCGATGTAGTATTTATTTTATAGGAATAAGTGGGTCATTGATAGTTAGTAGTTATGAGTGTTACTAAGCTGAATATATGGGTTATATTCTAGGGCATATTTTATTGATAACTTCTAAACTGTTTCTATTAAATGCTAGCCGTTTGTGATACTTTGTTTATATTTTTATGCTGTATGTGGCTCTTGGTAATTGGAAGTTTTTTTTCTTTGTATGCCTGATTTGCATGTTATTGATGATTTTTCGTCATGGGTTAAATATGTCAGTAAAAACGTTAAAGAAAATGTATTCTTTGAAGGTATTTACAACAAAATTACGATTGTAAACAAAACAATTTATGAAGCAAGATTTGATTGATCATGAAATGATATACTATTTAAATAGATTATATTTATGTTTTAGTTTCGACTTTATTTTCCCTGGGGTTATATTTATTTAAAAATTTAGTGAATGTCCATGCATTCATTTTTACGCAATGTATATACTGTATAATCCCAAATTGTGTATAGAGAATAAATTAGAATGTGAATCAAAATTCTCACCAGTCTTGTATATGTTACACTCAATCTCCGAATTCGGACAATGTCCGAAATTTCTACCCACTCCGCGATGTGGATAGTGTGAAATACCCACGTCGCGGAGTGAGCATTTTATTCGGACATTGGCCGAAGTGAAATGCCCAGACCGCGTTGTGGGTAAATTGATTTACTCAAATGCCGAAGTCATAACGTTCTTCGGCGAGTGAGTAAATCCAAAATACCCACAACGCGATGTGAGCAAGATGTATTGCCCACGTCGCGTTGTGGGTATTTCTAGTTTAGGCAAACGCCGAATTCACGTTCAGACATTTCACCCCAATCAGGACACAACCACCGTTTGCACTATTTTCGATTAGGATGGATGGACCTGCACGTGCATTGTGTTTTTTTTACTGTTGCTGCCCTGTAGCGATACGCTCGTGATGGACAGTCATTATCATTGAAAGATTATCGGCGAATCACCCGCTTCGATGTCATAAACATTGATGACTAAGAAATGTTAATTGAAAAAACAACTGGTGAAATGACAGATATAAAATATTTTTGTCGCATTAATCAAATGTATGACACAATTCATTCAGCTCACTTGCTAGTTGGTCTTAAGAAAGAGAAAGCTATGGAAGTAGAGCTTAAAAAGAAATTTTGCAACATTACCAAAGAGGTGATTAAAATATACTTGGATATGTTCGAACCTTGCTCACTGAAGAAAAAATCTCAAAGTAAAGGACTGGCCGTTAAACCCATCATTATTGAATTCACGATGTCAGGTAAGATTAGTTTTAATTTTTAAATCCTTTCGCTAAATTAGAGTGACTTTAGAATAATGTGTCAATAAGTAAAAGAAAGATGTAACAATAACTGTGTGATAATCGGTGTTTCAAGGTTGCACCTATTTTTGTAAAGCGGAAAAACGTATTCTCAATGTATGTCTAATGGACCTTTTTTTATTTCGGCTATTCGGTGATTTGCTGTTTATTTTCTAAAATGCTATTTTATACATTAAATAATTATAATCAAAACATAAATTTTATTCATTTGACCTAGTGATTGTGGATTTAATGTAGATTTTTGGGTATACGGTAGTTTATACAGGCTATTCGGCGTTTGCGCAAACTAGAAATATCCACTACCCGACGTGGGCAATCACTTTTGCTCACATCGCGTTGTGGGTATTTTGAATTTGCTCAATCGCCGAAGAAGGTTTTGACTTCGGCGTTTGAGTAAATCAGTTTACCCACAACGCGGTCTGGGCATTTCGTTTCGGCCAATGTCCGAAATAAAATGCTCACTCCGCGACGTGGGTATTTCACACTATCCACATCGCGGAGTGGGTAGAAATTTCGGACATTGTCCGAATTCGGAGATTGAGTGTAACATATATACCATCCAGCTACCTATCATTCATTAGTTTCTGTTATTGTTATTCCTACAGTCACCCGACAAAGCGGACTTTGTACTGATTATAGTACGCAAAGTAACTAATTGCTGCATTTACTTGCTTTTGCTGCACCAATTGGACTTTTTCCTCACTCCAGTATTCCAACCAAACAACACAGAAAAGTGTGCTTTTATTAGGCACGTAATACGTGTACGCTTGAAAATAAGTTGGCAGCACTTAAAGATACTACAACTACGATCAGCTAATGCAGCGTTTCACATTTAGTTTCACGCTTGGATTTAACCTAACCTAACCCAAAACTTCGATCTCTAATACTACAACTTAGTGATCAATGATCAAAACGTCTTGTTTAGAATTTGAAAGACTAATAATTATTTCTATGCTTTATAGTAACAGTAAAAAAATATAATATGTACAATACAAAACAATACAAAGTGCCACTTCACCCACTATAGTTACACAAATAACAACTGTAGTACTGGGGAAAAAAATAAATGACTGGAATGCGTTTCAACTACTATTCAAATATTCATCTAGATCTGAACACCCTAATTTAAACTCCAACAAAACATCACCCATTGACATGGTCAAACCTTTAACCTAAGTCGGTCACTTTCCGCCGGATCACGATATCCATCGTCTACGACGCAGGTGTCCAGAGGTCAAGGGTTAAGGGTGACCCTCCCGGAAGACGGGTCAGGGGCCTTACCTGTAGACCTCTTGGAGTAACTCGACATGACGAGAGTGTGAGGCCAGGGAGTTACGGCGAGTTAGGGACCATTCAGTGGAGCCCATTCACCTCCCCATGACCATCGCCAAAGTGTTCTATAGTAGCTTGGTGTAAAACAAGGCTAGGGCTTGTAAAATTTGCTTCAGTAGAGCTAGTTGAGATACCCTTTGTGTGGTAAACGAGTAAAGGTTGGAAAAGTTTGTAGACGTTTTGTTATGTTTATGCCTGTTTAAATGAATTGGTACTTTGTTGGTTAGAATTTATTGTATGGCTACTGTTTATGAAAATATGAGGTGACTAGTTGATTTTCATGCTTCACGACAAGGTGAGGACAATATATGATGTGTGGTTGTTTAAATATACTTTAGAAAACCAATATGTACTATTTTTGAAGTAGTAAAACTAAGCTCTACTATATACCATGTTTTCCTTAGATTTAACTTAATACGGTGTGTGGCAGAGTTAAATCGAATTACAAACTAATAAAAATTTAAAAGGAATAAATATAACATTCTATTTTTTTATTTCAGCTCAATGCATATTATCTAGATTATTAAGTAAATAAAATATTAAGTAATATTAAGTAATTAAGATATTAATTTACTCTATAAGACATTAAGTAAATATTAACAAATCCCAGTATTCTAATAAGTCACCCTGTATTTATAATTATTGGCTTATCTTTTAGAAAAAAAAAAACAATTCATATTAACATATTATCTAGGTAGAATGTACCACCTCTCGATGGTCGATTGTGCACTAAATTGTTGTAATACAAAAATATTTAAATTACATAGTATATTTTAAAGAATGTGTTGTTAGATTATTAATTAACAGACATATTATCAATAGTGAAAACAACCAAAAAGCTTATAAACATTGGAATCACAAAGTTACATAAAATTGTTAAAATGACCTACACGAATACTTATACTGAATATGTTATTTCCATGGTCCAAGAGTTTAGTAGAAGTTCCTTTACCAGTTCTCTCCAATCTATTTCCAATATTGCATTATGTATACACCTGTTGCTCGAAGAAATATATAAATCGTCCATGACAGCTTGTCTCGAACTAACTAATGCAGTGATAATTCCTCTGTCAAACAATAAATATGTATGAAAATTGTCAGTTTGGCATTTCCGTACGTGGGACTTTCGCTGGGCGATATTTCTTGTGTTTTGAGGATGCACTGTGATGAATGACTCACGGACAGATTTTTTTTGTAATTTGGATTTATGTGAGCTTAGTTTAACTGTCCAATATCATGTGATTTGGGCTAAGATTGGTTAACTTTGGAATACAAAGTCCGAATAAGTACAGTACGTTTGTGCGGTTTGTTCTAGTTTTAATATTACATAATAAAATATGTGTTAATATTTTAAGGAATACAAATTACCTATTTTTTTATTTTTTATTGTATACTTCTGCAGTGAGTTTCAGTATTAAGAGGTTGATCTGACCTTTAGAGAAATCTAATAAATCTTATGGCCAGTATAATATGACAAAAATTTTAATTGTAAGCTAATTCAAAAATCCACTTATGGCACATTCAAAATGCCAAGCTTACTCAATGTTGTTGTCAGATAAGTGAAAACACCTTTGATGAGATTGGCAGTTTGAAACCCACAGATAACATCTATTTGTTCTTTTCTAATAGAAATCATAAATCTATACCATTTATCTTATAAGTCGCCTTTATTTTTTTGTTTTAAAATAGATTATACAAATACATATCGAAAGCTGATCCTTTTCACAAAAACATTTAAAATATCCCATCACACGAAAATATAAACCATTTGGACAATTCCATAATTTAATTCGTCCACTTTTTTATCTCCATACATTGCAGGCATACAGTATGTTCCATGAAGGATGCTCTATGGAGGATGTTCTATGAAGGATGCTCTATGAAGGATGCTCTATGGAGAATGTTCTATGAAGGATGTTCTATGAAGGATGCTCTATGGAGAATGTTCTATGAAGGATGTTCTATGAAGGATGTTCTATGAAGGATGCTCTATGGAGAATGTTCTATGAAGGATGTTCTATGAAGGATGCTCTATGGAGAATGTTCTATGAAGGATGCTCTATGAAGGATGTTCTATGAAGGATGTTCTATGAAGGATGTTCTATGAAGGATGCTCTATGGAGAATGTTCTATGGAGAATGTTCTATGAAGGATGTTCTATGAAGGATGTTCTATGAAGGATGTTCTATGAAGGATGCTCTATGGAGAATGTTCTATGAAGGATGTTCTATGAAGGATGCTCTATGGAGAATGTTCTATGAAGGATGTTCTATGAAGGATGCTCTATGGAGAATGTTCTATGAAGGATGTTCTATGAAGGATGTTCTATGAAGGATGTTCTATGAAGGATGTTCTATGAAGGATGTTCTATGAAGGATGCTCTATGGAGAATGTTCTATGAAGGATGTTCTATGAAGGATGTTCTATGGAGGATCAGTGTCAAAGACTGTCATTAATCATCAACTGCTCAAAGGCGTCTCACTTATGACACATCACGTGTCGAGTATGCTAATGTCTGTCTTATTGTTGACAAAGGTGGTAAAATAATGAGCTCAATGATACACAGCTTCATTTATACCGTGAAAACCTACATGTCATCAAACCCACTGTTGAACATTAAAAGATTCCTCTTATTGTTTCTAACTCGTTAAAGTAGTATTTTTAATTTCTGCCCTTGTCACATGTTTGTATGGCTGAAATAATGAATAGTTTGCACAAGGTTTCTCGTCATTACGAATATTTTAAGTATATGGTTTATGGGCGTGTGACTTTTAGTTTTCCCAAAAGTGGGTACTTTGGGTATTATGTATGAATTAGCTAAATGGCTGAATGAGACTTAACAATCTTCAGTTCTTTGCTGAGAAAAGTCATTTTTATGGTTTGAAATTGGATCCAACTATCCTCGATCAAGGACTTTTAAGAAATTAACAGTTGATTTTAGTTGTAATAAAGATACATAGTGTACTCTATTCTACTGTCACCATGCATTCATATCTAGATTTAGATATGCACACTAAGTGCGAAAATACTTTGATAACGTTTAAATTTACAAGTTCTCCTATTGTAAATATGTCGAGAGTGTTCATTTGCCAAGGTAAGTATCAGTTCATTATTTTAGATTAAACTAAGGCATTGAAGTGTATACGAGGTGTTAGATATTTTAATATACAGGGTGTGTTTTTTAACGCAAACCAAATAGTTTCAACTATCGTGAGACACTTTTCAACGACAAAACAAGATCATAATATGTTGGTGTCCCTGTTTTCTTTACTTCATTTCAGATCAGCAAATTTAAAATTTTATGCATAGATATCCATGAGGTTTTGTGTTATTGATAGTTTAATGTAAATAATATAAATAATAACATGGGGGTTCGCACGCTCAAATAGAGTATGCATTGCATGTGTAAGATGGTTTGGTTAATACAGTATCCTTACATTTAAACAATTCAATGACTAGTTGATTTATAGATACTATAATCACAATTAGAAACATAATTTCAAATCTTTTTGGCATTGAACTAATGATTTACATTTAACTTACAGTACGTACCCTTAAAACTTTCGAAAACAGCAAGTTGACTCATATTCAAATTCAAATTCTCGATAACACCAAACCCCCTATATAACTTTTGTACAAAGCATATTAGGCGATGAAGTAAAGAAAACAATGGTACCAAAATGTGAGCTTATTTTGTCCTTATGTAATTTGGGTTCCGTTAAAACACCCTGTACACGCTCAGGCCTAACTCTTAACTTCATAAAGTATCTATAGTATTACAACTACACCTTTTTGACATATATATTTTGTAAAGTGACTATCTTGGATGCCACTTATTAAGTCATAATTATATGTTCACACTTTTCGTAAAATAATTTTAATCAAAGTCACGTACAAGTTTCGAATTTAAATCCAAAACACTCTAAGTTACTGATTCTATAACATTACAAACTATAGTTATCCCACTATCGCTCCACCTATTTCCAACTAGATAAACCTAGAGCGAAAACATTTCGATTTCTAGGACGTTTATTTGTTCCGGTTGATAGAAGGCATTAGAAAACAAAAACCCACTGCCGTTAATTGAATCGCCCCCATAACTTGGAGAATTAATGGGACAAGGTGGAGGTGCATGTATAGTGTAGAGCTAAGGTGTGGGGAGTGTTGCATTCCTAGCTCGAGGCGTGTGTGTGTGTGTACGCGTGTGTGAGTGAATGTACCTTGGCTGGAGAGAAGCCAAAAAGTATCATCAAAGAGTCCTCAGCAAGGACACTCCACACTCCAATGAGTGGCAGTACCAGTATTGTTGACACTGGGTATACAAGGCGCCTACATGTGTAGAACGCCCATCTGGTCGGTAGCCAGGCACAACACCTCAGCACTGCGCTTTGTAGTTTTATGTGTTTTTGTAAGTCGTTACTATAGTTTTAAAAGTTTGCAAGAGAATCCTCAGGTTACTGCTTAACCAGTTTGAAAGCATCATTAATTGATAGCTTGGTTAAAGCAAGTCATTCAAAATCGGCAACATTTAGTCGTATCAAAGACTTACTGAGTAGGAATTACACACACAGAACATTTACTTTTTAAATAAGAACGCTTTGATCGCTTAGTGAGATATACTTAGCGATCCTAGTTTCTATCATACTGACCGTATCTAAAATAGCACGCGGTCTTACAATTTTTGTCGCTGGTTCGAGATCCAGGCTCGAAGGACCAAAATAAGAGGTCTTGATAAAATAACAGGTCTAAGCTAAAAAAAACTGTGATTTGACCACACAATAGGTTCAATAAGATAGAAAGAATACAGGTTTACATAAAGAGGGATTTGCAGCGAGAAAATATAACAATGGAAACTTACATAATAATGTTCATCTATTTCAAGAAAGATCAAAAACTAAATATTTTAAACTAATGCAACCATGGACATGCTTACAGCTTGATTGCGTTACAATTGTTTACCCTATTCTACTCGTGTCCCCTTCCACACAGCCAGACATTATACAATACAGTCATCTTCCAAAATTCCACACTTCCATTGAACACTCCCAAACATTTCCACAGACGACTCAAAACAGCTGATTGTCTCGACAATTTGTACGTTACAACTCCATGTCCCGCTGAGAGTTTCTCCAGGTCGGAGTGGAACCTCTTCCCATGTTGTCCACCATGACGTCTCGAGGAGCGTCCACAGGTCACCCAGGGTCAACCCATGACCTCTCTCTCTGTTTACACTCGTGGAAGTGGAGGTAGTGGAGGTAGAGCCTGTTAGGTTCCATATTTGTGGAGTTTCACCCTCGACTCCTCTCTGAAACTTAACATAAACTGTGAATAGTTGAAATGTTTCATACATATTGTAAGAATGTTTCTTTGGATGTAGAAATTAGTAGATATCACCTTTCAATGAAGAAGCTATGGCTAGCTTTAGAATGAAAATGAACATAGTTGAATGATACGAAGGAGAATGTACCTATGTCAATTGATTTAGATATACCAGCTTTTTAACCAAGCCAAACTGAAAGAACAACTTAAACTATAGCATCGGTTAGGTCAAATCAATCACCAAAAAATCAAAAACTAAGGGAGAAAATTGAATTTTGACGAAAGCTCAAACTGTGAATGTTTCATTCAGTTGTAATACATATGAACAAAAATTGGACACAGCTGGGACGTCTACCTTAAAAATAAAAAAAAACAATGAACATAAATTAACAAACACTTTGTTGGTAGTTTTCATGAAGAAAGGTGTTAAGCATTTAAAATTCTTTATTTCTAGGTATTATTCACTTTACTAATTATCATTTTCAATACTAATAAATAATAATAACCAAATAAAGGTAACTTTCAATAACGGATGGAACAGCATAAGAGGAGTTAATTTTTTTTTATTTTAGGAAAAGTGGTAGGCTATTGTTCGATAGTTATTCGACCAACTTCTGTACTTGTGTACTTTTAATACGATTTCACCATATCGCCATACAATTACGTATTTGGCTCAGTTCCACACGGTTGACAAAGTTGCCTGGTTGTCTCTACAGGTGTTTATTACGTGTATGTGTTAGTGTAGCGTGTGTGTGTTGAGTGAGTGTGTGTGTGTGTAAGCTCAATAGGAAGCTAGGTGTGTGTCTGGGAGCTGGCCAAACCACCAACCTTGAGAGTAACCTTGGGATTGCATGGGGAATTGCAAAACCAACCTTATATCTGTAACTATAATCTGTGTAGCTTTGTACTATGAGTAGATTTTTGGGTTGTTAATACAATTACAAGTCGTTGTTCAAACGTAGGTTACCTTCAAAGAGCGTAAAATGTTTGACCATTGCCCGGGAACGACGTTCACATTACTTAGAATAACAACTAATTGAAAATTACTTTGATAATTAATTGTTATCAAACTATTAATACATGACAAAATTAATAAGATCGTGGAGTAAAAATACCGATGTATTGGTCAGCTGAAGACAATCTTAAGGTATGTTCCTATCCAGTGCATGTACTGGGCGTATTTAAGTTTACTATTTATGTACTTTTAAATTATTTTCTACAATTGAACCCGTAAATTAGTGAAATATTTATTATCTCTCGGTATTAACTGAAGGTATGCTGTAAAATCGAGCCACAAATAAGAGACAAAAAATTCATCAAACCCCCCTAGACTTTGCGAAATTTGCCACACATCAATAGATGAAAGAATCAGATTTTCTCTTACTATTTCAGGTTTTCTCAAAGTATGAGGAGTATACTTAAATTATTCAAAGCAAATAATTATGCCCTTAACATTAGCTCGTTTCTTCCACAAGTAAATAATGTGCAATGTTTATTGCATAACTTGACAAGATTGTTTTACCTTGAATCCTTCTTAACACTATAAACTAAAGCAGCTACAAAACCTTTTACCTTTCATGACCCACGTTTCAAGACAATCTAGACATATTACCGATTGAAAATGTCAGCTGCATTCGCTGCTATTTAGAGACACATGCAGTGGCAATTGCATAATGCATTGTCCTTGGCAGTGAATGGGTGGCTGGTTATCCATTTGTTGGATTGTTTTGTAATACTCTTGAAAGGAAAAGTAATCCCATATTGTTAGATCTGGCAAAACATATACCTTATTAATGTTAATAGTTAATCAATATGCTTTGGTTTTTATTTTATGATTTTGACATTTTGACTATGCATAAGCATTCTATTTTCATGTTAAGCGATGCAGCCACATTCGAAGCTCTGCTGTTAAAAAATACCGTTTTATTTTCAATAAAAAACATTTTATTAAACCTTTTCAAATTTAAAGGGCAGTAACTTAATGAATACTATAACATAATCGATGTCTCTATGATCTACGACAGTATGAAAATCTAAAAGGGAGGATATTACTTCAATAGTAATGCTACATACAAAATCATTTTAACATATGGTTCTTTGCAGTAATGCATTAGGATGTCTGTCTTAACATAAAGCCAACCATAGATTTTACTATATTTTAGCTGATGGATAACAGTTATGTTACACTGCACTAACCACCAAACTATTAGAAAAGTTTGTTAGTGATTTTATTTAAACAAATATTAGATTATAATACCAACTATAAATGGTATTTTTTAACATTTTACACGTTATATTTTCAAATATGTTACAACTTCATTGTCTGATGTAAATTAATAAAAAAAATATTATTTAATAGTGGTCCACTACAGACAAGCTCTCACCTTAGATACGTTACATTATTCTCTCCACAAAGACTGAGCTATAACTCCAAGTTGGCTCAATACCAAGGGGTCACGACATTATCGCTAAACTTTAAGTCATTAGTGATTGGTCGAATCTAAACCTGGAGCTTCAGTGCAGAAGTTACGAATTATAACTAACACTTAACTAACCGAGCCCGAAAACAGTTTTGCAAAAGCAACAATTCGGTGCCCACAACTCAACCTTTAGTTCAGAATAGGTTAGGTTGGGATAATTACTAATTTGGATGTATTTTAAACACAAACTAGATTATTAAATTATGTTTATAAAACACTCACACACCAAGGTGCGTATTTCAATGCGGATAGTGAGTAACTTTATTGTTGTAAATAAGATGATAGTGTTAACCGAGTAAGATCAGCTGGTTTGTTCTTTAGCCGCGGTCGAATTGATCAGAATTGATCAAGAACAGTTGTTGTCGTATAATATAACTATATTTTTAAAGTAAAGATATTTTACTAAACCTAATTTACCCAAACCCGTCTTTAATTTAAAGGAGTTAGGGTCATTTACGAATTTGACCAGTTTACTATTCCTACATAAAAGGTTTAAGGTGTTACCCTTGGATTTACTTGAAATATTTTGATAACCGGAAGTCCCTTTATGAGGTTCGTAATTAAACCCTCTTACATTACCATAAACATTCACATATTAATATGTAAATATATGATTGAATTAGAATTGGTTGAACTATAATCATATTTAAGACATTTTTGATTGCATGGAGAACACCAACATCCTTTACCAGATAATTTATGACCTTCGATTTAGTGTTAATATTTTTTCATACATCTCTAAAAAGATTTTTAACGTAAACTAAATGACATACTCTACTACTAGACATTTTCACTTATTGTGACCACAAAGAGTCTTTACACCTTTACCTATTGTGTGTTGCCATACTCGTGTAGGAGGATACAGGTAAGTTAGCTTGGAAGCGTGAAGGTCAAAGGAACAAGCGTTGCAAAATGTCGCTAAGCGAAGAGGAGGTAAGGCGTCGTCTATGTCGCAATGTCGCAACAGTGGCACACACACACACACACTCACTTGTATACTCATACGTGAACAATAACATATCGCCTCCTTAATTGGTCATACTGTCAAAGCTAGAAGAGTTGCGAAATGTTAAACATGTTTACAGTTTAATTATAGATCTAACTACTACCAATAACACGTGTGTACTTTGTATTGATGTGCGATTATAAACCTGGTTAACTTTGCTATCGCAATAGAGGATTCTGCACTTAAGACCACATACAATATTGGTTTTAAACTAGTTATGCTGAAAATGCTTTTCCTCTGATAGGCACTGACAATATTACGTAAACTTAAGATTTATAAACTATTACATTTAAGTCATTGAAACAACTTTACGATTACAACAGAACAGATGAAATCACTGTTGTCAAAAGTGTAAACTATTTATTTTTAAGTCTCACACTCTAGTGAGACATATGCCAATAGCAACTGAGCCTACCATTACCATCACTGACCAAACCAATAGTCCTTACCCATCCATAATCCCCTCTTACCCTGCCTAAAAATGTGTATTTATATTTACGGTATACTAAGTAAAGTGCAAATGTTTTTTTAATTGTTTGTTACCAGTTAACACAAGCAAGTTGACCATCTAAGAATCAAGTGAGAACTCTTATCACGCCCAGGCCAAAGCCCAAGTGAAATTTTTTTCTATTTCTATATTGTAAAGCTGCCACTGTGTCACTATTATACAATAAAGATTGATTTGATTTAATTTGACAAGACTTAATTTATCCAATTTAAAAAAAACAACACACATCAAAAACCATTAAACGCCAACAACTAACCAAAAACATAAACACAACACACCAAAAACAAAATAACGAAAACAAACACACAAACATAATTTTTTATCTTTTTCCATCGCATATAAACGAATTTTAACAAACATATTAAACGACAGTAAACACAAAACAAAAAACAAAACACCAACTAACAAAATATAACCATTTTCAAAATCAACATTCACAAACACAGACCAGCAACAACAATAAACAAACAGATAACAAATTAAAACACAAAACACTATTGACTCAAACAACAATGAAATAATATTGACACATTTACAAAAGACGTACAAATACATCTTCAATCTGGATTATTATCCATCTGTTCCAGCCAGCAGGTGTACCAACGACCAACGTGAGGTTCATCACTCGTGTCTGCGACATCCACGGCTAATGAGGAGGCATCGTAATTGAGGCACTCAGTCGCATTGTTATGAATGAGTATATGAATGGAAGGAGAGGCGGAATGTGGACCAGTCTCGCTGGAGGCAGAGGTTGACACCGTGCCAGTTGGAGGATAAGTGTGTCTGCTGAAGGAAGATCTCCGGGGAGGACCAGTGGTCCATCGGTCACTGACGGTTTGTAGTGTACAGGGGCTTGGATGCTGATCGGATGGGTACAAGATTCAAAATTAGAATGTTAAAGGTAGTGGTAGTAATAAATGAAAGGTTGTAGTGGGGAGGTCATCTGGGAGGTTGTCGGAGTGATGAGGTGAAATGATTGAGCAAAAACTTTGCTTACCTACGTTAACATCCTATTTATCGCGCCATAATTGAGAACGTCATTGGAGTACCACAAGGTTGCGTGTTGGGGCCACACTTGTTTGGGTAATATTTACTAATGGCTTTAATACGTGATATATGCTTTGTTTATTATAGTCTGATTAGCTAAGTCAGTGTCAGTAGTATAGAGAAATGTGCCAACTCTATTTCCTTATGTAATTGGTTAATCAAATCTAACGCAGACATCCTGTATGGATATGAATATGTTTTCAACATTTGTATGGTTGGTAGGTAAAATAATTTATTTTGGTACTGCAAACTGATTATATGTATTTTGGTAGCTAACATAAAGTAGATATATACTGTCCCATAGAGAATTAAAAATATAGGGAATAGTGTAATTGAGAATCATTTATGCATGATTTACAATTTATGCATCTTACTATCTTAGTTTCCAATACATCAATGGTTGGAAATAATTACTTATTCAAAACTAAGCAGGTAGGTGGGTGGGGCGTTTAGAAGTGTTGCTAGGCTGTAGCACTTCGGTGAGAGTGGCACGAGTTTGATCCTTTGCCCATCCATAAAAGTTTAAGGAGTTTTGACTACTTTAATTTCAAAGCGTATTAGATTCATCCATGCAAAATTCCACTGGTGTATACACCAACAAAAGACATCAATTGACTATTTTAGCCTCGATTTTTACAAACTGATAATCAAACCTTATCAAAATCTTTTGATTCTGTTGACTGAGAAGTCACTGAACGTTTCCGTTCCCATGCGGGGGGTTGGGCACGATTAGGTTCCATCCGTGGGTCGTGAGGAGCAGTCATGAAATGTGCCACCTCATGAGTCCATTCAGTCAGACATCTGTTCACACCGGCCTGTCACACCTCCTCTGCCAGATCATAACATCGTTATACAAACAATAACGCCTCCATGAGAACTGCATTGGTATACCACAAGGATGCGTGTTGGGGCCGCACTTGTTTGGATGATTTATCGGTGGCGAGGCTCTCGGTATAGTTCTCTTGGTGGACTTAACGATGAGAGGGAGAAGTAGTTCAAAGATTATTGTTGTCTCAACGTTAAAACTGTGCTATTGTCCAATTTACAGGTAACTTACAGCTTAGAAAATATCTTAACCGTAATACGAACCCCGAAGACCAACAGGCTTATTTATTATTGCAGTATGTCACCTCTCATTTACCTCGATACCACTTCCTTCAGTTTACCTTCCAAGACAAATCTCAAACAATTGCAATCCAAAAATATGTTTTATTTTTTCATTTTAAGGGGAGAATCGCTTTTCAGCCTAGAAAATGTGTTTTGGGGATAAAGTAGTTTTTTAGTCATGAGTAAAAAAGGTTAAGCCAAAGGGGTCATCTGATAGATCTTCGATAACAACAATCAATAAGCACTCTCAATACATACGATTATACAGGGTGTCCCGGAACTCTCTACCAATATTTTAGGGCATTGTTCCTGGGTAAGAAACATATCTAAATATCATATGTACATTGTCCGGAAGTCCTTAGTTACTCAGAATTTTGTTTTTTTTACTTATTTTTTTTTCTGAAAATTGGTTGATATTGCTGGATATTAGTTGCAGCGCATGCTGAAAGCGGTAACGTATCACTAAAACTGCCATATCTCAGATAATACTCGTCCGATCTTAAAGATTAAGGTGTCGATCGATTTGTTATAAAATTGCATTAAAAAAGTTATTCTAGTAAAACTTTTGTAAAATCAATGGTTTTCGAGTAATTTAAGAAACAAAATTTTAAACAGCCGCCATTTTGTTTTATGAATTTGAAAAATCGTCATAATTTTTTGTAGCTTTGTCTAGTTGTCATAAATGTTTGTACAAAGTTTCAACTTTGTATGTTTAACCAATTTTCAGAAAAAAATAAGTAAAAAACAAAATGGCGGCTATCTGAGTAACTAAGGACTTCCGGACAATTTAAATATGATATTTAGATATGTTTCTTACCCAGGAACAATGCCCTAAAATATTGGTAGAGAGTTCTGGGACATCCTGTATAATATTAAAAAGTTTACAAAGAGGAAAGTATACTATTGGTTGCTTTGATACCAGCTGATATATCTTTACACTGCAAATACCAATAACATTTTAGCTACGCAACGCATGTAATTGCTTTAATCTTAAACATATTAATGAATAAATCAATAAATGCCCTATTGTTTTGTATGTTTGATAAACTTTACAGTGTACGTTGTGAAACAGAGCTACATGAAATAAACTTGTTTATACATTACATTTTGAGCTCGAAGAAAGTTATAATAAGAATTTAGTAATGTATTTATCAACTACATTATTTCATATGCTACTAACCTTTGTTTTTCTGTACTTGGAATGGTTGGTTGTCATCATACCCGTACAATTTCATACAGTTTTTCACGGCAAATAAAGGAAGAGAATATAAAAATTCAATGAAAAGTCACAAAAGACAGAGAATCTACTTTTGTTCCGGCAGTTCTGGAAAGTTGCCATCCCTTTCCTTAGTCATTTGTCAGTTTATTGCATTCGCTTTTTCACCAGAATACTTTGAAAGTAGGCCAAATGTTTTCAATCTTTTTCTGAAATAATAATGGCAATGAGGCGGAAAATTATGGACCCGAACACAGTTATATTAAACCAGACTGGCGGAATTAAATTAGAATAAGTAGGCTAATATCTGGGCAAAAATTTGTATTTTTGTCTAATGAAAATATTGTCCAATAAATGGAAATTTTAAACTTTGCAAACTTAAAAGTGTAATTTACTTTTTATCGCTTGAGAATCAATTTAGATTCTAATTACAACAATGTGATTACGAAATTCAACATTAACATTCAAAGTTCTAAATGGGAATGGAATCATTTCATCCCTTGCCATAATAGTTTTTTTTACGATTTGCAAGAGCCATAAACACGATGATTATCTATAACAAATATATTTTGGGAGTGTTCATTTTACTTATATGTCACAATTGGTAAATGTTCAATCGTCATTAAGATATGAAGCAGGATCATAAAAATTATTTCATTGTTGAGTCGTTTTATAATGTTGTCCTATCGTAAATTAGAATAAGTCATAGTCAAAACCAGGCAAATGTTTGGTAGTGGTTCTATTATTTTAACTTTCCATGAAGAACTTTTCATTGGCATTACCTGATCATTTCCAGATTATCCATCTAGTCGATTATCCAGTAAGCACATAACCAAGAATATTAATGCTACAATAAAACAATGTAAGAGATAAATTAAAAACATAAATGTATAACTAAAACTTCTTAATGAGTTGAAAACAATGAGAGGAATCTTTTAATTTTCAACAGTGGGTTTGATGACATGTAGGTTTTCACGGTATAAATGAAGCTGTGTATCATTGTGCTCATTATTTTACCACCTTTGTCAACAATAAGACAGACATTAGCATACTCGACACGTGATGTGTCATAAGTGAGACGCCTTTGAGGAGTTGATGATTAATGACAGTCTTTGACACTGATCCTTCATAGAGCATCCTTCATAGAACATCCTCCATAGAGCATCCTTCATAGAACATCCTCCATAGAACATCCTCCATAGAACATCCTTCATAGAACATCCTCCATAGAACATCCTCCATAGAACATCCTTCATAGAACATCCTCCATAGAACATCCTTCGTAGAACATCCTCCATAGAACATCCTTCATAGAACATCCTTCATAGAACATCCTCCATAGAGCATCCTTCGTAGAACATCCTCCATAGAACATCCTCCATAGAGCATTCGTAGAACATCCTCCATAGAGCATCCTTCATAGAACATCCTCCATAGAGCATCCTTCGTAGAACATCCTCCATAGAACATCCTCCATAGAACATCCTCCATAGAACATCCTTCATAGAACATCCTCCATAGAACATCCTCCATAGAACATCCTTCATAGAACATCCTCCATAGAACATCCTTCATAGAACATCCTCCATAGAACATCCTCCATAGAACATCCTTCATAGAACATCCTCCATAGAGCATCCTTCGTAGAACATCCTCCATAGAACATCCTCCATAGAGCATTCGTAGAACATCCTCCATAGAGCATCCTTCATAGAGCATCCTTCATAGAACATCCTTCAAAGAACATCCTCCATAGAGCATCCTTCATAGAGCATCCTTCATAGAACATTCTCCTTAGAACATCTTTTATACCTTCATTGAATGAACAAGAACAGATTATAATCATTTTTAATTAAGTAACAAATTTTTACATGTTTAAAAATTAAATAGTTTTGAAAAAAAAATTCTGTTTATCATCGGACGCGTACTCTTTACTCGTATTTAAAGAACTAAAAAAACACTATTTTGAAGTAATTATACATTTTTAAGGAATTAAAAAATCTACTGTAGGGTACTCTAAATAATTAATAAATACTTGCTACCTATTATAAAGCAAATATTGGATAGCCAGTTGTTAAATTTACTCCAAGAAACCCCACAATACACAATAATCTCTCAGATACCTAGTTATTTTTTGTATTTATTTATTAAACATTTAATTGAACTGACAATGTTTTAACAGTGAAACGAATTTGGAACGCCAAGTATGTAGGTTTGAAGCCACAGGCATGTGCTAACCAGGGCCAGCTCTGCGGTTACTGAGGGGCTATTAATACAGACCCAAACCACAAAAAGGACGCCTCGTCCAAACCACAGGCCGATCCCTTTTTTGTCAAATCACTACATTTTACTGCCTTAACGGCATCTCTTTACTTGTCCCTGAGTTAATCCTAGTGAGGTTTTGGGGTTGTTGTTAGTTGATATTTTGTATGTTTGTGCTAGTTTTTTGTTGTTTTTCGTATGATTGTTTGTGCAAGTTATAGGGCTCTTGTATATACATAAATGGTTTTATACATACATAAACTCAAAACATTTTAACGTGGTTTTGGCCAAACAGTATTTAAAGCGAACGCTTGGTGTACCGAAAGATGGTGAGCAATTACGTCACTACACAACAACGTGTATGAAGAGGATCTTAAACAACTTGGTGTTTGACTATTATGGTTTATTATGTATTAACGTGATCAAGAGACCAAAAATGTTTAAGTAACATAGAATAAGAGGATAATACTATAATCACTTGATACATTTTTAACAATGAAGAATCCTTTGCTATACCCTATGCTCCGCTTGTAAAAATTTCAATGAATTATTCTTTTACTGCAAGTGGCTATTGTGGACACAGTTAATTGTTATAGCGTAATTAGATGATTGGTATAAATCTAATTGGCTAATTGGCACAGCTCTAATTAGCTAATTGTTTTAAACCTAATTAAGTAACCTGTGTTATTAAAAAAAATTCAATTCAAGCGTTTCAAACACTGTGCAGGTTTAATTGTCTTAGTAGTACTTTTCTTGACACATCCAGCCCTACTTGATAAGGAATACTGTTATTCGTGAAATAAATTAAACGTCCTTAATGTATGGTGCTTAAACAATCCTTAAAGTAAGAAAAGGTTAAAATGCTGCTAAATAACCTAACCAAAATAACTATTTACAATAGTTTTCTAATTCATACGTTTGGAAAGGGTTTTAAATCATACTCATGTACCACTCAAACTATTGTATTAAGGTTACATTTACAAACACACTTTCCTGCTTAAAAATAAGTGGACACATAATCCAACCTACTACAAATTAGTATTACATACCTCCTCAACACATTGAACAAAAGACCGGTGGTTCACGCACGACCGAGAGGTACAAAAGAACAATTTTCAAAGCAGCATAAATTGGAGCGATCGGACGTGGCGATATCGTAAACACCATAATTATATCGGAGCCGCGAGAGCTCCTGTGCGCCGATATCAAGCGAAGATTATAAACAACATGATTTGTCAATCGGGTGCGATCGGCGGCCCAAGCGATTTATAAGACGGCAGCGATTAGAAAATAATTGTGGCCGTGACCACATCACTGCCTTGTGTTTCATGCCTTGTGTTTAATGTCTGATGCCTTATGCGGGAGTAGTCAATGCCCTGTAGTAAATGTCTGCAACAATCATGCCAAGTGTTTCATGCCTTGTGTCTAATGTCTGATGCCTTATGCGGGAGTAGCTAATGCCCTGTAGTAAATGTCTGCAACATTCGTGCCAAGTGTTTCATGCCTTGTGTCTAATGTCTGATGCCTTATGCGGGAGTAGCTAATGCCCTGTAGTAAATGTCTGCAACATTCGTGCCAAGTGTTTCATGCCTTGTGTCTAATGTCTGATGCCTTATGCGGGAGTAGCCAATGTCCTGTAGTAAATGTCTGTAACATTAACGCCTCGTGTTTTATGCCACGTGTCTAATGTCTTATGCCTTATGCGGGTGTAGTCAATGCCCTGTAGTAAATGTCTGCAACAATCATGCCAAGTGTTTCATGTCTTGTGTCTAATGTCTGATGCCTTATGCGGGAGTAGTCAATGCCCTGTAGTAAATTTCTGCCACATCACTATCTCGTGATTCATGCTTTGTGCTTAATGTCTAATGTGACCTTATGTGGAAGTATATTTTGGATAAAAAATTATCTTGGGTCTCAATATGTATGAATTTTGGGTTAAGATTCGTTGCTGACTATCTGAAGGCAGTATAAGATAATAATGTAAGTTTTTAAGGTGTTTTGGACGTGGTGATTAGAACTGCAATCAAAATCATTCCCCTCTTAAAGTTTGATATGCATTTCAAATCTTATTATCTGAAATAGATCATACTTTTGCGTTTAAAATAAGAAAGATTTTTAGGTAATATAAATATTGACTATTAATATAATCACTGTATTGTTAGAGTTAGGCCTACTGAGTAGGTTGGAAAACATTTAGTTGATTGATCAAAAAGTTGATAAAGGTTGACTGGTTAGTTGATTCGTCGAGTTTTGAAAGAAGAAACAAACTATCTGTTTATCTCACTGTCACAGTAAAGACAGTGTTTACCAAAACACAGAACACGTTAGCGTTATTGAGAGAAGAATTACACCACTAATCATATTTAATTACTTCGATGATAACCCATCAACAGATAATACTGGATTTAGTTCAAACAAAGGAAAAATAAATACTGTACACCAAACCCAGAGTAATAATCGGTGCTAGTACTCATAGCCATTGGGCTGGCAAAGAAGGACAAGTAAACCAACTATATTTAGTAGCATCATCAGACCTGTAGTACAAAGAACTAGGTTTCAAAGAGACATAAGGTTGCCTGTACCACAAATATTACTAATGCAGACTTTAATACTTTCTTATTAAATGGCGACCATACAAAGTAGGTATTTTAAGCCAAGTATGAATGGAGACGAGTGTAGGATGAGTGGCGCGATCTTGTAGTCTTGTTACTGACTAAGGCCGACATTCATTAGACACAGCTGTTAATTAATAGCCAAACAGCTAATGGCAACTAAGGGACCTACAGTTTATAGTGGAATCCGTACCACATTTCTGCCTTGGTATTCGAATTGGTCTAATTATCAGGATAGTACTGCGGATAGTCGTAGTACTCACTCGTGCGGACGTTAATCCACACCAGGGAGTATCGCATCCACAGTGCATACCTATAAATATCCACATTTCGTGACCTCCTAGTAGCTGGATTACAGGACGACGCCACCCGTCCCAGTCAATATATTGCAAAGAGTAATTGGGTTGGTCATAACAGAAAGGGTACTGATGCCCAGTGTCGTCACCGTTTCCCAAGTACCCAGTAGACCTGCCGCTGAGTCGTGGTCCACAGAGCCTTATTACTGACTGACCATCACCAAATAACAGTGCTCACTGCGCGCAGACGGGCTACTGGCGTGGCGGAGACACAAATAACAGTCATTGGCAGCTACCTCGGTTTCTTTCCTCGGCATCATTCTCATATGATTGCTGAGGTCCTTAGGACCAATCATGTATTTGTTGTTTGTAAACAGTCAGGTCAATTAAATGGTGTTTCGTAATAATATAAAACTATTTACAAACAAATCACTTATGATTTAGTTTAGTTTCAAACGTATGTATTTCTAATCGGGAGATCGGATCTTAGTCAGTAAAGAATCTGCACAGATTATATCACAACATTCTACACCCATCCTTAACCCATATTTGGGTTAAAATACGCACCTATGTGGCGTCCCATCTCAAATAATTGATAACTGATATTGGAGATACTAATGATTATACTTGATACCTCATGACAGCCAAGCTAAATATCGTCCATGCAATAACTACACCACCGGTTGCATTTGATTTGTTTGTTTAATTTTTTAAGCTCATTATATATTTTTCAGATGTTGTGTGTCCTTATAACTAATATTTCTCTTTAGCAATCCTTTATGTGCATTGTAAATTATGAACAAAATTAATGCACTATTTTGAGAATTAAGTCAGTTAATCTGTGTTTAAATTTTCATTGAATTTATTAACAAGATTAAACTTTAACGACATTTTAACCTACAGGGCGTGACTGAAAGATCAAGAAAGATCTTAAAGTAATTAAGATATGTAAAGTATTTAAGTGCCTGAGCAGTCACCAGGATACCCTTTGCTAAAGGCAGCTTTCATTATCTCTTCATCGAAGTATTAAAGTGTTGTTTTCACTTAACTTTAACACCTGTAACAGCCTATCTCCGATCTACGTAGAAAACATAATTGTTAAAACCTCTGATGTACCTGATAACTGCATGTTGCAAAATATTGTGATTTATTTTCATTAATGACGGAAAATTGCACTCTAGGAGGCATACATATTTACAAGTTTTAAATTGGTTTTAACAAGTGGAGCTTATCAATTTTTAGAAAGCGCATGTAGATGTGTGGGTGTTAAAAGAGTGCAATCAGGTGTATAATTATTGAAACACGAATTTTCGTAAATTATAGTTTTTAGAACATTAAAACGCCGTCTATACTAATTAGAAATACTACAATGCTTTCTGTATTATCTAGTCTAGAATTTCCACTAAAGGTAAATCTAACTTACCACTGTAACGTCTTATATAGTATTAATGTACAACGTATTGCCAAAAAATAACTTTAGATGTATTTGGCAGATATATTTTTAAACCGAGCATAATATCTTTCTAAAACTTTCTAATAGTATTAAAGAAAAGTAAAGTGGAAGAATCAGCTCCTTAAAAATATTGTCGAGACATCAACCTGCTTAGTTTGCACGATTATTACAAATATTAACTTGTTTTGAAAATGTTCACATATTTTATGTTTTATTACGGAATATTTTCATTCCTTAATGGATATAATGGATATAACTTAGACCATAACAACTATATCGTACAATCGAAGACATTTAAATACCATTCGATTTCTGTTATGTTCTGTGAATAGTGTAAACAGGTTTTTTTTTATTTTCCTCAAACATTAGAAACTCAACTTTAAACAAATCGTATAAAAACTATTAAAATGTCTGAACCGTATACTCCTTAAATTGTTGTGTAAAACTCGTGTGCACAAGCCATCAAAAGCTATTCTTACTTTAGCAAGCTATCAATTGAATTATATTTAATTTACATCAAGAACAATCGCTTAATCAACCAGCAGTTTGTATTGAAAAAGGCGGCGAAGAATCACCATATCTTCTCTGCGCCATATCTTCTCACCATTTTATTTTAATGTTAAGATTGATTATCAATGTTATTTCTTTTAATAACTACAATCTTTTAAGCCAAGTACAAAGGCAATTAATTGTCTTATCTAAATAGATTGACGAGCTATCTTAATATTTGCCCAATAAATACCGGGTTACTCTTAAGCTGGGTTTTCCTAGCAGCGGAGTCGGCCAGCGGAGAGCGGACAACGGAGAGCGGAATTGAAATTAACATGGCATTCCGCTCCGCTGCTAGGAAAACAGTAACATTAAATTGCCTAAGACCAGCTGAGTCCGCTCTCCGCGTTCCTCTCTCCGCTGGCCGACTACGCGCCTAGGAAAACCCGACTTTATTCGTAATTGGAGTTGTAAAATACTTGTTTATATAAAAAATTATTATTTACTAAGTTTAATAGAAATTTATATTATTTTTAGTAATTACGTAAAGCGAATAATGTTGTACTGATTTAATTAAATTTGGCTCTAGTGCAATGAATAGCATACTGTCAAGAGTATAAACAGGTTTATATTTCATCACACCTCTACATTTACCACAATTTTTTATACAACCAAAGAATTGCTGAAAATTTACCACAAGTTTGATGTTTATTTAGTTTTTTACTTAGCACAAGTCAGGAAATAAAATGCCAAAACCGAATAGACCGTTAAAATTGCCCAGCTAAAATTTTTTCGGCGCAGTGATACATTACCATTACCGATTCCAATTACACGTGAAATAGTCCCGCGGAATAAATTGCAGTTTGACATTAACCTACCGCAGTTTAGATAGCATCTGGATTTTGAGTTACACTGGTCCAATCAGAGATGTGTGGATGATAACGGCAGATAAGGCTAACCGATTCTGGATTTGGGGCGAAATGTTAATAAATCATAAATAAAAACTGCAGTCATAGGCCTTTTGTAATCACGTGCTTCAGGTTTAATTATTTTTTTTATCGATGTCATAAAATATTGTTGACAATTTTAGTGACTTGAAAGCAATGACTTCCGTAATGACCCTTTTGCCCATGATGTGTTTTTGAAAGTTTACAATACATTACAGATTTATTTGAATAATCTACTGCAAACAATAATATTTATATACAAGAACAATATGATACAGAATGAGTTAGTTTTGCCCTGTTCAAAACATGTAGCTAAACATGTTTGTGTTAAACTATCAGGTATGGTTGTATAAGCATTAAGTCCTATGATATTTAAAATGCGGACACAATTATATACTTACGACTAATAATAACTTAGATTTAAGTAAAAGATGTGCGTTATCAAGTTTTAAATCTTTAAAACGAAAACTAAACTAGAAAAATCCATCAGTTTGGAAAGCTGTGAGCAAATTACGTACTTCAACGTATTTGGAAATTAATGTTCAAATTTTTATTTTATAAATGTTGAAACTGATAAGATATAATAACTAGCTCTAATTGTAAAATTGTATGTAATTAGTGATATTTTCCATTAATATAACCACATAGTACAGATTCACGTAGTTTCTTCAATGCTTTACTCATTTTAGACTTCTAATTAAGTAATGAAATCTAAATATGTATTAACATTTTCAATGCGATAAAGCCGGTTTGTGATAACGTTAATCATACAACCATATGTTGTCATTGAATCCCTGTTAAACCGTAGGTATTCAAGGATGGGAGATAGATACTAGTCAAGAATAAAGAAGGGACCATGTGTCAATGTTTCATAAAACTATGTTCAAGGTTTTATAGTAGCCATTTTTATGGTTTTGTAAATATTGTATATAGTTTTATTTTATTTGATTATATTATAAATTATGACGCAATCTATCAGACTAGATCTGTCAAAGATGCAGGATTCAAGTATACAAGTAAGTAATGAGTGAAAATCGAAGTAATTACTCATGCACAATTGGCAAGATATATCCTACATTCACTAGTTAGTACTTGCAATGTCAAAGTTAGGTATAGTTTTACAAACGCTAATTTAAAACACACATCTGAATTTCCCAATGAAAGTTGACTACGGTACAAATTTTTGATGTACAGTAGTTTACACTCTTGGCAATAGTGCCCTGAAAGGTCTGAAAGTCTAAGGGTTATAACGTAATGTTTTTTGGTAAAAAGTATTTCTAAGGAATTAGAAATTAGAATGTTCTAGGAATTAGAACATTTATTCCAACCAATCCATCTTAAAACCAAATATAAAATTTACCATCAAGAGTTTCAATAAGAATTAAAACTCAAGACTCCTGGTTCAAATCCCGCTAAGTACTAAATAACATTTTGAAATTTAATAGTTCCTTAACCCATCCACTCAGAACCCAGCTCAAGTCGTAAGTCCACCTAGCCAGAAAAACTAAATTCTCTCAAGAGTCTAGAACCTTTACATCTTACGATAACCTTTAACCACAACTACTATTTTTCTATATAATTAATACACTAAGTGTAGACCATCTCTAGCACGCTGGAGGCGACACTCATGTATCCCTGGCGGCGGATTTCAGTCGCTCGGTTGTCAGTTACATTATCTCCATAGGAGTCCACGCCGCCGACACAGATTAAATCAAAACCGGGACCACAACTCTAATAATCCTAATGTTGTGTTCTGTAGCGTTACAAACCTAGCTTCTGGTGCCCATGACGACAGAGGAGTGAAGTTGTAGGACAAAAATAATGACTTGATGAAAATCGTAGTTTGCGTTTCTGGTGAGTAATGTTCAAGAAATGGTTTGGTTTAATCGTAAACATCAAACGATTGAATTTGAAGACAAATAAGAGTCCTTGAAGCCTATACATTCTAACTCATAAAACAGCTAAAAAACTATAAAAAAAACCACAAAAATGGACTCCCTTGGAAGTATATTCAAAACAAACCCCACAGTATACTAGATATTTACATTAAAATCACTTTGGTGTTTGAAAAACCAATTTTGGATGATAATTAACTCTTCAGCGGCTTTTTGAAATTATCCAAGATGGCCTAACCTCCAAGGACTCTTGGTCTTAAATGGTTTCAATTTAGTTTGCTGCAAATGAATAAGAAAGTAAAGATATTGCATTTTACCTTATATCTAATATGTCAACAAATAGTAGTTTACGCAACGATTGCGTTAAGTTGGTCTTTATGACACGAGTAGAAAATTTCTACGAGTGTCGTAAAGACTATTAACACGAGTTGCGTACACTACTTTACCTACGACAGTTTTTTAATTACTAACAATCTGGTTTTTAGTTACTAACAATCACTAATCATAACTTCTTAGAGAGGTTATGTTTTCGTTTATTCTCATTGCCACTGAAAGTGATGCAACGACTTATTGTATAATCAGCTGATTTCATGTAATTACGTGTTTGTAAAACTTCGTTAAATAAGAAGTTGCCTTTTTCAGGGAATAGGTTCTGCTAGCAGCATTCTTACCATAAATACTGTTTTAGGTACAATTAGGGAAATATTGCATTTATTTTTTTTTTGACAACTGAATGATTAAGAGAATGAAAGAGTTAATTTACAGTTAGATCTTAGCATAGAATATTATAGAATATTATAAGCAGTTTGTGCTCTCATTTCCATCTCGTCAACTTCACTTTCACTAAATGACATTTTTAAAACAGTTTAGTCTACCTTCCTTTAACTTCCACCAACTTAGGTTAAGAATACGCGAGTATCAACAGGAACAAGTAAGATCAACAATTAAAATTGTCAAATGATCAGCTGATCAGCTGATTAGTTGACGTTCGAAGCATTACAATTTTAATTATTTTCTTTCAATACTTGAACCTCATTGGTCCGTTACCTGTGTTGATATGAGAAAAACTATGCTGATATGAAAGTTAACAGCTGTTAAATGAAACTTTTCAATTCTAAGAACTGAACTGAAATGGCTACTTTAAAACACGGTCGTAGGTAAATAGCTAAATCATCATCCAGGCGGACCATGATTAGTCACACTTTAGGGAATATGCTTTATTTCCTACAACAATAAATACACACAAATAATTTATAACTGCTATTAGTATTAAGAGGCTCATAAAAACTAATCAAACAATAATTAAACTTATCATTCTACATATGATTGTTGGGATCGTAGATTTTTACTACATCACTTACATCTATTAACGATGAAGTAATTGAAAATTACCGTAATCACTTAAGTTATTATTAAACTTTAGTATGAGTTCTATCCCAGCTAATAAATTGAGGTAATTTTACTGTTGAACCTTTATTACATCATTTATTACAATAAATAAGTATTTTATAACTGAAGTTTGGCAATTATTTTACTACACATTATTAATTTAAAATCCTCTTCAGTCATTATTGTTTATATACCGACATACATATGAAAAAAGTTATGAAGTTAAAATAAAGTCACTGACACAAGATAACAATATTATAACAACACAATACTTTTCACTAAACGGAGAACGAACACAAATTACAGCATTGATTTTAGAAAATTTTAAACAGCAAAATTGTAATTTGAAATTATTATTCAATTAAATTTTTTAACAAATACGTGTAGTGATTCATTTCAAACACTAAATTTATCATGTGTTCAAAACACTTTTTAGTTCGCTGGATTTTTTGTAAAATTAAAACATTCAATAAGATCTAGATGGCAAGTTTCCATTCCATATTCATAGTCGACAACCGGATCTTGGAGATTTGATATTTTATTAGGAACATTTTGGTATAATTAAATGTGTTTATACGACGATTGAACTCTTATTCATGAGTATGGAAAGAGCTAGGTACTCAATTCAAATGTTAAAGTTTTGGACACATTTATAAAATAAAAATCGACGTACCGTTGTTGAACGAACCCCTGACGGATTTCGCTGATGTAATTTACTGATTTATGTCTAATAATAAGCCATCACTGCGTCAGGACCTAACCAAACGGACAGCTCATTGTTAACTATTAACTATTATGTCACATCAACTATCACAGTGACAAAAGTTCAGGAGGACCAGACTAAACCAATTTTTGTGACTGACTCATTCAACTATGCAATTTTATTTAACCCTTCTAATTTCTAACAGATGGTACATACAGATGTAGTGTATACTTCAATATCAAAAAGTTAATGTTAAACATATAAATGTACAATACCTCAACCACAACTGGCGTTCTATTCACATTTACACGTTACCTAATGTAAACTAAAAAATCAACACCCATCACGTGACTTTGAGTATATATAAGCAGACGTGGATCTACCAGGTAGCACCTTCTGTCCCCCTCACACCATTTGTAGCTAACGAGTCCTATTTACATAAATAATATTTGCGTCAATCACTCACCGGACAATGGGCTGCCAGGAGTCAATCGGCTGATGGTATCTGGCAAGGTAAAGTGGTAAATATGGGTCGCCGGAATGGTCGCCCCCGGAAACATCACCCCCCAGGCTAAACGTGACGTCACGAAACCAGACAACCAGCTGGTATAAAATCTATGTCCGCGACCGGAATCGTTCCCCCCCAAGGGCTTGACAAGTAATTGATCAAAATCTAGTTGATATGAACTAATTATGTTATTAATTTTAATTCAAACAAGTAGAAACGGAAAGGTCTTCCCCGGCAAGGCATCCCCTATGTACACCCCGGAATCGTCCCCCCCTGAAACGCTACCCCTGGTAGGGCTGGGCTGCTCAGCAGCCTACCTGCTGCCCGTCCTCCCCAGTCCATTGTTCTGAGGGTCGGCCGCTCGTTCATTATTATTGTCGCTTGGACAACAGCTTTTCCACAGAAGAAAATTGCAGACGCTGTGGTGGAATATCAATCAGTAGATTTAGATGTGTATGAACTTCTAAGACAACTAAATAATGCGAGCAAAGATTGACTTTAAAAAATGATTCTTTTATACTTAATTCATAACCAACGATAATGCGTAAAGTATGCATTTTTTCTGTTGCATTAAATGGTAGTTATACTTATCAACATCAGTAAACTTACCTTACACCCTATGGCAATTGTTAAGCAACACATTTGTTAAAAATAGAATAATTTTTAATTGTATTAAAAATGAATCGCATTGCTTTAGGTTTGGCCCCGATTTAATTAATAATTTGAAAATTAGAAACAGATTATTAAATAAGAATAAACATAATAATATCTTTTAGGGGATTAATCCCTTAAACTTATCGAAATAATTAATTGTTAGTAATTACAAATATGTAAATTTATTCTAAAGGTTATGCCAAAAAGTACCTTAATTATTCAGAAACAGCCTAGGCTAGTTTCATATCACTGGAATAGAGTCAAAATATAATGAAAGTGTAATCAAAATATCAGAATCACTTTAAATCGAGAAGAGGACATGCAACCAGTGTTGATATACCAATAAATTAGTTTTGTTATAAGATGTATATGTTTAGAAAACCTTTTTGCTACTGAAGTTTGCAAAATTATGTTTCATAATTACTAAGGAAAAAATAGACGTGAGTTCAAATTTTTAATATGTAATCAAAATTTGAAATGTTGAGCTGTAAACTTGCATTACAACGCTTAAACGATAGTAACATTCGTATATACTCCAATTAATGTATCACAAAGTGCCAATTATAATTAAAAATACCCCCGACACAGCAAACCTGCAGACTAAGCGAATTTCCACTTGCCTGATTGGATTTACGCTAAAATGTCTATGTAAAAATATCACATTTATTCCCTATTTAAATAACACCAGTTCAATATATATCAATATCAATATCAATTGATATGGGGACGCCACCAATGGTGCGTATTTTAACCCAAATATGAGTGTAGAATGGTGTGAGATGATCTGTGTAGCTTTGTTACTGACTAAGATCAGCTGTTTCATTAGCCAGGACCATTTATTTAAAGCCCAATGATCAGGAACAGCTGGGTCCAGTTTTGAACCATCAAAGTTTAACGAGTACTTAGGTTTAATGCAACAGGGAGGGTAAAAAAGGTGTTTTTTTTTTTTGTAAAATGATAATAGTTTAGTATGAAATGAATGCATTTTCCAAATTTGATTAAAATATGTATATAAACAAGCAAACTACAACAGTTTACTTGTTCTAAGTATAACATGGAAATTTTAAATTTACAGATTTTTGGAATTTTCTCCGTAACCATTAGGCGCATAATTAACGCTTCAATATACTAAATTATTTGTTTTTTAAGCTCTACAAAATGGTTTATAAAGAAATTGCTAAATTTTAAGTTTTTAGTGTCAAAAATGGGAAAATCCAATTTTTACCCCATAAAACCCCCCATAAACCCCCGTTCCCTTGGTTCGATCATGCTGGTTCGCGAACTCGTTCGAATAAACGTAGGTTTACACGCTTGTACCAAATTTCATCAAATTTATGAATTTGAACGGATGGTGTTTTTGGCATCTAGGGACCTCAAAATGAAAAAGTAAATCGGTCCCGGGTCCAGGTCTTACCATGAGTACTACGGTAATAGCTTATTCCCTATAGGGGAAATTCGCTAACACAAATTTAGGATTTTGTAACAAAGTTTGGAAGACAGGTAATTAAATTGAGAAATAAATACACACAATGAGTACTAAATCGTCTATTAGGCCTATACATTTTAATTATGGAAAGAAAATACGAAAATATAACTGAATAACAATTTAATATTCTACAAAGTGTCAAGGAATTTATACAGTACCGGTACAAACTTCATTTACAATATAATTAAAAACAATAAAATACATCAAAATCAAAATCAAGAGCACAAAAAGAAGAAAAAAGCATAAAGATAAGTTTTTGTGTTACGCACTTTAAATTTGTGTGTTTCGTTTCTTATTCTTATTTTTATTTCTTTTTATAAATACACATTTTGCTACTGTACTACCTTTACCTATTTGGTAGTGTTTGGACACCTTCTTATATTGGAAAAGGTTGAAAAATATGTTGATAATATTTCAAATTATCAAATCAAATACTTAGTCATTTTAACTACGTAAAAAATAATGTAAGTAAATAATTAAATATATTTTCTTAAATTGTTTTTGGCAACAAATAAATCATTAAAAACCTGGTAAACATTAAAGACCAAGATCACAACATATAAAGAAAGCAGAAAGAAAAATCATTTGTGTCCTAAATGAAAAATGGCTTTAATACAAAAAATAACGTTTTACTAAGTTGTAGAATATGCCTACGGTTATCTGTAAATATCAACCTATGCTCTTATTTAAGATTTCCTTCTGACTCCTTGCGGGATGTCCCCATTATATGACAGAAAACTGACAGTCTTTAAAACGTTGTTTTTAGGTGTGGTGTTTATGTACCAAATCTTATTGATTTATCTATTGCCGTTTTGAAAATATTAAGCCCATGCGGGACTTTATAAATACACCCTGTATATGTGACCGTGAGCGCGGTAACTCGGGCAACAACGCTGCGAGTTTGATGAGATTTCTTACAAACGTGTAAGCCTTAAGTTTATTAGAACGAGTTCGTGAACCAGCATAATCGGACTATGGGAACGGGTGTGTCTGAATTGCGAACACCTCCAAAATGCTGGAGACTGAATATAAGTCGCCAAGATTGCGCACAAATATTCGGAATCGGGGAAAATGGATGAGTTACTGTTTCTTGTAATTTATGGAAAATTTAATACAATTGTTTTAAATGTAATGTTTTAAGACTTGACTTGGCATGTACAAAAACGCAAAGAGTGGAAAAGTTAACGGATAAGCAAGAATTCATATGGGTGGGTTTCATCGATTTCCACTAGAGTGTGCAATTAATTGTGATATATTATATTTTTAAACGTGACATAGTTTTTTTTTCATTTCAGGATTCTGAAACAACCACTTTCGCGATTTCGTGATTTTTGTGTTGTAATAAATATAATTTTCTAAGGAAGGGAATGTCAATGCCATGATTTCATTTTTTTAAGTTTATTTTTTTTAGTCTAGCAGCCGACGCTAATAATTTAAAGTCGTTTCAGTGCTGTTTTAACTAACAGCTGGTTTCAAACTGTCATTGACGTTTTTATGTTACAAGTAGTTTACTTAAATATTGATCGTCGGTGTTTGCCAGCATACTGTTTCAATTTTAAATGTTGTTTTTTCCACCCGTAACGGATCTTCGTATTCAGGAAATCTGTAGATTTGAACTATACATCTCTAATACTTCTACCCTTGGGTAAAATCAAGATTTGTCTAAAATCAAATCTGTGTAAGTAGGCCTATAAGTTTATGCCATGAAAGTTATGTCATGTTTGTAGAATGTGTGTAGTCTATATCGATATACCAAAATTTCGAGGGTTATAAAAATGTGAACCGGTGTAGCAGGTCTCTAGAAAACACTGGGGAAAATCCCCTACCATATTTTGAGCTGATTTTATTGTTAGTGCAACTTCAGAGTATACTTTTTACAAATTACATTAACATTTTCAAAATCTGTTTAAAACTCAATGAGGCGTTCTGTTCACAAATTAACCCCTTCCAAATTAATTAAGTACATAGGCTAGATAACACTGATAATTATGAATTATGTTAATGTACGAATTATGGTAAAAGATGAAACTGACTTTAGTAAATAACTAACTAAACTTTTCCTTGACTATGTTAAACAAACGTATTTGGCTCAGGTATTCTTGGGAGGGATACCTGAAGTGGGGAAGTCTAAGCTATTTTACAAAAAATACTTCCCGCTATAAATACTGTTGTACTCTACGAATTAATAGTCTGCAAATTACAGACGAATTCCATAAATCAATACTCTGAGAATAGTGGATACTATACTTAGGATTATGTTCTCTTGCAAACTTTTAAGTTATACGTATTAATATTCTGCGAACTACAGGTAGATTTAAATGTGTAACTTTCAAAACAATGGGCGACCGTTCATGGAATAACTGTACTACTTCAATGTCAATTTAGTTATTTAATATCAGCAGTGTGAAATCATGAAATAAAGTGAATGTGACACTGTTGCTTGCTTCTCTTTTATTTATCTAATATATCTAGTATTTATCTTAATATCCACAACATTTGCGTAATAATACCAAATCCTTCCCATTCTTGCGAGTTCAGTCGAGCGGTGGTAATATGGGACAGTCTCTACCCTTGTGAACAATAGCTGGCTCGAGTCACGAGCCCAAGCCCTACAGCAGGTATACCGGGGGTGATCATGGCAGGGGGGGACCTTTCCGGGGTGTGCATTTTGAAAACGATCGGGGCTAACGTATCCGGTTAACCTAAATTTGTAATTAGAAAATCTGGTAACTGTATATGATAAGTGAATATAATTATCTAATTAATACGCAAACTCAAAAATAACTCGTCATATCGACGAATGCATGCTGCAACTGAAATTGAGTGTCCGCGGCCGGAAACATCACCCCCCGGTCTCTGACGTCAATATGACGTAGGGGGGTGATGTTTCCGGGGGCGACCTTTCCGCGTCCCCGTAAATATCAGATCAGTATCAACAACACCGGACCCAAGACCGACCCCTGTGGCACTCCTCTTTCGCTCCATCATGGCAACGTGTTGAAAGTGACAGCTACAGATGGTGTGATTGAGGCTAGTAAAATAGTTGGGGATGTGTGAAGAAGGAAAAAATTATAATCATGTGGTGTTACAAACAATTTAATTCAAAGAAGGTTTTTGCCGAGTATAGTTAAAATTGGTTAAAATGAATCCATGTAGAATTAGAGGTGTCTACGTTGTGATTATGGCTTGTAAAATAGTTGCAGAATGTATAGTAGTCGGATAACATTTCTTTAACCTTTTTAAATAGATAATTTATGTCTTCAGTATCCAATAGTCAATGGTTCTATGAACCATTTCGTTTTGACTCACTCACTGTAATTTTAGTGAGGTAGTATTAGGTAGGGGATATAACGCTGTATTTTTGAAGGGGTGTGTTTTGGTAGTGGATTAAACGCTGTACTTTTGGAGGGGTATTTTTCTGGGGTTGATCAATCACTGTACTTGTTGAAAGGTAGGTTTTGGTCATCGATAATACCTTTTGGGTATGTATATTGGTACAAACACTGTGCGTTTAGGGGTGTAGTCTTGAATGAAACACTCTATATATCAGACTGGAAAGTTTTTCGTTTCCAAAAACTACCTGTTGGGGAGGTAGGTTTTATTCTAGACTCTCACGTGGTGCATTGTGCTGTGACAAACTTAGTGAACGCTTCTCACAGATACTTCACTCCCGAAGACCGCTCTCCCAAATCGAGGAATATGCAACGTGACTTCCTCACTGGACCTAGACACGACCCAGACTCGTGAATGGACTGACGAGGAGCAATGAAGACGTAAGGGCAGCGTAGGCGCGATAATAGGCTCTGGCTAGGTACAATAGCCTCATTGTGCCCTCACCCAGTCATTAGAGTGGGCCCGAACCTCCTTTCTGGGTTATTAATAATCCCTTTTTGTAAATTGAAACAAAGGACAAGCGCTGGACAATGGTTCGACGCCACCCTTAAATATCACCTTGGTGATATACTCGATGTTTGGGGAGGGCGATTCAGAATCATTTTGGGCGCCTTGAATAGGCAATTGGAGTTGAGTGGTGAAACAAGAGAAGGACCTGTTGAAGAAATTAAGTCACTCGTACCAACAGAAGAAAAATGTCTTGAAGTAGGAGAATGTGGATACAGATGGGTGCAAAATTAGGTAGTAATGAAACATTTTATAGGAAAATATATTTATTCATACAAAAACCAATCTCTTCCAATTCATTTGAAGAGTATTAAGACACCTAAATCAACTCATAAACATTTTGTATTTGACAAAAACACCTACTTCCATGTGTATAAGTCACCAAACCCTTTCTTCGTGTTTGTTTTTCACATCATAAGCATAATCAAATAATAATGATTTTGTAAGAGACTGTCCAAACCATACCCTTGATGCTATCGTTAATGCTTTTTGACAACCTAAAACCAATAAATAGCATTTGGTCCAGAATAGATCCCGCTATGGATAGATTCTGGTAGATTTTTTTTGAAGATAGGATAGGTCCTTCAGACTTGAAGGCAAGCCTCATGACCTGGCTACCTAAATATTTATTAGCTCTATGCATATAAAATCTTGACTATACGACCTATTTAGCACTGTACCACATACTAAGTCGGCGACTGTATGTAACTATCTATTCCAGATCCTAACAGGTATGCCTAATCTGTGTCGATTCTAAGACACATTTGACGTACAATCACATTCATGTATATAAAATTTCAAGATTTGAAATATTTTGAACAGTCTAGTAAGATATTTACTTTACATATTTTTGAGGTATCTTTTAAATATCATATATGTGCAATTCAAAATTGGTTTCGGGATTTTTTAACACACACAATATGGTTCGAATGGACTCAAAGACTCTTATTTGTCCGTATGACCTTAAGACCCTAGGTAAGATTATTAAATAAAATGTACAGTAAAGTAGATTGTTTTGCTGTTTTTGTTTGCATTGATTATTGATACTTTCCCTTACTATTAGTCTATGTATTCTCTTACAGTTATATTGAATTCTTAGAGCACTATTTATCAAAGTTTTCAAAATTTTCGGCCACTGTGACATTTATGTACGTTTCCTCCAGTAAATTTCACGTAACTTTCTGTGTAAAAGTAATAACCTAATTTACTGTATATAGGAGCAACTAATCAATAAGATCGTCTAAATGTTGTTAGATCAATTAGTATACATTTATGACGTATTTTTCTTCAAGTCGTTTTGACAATTTATTTAATATATCAATTAAGAAATTACTGATGATTTGACACAATTCATTCTCTGAATCTTAACTATTTTCTGTACAGAAAACTTTACTATTTAACCTTAAAATACAAAATCTTCTAGGCGGTTTTCACTAAATTAATATGCATATGGTTTATCACACACTATGGTGTCTACTAATTTAATGTAAAATATTTTGTTTAGTCGATTTTATGGCTTACGGATAAATGCAATTGGATTTTACGACCCGAACTGTTATCTACCTTTCTGATCTTCCGATAGAAGGCTAGATAAATCATTGGCTTCGGACGTTAACGATTTTATTATTTTCCGTTCCACGCCAGCAACAGCAACTCGTCTGAAATTTATGTTTGTGAATATTGAGTTTTTAAGGTGTAAAAACTTGTGTGTCTTAAACATGTCGACAACAAACTTTTAAAATCTCAATCTAGACAAAAAAAGTTTTTTATATAAAGTACAGAACTAACGCTAAAAACGATATCCACGATTGTTTTGAAACATGTGTATTTATTTCCTTTACTAATTTTATATTAATGGTTTAACGTCCAAACATTTTACACACTTCATTTTCCATTTGTGTATATTTAAGGTTATTGATAAGTTAAGTATTGGTAAATAAAATTTGCAATATACATTTATTGTACAGCATTATTAGTAAACCGAAATGAAGTCTCTTTATTAACTTAAAAAGAGTTCAATAATAAATTAAACTCGAAATTAATTAATTCACGTTCTTGTTTCTAAATGTGTCTTTAAAAAATCTTCACTTTATTTAATATAATATGAAATAATATATTTATCACTTAAAGTATGAAAATAGGCGAGGAATGAAAAGTGATCTTGGTTATTGTGATAAATTAACTTTCATGCGTCACACTGCAAAATGTGTTTTTTTTTTCTAATCTCATACCAAAATACTGCGTATTGTTTACAAGTATAGTTACCTCCCCAGATGTTTTTTTGTTTTGCTTAAAAAAAAAAATATTATTAGGATAATTATTTGTAGGAAGAATTTGATTTAACCGGTTACCCAGACAACATGCTAAGAAATTAAAACTGCGGAAATGTTTTGGTTTTGTTTCATTTCAATTTGTCTGATTTTCAACAAAGAGGTATTTAGTGCAGTAAAGCATACAACATAACACACCGACACTTATATAAATGTTAGTAATAATCATACGATAGTATATTTTTTCATAGGAACGATTTTCCACCAAAGTTGTCAGACAAGTTTTACAGTAAAGTCCAGCTGATACCCTCTTTCCAGCTAATTTTTTTGTAGGGATACAAAGACAGACTTACCCCACAACGCACCTATTGAAAACAGTTGTTTCCTCTGTGTGAGGAAACAGATTTTTACTTAATATCCCTTCCCATCAAATTTATGGCCTTTTCAGATCGCCAGACCGATACCGAATTCCGTGGCAATTAGTAATAAAACACGTTAAAATAGGAATTAAAGAGTTTCTTGGCACGGTGATAAATATTGTTGGTAGACCTGCGAGCATAAATCAACGGAGGTGGCGTGGTTGACGTCACCCATAAATAATACGGTAATTCTGCCGCGAGATTGGTACAACTGCAAATTACAGTCACGGGCCTATTGTGTCTCTAGAAACGAATTTATCAAAACGTCGGTTAACAAATGTACCAATTGGGTTTGGGTAACAATAGAATGATGCTATTATATGGTGCTGGATGACTCTGCCCTTGTGCTTACGATTTCATGCCCACTTCTTTCGTTTGTTCAACCACTTCGTCCGCGTGCGCGTTGAGCTGGTTGAATTGTATTCGGTCAAGTATGTTCGAGTACTTAATTATTTTTTAGGTAAGTAACGCACTTTGTGCATGTAAAGTTGAATTTGAATGTAGAGTGATTGAAGAGTGATGTGATATGATGGGTTTATTTTTACGATTGACTATAAGATCAGCTGTTGTAGTCCGAACCGAAAAATTCTGGTTGGTAATTGTAAAAATTGAGTTTTGTAACAATAGAATGGCGCTGTATGAATGCAGCTACCTTACGATTACATGCTTAAAGTTATAAGTCATACCAACTTCTTATGTTTGTTCAACCGATTGTTTATCGTGGTACGATGAGGATTATGTTGGTAGTTCGGCTAAGTTTGATCATGTATTTACATACTTGGAGTAATATCATCGTGAGCTATTCAACGCAGTAAATAAATTTCCTAAAATTGATAGTAAAACATTTTTGGATTGTACATAAATTAAATTATGGATTGGATCCATAGCGTAAATGAAAGTTTGTCAGATAAAGTAAAATTTACATAATTACAATGCAAGGAATAAATATCATTTCAGATTACCACATCACAAGTTGGCATATATTTAAACAGCCATCAATGCATGGGACTAAGATTGTACAATGAATTACCCCTGAATCTAAACAAATTAAATGTTACTCAGTTGACTTTATGCAACACATCCGATGAATTGTAATGTAAATAAACTTACGATCGAACTATAACATACGAACTGTAACTACTGAACAAAATATAACATGCGAACCTACATGAACATGCGGCACTACTTACTAACATTCAATTCGTAAGAATATCCCCAAATCATTTTCTATCAACGTATCGTCAGTGAGTAACAGTTACTCCCAAGTTTGGTGCAAGTTAACATGTGTTAGACTGTTTGGGGGGGGGGGAGTAAGGTTGAGACAAACTTGGAACAAGTCACCGAGTTTGTCAAACTGAACAGTTCACTGAGTAATCGTCTACACTCTGTGCCTTGTGACTTTCTATACTGGACGAATCGTAAAAACTGTATTAGAAAAATGTTTCATTTTTTTAATTTCGTTTAAACTATTATAAGTATTTATTATTAGTTCAGACTGTACAACTTAAAAATATCTTACATTGAAACGTGGTAAATGAAAACAGTGCTTACATTTTTTGGTGAGGGCCTTGTTTGCTAAAAATATCGTGATTAATTGATATTCAAATAAAAAATTGACATCCATCCATGCTGCGATTAAAGAAAAAATTGTAATGTTTCTATTGTTATAAATAACCCCACCGTAACCTGTGAATACAACACCGGTTACTATTAACTAAACGGATGGTTTAACGGAATGAGCTATAAATAAAGAGGGGCACAGTTCAAAGGTCGAGTCAGAGTTCTCTGTCACATGTGACAAAAGTCTCGTGTTCTGTGACAACAACACTGTTTTTTATGGTAAAATAATTGTATAGTAATGGTTTTAAACGGTGTATTAGGAAATGGACAAACACAGACATAATAATCGTTGGGGGATAAATTACGATTAAATGCTGAGAGTTTGATCGGCCGGTGTTTAATTTTACAGATAATACAATTTCTAATGGGACTCCCTCATTTTGGTGGGCTTTTTGCAGGTTTGATCACTAGAAGCATCGTATTTTACTAGAGTGAAGTGACATTCTATAGAGTGTCTCAAAGTTCGAAGGACAATGAAACCCCAAAGACAAAAACAAATGGCAAAAAGTTAAACAGTAAATGCCAGAAATTTGTGTTCAAAATAAGTTCCCACATTCAGATTTTACGACGAACAAATTATTTCTGTAAGAACAATTAAATGTTCTTATGAACAATCTTGCAGCAGTAAAAAAAAATCGTTTTGATTACTCGTCAGAATAAAAGCACCTACCATTCAAGTCCTTGTATGCAACATCGATGTAACAACTCGTACCATAGACTAAGGAGAATAAAAATATAATTATTCTCTTTTATTCTCCTTAGTCTATGATCGTACGCAAGTCCCAGTTGGTTTACTGAGACGCTACTTCCATCGGACTTTTTGCACCATGATGTAAACTTTTGATGCTTTAAAACTTGTATTTGTGGGTAATCTAGAATTTGAAACCAACTCGCACATAATTTGCCCAAATGTTTACTACACACCGTACAGAAAATGTATTTATCTAACAAATTGTTTGTCCTCCCAATTAAACCACAATACAGGGTGATTCTAAATGATTGTTACACTTTTGAAACTCTCTAAATGAACAGCCATACAACCTATTATTACGGGTTAAGGATCAATTGAAAGAGGAGATTCTAAAGTTTTGTTTTACTGCACTTTGGTAAACTAGGTTATAAAATTATCCTATAAAGACAATTTTAGATTTTCATTACGATTTTAAATTAATTACACACCTTTACCTCTTTAAACCCAATACCTAAGATACCGAAGTCAACATTTTCCCTCCATTTTTCAGACCATTAAGCCAGCAATTTTGGCGGGGGCGGTGGTCGCGCCTACGTAAGCCACAGTTGTATGCCAGCCAGAAAGGTTGGATTGCATTTAATTGTGACCATGGCGTGGGTTGAACCCTGGGGCTCCCCTATTGTACCCAGACATGAACTGTCTTGGTGTCATCCTTCCAACCAGTGTTGTAATGTCATCGAGAAGAGAGAGGTTTGGTTATGTGGAGTGGATGTAAGAGGTATAAGTTGACTAGAGAAGCATTACAGTATGTAGAACTCGACAATCATTCGGTTAAATGACAAAATTGAATCAGCTTTTGCTTTCCGAAGTAAATTGATATTTTCTAAGAATGAACACTTAAGGCAGATTGAAATAATAGTACAATTAAGTAAATACAAAACTGATCCAGGATTGAGCCCAGTAGAAGACCCAATACCAAAATAGTGAGCTATTGTCTTTGGGCAAGATAATCCACTTGCTAGGGGGGTTCCCGTGTGCATTTTATGTATAGAAAAACACCCTAAGGGATCATGTAGGTACTATGTGGGTTATCATTTTTCACGTGGGTGCCAGCTTGGTAGAGTGGGCATAACCTCAGAATCCGCCATTTTAAAAATGGCGGTGGCATTTCTTACATGAAACTCATCGGGAGCTTATATCTCGAAAACGGTAATATATAGCGAGTTACTTTTATTACAATAAATGTTGCTTACACAATAAGGAACAACTTTTGTATTTACAAAAATGCCCTAAATATAACTATTTAGGAGTAGTTGAGCAATTTATGCTAATGTAACCTATAAATTTTAACTCTTTTTGACAAAAAATTCTAATATCTTTAAAAAAACTGTTCTTTTTAATTTGGCACATAACACTAATTGCTCTTTACATCTAAGGTCTAAAAACCCCCCGCCGCAGTAAACCTGCAGACTAAGCAAACATTTATCTGGCTGCATTTCTACTAAAATATTAAAATTGACAGAGTGATTTCCTATTTAAATGACATTGATTTGTAATGAGTACTTAAGTTTGCTGCTTCAGGAAAGGTATTGAGGTGGGTTTTTAATATTTTTATTGAAATGTTGATAGCTTAGTATGAATGAAACAACATTTTCAAATAATTTGATTATAATATATCCATATACAAGGAAACTAAAACAGTTTATTTATTCTCCATAAGAATAACATGGGAATTTTAAATTTAATTTTTTTTTTATTATCTCCGTAACTTTTGGGCATACAAAAACGATTCAATATACAAAATTATTTCTTTTTTGAGCTCTACAAAATGGTTTGGTTCATTATAAAATTTCGTGTTTTTAGGGTCGAAAATCGGAAAAATCTATTTTTACCCTACAAAACTCCCCATAAACCCCCGTTCCCATAGTCCGATCGTGCTGGTTTAATAGTCCAAACTCGTCTGAAAACGTAGGTTTACACGTTTGTGACAAATTTCATTAATTAGATCATTTTTGCTCGATTTATCAAATTAAGTCATAGTTTTGTCTTCGGATACAGGATGTCGTAATGTTGGCTTTACACTTTATGAATGGATTCTCTTCGGAAGGTTTGCAGGAATTGTGGATGCAACTTGGTTCAGTCAGAACTTCATGATATGAACTAGTTCACATTATAGCAAACAGGCTTGGAAGTAACCTTTGCTCAGTTCTCCCAACACTCCATATTTTAACGGGCTGTGACTTTGCCAGCAAATTTGGAACAAAGCGTGCTACTCTAAAATGTAATCCAAGTACTTTGCTAATGGACTTTGGAAAAGATTGGGAGGAAGGGATAGAAAAAGTTTGAAAAACACAGAGAAGTATTTAGTTTACATTAAAAAAAGGATAGTCAGTGTGAAGCTATGAATGATCTAACTATGAATGATCTAAGACACTGGATCACTGTCAATGTACTGGAGTCTGTTGTACTGTCACTGTACAACGAATACTCTTAAAGAACTGCATCCGTTGCTCGTGAAGAAATTCTGTCTAGTAGAACTACTAGACAGCATATCTTACGTGCTTAATCCAAATCCATTGCTTGGATGAACACGTTTTTCAACTCGATCCTTCGATCCGATTTGGATACAGTGATGGTGGTTACTCTTTGTTGGTTTTTGGTCAAATATTTGATTTCCAGCTTTGCCCAAGTGATCTATTAGAAGGCTGCAACTGCAAATCCTGTCCCAATCAAAGCTGCACATGTGTACGAAACTAGCTGGCATACCGTGTTGTCCTTTTTTAAATGTAGAAGTGTTCCTGTAGTTGACTGCCGCAATGCACACAAGTATATTGTGAACAGTTTCATTTTCTGATGACTATAAAAGGGAACAGATATTCCTTTTAACCTAAATGGCTTATAATTTAGATCCAATAACTGCGCTCAAATTTAATGATCCACGAAACTAGTTCAATATCAATACAATCAGTCCGAAGCAGCCTACCACCAATGTCAAGGTACTGGTTGTGTTAACGAGACGTCAATGCTTGGCCGATGCACCAACTTTGCCGCCGGTCCCGTTCCCGCACCATCGCCGTTTTAATAATAAATTTTATGAATTATAACAATAATTTCTGTTACATCCGTAGATTTATTATTATTTGTAATAATAAAAATTCATTATATAGAAAGGTCTATACTTCTTTTAAAATTTGTATGCGTCATGTAATAACAAAAAAAAATTAAAAATATGTTATATCATTTTAATGACTTATATATCTGTCAGAAGCTTCTCGAATGCTTTTTGCAGGTATTTTACCTTTAAATGAGAAGAATTAGTGTGCTATGTGCCAAATTACAAAATAACACCTTTATTTTATAATTATTCGATTTTTTTGGCAATAGAGATACAATTTATAAGTAAAATATGACAATTTTAATATTTTAGTAGAAATGCAGCCAGGTAAATGTTTGCTAATTCTGCAGGTTTGCTGCGGCGGGGGTATTTAGACCTTAGATGTAAAGAAGAATTAGTGCTATGTGCCAAATTAAAAAGAACAGTTTTTTTAAAAGATATTAGAATGTTTTTGTCAAAAAAGTAAAAATTTATAGGTTACATTAGCATAAATTGCTCAACTACTCCTAAATAGTTATATTTAGGGCATTTTTGTAAATACAAAAGTTGTTCCTTATTGTGTAAGCAACATTTATTGTAATAAAAGTAACTCGCTATATATTACCGTTTTCGAGATATAAGCTCCCGATGAGTTTCATGTAAGAAATGCCACCGCCATTTTTAAAATGGCGGATTCTGAGGTTATGCCCGCTCTGCCAAGCTGGCACCCACGTGAAAAATGATAACCCACATAGTACCTACATGATCCCTTAGGGTGTTTTTCTATACATAAAATGCACACGGGAACCCCCCTAGCAAGTGGATTAAGAAGACAATGTAGTCTTTAATTTTGTTTTAGCAGCGTTGACACTTGATTTTCAATAAATGATATGAAGATCTACTAACTGTTCGCAGTTGCTATATGTAATCTTTAAATTTTTAATAGTTAACGAAAGGATTAAAGAACAATTTTTAAGTAAATTTACAATAATTTACTTCATATCTAGGGATAGTGTCTGTGAATAGAAGTGAAATGAAAATACTTTTTTAATAAAGCGAACATTTGGACCACATGGTAATTTCTTACAGTAACCTGTCTATTCTGTGTACTAAGGTAAATAATTTCTCATATTACCTAGTTAGCCATGTTACCTTATCAACTTAACAAAGACCTTAGTATCAAAAATGTTCAGGAGAAGGATCTGTTTTGAAATAGCATTTTAACTGCTTGATAACACACTGCTATGATCTCTTTAAATATTTTGTAAATCGTCGCACTCTGTGCATAGATAAAGTTGTTATATTGTATAAATATATTAAAAATTAATTAACTTTTTACATTTTAAAATGTTGTTAATACATTTTACAGTCAATAGGATAAAACTTTAATAAGTTTATACTATTTTTTTTATCATACTATGTGCTCAAATGTAATCTATATCTATAAAAGAGGAACTATGTATATATATATATATATGTGTGTGTGTGTGTATATACGTTATGGACTCCGAAACCGCTCGACAGATTGTAATGAAACTTTCAAGCTTTATTAAGCATCTTTCAAGGATGGTTCGAGTGAAGTTTGGTGCAGATCCGTCAAAAGGGCTCTGCCCCAGAGGGTTTTAAGTGGGCCAATGTCAGACTTTTTGATCTACAATGTTTACAAATAAATATAATTTAAAAGCATATGTTTACTTTCACCAATTGTTTTGTAGGTTAATAATCACAACATTCTGTATTAGCATTAGTCATGATTTGAAATAGTGCTACAGTGTTTCTACAGAGTGCAGCACAGAAAACTATTTTACTTTTGAATAAGTCCAAATTTATAAACCCCAATCGCAGCACACCTGTGCACTCAACAACGTTTAAAATTTTCAGTGTTAAATATTAAAAACATAAAAACCTTCATCAAAATATTATAAACAATAAAAGGGATGACTTTTTTAAATTTATGACAACAGCTAATTTGCAACCAAAAGGTGAGTGAGCGTAGCGAACGAACATGAACCTAGAGGCGAGTAAGCGTAGCGAACGAGCTAACCTGAAAACAAGAGAGCTCAGCGAACGATTTCCAACCTGAAGGTGAGTGAGCGTAGCGAATGAACTTCAACCAGGACGTGATTGAGCCATGCGAATACTTATGAAGTTAAGCGGGGCAAGGCCCGCGGGTACAGCTAGTATATTATAATGTATTAATTGCTTTTTGACAATTTTAGATTGTATAGCAAATGGTTTAGATAATTAATATAATAAAACCAAATACAATGTAGTCGCTGTATTAAGGTCTTGGTCACTTGGGTGATTTATTTTTAAAATCTATATACATGTAAACAATGAATAAATAAACAATTAATAAATAAACTATTAATAATTTGAAAAAAAAACTTTAAAAAATCCTACGGTATTTAAAATCTACTAACAACAATAATTTAATAAATAATAATTTAAAACTAACTAAACCCCTGGGGAAGGAAATTTTGTAATCAATTCAACTCCAACGGTATTTTGTGAACCATCCACCTAATAGAACATCAGATTCGTATTACAATTTGTGTAAGTAAATAGTAGTTTACGCAACGATTGCGTAAAGATAGTGTTAACGACACGAGTAGAAAATTTAAGGTACGAGCCTTGGCAAGTGCCTTAAAAACTTCTACGAGTGTCGTTAACACTATTTACGCGAGTTGCGTACAATACTTTACCTACGACGGTATTTTAATTACTAAAAATCACTACTCATAACTTCTAAGGGAGGTTATGTTTTTGTTTATAACCTCTAATTCCCAGTGACATTGATGCAAACGAAACATTGTCAACACTGTATCAAATAATTGCACCAATCAACAATTAAATTGGCCTGAACAGCTGATTAGTTGAATTTAGAATCATTACAATTTTGCATTTCCTCCCTCATTCCTTGAACCTCATTGGTCCGTTACCTGTGTTGTTATGAGTAAAACTATGCTGTTATGAAAGTAAACAATGCTGTTATGAGATACTTTTCAATTCTAAGAACTGTACTGAAACGGCTACTTTAAAAAACGGTCGTAGGTAAATTATTTATGGATGCAGACAGTTCAGAACACATGATTTTTTCCTCCGTAAAGTGAAAGCAGTAAACGCCTTTTGGGGAAAATTATGATAAGTACTTTAATTATAATTATTTCTCGGCCCAAAGTTAACAGTTGTTACCCTTTCCGACGTACGCAGGTGCGACCGCCGGCCTAAGGCCAAATGGTCATTATTAATGGTTCTAGGCTCGTTAAATTGTCCACTCATTAGAAACTATATTTACATGTTTATCTGAGAATTGCTCTTCACCGATCTTCACGCTATCGGGTATGCATCGCAGTTGATATATTAGAGGCAATTGTGCTTGAGAAACGCCGTTTAATGCTCGGTAATGGGACAGGTGTAATTTGTGGGATTTATTTTTTATCAAACAGCTAAAATTGTGTGCCATAAGGGTAAAAACTAGGATGTTGTTCGTGTCTATCGCTTAAGGACTAAAGGCATAGGAACTGTTAAAACTATTAAATATCTCGAACACACACTGGTTAAGGTGTATTTGAAATTTATGAAAAGATTTTTAAAAGTTCCAAATTCTTTTTAGTTTACAGTATTATGTTTTGTAAGTAGTAAAATGTTAAGTGCTACACTATATCCCAAAAGAAATCAGCGTAAAAAATAAGCTTTCCAGAGATTTTAAAATACAATAATAAATAATAAAAAAACCGGCTGTGTTACACAGTTAACCTATTAATATTCAATAAGCCGTAATTGTAAGAAGTTAGTTTCGAAGCATTGATACCATAATTGACAGTTATATAAAATTTTCCTTATTAATAAATTAATTTCATACCAATCAAAATAAATTTAGATCTTTTTTTATAATATTTTATTCAATGCTTTACAGAATCGGTTGTAAATGGTACAGATATTAAAAGATATTTAAAGACATTAAAATATATTTAAAATATTAAGTAATAAAATACATTAATTTAATACTGTAACTATCACAATAAATGCAGATATTTTTATAATAATATTTTATTCAATGATTTGAAGAGTCGGATATAAATGGTATAAATATTAAAAGATACAAATATATTTTGGATAAAACATCTATGAAAAGATTTCATCTGTTAAAACTCTAATGGAAAATGTATCAGTTCATTTTCCAAGGACTAATGCATACTTTCATTAAAACTACTGTCTTTAGATTGGACCGCGAGATAATCAATGCAAAAGGAAAACTCAAATTGATCCGTTTGACAGGAAGAAAATTGGAACCAGTGTTAGATATCAGGATACGAAATCAATTACTTGCATATCAAATTACAATATTGCAACCATGTATCTTGCATGTGTCGGAATATTTTAATGGCTAGTTAATATTTTGAATTACACCGTTTTATCCATTGTTATTCTGTAGTAGCTAAAAACTCTGGTGAAATATTAACTGCCTTTTAAATCAATTAGTGTAAATTTTATCATAATGCAAGCTAATTGTATCTTATTTGTGTGCACAAATATACATTCTTAAAAGAGTCTTGAATATTCTTGCTGATGCCCAAAGTGATGTAATTGCTACGAAACAAAATTAGACAAAATACGTCTAATGAATTATTGTCATTAAATTGTGCGTGTTGTTTTGTGGATTGAGCTTTTCTTCTGTGTAACAAAATCTTGTTTGGTGGAATATGACATAACTTCTTAATATAAACCTACTATAAATTTTTGATATTTTGAATACCCTAGGTCTCATTTCATGCAAACAAATACGAACCCTTATAAATAATCTTACTCTGAACAAATATTAATGCATAAATTACTTAGATGATCTTCATTGCTCTTTCGTTAGGTTTGTAATATCATTTGAAGATTAACCTTTATAAAAACTGGCCTATTGTTATAACCTGGCCCACATGGAATCTTATTGTCTGAACTTACTTATTTTGTAAGAAATTGTCTAAAACTTAAATATTGTATCACAGTGTATTAGAAAAAGGTTCAAGCAATTTAGACATACTACCAAGCAATACACAATCTTACCTTATTTATAACATGTTTAAAGATTCACTATGTAACTGATGCCGACCATTCCTTCAAAATTATGTGTGTTGTTCATTGAGTCTCTTACAGCTTGAATTCCAGTGGATATTTCTTTAGAAAATAATAATTATTAACCTGGTCTTTTAAAAGTTTATCAGTCCTTTTACCCTTTGTTCAGTCCTTATTGTTACATTTTGTTTAAGGATCTAAAGATCATAAAATTCCCGGATTGTTTGGTTTGTACATTTTTATAGTCATGAAGGATTTTAAAACGGATCGCTCTTTGCGAATCATTATTACATCTAGATTATGTGTCACTCAGTAAAATTTATACAACATTTACTTAAAGAATTCTCTATCAAAATTCAATGTCAGTGAATCTTATATCTAGATAATGTATTATTCTGTACATATGAATTAACATTCATTTGACCGTTTTGAACCAAAATCAATGTTTCCTATGCCTCAAGGTCAATAGGAGAATGAAAAATCATTATTTCCTCAACATGAAAACTTTAACAATAATAGTAGGCCTACATCTCGGCAAGCCAGACTGCCACCTTACAGTTGATCTAGCATGTTGTACTTGCGTCTCATAGGTGCCTCGCAGACACACCCTATGCCACAAGTCATACACTTCATGCCTCGTCTCTTCATGCCTCCACCTCATGACCTCCCTCATGCCTGAGGGCCGGAGACGAGGTCAAAGGTCACCGGATGTACGAGTCAGGCCTCGGATCCCCACACTGTCGTGTTCCTGAACATTCCTACACGATTACATAAAGTTATCCCCCGACAATAAACTAAGCAAGCTTAGAAGAGTGAAAATGTGATAGTACTACGGCAATTATGCATCACTAAGTGAGACGTTGATCATAACCATTAATTAAGAAAAAAAATGAAGACTACAAATATGTAATATTGTCAATTGGTATGTTTAGGTAGGTTTGTGACTCATTTAGTGCTAAGAGATTTCCGTTAAAAATCTTATATTAAAAAAAATTTCGTTTGGCTTTCATAGTTGAGGAGGCCCTGAAATACAGAAAAAATTCTCATCTCCTGAAGTAGGATCCTATATTCTTGTATACGCAGGTACCTACAGTGAGAGATAGGCTTCAAATCACAGCATGGCAGCTTACATAAACTCAGACTAATTAAAATAAACCATAAGTTCAAAGTACTAAGTAGGGGAATCAAAGACGAAGGAGCACCAATGTAGCTGGTTTGTACACTTTACCGCTTAGATATCGGGTGTGCATCAATAATTGTACCCCTTCCATTAGGAGATACGGTAATCCCCCTAGGATCTCACCCCTTTACTCCCCCCTCTCTCTCCCCCCCCCCTCACAGGCACTGTTAACACTTCTTAGCTTTGAGATGTTATTAATTAAAACCAACCCACGATCATTACGCTCTATAGAAGATCGAGATTGTTTGAATAAAGGGAGCTTTGTCGCTACCTAGCGACCTGTAGTTGGTGATGTTATTGAAAGATTGTGAGTTGAAAACTGTAAAACGTTGAATGTGAACAGCAGTAAAGTAAATACTTTTTTACCGTGCGAAAATGTGTCATGATTTTAACCATTGGGGAGTACTAAAGTAAGTTTTAAATTTAAATATTTCCAATTAACTTTTTGCACTTTTTCATTATATTAGCCACTAATATTGGTTTTATACTGTATTGCCTGTCGTCAGTTCCAAATTGTAGCTTTCGTGGATGCTTTATGTTTCGGCGAGCTGCCATTGTCAAGCATACAGTCCAGGGATGTCATAAAAAAATCTGCTTGTATAGCTTCGATGTTGGTTATACACACATGACACTTAACACACGACACATAAATAAATAATACTTTTGGTTGGTTAGGCCTATCATGGGTACGAAACATTAACGTTACACCATCGGGAATAGATTTTTCATTCTATTAGATTAGAAACTGCACCTTTAATTAATGTCCAGTGGTGAATAGTTTGCCATAAATTAAAAAAATGTATATTAAAATTTGAAGTGTCCTTTGGAGTTGAAATTGATTTCTTCTATACAAAATAAAATTGAACAATTAATTGAAAGTATTCGTAACCTTTCAAAAATTGAATCTTTAACTGTTAAGTTAAGTTCAAAACGGACCACTTTCTTTGAATAACTCTTTTCACGATGTAACCATACTTTACGAGAAGAGATGCCGACGGAGCCATCGCCAGGGAACAATGGAACAACTATTAAAATAAATGTATTCCCGCCATTTCGCCTACCCCACGCATCACGTGACATTTAGCTTCGCGCCAATTATTCCAAAAGTGATCTGGATGAACGGACTGTCCTTGACTTATGTATATTACCTGTTGTATATCAAGTAAATTCACGTTAAGTGAAAGGTAATTTCCATATTGAAAGTGTTTTGAGTTAGTGTTTTATATAATGTAATGCATTCTTGATCTTTCTAAATTTTAAGGGGATTTACAGTTTACTTGGTTTTGTAATTATAATTAATCAACTTTTTTATTTCAAAGTGAAAAAAATACTACAGTATCTAAATTATTTAGATTACCAGTCCACCGTTTTTGGTTGTGTTATCATTGGATACACGGTGTTTATTTTCTCTAACTAAAATCGTTTATAATTTTAAAATGTTTACAATTTACAATGTCTTATGGCTTTACATCCCAGGAAGCTAGGTTCTATAGGCCGCAACTGTTTTACATATTACTTATATGTACTCTAGTCCTAGAGGATTGAGGCATTATCACATGGATAACATACATTGGTGATTGGCAAATTTTGAGCACGGGACCTCGGGTTCCGACGCTTCACCACTAGACCATTACGCTTTCCTCCTACAAATCTACTATTGTAATCTTGTTATCTAGGTACTGCAAATTGTAGTTTTGAAGTATTACAAATCTTCAAATACAATTTACTAATCTGTGTCTTTAAATTTTCGAAACAACCGGTTATCCCTATAAGCTGTGTATAACGTCTTTTACAAGTATAAGCATACAAGTATGCATTTCATCAAGAAAGTTTTCATCTCAACCATCACTCTGCGCTGCTGATTTACCCTGTGTGCTGACGCCATTGCTCTTGACTGAGGCGATGATGATGGAAGGTAAGGGATGCGTCAGCACCCTAGGATTAGGTCCACCCTTTATTTCAACTTAAACTTCAATTTATAAACCCACCCTTGCCGTCACCACTCGCATCCCCACATTATAACGGTATTAATCTTGGCCCCAACTTTCATCAGCATTGGCTTAGGGATGGACTAGCTTATTGTCATTTGGGTTTTCGCTTGAGATTAAAAAGCTAAAGAAATTAGGATTATGACAATTTTGAGAATTTTTAAAGGCGTTGTTATGATGTTGCTAATTTTCTAAATTGTACAAACTTTTTTTATTAATCGTGATTGAAAAGTTCCCCAGCATTTTTAAAAAATAACATAGGTCCTCGGAAGACGCCCATTACCCATCCTAATTTATCATTTGTGAATATTTAATATCTTCTATAAGATATTAAATTCGTAATAGTAAAATTATCTGTAGCCTTTCACTAATGTAGCTTCCTTGAAAATTCCAAAAATATTTCAAACTCAAGTACAGAAACATTTTAATACTTTTTTTCCATATTTCATGAACTACAGTACGTTTTTGTATAATTCCCTAAGATACAAATTTAATGATGTTACCAAGTTGTAATTGATCTAGATTAAAAGTCTAAGCAGAATATTGATTGTGTTTGGATGTGTTCAGTCGCTGTGAGATTTACTCCTTACAGAAAATACAGCAATGAGGATTTCCCAATTAAGTTGACTTATTATTTAATGTTTATATTTGGAGCTGTGGCTTTGAAAGGTCAACAAGATTTATTATACCTCAGTGACAATCAATGAGAATAACTTTCGTATAAGCATTTGTTCTACGTGCTACTTGTCCGTAGTACTGTAGCACCGCAGGCTCAGTTTTCAGCATGTAACCTTTAATTTGATACTGTTTTATAGGTTAGCCCGTTTAAGATATACTAGATGTTTTGTTTACGTACGAGCGGAGTGACGGGAGCGGGTAGTGTCACCGTCCCTACAGAGTATGCAAATCTATGGGTTGCCGGGGCGACGAGGCTCTCCCTCCAAAACATCGCCACGCCGCGTTGCCACCGATGGCATTTTAATGGGACAGGGATGACACTCTCGGATCCCCTAACTTGCCTTTTGTTCAGAGGGTCACTTACTTTCAGTTGGTTATGTGTAATTAACTCTGAAAGTAGGATGGTGTGTGAATCTTCTGTTCTTTTGTACGATGATTTTAGTAATACTGTATACGGAAAATTAGCTTTGAGATAATGGTAGATAGCGTTTTCTTAGAATAATTTAAGATTTTAAATACCTAAATTGTGTTTGACAGGGTGACAACCATAAATTTTATACAGGATTGATTATTACTTGATTTGACATATAGAATTTTAATTTTTCTATCAACACCCGTAGAAGAGCTTTCACCAAAATGATACGTTTCTATCTTAGAAAAAGGCAAGTCAAAATGAGGATACTTGATTAATTATTACCTTAATACAATTATTTTTAACTATCTTTTTCACAACGTTAAAACTATATTTTAGTAATCTTTGAGCCATTGTGCATATTCTCACCTAATTTTGTACAAATTTATAACCCTTAGCAATATGGGAGTGCCCGTGAATATATGTAAAAAAAATGTAATCATGGGCACTCCTCCCATATTGTTTACATATTTTGTACCCTTATAAAGAAACTATACTCGATATTTAATTGTCTTCATCGTTCAAAGTAGTCAAATCCTTTTCCGAATTCAGACTACTTCAACTTTACCCACAACCAAATTAAAGCTCTAACCAGTCTGGACATCCCTGGGAAAGTCTTCAGCGCCGGAGGAGAACACTAAAAGCCGGAGAAAACCATTTGAGATAATGAATGTGTATCAGAGAGATGGAGCAACGGATGCACAAGCCCGGGGACACATCAGGCGCCTTGGGCGGTGTAATCCGGTGTAATTGGGCGAAATTAATTATATTCATAACATATTTGCTCGCGGTTCTCATAGGCTTTAAATGTATGTTGCAATTACGCTGGTCCGATGGGAATCGCACCCATCCTGTGGGAACGTCTGTCAGGTGGCCAACGAATGGGAAGTGGGAACAACTTGGACTTGAGGAATTGATATTTGAGATGGTTAAGAGTAATCTTTAACTATGACTCAGTACAATAAAGTGGTTGGGTCAGCAAAGTGGTTTGACTGAACAGGAATTAAGAGCTGCGGAGGAATTGTAGGGAATTCTAAATTATTAAGTACGACATTAATTTTTCTGAAACACAATTGTGAAGTGGAAGGATTCTTGAGGAATTGTGGGTTCCAGATGTAGACCTACATTAGTTACTGGAGGACCTGAACTATTTTAACCCAGCCTTTCACTATAGACACAAAACTCGGGAAGATGTTAGAATTGAGAATTTCAAAGGAGTATTCGAAACTGAAGGACCTTTTAAAGTGAAGTGCTATATTTGCTTGTAGATATACTAGTGCACTAGTCAGAAGTGGGGAGGGCTAGGACTGACGAAAAATGGAGAACTTCAGAGTAATGTTAAGTAATATTTGACATTTAAAATGGTTTTGTTTGTCTATAAAAATAAAATACTACAATGAAGTGAGAAGAACTTGGACTTGAGATATTGTTGGCTTTAAACATATTGGAAGACGATTGAAATAGTTAAGTGCATTATTTGTGTATAGGTACACTGGTGTGAAGTGGGGATAATTTGAACTGCTAAGGAACTGAGGGATCCAATGGGATAGGACTTAGACATTGCAATAGTTAAACGAAATGTTTGATTATAGAACACTGCAGTAACTAGACATCCAGCTTGAGTTAAAAGACTGTAGCCAGATTTGCACTAAAATACCTGAAGGGTTTAAAACGCTGCTATAGGCAAAATGCCATAGCAATTTATGAATGCTGCGTTGCAACGTTTAGCGACAAGGACGTTCAATTAACGGAAAATCCAAAACAATTGAAGGGCTTATACCAATTTTCTTTGAAGTCAGTCATTTTAATAAATAACGTGTGTGGCAGCCAGGTTTTCATCTTGGCCCAATAAAATCTCAAACTACCTAAGTTATCAGCTTGATTGCGTTGACTTTCGCTCTTCGGATGGTCATAAAACTGTTTGTTAAGCGAAGTTAGCAAAATAATACCGAAATATAAAATAAACCTAATTAAATTCTCATTCAATTACCTACGTTTATCTGAGCTTTTCAATGTCTTTTAAGTATTCGACGCTCTTTACCGCAAAACAAGCCAACCAACTCTTTCCTCAATGAGGTTCTTCCAAATTATCCCAATCAAAATTCACCCCGGATCCTATTAGCCAGCTGGGTGCGCTGGTCCCAGCGTCAGGCGTATTTGACATTTTAATGACGTCACAGCCCTTATAACCAGCTGATTACGCTATTCACCAAATTGCGGCATTGTGGCAGGATTATCTGCATTGTGAGGTGGCGTCGTGGTTATACGCTTGTTTACGCAAATCCCTGTACGTTGCATCGCTGAGTTCTGATGATAGGGTTGTGCTGTAGGGGTTGGCAATCGGTCTTAACTGTCCAATCTAAGATTATTGTAGAAAGTTGAATAATTTACTTTGAATACAGAGGGTAAATTTCGGTTCTACGGTATAATTGGTGGTTACCTCCCGCTATCTCCGCGTCCCGCCACCTCCGTGTCCCGCCACCTCCGAATTTCAGAATGACCCCTATGATCCTCGGTTACTACATGCGTTAAGACTTTCCGTCCTAACCTAACCTAACCTAACCTAACCCAAGGGTTAAATTTTAATTAAATCTTCCATCCACGGGGCTTTGCAGTAACAGCGCAATAACAGCCCCTTCCTTGTGGATGCAATAACAGCTACCAATTCGGAGGTGGCGGGACAGATTTGGGTTCGGAGGTGGCGGAACGCGGAGATAGCGGGAGTACACGGTATAGTTGGCCAGTCAAATCTCCAAATGCAAATGTAGATAAGCACGTCGTTTAATTTGGAAAAATACAGGGGGTTCCGGTTGCTTTGCAGCTATACATCGCCAGAGTAGGCTCAATTCAACATACGGAGCAACTAGGGCTTAAGTTAAATTGTATCTTATTACTGAGCTTTATTATGTCTGAAGAAAGTTAAAAATGTAGGCGTGATGTTGATTCTAAGATTTCTAAATAAATCCTTGGGAGATAATTTTTACTGAAATCTCAACTTGTAGTTAACAGAATTAATCATACATGGTTCGTTTCCGATAGTTACGTACATTTTTAAGCAAAATCTGCAAGTCCTGCAAAAATCAGTGCGAATACAAATTTTAAAATTCTTTCCTCATTAGAATAGTTGTAGTAAATAGAGGCTAATCTAATAATTTTCAACCATGTATACATTTTTGTCCAGACAATTTCCCCGCATGTAAACACAGCGCAATGCTAACTCTGCTCAGTTTAGTCGCTCGACTCAGATATAAAGTGAACGGGAGCCCAGAGCTGTATTGTACCCGGCGCTATCTTGTCGTTTACACCACTATAAACAACGATTTCAGCGTAAGCGTTCCAATATCCGTATCTGATATCCCTCCAGATTGTGAAAAAATTTGCTGAGAAAATTGTGTCGGGAATTTAGCTCAATTTTGTTGATGTCTTTATTCATCAAATTGTAATTCAAATGTACGCTTGTAGTGTTTGGGTTATGTATGTACTTTTTTAAGTGGTGATGACGAGAATTACGATTTGTATACTCATAGCGTTCCAAACGAATAAAAGATTTAATTTTCTAAGGTCATGTACTTTTTTCACCAGAAGATTTATTAAAAATACTAGTTTGAGGATAGTTGATTCCGGTTTCGTACCACCAAAAAGCTGCTAACTTTACTCCGGCTCAAAAAACAAAATTCTGATTGTTTGGCGATCACTTCAACCACTCAGTCACTCAGATATTTGAACGAATACTGAACCAGCTCACTAATCCCTTAAACTTATTCATGCTTATTTAAGGAGTGGCGCATTTAGCTAAACGCTTATTTAAAACTAAAATAAAGTGAGCTCTAGTGAATTTTCTTATGAGTTAAACAGTTATTGTTGAAAAGTTAACCAACAATCATGAAATTCATACATCCTTTGAAAAATAAGTAAAACGTTTGTAATCAGGAAAGAACAAAGCTCCCAAAATGTTTTCTAGAAATAAAATTTCAAGAGCAGGTGTGGGGCCGGTGCAGCCCCAAAGTCCAAATACGGGCTCGACTTCCAAAACCGGGCACCAAGAGATAAGTAATTACACGTTACCCCAATTATCGTCTTGTTCGCGCTGTTTTAAAATTCTAATCCCGCAAAACGGGGGCACTAAAGTCATGCGAGTCATTTTTTATGACTGCGTTCTTTATAGCGCCGTTTGACAATTCTTTAGCTGCAAACCAATTTTAGATACAGACGCGGAACCTGTTACATAAAGTCAGGAACAACGGCGTCGTTAAGAGTTTCCATTTAACAGGTGGAGGCGCTGCCATCTGCTATAATAAACCTTGGAGAAAAACGTTAATTGCTCAATTTTCGTTTTAACTTCTACATTAAGGTTCAATTGAGGTGATCACACAGTGGGTGGGTGCTTCAGGGGGTTTAATTGTTTCATACAATAAATAACTATGAGATCGCATCGTACTCACAATCATTGTTTTTTTAAACTTTTAATCATACAGTTTTTGTAATAAGCAAGAGGAACAAAAGCTTAATACTTAATGCTTTACTTGGAAGTGGTGACCATACGAATTTAGGTATACTAAGCCAAGTATGAAAGGAGATACATAAATTAACGTAAAAAACTAGTTTTGATAATACTGATAAAATAGATCACGTATAAACGAACAAACGTTCTCTTAGTCATACTGTATTATTTTTGTTTATTTTGGATAGGTACTTTTTTGTACTAAGACTGTCCTTATCTGTGACGTTTTGCTAAAACTGGTAGTAGCATGCTGAAGTTCCCATCCCACAACAAATGTTGCAGGTTTTCACGTTAGAACATCATAACAACGATAGTTCATCTTCTCTCTTCTTCTTCGTGATGTTCCAGTCCAGTGAGCTAAAACCCTACTAGACTGAGGCTGCTGGACTAAGAGCTTGTAATGGAGTCTCCAAAAAAATTTGTTTCTGTGGAACTAAGTCAAGCCATAAAAATGTGAGCCTCCATTTGTAGTATAATTGACAGCATTTTATGGAACAGGATTACAAAATTTAAAACAAAACTAGGAGCTAAGCTTGAGTGGGTTAGTGGTAGTGGTCAGAAAGAGTTCGTAACCTATTTGCCGCTAAATAAAAATGCATATTATAATAATATTTATAAATTATCAAGTAACCTTTCAATAAATTATATCAACAAGTCTTTGTGGGTCAAATCGTGAAGACTTATGAAGAACTCACACTACTTGTGAAGACATCGAGTATTAAAGACTTGTGGACCAAAGACGTCAGACTAGGAATCAGGGTTATAACTCAAAGACTATTGTGACTTACATTAGACCTCTAATGTGTTGTGATCGTAATGAGGCCATGGGTCTGTTTTTGGACTTTGACACATATTTTACTGAAATAAATTCTCGATGACACACAAGGTCTACGTATCTTTTTCCTTGAACACTTCACAGTTCAGCCTCAAAGGCTTCAGACGCCGCAACTTCATACCTCATAATTATGTCACTTTGTAACCGAGTAATTACCCAGTAACTCAAACATTACCATCATTGCGCTCACTGAGCAGAAAACTGTCAACACTGGAGACAACAGGTAAATAATAACAGTTGTCACAACCGCCCCGTTTTTCGGCGGAAGGAGCCGTTTTGGCGCCAACGAGCGGAAAGTGTCTCCACATCAGCTGATGATATCTCAACAAATTGTGGCGTCACAGTGCGACCGGAAGACACGTTAAGGACTGTTCACACCGGCGTAGCCAGACGTATTAATACGTTTTCGAAATACGTAGCTGACGTAGCTCCTAATGTAATTCATAGGGAGTGTTCACACCGGCGTATTAATACGTGAGCTACGGAAGCTACGGCGCTGCCGCTACGCCGGCTAGCTACGCGTAGCTCGCATCGCCGAATACGCGCATGCGCACTAGCACACCGGGCTGTCACCGCCACCCTCCCTCCACCTCATTATTAATTTATAAGTGGTAAATGTTGGACTATAACACAACAATTCACTATAATTTAAAAAATCTTTAAATCGCGGTAATCTATCACATTTAAATTAGACTATAACATAACAATCAATCTTAAGACAACTTTATACAGGGTGAATAAAAAGTCAAGACCCCCCTCTAATATTTTTTCAAGTAAATATACAGATTTATCCTTTAGGTGGTCGAGCAATCTTAGCAGGAAGTTTCATTTTATCATTTTGAAATTTTTGAGTGTCCCCCAAAAGGGGGGATTTGGGGGGAAACTCAAATATTTTAAATGTAAACCCCCTTCAAGTGACACCTCATTTTGAAGAGTTTACAAAAACTTAAAGAATGGTGAAAACTAGAGGTTTCTATCTCTTCTCTATCCAAAATGGTAGCCCGTCAAATGTTGTGGAAAATCAACGGTAAAATAGTTAATATTGGCTGCCATTTTGGATAGAGAAGAGATAGCGAGCTCTGGTTTTCACCATTCTTTAAGTTTTTGTAAACACTTCAAAATGAGGTGTCACTTGAAGGGGGTTTACATTTAAAATTTTTGAGTGTCCCCCAAAAGGGGGGATTCGGGGGACAACTAAAAATGTTTCAATAGAAACCCCCTTCAAGGGACACATCATTTTGAAGTGTTTATAAAAACTTAAAGAATGGTGAAAACCAGAGCTCGCTATCCCTTCTCTATCCAAAATGGCAGCCAATATTAACTATTTTACCGTTGATTTTCCACAACATTTGACGGGCTACCATTTTGGATAAAGAAGAGATAGCGACCTCTAGTTTTCACCATTCTTTAAGTTTTTGTAAACTCTTCAAAATGAGGTGTCACTTGAAGGGAGTTTACATTTAAAATATTTGAGTTGCCCCCCAAATCCCCCCTTTTGGGGGGGCACTCAAAAATTTCAAAATGATAAAATGAAACTTCCTGCTAAGATTGCTTGACCGCCAAAAGGATATCTCTGTATATTTACTTGGAAAAATATTAGAGGGGGGGGGGTCTTGACTTTTTATTCACCCTGTATGATCAATATAATAATACTTCATCATAAGAGTACCTAGTGTCCACTAATTATTTTTGTTAATGCTTGCAAATATCCTTATCAAAAACAATGTCTCTCTCTTAATATGGTTTATTGTGGTTCATATAGTGGACTGACATTTATGAAACATTAATGAATTATTTCTAGACATAGGCCTACTACGTCTTTTTCTTACATTATGAATGAGCAAAATTATTGCATTTTTTCTGGAAATTTTTTTTATATTTATAGTGCAAATCTTATAGTCTACTATAGGCTATACGGTCTAAAAATTAAAGTGAAATATTTGTCTCAACATTAACACATTACTCAACAGACTTTTCAGGGTACTAATAAAAGCTGCAATTGAACCGTGGCGATCTTAACTGAAATTCATGAAACACTAATAAAATTAATCAATAAATTAACAAATAGGCTATAAATAAATATGAAATAATATAATAAAATAAACAAACGACAGCCGGCTCACCGGCTACGTAGCCGTCAGACGTAGCTGCGGTGTGAACAGTGCACTGGCGACGTATTAATACACCGAATACGTCTGCAGACGTCTAGCTACGCCGGTGTGAACAGGCCTTTAAGGTATATCCGGTGTACCTGACACATCTGGTCGTCGGTCGTGGTGAGTTTACGGCTTCCTGTCCTGGCTTGTCGTAGATAAGACGAAGACACGCATTCCGGCTTTCCTAACCCGGGCCTCAGCGGCACGATGATGGGGTTTGAGGAGAGCTTCGTGCCCCAGCTCTGTTGGAAACCTCAAATGTGTCAAAGAAGTAGCGTTTGAGAAGGGAAACTTTCAGGAAGTGGTGTAGAGCATCTTTAAAAATGATTGTCGTCAATTGTCTGGATAACCGAAAGGTCAAAGTCCTCGCTTTTAAATCTCAAGGTTGCTTGATTGGGTTAGATCAGAAGCAAGATCTGTTCTGTATCCAGATTGTCTTTGTCATTGGGCTACCAAATAATGATTTTATCTAACCAAAAGTCAACATTAGATAGGCACATTCCTTTAACTTAAACACTTTCAAAATACCAATTTCGTTGAAAATGTAAAAACATACTGACGAAGGAAAATTTGCCATACAGCAAGGATTTCTATGAGTCCTCGTCAAAGGTAACAAGTCAATAGATCCCGGAACTTTTAACACAAACTGTTTGTTATCAATTAAATTAATTCGAACCACAAATACACTAAGACTGTGAGTGAATGTAACCTGAAAGGAGAATCCTTTAAGTTGGTTTTGATTTAATTTAACCCTCTTAAGAAAAATTAGGTTCTTATTCCTATAGCAATCAGAAAGTCGGTCCAGTCCAACGAGAAACCATTTGTGCTTTTCGTAGCATTTAAAAACAGTCCTGATCAAGGACATCAATTCTAATAATCAGTCAACACTACACAGTGATCTCACTAAATTCTTCAATTATCTATTTTTTTCTTATACTGCATTTGTATTCAACTTACGCATACGCACACATGTTGCATCACTCAATAAAGTGATCCAGTAATTAATGCTAGAGTCAGGTATATCCGACCTTCAAAAGACAACTATTACATAACGCGTAGTATTCTCCTCTCTAGTGTATATTCTGCACAGTAGCCGTATCTGAGTGTGTATCTTGTAGCTGGACATAACACGTAGTATTCTCCTCTCTAGTGTATATTCTGCACAGTAGCCGTATCTGAGTGTGTATCTTGTAGCTGGACATAACACGTAGTATTCTCCTCTCTAGTGTATATTCTGCACAGTAGCCGTATCTGAGTGTGTATCTTGTAGCTGGACATAACACGTAGTATTCTCCTCTCTAGTGTATACTCTCCACAGTAGCCGTATCTGAGTGTGTATCTTGTAGCTGGACATAACACGTAGTATTCTCCTCTCTAGTGTATATTCTCCACAGTAGCCGTATCTGAGTGTGTATCTTGTAGCTGGACATAACACGTAGTATTCTCCTCTCTAGTGTATACTCTCCACAGTAGCCGTATCTGAGTGTGTATCTTGTATCTGGACATAACACGTAGTATTCTCCTCTCTAGTGTATATTCTCCACAGTAGCCGTATCTGAGTGTGTATCTTGTAGCTGGACATAACACGTAGTATTCTCCTCTCTAGTGTATATTCTCCACAGTAGCCGTATCTGAGTGTGTATCTTGTAGCTGGCAGACACAAGAGCCCAGCCGCCGCCCATTGTAAATTTGCTCTTTGTTAATAAATTTACAGCTTCGTGCTAGCATTGTGCTGCCCCAGGCTTGGCTTACCTGCGATGTTTTGCCTTTTTTAATTTGCGATTTATCTACTGCAGGCAATAATATGGACTCTGTATCGAGGTTATGTCACAGGTTGCACGCTTTCGTAGATTTGTCATCCTCATGGGTTGGTTGAAGACAATTCAATGGTATCTTTTGTTTGTGTAGTGTGTGTTTTATAGCTTATTTCTTATTCTTTCAAAAGTGATTTCAACAGTGTTTGCATTTCAACGATAACTCAAGCAAAAATAATCCGATTTTGATGAAATTTTGTACAAACGTTAATTCCCTTTACATACTTTCATTCGAACGTTTTCATTAACCAGCATGATCAGACCATAGAACGGGGTTTTACGGGGTAAAAATAGTGTTTTCTCATTTTCGACCCTCAAAATATAAAATTTACCAATTTCTCCTTATACCTTATTAAAGAGCTCAAAAAGACAAATAATTTAGTATATCAAAGTGTTTTTGATTGGTTTTTGGTAACGGAAAAGTTCAAAAAATTTTAAATTTAAGATTTTCATGTTATTCTTGTGGAGAATATTGTAAAATGTTGTAGTTTGCTTGTTTATGGATATATTTTGATCAAACTTGGCAAATGTATTTATTTCATAATAAGCTATTAATATTTGACCAAAAACCTTACTTTATTTATTTTCTTGTAGCAGCAATTCTAGGTACTCGTTAAACATAATGTTATAGATTTAATTTAAAATCAATTCAGACAAATGGAAATTCACTTAGTCGGCAGGTTTGCTGTGGCGGGGGTATTTTAATAAAAGCCTGATCACTGTGCATATGTTCCTAACCATAAAACCAGCTGATTCTTTTAACAACAAAATGCCATCTTTCAGCGCTCATCCCACTCATCTACACCTTACACTCACCCAGGACATCTTATAAGTCTAAAAAAAACTAACAAACGCCTATTTTTCCTGAATAGAAAGAATAAACAATTTTAAATTTAAAAGTTTTCCCACCTCAGCAGCCCAGGGAGAGTTAGAGTATGCAGATAGGTGAGCTTGTTTGAAGAAGGCATTAAAAATGATGATTCAGCGGGCAGTGTTTGTCTCACCCCCCACCGCAACAACCCTTACAAACGCACGTACACGTTCATACATACACTCACACACACACATGCAACCACACATTCGTGTCTGTGTGGTAACTTAGTGGTTGTGCTTTTCCCTTGGGACTTACTCATTTGTTAGGAAGTTAGGATTAATGGTAAGAATAATTGTGAAATGGTAACATTTCTTTCTTATTTTTCTTCTTACATGGATATTATTATTTGATGTTGACTTCATATTAATTAAAAAAATATGCCACCTGAAAAGAGGTAGTATATCTTATCAGTTCTCATCCACACAAATTATAAAGTGTGTATATATAAATAGAGTATACTGCCATATCCTTCCACTGTACATGTATTTTGATTTTCAAAACTAAATCATAACATAAAGTGCATTTATCACCTTGAATAAATATATTCACTTATGCAATCAAACTGTGTGTGATGGAGAATCATTTCTCGATTGTGGTAGAAATGATATTGACAAATTTATGAATTTTCCGTAGTATATTATGTCATATTTTGAATTATTATTGGTTGGAAAGTTAAACGTATGCCTTGTAAAATCTGTAAACTTAAACTTAAACCCTGTACAGCGTATACATAGACAATTAAAATACACATAGACAAACACACGCCAACTATCGAAATATTCGATATACGCCAGAAAAGGTATAAAAGGGGAAAATTAACAAAATAAGAATTTTCAATGTTTAGAACTGATTTGGCCTTAACATTAAAGAAACTATACGACCATTCAATGTCAAATTCAAAATTGTGAAACCATAAAGCCCATTATTAAAGTATGAAAATAAAAGAACCTCTTACTGTTTATATGACATATACATGAAAAATACGAATACAGTATTTAAACTCATGCTTTGTTTTATATTGGTTTTTTTTTATATTGTAGGCCTGTCATTAAAAAAACACTTAATAGTAAAAATTGAATTGTTACAATCATCATTCTCAGTTCGTCAGTCTGAAAAACGTACAGAAAGATTCTCAGACTAATCCTATTTATTCGCATCCTCATCTCAGTCCAGTCCAGTCTCGCAGCCATCTGTCATAAACGTTCCAGTTAACAAGAGGGCCAGTGTCTGGTTTGATGGTTAGTTTTACACCAGTTTTATCGTACATAAACCCTCAGTTGTGACGCAGGATGGTTTACAGGCGATGGTTACCTCTTCATTCCTCATTGACTGTCTGGCTCATCATTTTGATGAGATTAGTCTAAAAAATTGCAAACGTCCAATACGTTGAAATGTTTTTTGATTAATTACCAAACTATATAGGTTGAGCTAATAATGTACTCCATATAATATTTCTATATCCATATATAAACGGGTCGAATAGCTTACAAGCATAGTTTTTTATGTTTAATTTAAATAAACATTGAGAGAAGTTGGAGGTCCAAATCACTCAGTTTTATATTTGATATCTATAAATCATCCTTTAAAAATGTTTCGTTACTAAAGTATTTATATTAAGCTATAAGATTGGGTTATTTTCCGTTAATTCACTAACAAATTTTTTTAAATAAAATTCCGTTTATTCACTACCAGATTTTTTTCATGATCAGCAAGTTTGGTTGGTTAGGTTAATTTAGAATAGTTACATTTTATAATTGATAAATTTATAGACTAGGCTAAACTATTTTAAAATATCGAAATTGCAATAAAAAAGTTGTGGTAGTGAATTATCGGAAAACCCCCCGATGGTTGAAGCAACTTATTTTAGATGTTTCTTATCAAATAGGATACACCTTCAATTTCCACTTTTAACAATTATCTTTCCAAATTAAGACCAATCAACAATACTGTACTCCCATAATTCATTCTTTGTTAAAGTTTCTAAACTGTTTTACAGTAATCAGGCGTACATTATTATATGTGTTGTAAAGTGATCTGAGCCAGTTAAATCCTAATAACTAGAGTTACCTTAAGTAAAGGTATAAAACCTTTACAGAAATATCGATCTTATCAATTAAAAGACAAATATAGGTATCTAATCTAAATTATCTTAAAATGGTTTACAATACCTGCATATAGTAATCCTTTGTTGCTGATTTTGGCAACTAGTTTCGGTTCATTATTGAACCATCTTTAGGCCTCAAGGTGTCAAATAATCACTTCATTCGAAGGTCGTCAATAACAGAGTTCAATGGCAACAAAGGATTACTATATGCAGGTATTGTAAACCATTTTAAGTATAATACAGTAATCCGGAGGCTAAACAACTATTTTCTAAATTATCTCTTGTTAATATGACTTAAAGTTGCTTTATGTGTAATGCTGGTAAATAGCAATCGTACACTGTATGACTCCTTTTCTGAGTATCAGTATTTTAAGTCAAGAGAATCATTCGGAACTAGTCACAACTTAAATTTCTACATGTATCCTGGTTGTGCCTTCAGCAATATTGAATGCTAGAAAGAATTTACTTCATTGAATACTTCCATATTGTTGCCATACATATATGTGTGATATTTTCCCACTAGTCCATATATCACATATAAATTAGCCGATAGTTTTCCCCAATAGCCAACACGTATCATTGGGGTCCCGCAGCGCTGGGGGGAGGACCCCAGCGCTGTTTTGTGCCGAAAATGATCCACATAGAATCTAATTAGGTGGGGCCTCTGTGACGTCATGTGTTCGTTAACATAAATACATAATAAAAGATTCACTTAGGGGATCGATAGTGTTTGAGGCCCCGCGGGGCTGATTTGTCACGTAGGGAGATGACACCCCCACAAAGGGGGCATTGCGGTCCGGGTCGGTGGAGGCGTTGACGTGAACTGACGATGAAAACAAATTTGGGATATTGAACCAGTGGTGTGCGACCAGGGATACACGTTGGAGTGGATAATAGTGTGAATTTCTTAATTGTAGTTTAGTGTGATTGTTTTCCTAACAGAGTTGGTGCCTTCAAGTCGAAATTTGTAATGGTCATTGGGAGCTACAGTAGCAGTGGTACCCGACTGGAAACTTGTTTATTTGATCTAATTGAACTAAAAAATGCATGCAATGTTTATTGAAAACTCTTTTGAAAACCATTGCTGATAGAGAGAAATCAATTTTTTTAGGGGGCTTCATTATTTGATTACGTAATGCACTACCGGTATCTAAACTTGAAAGTTGGTTAGGTAAGACTGAAACAAGATCCCGCCAATACAACTAACACTAGATCATTCTACACTGTCCAAGCGTTCTACTTCGAGACGCAATAAATTGCTGATATCTCAACAAACGGAATCCTAGCCCAATTTAGTCCAAAAATCATTACGAAACAGAACCAGATATTGAACTACCAACGAACAGATGAAGACGTCCTTCACAATACAGACGATTTCTTCTTTCATTTTTCTCGATCATGGAATCTACACACCGTTTTGTCAAGCCCAAACTTCAAACAACTTCACTATACTTCCAGTTTCTTGGTCAGGTGTTGGCTAGTCAATTAAGTGGCGGAGTCGTCCCCTAAATCAGTTCTACTAATGAACCCCTAATCTGATGGAGGATTTCTACCATCTGCTGAGGAATGTGAATACGTCGGTGTGTCTGTCGGATTATCAGCTATTAACAGCTGAGATGGATTGCTCGAGATCGACGCATCTCAAAGTCATCCCGCTTTTGGGGATTTGGAGATCGCATCAGGCGGAAATCCTTATATCGGGTTTAGAATTCGGTTTCGGTTTTGAGCTTTCGAAAGCCTTTCAATCAAGGAACGTGTTACGTTCTAAGTTTTTTCTGTAATCAATACCAACTTTTTTTTAATCACCATTGGATTTTGTTACGTTATAAGAAAACTGCCATCACTATGGGTTTGTTACTATAAAATAGAACGTCAACCAACAAGGATAGGATCATTAATTGGTAGAAATCATATGTGGGTTCAGAATAGATGTTTTTTGAGTCCCAAGAACTTAGTAACCATAGAAGATTTGAAGGATGACGTGATAATCTCTCTGCTGACCTTAGTTTAGACACTGCAAAAAGCTTACATGTTTTAAAATCTCAAGAATGCGTTACTTTCAAAGGTGTGTTTATAAACACTAAATGTTTTTCTCTTCTTTGAAGTAATGTTTTAAATCTTTGTGATTTACTGTTTTGTTATTGCGTGGGGGTGGGACAGTAATTAATTGTTATCAAAATTTCCATTGTAATCTATTTAAGTAGTTTTAAAGTTGGAAAAATTACGGTGGATGGGAGTATTTACATAGCAATTAGAGTTTCACTTACACTACCTTTCTATCCCTTATTATTGTGGAACAGTTTACACATAAGCACCAAAGATATGTTGTGTTGGTAGTTACTATTTAATTAAATTTACCTCATTATAGCAATCACTGTGCACTGAGCACTCAAATGAGGTGTCAGAAAATGTTTATCATCATCATCATTATGATAAGACATTATGATGTTCCATTACATTTTCCCAATAATCTGAAACAATAATTCAACAATTATAAACAAAACCATTAATTTTTTTTTTTTATCTACCTTAACTTAATATTTGGTCAGCTAGAAAAAATAATAGGATGAAGAAATAACGCTAGATTTTAGTTGATAAAATTACAATTTTATTTTTAGTAATAAGTTAAGGTTGTTTGTTTATGTGGCTGTTTTTGTTTTTATTATTTTCTTCTGACACGACCTTGCATTTTTAACTTAAGATCTTGGTTTTTTTTTCAAAAGCTTCTTTTCAACTCATTGAGGCTATTAATAAATCTAATTTACATAAATAAACAAGAACACAGATTATTTACTAACATGAAAACAATACACTCAACGAATCACTAAGCACATTGGTCAATTTATCAATTCGATTACAAAATCAATGCTACAAAATTATAATCGACGCCGCAAGGTTGTAGAACATAACAGGTGATACGTTGGTCCATTGAACTCCGCGGCGCTCTCCGCTCTCACTCTAGTATGCAGCCAGTGTCTGCGCGCTCCCTCTCTCTCTCTCCCGCCTTATTACAATTGCTAATGCGCGTCCTCTACTGTATCTCATTCATACTTTTGCATACACAAGTCCTTTTTAACATGCAAAGGCTGTCTAGCCCTGCTAGCTGAGTCCGGGAGTCAGTTCCACGCCGGCACCACACAGTTCAGGACGTGTTTCACACAATGGCTGACGCTTTTGGAGGGAAATAGTGCAATAGTTTTGCGACGTGGCCGCGTGGCGTCGTTCCCGCCATTTGGACCACCATGTTGGCCAGTTTGAGGTTATGTACGGTCGAAATTTCAAGCTCTGCGCAAGTTCTCCCGGAAACGATCGCGGAAGGTAAAACGTGTGAGTCACGTGTTTTGAAGGTTTTCAAAACATGATTTTTTTCGTTTCGGATTTGGACAACGAAAAAATGAAGTTTCTAACCTCAAAAAACGTCCACAGATTACGCGGGAGCTGTGAAAGACATGTAAAAACATGTTTTTTTTACCTTCCACGCAACTCAAATCACCTGTTAGTAGCGATTCCAGCGACGTCCCAGAAGAAGAGACCACGGACCGAAGAGGAGCGCGTCGTGAGCAGGTCTAGCCCGGAGTAGAAGCAGACGACGCCAGGACAGGGTGCGAGCGAGCCCACGCACGCTGGAGGGCGGGGCAATGACGTCACAGACCAGCTGACTGGTAAGCCTAGTTATTGTTCACAGACCACGTGACATTGTTTATAATGGCTTAATTTGTATGCCTTTGGAAATCTAATAGGTGAGCTGGCTCCATTCATGATTTTAGTGGATGACACTGCGGTTTGGGACTTGGAAATATTTTGTGAAATAAATAAAAACTTTTACTTTGGTCTTTGTTAACTTTTTATGTTCTTTATTGTCAACAAGTTATGGGGTTTTAGGGTTTTATGATGAGTTGTAGGTAAAAATGATATTTCATGATTATAAGTTGATATATTTTTAATTTGAAATGTTTGTATGCAAACATATTTCACATGCACTTGACTTAACAATTTAAAATGTTACATAAACAAGGAAAACCTTAATTCTTTTAATTGCAGTTAAACATTATCTTAATATTATTTATGCTTGTAAAGCTTTTTGTTTTGAAAATTTAAAGCTCGAGTTTGATAAACCTTTCTCTACAAACATTACGTTATTGTTAATGATTGTTCACTAACACCCCTCTGACACATTTACAATGCACTGAGTGTTGATTATTTAGATGATTCTAAATTGTAATACTGTATAGCCTACTTTAATTTACTTCTGCTATACATGGAGATAATAGGCTTTTAGTAAATTTAATCAAGTTTTGTTTGTAATATAATGCATTTGTATTGTTTGCATCCATTTAATATATTTGCTGATTATATAGGAAAATTTAAAATGAATGTCTACCCTATGTATCTTATATTACTTTAGTGACTGGCATTGATAAACTGATATGAACCACACCAGTCTTGGACTACTACTATTGTTACTCCTCTTTCAAATTCCATAAATAAAAAAATAGCTCAGGCAAATAAAATTCTTTTGGTTTTTATAAATTGGATTTGCTTGTTTGTATTTAATTACAAACTTTAAAACCAAGTGCACATTGGCAATATCAATATGTATCAATATGTGTTGTATATCTTTATCCTCTACTTAACTTTTCTACTCATATTTTCAACTATATCTTATTTTTATTTATCATCGTTTCTGTGTACCAGTATATATGGCAAAATTTGTTGACTGAAAACTCCTAAAACCTTTGTTTGGACCTCCATAAAATGATGTGCTTTGTTCACCGGCGTAGCTATTATTCATGGGAAACATTTCCAAGTTTGGCTAATATTAAAAGGATAAAAATGCCACTGCACTAAATTCTACCTAATTCATTTTACAGTCCTATAAACTGCACTATGCACTCGAGAATATTTTAGGATTATAGGTTTGTATTCAAATATCTTGAATTTCGGAACAACAGAGTCAAGTTTTAGCCAGTTTAATGAAATGCAACGTGCATTCTGTGGAAGTAAAACACAACTGAATACACATTTATTTATATAGGTATTATTTTAACTAAAACATAAAGTTACGATAAAAAGTGTGATTCAGATCTAGGTTAATTCTTGTAAACTATCCATTCTTTTTCTTAACATCTGAAGGCTCACGATGGACCTCGGGTTTAATATATTATTCTGTGCTTAATAAATATTTATTTTTATTCCATTACAGAAATTAAATAATTTACAACTACATTAATAAACTAATTATTAAACTGTATCGTAAGATTCTAAACATAGTTGTATGTTTATACACTAATAATAACGAAACAACTGTGGAAATATATAAAAAATAACTATGGGTGGGAAAGGAATAATAAAATATATATCTATAAACAGGTTAAATGATGAAAATGTGTATATTGAAAGATAATTATATAATACATAGAAGCTGTATACAATATACATCCTGGTACATAAATTTGCAGCTTAAGAAAAAAATTGTTTTGGCAAGGCTTCACTTAAACAGTGCGAACATACAAGCTTAGGTGTATATAGGCTCTTTTGGCTCACGTTTCTGACTATTTCTTATCTTTCTGGTGTTAACATTGGCATGGAGATCGTTGTATTGTGTTGTGTTGTGTTTTGTTGTGAGCCAGCGCGCGAGTGTGGGCGCCGTCAACCGCATCTCCGGCTTAGCCAATTATGCAATTGTTCCAACGAGCGAAGTTATTTAATTAGCCACAACAAGGCATTGCCCTTGATTTCTCAATTACTTTGCCGTAACCTTGCCTTGAACTTAACACTAGTAACTTTACTGACTATACTCCTTTACCATCACACTTCCTAACCATACTATTAGCACTATGAGGATTTTTTTCTGAAATTTACGGTAAATCTAGTAACCAACAAACAGGTCTCGTGTGAATAAAACCCTTTACCAAAATTATAATAAAAAATAAATTGAACAACATTTTTTTGTTAATTTTATCCACATATTTATTTCATCTTACACCCTTTGATACACATGTGATCTCCAATCCGAAGGAACTAGATATTCAAAACAAAAGTGCCAAACACTTCAAACATTTGTATATTACTGTAGAGTGTTTTGGAAACCACAATTGTCTAGTTATTAGCATTGACTGTTGATTGCCCTAAAGATAGATCATTCAAGACATCCAAAACTAGCCCAGTACTTTTATCAATTCCACGATAGGGCCATTTGTCCCGAAGACCAATATTTGACAACCTTTTTGCCTGTCGAGGCCATCTTTTCGTACGTTATGTTGGTTGCATTTTTTAATCTATGCAACTCTAAAGATAGGCGATGAACCCCTTTCCCTTCTTTTTTTGATTTCCCAAGGCAAACCAATTGGTATCACCTTTTCCTCTTTCGCCCAACTCTCCTTTAGCCTCTAGGTGATGCTGGATCGCGGACCCATGACGAGCAATCCTTCATTACAGAATCAATCAGCCTAAGGTATCATTACTCGACTTTGGAGCAGTCCAAAGTCTCTGCCCCGGGGATCGGCGTGGCTAATAATAATCGAGTCGATAAATCTTATACATCACCGCCATCTTTGTTTATTGGTAAACGGCAGCCGACGCCCGCAGGAGCCGGACGGCTTTTTCTCAGATCGCATTATCGGTCAGACCGTTCTAACTTTTTCCACTATGACTCCATATAGTTTATGACATTCGTGTTGGATGAGTCTTCTTCATTGTTGTGGCCAAAACGTCGCAGAGTGTCACCGATTATTGCTTGATGAAATGATTTTAGAGAATTCTGGGAATGCTGGGATAGGTGATTGAGTTTTCATTAAAGCTGAAGTTCTTGGAAAGGGTTTTCAAAGACTAATGTTGTTTGAAAGGTTGAATACATGAGACTTCCTGCTTGACTAAAACAAATATAATTAATTGATAGAATTACTAAGAAATTTCCTTTGAGGCAACGTAACATATAACTTTTAAACAGACAGTTTGAACATTCATATACCAAAATGTGATTTCGACAAATCGGAGTGTTTAAACGTACATAGCAAAAATATTACAACATATTTCTTTTAGTTTGTAGTATCCCTGGGCACTATGACTATAATACAAAGCTAATAAAACAGAATGAATGAATGAAAAAAGCACTTTATTGTACAAGACACATAATAGTCTACCTCCATATGTACAACATATACAACACTAACTTGCACATAAAATCAAATACATAGGTACTGCTAAAATAAAAACCTAACACTTATTAAACAATGGTCAATGTTGACCGTCCGTTTGGTTGGCAACATAAATACCTTCTCCTTAACAAAAACAATTCCAACTGTACAGTAATATAACAGAAAAAAAATCATTCATACGCTTTTAACTTCATTTACAAAAACAATAATTTTTATATATATACATATGGAAAAAACAATTAAATAAGTAACTTCTAACTATGGTATATGCAGCAGAGAGTCGTATTAAAAATTAAATTCTTGGATTAAATCCCATCTATAATAAAACAAAAAAAATGCTGTGAAGTTAGTTAACCATACGCTTTTTTCAATACTATTAGTTTTTATGTTTTATTTGTGAGCAGTTTCTACTAACACTTGTATACTTACGTTTAATTGCCTTATTCTGAGTTTTATTTCGAACCAGAGATGTGCTGAAAAATATTAATAACTGATGAACCCTCGCCATTAGAAACAAATTAATTATTTATTTTCTTCTAGTGGAAAAGTTTGGTTTACATATTCAGCATAAAGTTTGATGATTATGATAACAAATACTGCACATCTTTATAGGATAAGTATTTAGTTGTCTGAAAGATTTGTACCAGAGTATTCAAATTGGTTTATTGCTGGTGTATTGGTGGTGTTTCTTGAGCGGCAACCAGTAGCTTTAGAAAATTCGTTAAAATTTAGTTAATTATTTACTGCGAGAAATTAGCTTAGATGATTTCGTTAGCAAGCATTTCTGTGTTGCATTTGTATATTCTTTTCATTACTCTTGACCTATATCGTTATTAAAATCAGTTTATAACAGAGTAAAGTTTGTAAATAAAGACACCCACTTATCGCTGATGGCTGGTTGAAAAAGGTACGGTGTAAATACAGTTTATAATATTTGAGAAATCGGTACTAAGGTTGTTTCCCCGATTGGCTTATAGTTGTTTGCAAATTTGTAGGCTAAATAATAAACTAAAAATACACACAATTCTTCCGTGGAAGGTTTGAGGACCGGTAGCTACACAGACTAACCTCTAAACAGTGGACGGCACACGTGGTGAGATAAGGGGTTATAAATAAACTACACAGGAGAAGAAAAAGCGGCGGGCCGAAAAGGGTAAAAAGTCAAGAAGAATATCTAAAGATTTATCTGAAGAGTAAAGACACCGCTCCATTGTGTCCACCTCAGACGGGAAATTTTGTTTTTCTGTTTTCGGCACAATAGAAACCAATACACGATCTACGTTTTTTACCCAATGGATCAAACGTTTCTGTCTCTTGCTTTGTTCAGCTTCAGCAGTTTTTAATTTTCATTTTTTTACATAAGTAATACTTATTTGGACTGAAGTACTTTGTTCTTCAAGTAAATCTGACGTAAATTATTCCAACAAATATGTTTTACTAGCAGTTTATCCGTCGCGTTTATTTTTAAATGGTAATTTGTTCTTTACGATAAACAATAAAATGTATACAAAAAACTAAAATAGAATATTTATTTTACTTAATTAATTGCCAGTGGATAGACAATTTTTTTCGCTTTTTCATCAGGTGTATAAATATATAAGTTTTAGGCGTACCTAGCACCACGAGAGCGCGCAACATACACGAGAGCAACATACGAGAGCGCCTGTGTGAAAAGCATGCATTTTCTAAATTTAAACCAGCGGTAGTCAGGGATTGCCCTTGTGCCTTATAACGGTGATTGCGAAAGCAAGACGCAAAGGAAATTGTAGTCGCTTGAATTGAAAAGGTATTTTTCTCCTTTAAACTTACCACTGATGATTGTTGCTTCGATCGAGTTTGGTGTAAGTTTTTTAATTGTCAGTCTGGTTCTGTTGCACAGCGTGTGTGAATTTAAGTTTCGCATTAGTTTTATTAGAGTTCCTTCTTTTAATTACAGTAATGTGGTTGGTTAATGGCAAATTGGGAGGCAATTGACTAGCTAAGATAGCACGCACGATTATTATTCATTTAATAAAATATATCAGATTGTGTGGGGATAGAATAAAAGATAAAAATAAGGCATTGCCATTCCTTTTATTGTTTATAATACTTTGATAAAGGGTTTTAATTTGTATGTTTACATATTTAATAGTGGAGAGTTTAAACGTTGTTGAGTGCACAGGTGTGCTGCGATTGGGGTTTAATATATTTTGACACATCCAAAAGTAAAATAGTTTTCTGTGCTACATTCTGTGGAAACATTGTGGCACTATTTCAAATCATGACTAATACAGAATGTTGTGATTTAATTAAAACCTACCTGATTTTAAATTATATTTATTTGTTAACATTGTAATTCCAAAAGTCAGACATTGGACCCCTTAAAACCCCTCTAGGGCCGAGCTCTTTTGACGGATCTGCACCAAATTTTACAAAAGCCATCCTTGAATAATGATTAATAATACCCGAAAGTTTCTACAATCTGTCGAGTGGTTTCGGAGTCCATAGGTATATACATACATACATACATATGTACTTCCTCTTTTATAGATAGAGATGTTGGATAAGCTTTATTCGCGACATAAAGATGGATTGATGAATAATTAATTATCAGTTCAATACAATCAACACAGTTATTATTTGTTTATTTTGATCGCAAACAAAAATCATGAATTTTAGGATAAAGTCGTAATAAAAGAAGTGACGTTATACTTTAGTTTGATATTATTCTATTTGTCACTGTGTTTTAATACAATGGCAGTAATGAACTTCTAAGAAAAAAACATTTTTGTCTGGGCTATATATAATTATTTGTATGATAAAATGTTTTAACATGTATCAAATTCTCAATGTATATCACTGTACACATTTTATATGAGAATTGACAATAAACTAGTTTAAAGTAAAATGTTAAGTATGACTCATCATTGGTTAATATTTTTTATTTCCTATATAAAAATAATACTTAATGTAGTAGAGCAGATTGAGGTATTACCGGAAGAATTAACGTTAAATATTCTAGTCCTCTTATTGAAAGCTAAATTACACAAAGGGTATTTTGTTTAGTTACGGGGGTCGATTATTGCTTGGTAGTGGTTAATTAGGTTCAACATTAAAGTAATTAGGTTCCATTACCATTCATTCGCAGAAACTCTGCTATGTAAGATACGCAAGAAACAAAAGTGAATAAAAAACATTTGATCTTACGTCATTAAAAACTGTAGTTCATTTTTCACGCTCCTCTATGACAGCAGATAAAATATATAAAATGTAAAAATCAGTTTTGAAAAAGTTCCTAATTTTTATCATGTTACCATAATCGTTATTTCACGATAGTTTGTTATCAATTATTATAGTATTAATTTTCGCGTTTGCGCTGACTTCTGAAGAAGTTGAGATTCTGATCTTTCATTGGAGCTCAGAATAATAGTTTTAAGTTAAATCTTTTCCTACTTTTGGGATTTTTTTCAATAATTACTACTGAGTGTTTTTCCCTTTTAAATGCTTTTTTTTATTTTCTAGTGTACTGTGGATGGCATGTCACAAGTATTTTGTTAACCTTTTCCTTGTTATTTTATAAAACCAACCTAGTTACTTGGCATACCATAAGACCCATGCTAATTCATAATAGCTTTCACCAATCAAGTTTGTAGACCTAATTCCACAATTTAGTCTAAAAGTCTTCCGATGGATTTCGAGATAAATTTACAAGCAACCCCACAAACAATCATTGTCGTATTAGAGTATAGGATTTACATGTACATAAGATAAATATTACTATTTTTTAATATTTATTTCTCTGTTTATCGAAGGTTTGCTAACAATTCTTTGAAGGATTGAGTTTTGGTAGGAGAGAGCAATGTATAATATTCAGTATTCGATGGAAACTATTTTCCTTATGTCGAGTAATATTCTGTTACTTTAATTGTACTTTTCGTTTGCACTATATTTTGTCAATTTTATATACTATGGATGGCTGTTTACTTTTTCCTTGTTATTTTGCAAAACCAAAATGGTTATTTGGCAACCCATAAGGTTAATTTTAACATTTTAAATTTTAAATTTTGTAGTGAAATATGAGTTTTTCTGAGGTAATGGCTTTCGACAATCAAGTTTTAAGGTATCAAGTCCCCAATTCCAAACCATAGTCTAAATCCTTCAGCTGGATTTTGAAATAAATTTTACAAACAAACAGACATAGTTTTTATTAGAGTATAGGATTGGACAGGATCTATAGCTATCCATGTTAATCACGAGTGAAATGCTGCGTCATTGATTTTAGAGTATAATTGATGTATTTAATCATTAATTTGGAATAATCCTATCAATATGATTTTTGGACTTTAGTAATGAATCCCCGTTTTTCTTGTAAACTGTTACATTCTAAGGTTTAGTGCATCCATTGTAAATTTAAAAAAAATGTTGTGATAAAACCACGGATAAAAATGTATTTTTATTTTCACTCTTACCTATTCAGATTTAATACTTAAACATACACGTATAACTACGAGTATACAATCACATGTTCCCCAAAAAAATCCATGTGTAAATTTCTTATGGATTTTAGTGAACGGGGTTCTGCAATGCAGAGTAAATTTTTTAAGTTTGAGAGACAATTTTTTTTTTATCCCCTTAGCAATATGGGAGTGCCCCAAACGCCAGGGAAAATACATATGTTTACGGACACCCAATGTTAAAAGGTGGAAAAGCGATAAGGAAACCACTGAACCAAGATGGTATCACTTTACTAAAAATTATTTGCAAATTAAAATATTTGAACGCATACTCCAGTACAGTCCCAAGAACCAGTAGACCAACTAATAATTTTTCCATCCTTTTATAGTACTACTTCTACCACATTTCCTCCTTCACTATCTTAATTCGTTATAATAGCTGTTACCCGGAAAATGAGCAGATTACAAGATTCACAGCATACCTCGCAGTTAGCAGACTATTGTGTGGGTAGTTACCAGTTACCATTACCAGTTACCACTACCAGTACCAGCTACCAGTGTTGGTCGTAGCGCGGTAGCGGAGGGCGGTGCCACCTGATCTATGGGCTTATTAACATTCCTGTCTTAATGAGAGACTCGGTACAGCATCCGGCAGAAGGACCTCCGTAGAAACTCTGTTTTGACAGTGTTCAAAGTGTAGATAATAGCTTGATGTGTATAGCTTTTATAGCTTTTTGTAATGTTGGTTAGGAGTTGTGTATTTGCATATGCGGAAAGACTAAATGAGTTATGTGTAGGCATTTTGTACGTATATACATCATATTGTGTTTTCAGGCGGGGTGTTGGTACTGAGTGGTGTTAGAGGTATAGCAGATTTCTCAGTAAATAAGTTCAATACAAGTTTATACTGTAAACTGTTCTGTAAAAAAACTCTGTTATAACCTTTAACATGGACGAAAATTGTCATTGTAAATCTATTACTAACTGTTTCATGCCATTCTGTAGTGTATCAAACAAGTTTAAAATATAAAGTGTATTTAAGGTAGCTAGTTTGTGATTTTATATAATCTGATAAACTAATAAAATTATATAAAATGTTTATTGGATTTTTGTTAGGCTGATATGAAACACTGAGACTTTATATTGGTCAAGACTCGTCAATTTGCTATTTTATGACTTTGTCAAAACGTCAACTTGGAAAAATAAAGTTTTTATACCAGTCTTGGCACAGTCAGACTAACACTACTCTGACAAGGACTAACACTCATTTTTGTATTCACAAGTTTACCTGCACTTCTCTACTCTTGAATACTATTCCCACTTTAACTACACCTGAGTTTCACTTACCCGCTGCTTTGTCCCGGCCGCCGTTCTGCGGTAGGCCCCGAGATGAAAGGCCACTCATTAGTCCAAACCCAGCCTAGACAGCGACTCCCGCTCGGCGGATTTATTTAGCGGATTTGCCGCAAAAAGGACGAGCCACAGATTTACTCTGACGCAGGGACAGACGTGGAGATTGACAGGCCGGCCGACACAGGGCCGCCGACCGATTTTCACTGACCATTAGATAAAGTATTCCGGATGGGTAAAACATTACAGTCAAAATTGATGTCCGCGGCGGAATCTATTTCCAGGGGACAATAGGCCATAAGATGGGTAGATTGTGAATGGAAGGTGAAGGAATGCTGGTTGTCAGTTGAGAGAATGAATCAGCGATAGACGTCTGCGACCGCCACCTGCGCAGAGGCTGAAGTGGTAGACTGCGTGGATACCAGGGAAATACTATGGTATTCGCGTGGGTCTGAGTAGAATATTCGTGTGGAATTGCAAGATATTAGCACAGAACTACTTGGGTATAAGCGTGGAACTGAGCATGGTGGAAGTAAATATTTACTTCCACCATGGAACTGAGGGAGTAGAATATTCGTGTGGAATTTCATGATATTAGCACAGAACTACTTGGGTATAAGGGTATAAGCGTGCAACTGAGTAGAATATTTGCAGGAATTGCACGATATTAGCACAGAACTACTTGGGTATTTTTAAGCGTGGAGCTGAGTAGAATATTCGTGTGGACTTTCATGATATTAGCACAGAACTACTTGGGTATAAGGGTATAAGCGTGCAACTGAGTAGAATATTCGTGTGGAATTTCACAATATGATATTAGCACAGAACTGCTTGGGTATAAGCGTGGAACTGAGTTGAACATTTTGTGTGGAACTGCATGATATTAGCACAGAACAACATTAGAACTATGGCAGATCGGATGTCATTTGTTATCTAAACAATTCGTTGGACCAAATGATTATGTTGTGTAGCCATACGCCTACTTATATCTACATCCTACTACAATTTGTGTTTACAATTTACCTTAGCTAAATAGGAGAACTTATTTCAGTCAGAAATTCACAAAATATTTTAAATATTTTGTCATCTTGGAGTGGTGAAAGGATAAAAACTAATATGGAACCATTGGAAAAAATTGAAAACATCTTTTCACTATACCACAAGAACTTTTAGTGGATCCAATGAACACAAAAACAAAAAATACACTCACCCAATGAATGAAATATTAGCAGCCAAATCTGGATTGATCAAATTCCCAGCACAGATTCACCACCAGACTACATTCAACATTCTCAAGGTCCTCATTATCACATTCTATAAGCCATCTTCAAATCTCCATTGCAGTCTATGTTCTACGCTACATGATATAAATAAGCTATAACCAGACCTTCTTTTTTAAAGAGGTCCCGTATTAAAGGTTACATGAATATTAGCTAGATAATACAACCTTTATAATATTTGTATCAGTTATATCTTCGCTCGGGTTTATATTCACACTCTGCATACTTAGAAGAATTGTAATTGTAAAGATACAATCGGAATATAAATATAAACAAATTCTCTTCTAAATTACTTATTAATTGTTATATTCATAATGACGCAGAATATTGTCACCCATTGTGTAAAATGTATACATTTAAATACATGTACCAATAAAATAATGCTAAAATACAGTACCTCTCTCTATTTTGAGTTTTAGTTCTTTCTTCGGGCTTAATGGTCTTATACTAAGACCATTTAAAGAGTATACAGTATAATAGTAGTTTATGCAACGATTGCGTTTAGTAACGCGAGTTGCGTACACTACTTTACCTACGACAGTTTATTAATTACTGACAATCTGGTTTTTAATTACTAACAATCACTATAACTTCTTAGAGAGGTTATGTTTTCGTTTATTGTCAGTGCCACTGCAAGTGATGCAACGACTTATTGTTAAATCAGCTGATTTCATGTAATTGCGTGTTTGTAAAACTTCGTTAAATAATACGTTACCTTTTTCAGGGAATGTGTTCTGCTAGCATCATTTTTACTATAAATACTGATCAGGTATAATTAGGGGAATATTGCATTTTTTTACATCTGAATGATTATAGTAACACAGTTAATTTACAGTTAGATCTCAGCATCGAATATTATAGAATATTATAAACAGTTTGTGCTCTCTTTTCCATCTCGTTAACTTCACGGACATTTTTAAATCAGTTTAATCTACCTTCCATAACTTCCACCAACTTAGGTTAAGAATACGCGAGTATCAACAGGAACAAGTCGGATCAACAATTAAAATTGTCAACTGATCAGCTGATCAGCTGATTAGTTGACGTTCGAAGCACTATAATTTTACTTATTTTCTCTAAACCCATAAACCTCATTGGTCTGTTGCCCGTGTTGTTATGAGAAAAACTATGTTGTTATGAAATGAAACTATGCTGTTATGAAAGTAAACAGCTGTTAAGTGGAACTTTTCAATTATAAGAACTGAACTGAAATAGCTACTTTAAAAAACAGTCGTAGGTAAAACTCTTTAATTTATGCTTAGTACCGAATACTATACGACTTTGGATTTTTAACAGTAAATTGTGTACCGAGCTATATCCTTTTAAAATTTGAACCGTACTAATAAAAATATACAGTATGTGATTCCTATAAGCTTACTAACGCAGTAATTAATAAGTAATTTAGGTAGTTAATTAGGCTGTAGTGGACTTCTTCTTTCTGAAGTCTTTGATTAGTTCTTCGATACCTGCAACTACTATTTGACTAAAATATGAATAGATACAAGTTTTTTATCCATTTTGCTGGAAGATTAGATGTCAATATTGTAACCTCCGGCGATTTTGCCGGCAACTGTGTCCCTGGCCTTGGATAATTTTTCTAGTACTTTCGGCTCCAAATGTGTGCCATCCTCCGAATGTTGAGTGTAGGATATATGTATGTTCATATTTTAAACATCATTCGGCCCCCTTATATCCCTCATTCGTAAAATGTTATCGAAGTACACGCATTTAGCTTAAAATGTTTACAATGGACGAATGTCTAAGTACAGCCTGGTGATAACCCCGAATATGTACGGAAACTATTCGATAAAAGTGATTTAAGCGAATACCACAACCATTTATTAACTACACAATGTTTAGATAAACTCTAAAAGTATGAAACTATAGTATTGTACCAAACACTAATTACCCGACAAAACATAAATCTAACCCACATTTGATCAAACCGATTGTGCTTTTCGTTAAATACATTCACACACGATTTTCCAAGAAACCGTAGCTTGTAGAGATGAGTAAGTAGACATTCGGCCGCCAGGGCGCCACCGGTTGTATATTTATACATCTGCCGGCAGACTGCGCTACTGTCGACCGGTCGCCATATTTAAATAGCGTCGTGTTAGCTCCCGATGTTATCTGACATAACCGGTAAATCAATGGTAAGTGAGCAGCTACCGGAGCAGCAACCGGACCACATACACACACACACACACACCCTCGCAACTCGACCATTATATCATTTTCCTATCGTGCGGTTTTATATGCCGGTTTCCTCTTCATTTTAGATTTTTAGAACTATTTTGTCCTTATACAGTAGTGGTTGACATTTAAGTACGCTCTTTAAGGTGTTTACTTCGTGGTTAGTCAAGTCATCTCTCACCCACGCAGTCTATTAGACTCCTTGCCTAAAGGTACCTGTTCCTCAAGGTGGTACTATTTATGGCCTCACATTGCTTAATAATAGGGCTCAAGAATATTGTCAAAACAACACTCCTTTCGTGCATAAAAACTTAATTTTCATTCTCAACAACCATATACTGTACTCTTCTAATTTAGTTGATTTCGCCATCAAACACTTTGTCCGAATAACGATAATTTTTACTGTCAAATGTTCCTTGCAGTAAAGTGGTACCCTCAGAGGCTAATCTGAGACTAAATGAAAAATTGATGTATTCATGTATTCATCGATGTACTAGCAGCGAAACCTACACATGAACATTCTTTGTACGAAGTATATTTAATCCAATCCAGACGATTCGGATCTCCCTCCTCAGCATTAATAGGGATGTACTATTTTTCATCCTTGACTGAATTATTTTTCTTCATCACTCTCAAAGCAGTCTCCTCACACTATCCACTCTTACATACCTCCTCTCCCTGATTTACACAAAATACCAATTTACCCGCGACTTTTCGGAGGCAAAAACCGTCGGTCCGGTAAGTATCGTAACGAGCCAGCTGTCTGAACGCAAAAACCGCCATCTCGCGTCCTGCGATGAAATGGAACAATCGCCAGCGTATCTTAGGATGTGATTAGTTGCGTGGTTCGATTCTGTAAGCAGTGTCCGCGGGTGGAGAAAAACCGGACATAAATCACATTCCGGCCGGTGACGATTGATTTAATTTTATTTGCGCGATCTCCGGGACGGATGGATGGATGTCTTCCTGCGAGGGATCAGCTGATCGGCTGCAATAATGGAGGGCTGGGCTCACACATTCCGCGGGAGTTTCGCAGTAAGTGACTGTCATGTGATCACATTTGTTTGAAATTTCAATTGCGATCTTGACATGTTAAGCGCAAAAACGTTTTCTTACAATGATAGAAGCTGTAAGATAATTTGGCTGTAATTGGTTTGTGTGTTTGTTGTGGGGTGGAGGTTTTATAATATTCTTCGTCACATTTAGCTCTGCCAAATTTGAATCATGTATTATCACAACCTAGGAATTCGTATTTCAATTTTTGTTTACTTGACTATGTGTAGTATATGTGTCTATGTGGAGTCGTTGTAGCTATGATGAGTTTCGTGGGTAGATGGTAGACGTGATGGTTGTTATAATTTTCGTATTTGTTGACTTATTCAACCGTTAACTCATAGTATCATATACCATGAACTATGAGTAATTAGGCTGTAAATCTCGTTCATTTGGCTAGAGTACCTTATGTGGCTTGAATTGGTTTTGTAGTTGATTGGATTTTTCGTCTTTGAACTCGAAATTGTATTCTTTGACTAGACACGTGAATCGTTTTTAGTATATAATATATGATAATATTACAAATAATTCTGCATACAGTGTAGCCTATATTAAAATCTGCAACATACCTAATATATAAACTTTGTATATAAACTGGCCTAATACAGATTAGAAACTTTTCAGAGATTGTTTTAATGAGCAAAAGAATTTGCTTTTAACGCGATCAGTTATGTTTCGATGAAACATCAGTTTTAGACTAAGTGACTCAGGTAAACCTTCGTAAACTTAATATTAGTACCAATAATTAAAAAAATAGATTTTATATATTATTATGAATTTTTATTTGACACCCCAATGTCTTACTAAAATCCAAAATCATAAAGGCCATTTACAAAAACGTTAATCAATTTTAAACAAAAAAAAACTTTCGCATGTCTTTAATAATCACATATTTAACTATGGCATTATAAATTAAACGAAAATTGCCACTTTTATGGCACTTATTAAAGTTTATTAGGCGTGCATTACCCTAGAAACCTGAGTCATTCGTGTAAATCACGTTGGCCGGACATGTAAAACACATTCCCGTACAAAATTCGCTAATTGGACAATGGCGATTTTATCACATTTATCGGTCAGACAGACCGCTCACGCTACCTTATCGACCCTTGGTATATCGGACCTTAGCCTTAATGGACTGTCTTTATGGCTGGCTGGCGTGTCGGTGGAAATTATTGCACGTGGGGTTCCGTTGACCGACGTAAAACCTCTTGAAAGAAAAAGGTTTGTGATTATCGTTATTTGAAAATACAGTAGAACATCGATAAGAAGAATGTGCTATGTTTATGTATGTCTTACAATTGAAATGATTCAGCCTATGAATGTATTTTTTTTTTTATACTGGTTATGTCTTTTGCATGTCATGTTTGCTTTCTTATTTATTCTTATTATTGCTCATAGTTATTACCTAATTATGCTATGTTGATAAAGTGATTAATCCTATTTAATGTATATTCTAATGTAAAAATGGTGTTACCGTTGAAAAAATAAATAAATAAATAACCAGACTCTCATGGGGATATTAAAATAAGACTTATTATCAAGGTTGACTTCTTATTGAGGTTGGCAATAACATGTAATAAAGGCTAAAATAAATTCAATGGGACTGGAAAATTACACTTGTTATCGATAGTGCTAACAAAAGAAATAGTAAGATACAACAACAACAAAATAAATAATAAATATATATATATGTACAAAACAACAGCCATAAATTAATTTAACAAACGCAAACACAACAGGAAACTTATTAAATAAACAAACAGGAAAACACCAACTGGACACAGATCCTATATATTTAGTGGTACTATACATAGGATAGAAGCAGGAGGTATATGAAAACGTGAATTTAATTGGAGTAGGTATAGTAGTGCTAATAATCTTCCAGCTTTTGCCTTGCTAATTTTCCAGAAATTATCAAATCCATTTAAATATTTTTCTAGGCTACATATACATAGATATAGGATTTGCGTTGATAAAATTATTACTAACCAAACTTATGATACACTTCAAACTACTGACGGAAATATTTAAAATAACTACAAACATCACATTTAAAGTATTTGGTGCCAAATAAAGTGGAATAGAAGTGATTAGGCCAATGTACAGTTATTTTTAAAGACAGTTTTTTTTTTGTAAATAGGGTCAGTAAATAATAATGGTTTTGCCTCATACATTGACTGTTTATTAACAAATAAAGATGAGAAAAGTTTTGTTTTAAGAAGAGAGTTAGAATAATCAATTTTTATTAAGTTTCTTATACAACATAAGCTTTGGCTACAGCTGGTACAAAGCTGTGATGTATATCCTAATATCTTTCAATGGTAAAAATTACAAAAAAAATCTACAGTAAATATTTCTAAAAGTTAGCTACTTGGCAACATTTTATTTCTAGCGTATTTCTATTTCCAATTGTAAAAACAAAATAAAAATAAAAGTCTTAAAATGACACCTGTCTCATGTCCGGAGACGCATTCCGAAATGTCCAGCCGCACAGGGGTAGTCTCCCCAACACGCAGACGGACGAGAACGCTGTTTGTATATATTAGACTTTATGTCAGACAGACCACTTATATTGACATCATTTGGTCTCCTTTATTGACTCGACGACTACATTCAACGCTGTTTAACAGTAAAAACACTGCATAATTTTCAATTTATTTGTAAACTTAAGAAAATGAATCGAATGTGAATTGTGTTAAATAATTCTTCTATGGGTTGTATGTATTGTCATAACTACTTGTACTTAAACTAGGTACTGTACTGTAATTTCAAATCTACAAAACCACCCTACCCCCTTTCAAAACGATGGAAACCATTTCTTACAAACAAAAATAATACAGAACTAGCTAAATTGGGCACGGTCTACCAAATGGGGATAATTTCAAATCCAAAATCACACCGGAAGTGGCTTTTTCAGACCGGAAGTTGACTTTTTTAAATGTAAACTAATTTTGATTACAGAATCGGATTCTACGTTGAAAAATACATATATTTTGTCGTAAACATTTTTTGAAAAAACTTGTTTTCTACCTCTTATGCCCCATTAAAGTCAATAATTTTTGGTCATTCATCTGTCAAAGTTACTCGAAACAATAATAGAGAAAAACAAACAACAAAGATTACATAAAGACATGTGATAAATAGATTCAGCTGTTCATTATGAACAGCTGAATCAGTTCATTGTTGGATTTGAAATTATCACAATTTGGTAGACCGTGCCCAATTTAGCTAGTTCTGTATTATTTTTTGTTTGTAAGAAAAGGTTTCCGTCGTTTTGAAAGGGGTGTACGGGTGGTTTTGGACACCAGGTATGTTCATAAACCTTTGAAATATTCCGATGGTTTATAAACTGTCCTTAAAGAAACTAACTAAGGATGATGATATGTGTTTGTTTGTGTTAGTTAGTCTACCATTAAGTTTTGTTAGACATCTAAGAATAAAATAGACAGGAACTTTTTTCGTTGATAGAGCACTAAGGCATCATAAATGGGTTTGGAGGATAACAAAATAATACAGTATTACCAGGCCCTTATAAACAGATACACGCAAAGTTCTTCAATTTTTAATCCAACAATGAACGATACCGGTATTTCCGTTTTCATGGTTTTATTGGTACACTTTAGTGTTGGTACCCCTTTTCCTAAACATGTCAAACATCTTATTGTCTGTCAAAATGATAATTTAACATGTTTCCTTGTATACGTTTGCAATGCAGTTTTGTCTGTACGCAGCAAAGGTCTTCGGGGAGATGTGACATTGAACTGGCAAAATTATTTTTCACGAGTTTTCCACACAAATTTATCACGTGAGATGCATCACTAAACTATGAAGTTGAACCGTGGGCGACCCGAGGCGTAGCTCCGTTAATTCGGAATTTCAAGGCCACCATAATCGCCGATTCTCCTCGCTACGCACTCCCGCGAGCGGCGAATCGATCAAGGATGCGGTTTTGTTTTGGGAAATTAATTTCGAGATTTGTTGCACTCGGTAATTTATACTGCTCAATTACGTATTCCAGTAGCCGTGCGTGAGCCGACTGCCGATCAGAATGGGCAATTATACAGGTAATATGTGAAGAGACTTAATTGAAAATATCATTTTATCGCCACCCGAATGGGATCGCCTTGTGTAAATCTCTTTGTGTCTCAGGATCGTTCTCGCCTCGGGCTCTTTGTAATTAAAGTTGCCAAACATTGTAAGTCATCTTGATTGTTTATAGTTAGGGTTGTAGTTCCGGGTACGCTGATATACATTGAAGTTCAATTATTTTATTTGTACGTTTTCATACATTTGTGGAATATTTACAATTGTGTCAAAAGCGAAGTACGCTACGAAGTGTTTGTTTTCTGCATTAAAATCTCTGCAAAAACAATTTTAGTTATTTTTGGTAGGTTGTTTATAAGGTTCTACTTCCACAGATTAACTATATGAAACATCAACATGAATACAGTATGGGATTAAAAAACTGCTCGTTCTGTTTATGGCCTGAAACTACTTCACTACGATTATTAGATCGCTTACCATTTTAAAAGTGATTGCAGTAACTGTAAAAGTTTGAATAATGTAAGGTTATGTAAATGAACGTTTGCTAATTAATTAAGCATTTTTTAACTTTTGCGCTATGGATTGTCAGCAGTCCAAATTAATTAAACATATCAATAATATTATAGCCAATATGTTTCGACGCGCAACATCATCAGAGAGCTTGCAACAAGTAAAAACACCAAAAATTAACAATATAAAGTGCATTACACAAAATACATCTAAACTTAAGACATACCCTAGCTAGAGAGATTTAAATTACTTTTTAATGTTACATTTTGATGTTTTAACGTGATGCAAGCTCTGATTATGTTTAATTGCAACGAAACATTACTGATATGTTGATTTAATTTATACTACTGAACTCCGTCAAAACACATAGCATAGCCTAAAAGGTCATATTTACGTAGTCCATGGGCTATCAGAATGAGCATTAAGCTTTTATAGTTTCAAATAATCCTACTAGGTTTAGAGTTTGAACCATTAAGCAAACAACAGAATCGAATGATAATTGTAGTGCAATTTAATCCAAAAGCTAGAAGACAAGTTACATCAACAATACTAAACGTGTTAGGTGTTTAATGGTAAACAAATTTTGATCCCTGAACATAAACATTGCCTTGTATACTTATCAAAATCGTTAAGCATTATTCCTAAAAACAGTTGAAAATTGCAACCTTGAGTTTCACTGCTTTTAACCGATCTCGGTCCCCAGAGGCATACAGCATGGAAAACTACCCCACCTTTCAAAAACTTCTCACTTATTTTGACACGTCATATTTTAGTGTTTTGAACGGTGTTGGTTTCGACCGATATTTCTTTTTCACTTTTTAAACCGCTTAAGCGACACAAGGAATGTCGGGGTGGTGTCGGCCCCTACACCCCAACATGGCTCTGACAGCTGTCAAACGGTCTCAAAATTGTTAACGAAGCGAAATTTTTTGAGTGGGTTTACCCTGCGGATAGGAGCGGAATGACCCCAGGGGGGAGTTTAAGGGTCACTTGTTTCCGATTCAAGGCCCCTCGCACGCAAATCGACTCGACAGCTCTTAGATTGGGGGGTACGCCACTAACTAAACAAGTTAGTTGGTGAGTGCTAGTTGGTTATTGTTTAATTAAGTTGAGGCATAAACAAATTGAACACAGTAGATGTAAGTGCTAATTTGGTATAGTGGCTAAAAGTGCTCCCAAAGACTTTATTTCAACGATAATTTTTACAAATTATTCTTAAAAATCCATATATTTATCAAAGTTCAACGTTTTGTGGTTTTATCATCTGTCCAAGCAATATTAAAATAGTTATGTGATTGTAGCTTTATCAACACTGCCTTGTTTTGACACCAGTTAACATCCACAAAGTGTCAAAAACTCCGCTATATCAGAGCCAATCTCTCAGCTGTTTAATTGTTGTCGACACTGTCACGTGTTCCAATCACAACACCATGATCGGCAGACACCAGTTAACATCCACAAAGTGTCAACAACTCCGCTATATCAGAGCCAATCTCTCAGCTGTTTAATTGTTGTCGACACTGTCACGTGTTCCAATCACAACACCATGATCGGCAGACACCAGTTAACATCCACAAAGTGTCAACAACTCCGCTATATCAGAGCCAATCTCTCAGCTGTTTAATTGTTGACGACACTGTCACATGTACCAATCACAACACCATGGTCAGCAGACACCAGTTAACATCCACAAAGTGTCAACAACTCCGCTATATCAGAGCCAATCTCTCAGCTGTTTAATTGTTGACGACACTGTCACGTGTTCCAATCACAACACCATGGTCGACAGACACCAGTTAACATCCACAAAGTGTCAACAACTCCGCTATATCAGAGCCAATCTCTCAGCTGTTTAATTGTTGACGACAATGTCACGTGTACCAATCACAACACCATGGTCGACAGACAACAGTTAACATCCACAAAGTGTCAATAACTCCGCTATATCAGAGCCAATCTCTCAGCTGTTTAATTGTTGACGACACTGTCACGTGTTCCAATCACAACACCATGGTCGGCAGACACCAGTTAACATCCACAAAGTGTCAACAACTCCGCTATATCAGAGCCAATCTCTCAGCTGTTTAATTGTTGACGACACTGTCACGTGTACCAATCACAACACCATGGTCGACAGACAACAGTTAACATCCACAAAGTGTCAACAACTCCGCTATATCAGAGCCAATCTCTCAGCTGTTTAATTGTTGACGACACTGTCACGTGTACCAATCACAACACCATGGTCGACAGACAACAGTTAACATCCACAAAGTGTCAACAACTCCACTATATCAGAGCCAATCTCTCAGCTGTTTAATTGTTGACGACACTGTCACGTGTACCAATCACAACACCATGGTCGACAGACAACAGTTAACATCCACAAAGTGTCAACAACTCCACTATATCAGAGCCAATCTCTCAGCTGTTTAATTGTTGACGACACTGTCACGTGTACCAATCACAACACCGTGGTCGGCAGACACCAGTTAACATCCACAAAGTGTCAACAACTCCGCTATATCAGAGCCAATCTCCCAGCTGTTTAATTGTTGACGACACTGTCACGTGTACCAATCACAACACCATGGTCGGCAGACACCAGTTAACATCCACAAAGTGTCAACAACTCCGCTATATCAGAGCCAATCTCTCAGCTGTTTAATTGTTGACGACAATGTCACGTGTACCAATCACAACACCATGGTCGACAGACAACAGTTAACATCCACAAAGTGTCAATAACTCCGCTATATCAGAGCCAATCTCTCAGCTGTTTAATTGTTGACGACACTGTCACGTGTTCCAATCACAACACCATGGTCGGCAGACACCAGTTAACATCCACAAAGTGTCAACAACTCCGCTATATCAGAGCCAATCTCTCAGCTGTTTAATTGTTGACGACACTGTCACGTGTTCCAATCACAACACCATGGTCGGCAGACACCAGTTAACATCCACAAAGTGTCAACAACTCTGCTATATCAGAGCCAATCTCTCAGCTGTTTAATTGTTGACGACACTGTCACGTGTACCAATCACAACACCATGGTCGGCAGACACCAGTTAACATCCACAAAGTGTCAACAACTCCACTATATCAGAGCCAATCTCTCAGCTGTTTAATTGTTGACGACACTGTCACGTGTACCAATCACAACACCGTGGTCGGCAGACACCAGTTAACATCCACAAAGTGTCAACAACTCCGCTATATCAGAGCCAATCTCCCAGCTGTTTAATTGTTGACGACACTGTCACGTGTTCCAATCACAACACCATGGTCGGCAGACACCAGTTAACATGCAGAGCGCGTATCTCTCCCTCTTCCTCCCTCCTGTATTGATTCCATCTCACCCTCTCGTTCTATCCGGAGTTCTTTTAGCTCTCTATGCCAAGGTCTCTGTATACAAATACCTGCGCAAATCATAAATAATTTTGAACAATATAACATAACATATAAAACATACTTTATAAACATTCTTGAGATATTAAAATGTAAAAAGTTAATGATTTTGATCCAACTTGATTCCAAGGAATGTCGCAAAAATACAGTAAACCATGTTAAGTTACTAAATTAATTTGTAAACGCTATGATTTTACTACATGTATTTTATCATGGACAAAAGTATTGCAATACTTGCATTTGACTTTATATAGGTTTTGATAATCGTATGTACGTAAATATTGTTTGAGAACTCGTATCTTATTCAAAAGTGTATTTATTTATGTACCACTTTGTAAAGATAAATACTCTATAATTTAACCAGATATTGGACCATTTTGAACAAAATAAAGAGCTAATAATTTCAAAAGATACTCAAATTTACAACTCAAATGGGTGCAGTTACACATTTTGACAAAACAAATAGATTAAAGTCAACTGTTTTTTATTATATAAGTTTTTATCTAGTGTTCTAAATAAAACTGGTGTTTTTGGTTAAATTTATTTCTTTGTTTGTTTTACAGGTGGAACTTATGCCTGACTAAATACTCACAATGTAAGTAAAACACAATAAATTCAAAATCTACCTTTAATTAATTAAAATATAGTAGTTACAAAATACCCTTTAAGCCTCGAGTCTAGCTTTAAAAGGCTATTTTTGACTTCTGTACTTCATCTTTTATTACAAAGAAAAAAATGGAGAGCACTTTAGACGATGGGGCAATTTTCCCACCCGCGTCCGAAGGGCCCCGGGCCCCGCCACATAATTGGCACAGTGGGCCGGGCCCCGCGGCCGAGCAAATCAAATTTGATTGTTGGAGCAAGAGGCCCCTACGGCCATACTTGTAGGGTGGTGATGGTCTATAGACTATAGTCTTTAGTCTGGCTGTGCAGTCTAGGATGTTTCGAATATTCGATTCAAGAAAATCAAAAGTTTCTAGATGTTTTCCCTTGTCAGGCTAGATGTACAAAGAATGAACTGTATTTATCGAGATTTAAATTTAAACATAGTCTATAGTCTGAAGTTTGGCCTATCGATAGGTTTACAGACTGTGAAATCTAAAACTGTTTTGATACACGTTCAAGAAATTCCTGCTAAACTTAAAAAAAATTACAAAATTTATAATCAATTAAATTTGAAAATGCTAACTGTTTAGTTGAGTATTTGTTGAATGTAGGCTATGAGGAATAGAAAAGTCCTTTAAACACTTCATGACTTTTAAAATATCCCTAGTGGAATTTAATAACTTTTAACTAATCTAAAATTCACACATCTTAATTGTGTGTATATTGTTTATTATGTGTATTTTGTTTCGGACAAACTTAAAGACTACCAAAGCTTCTAGGTGAAACCTTTGTAGGTAAACAATTGGTCCCCAAAATAGCAACATAAACAAAAACACAAAATATAAATTCGTTGTATTGAATTTTAGATTGTCGTCAATTATTTCACCCTTCTGTAAGTTTGATTGAGCTAAAACATAGATTTTAACTAGTTTAACTACACAAACTTCTCTTCTTCTATTCATACGAAGTTCCGGAATGTCATAAATTTACGTGGTGCTTTTAGTATTGACTCTTTGGAAGGACTGGTTCTACTATGTGTAGAGTGAGATTCTCTTTATAGGCCTGCTCTACTTTGAAACTTTGATACTATAATTAATGTTTTCTACAATACGGTATATTAAAATTCCAAATTTCTCCATAATATATACTATTCTGCGTCTTTACCATGTGTTTGAAAATTTAATGATAGAAAATATAATTTTTTTTATATGTATTGCTACAAAAAAACCCACTCTAAGCTATGCAACTGCACATGCAATATCACGCACGCAGCAGACGTCTATTTGATATCGACAAAGAACAATATCTGATATCAAAAAGCTGCTAGGGTGGTGCCCAGCGGGCGCACTGCCCTAGGCGCATCCCGGGCCTGTATTACCATACATATAGAGACTTAGTTAGCCCGCTCAATTACACATTAAAAAGCCTACATCACCTTGGTTATAGAACAGTAATGAAGGCAAAGAGATATTGATAGAGTTTGAAAATTTATTTGAGAACATTCAATGCGCTTAACTCAAAGTTAAGTGTAAACATGGGATTTTTCTTGGAATGTACTAAATTAAAACTATGCAGTAATCCAAAATCTTTGCTGTCAAATATTTTTAGATTTGTAATTACACATTAAAACAAAGTTTTACGTTTAAATTATGTTTATTTTATGCTTAAATGAAATACATCTGTATCATTTTGATTTTCAAATAACAGTAATGCTGGATAAATATAGTTAGTTTATAGTACTGTCGTACGACTACATAGTCATGGTAACTAACAACCATTCACTCAAATTACACTTGTTGCAGAATACGCTGAGACGAGTTGAGTTTTGATTGGTTCATTTTAACAAACGAGAGAAAACTTAAGATAATTACGCAAATAAAACGGTAAATGGCTACACTTTTTCCGTCTAAATAGGACTGAATATATTTATTTTTTTATTAAATTATTTACTATGCATTATAAAACTGTGTTGTGGTTTTCTATCACTGCAATGTCTATAATTTTATTGTAAACATTTGTTCAGGTTTTGTCATGCTGTGTATAATAAACATGGAATGTTTGGAAAGTATGTTTCCGCTCTTTGTCAAGCTCTAGAGCTTCATTTTGTCTATGACACGAAATTATGACCTTACTTATATTAAGCTTAACAAATGCATGTACAACAATATTAGTGGGTCAAGATATAAGGAAAGTACCAAATTTATATCACGTTTGTAAGCATAAAATGTAAGTTTATTTTATTTAGAATATGTGTTAGGTAAATCTATTAGTAAAAAATATTATTTTTATGCACGCGTGTTTTGGACGTAGTCATGAATTTTATCATCCTACATAGTAGGCCTATGTAGGTAAATCCAAGTATAATACCACAGCTTTTTATGTAACATTATCCCAATTACAATAACGTTGTTAAAATAATAAGTATAAAATTATAATCTTGTACATCTACTAAATCGTTATCCGTGCTTCACAAAGGAGTGTGAGCCAAAAATTATAAAAAATTGCCGTTCGTCAAAAATGCTTCCAAAAATAGTATTACTGTACCAAATTATAATAGAGATTAAATATCTGCTAATATAATATATCGCGTCACTATAAAACAATCAAATCCTAGCCTTGTGAACAAATCTACCTAGTTTTACAAAATATTCAATCGGAACATCTGAATCATAGTGTCGTAAAAAGCTGATGAACATTTTCAATATAAACAATGTTACTATCTAGTTTTCACGGAAACCAATCAATGAAAATATTCCCATAGGGTTATCGTGGAAACATAGTAAGCCTGGGGGTAGAACTCAAAGAAAGAGATTGAAAGATCGAGAACAAGACAGAAACTTTACCATTATGCCTTACAATTCGAGACTGATGATTTGGAAATTCATAAGGATTATGCTGACACGCAGTTTATTTCATACACATAAATTAAAACACTTTATAAATTAGGATGGCAAACTCCAGCTGTGGACCATTTACACATTAGCCATTGTCTCCTGCCCTCCTACGACTTCGACCTACGTTCTGACCACGACCTCTCGGGTGACTTATCCCCGTCCTCGGGTCTTCGCCCCCTCCTGGGCCCGGGGGATGGTACGGTCACGATGTCTCCGTCCTCCCATTTCCTCCGCTTTCACTTCCCACTCCTCCCTTTTTGACATTTGCCTCTGACTCTTCCACCCACGGCGTTGTGCAATATGATATTGTAATTCGATGGTTTTGTTGATTGTTGTAAAGAATTGTGGAATCGTTGGAAAAGATAGTCGAGAGAAGTATTTTTTTGTATGATTCAGTACCAATCTGTAGTAACAGATTGCCTTTTAGGAATTGGAGTAGATATCCATAAGGACCAGCTGTAGCCATTTTTGTTTCAATAAAACATTGGTTGTTAATCACTCATTGAGTGCACAAAAATGTTCACATCCTGGAAAAAAAAGCTCTCCAAAATGTTGATACTTTTATTGTTAACTAGCTGTAACCCGCGGGCTTTGCCCCGTTTAACTTCTTAATTTTCAAGATGATCTCGTTCGCATGGCTCAATCACGTCCTGGTTGAAGTTCGTTTGCTACGCTCACTCACCTATTCAGTTAAGTTTGAATAGAATTTTAGAGTATTTTACAAAATCCATTAATTGACATCAGCGTACTGTATCGATGACTTAATTCGATAACAGGCTTACAGGAATGGGATATCTAATTCCATAAAGTCAACGATTTTATATAGAACTCAATTCTTCCTCAAATACTACTATCAATAGTGCCTTAAAACCACTAAATCATCGTAATTCTTTAGAATTTTCTGAATAGTTCACTTTAAGTCAGAAAACAAATATTTAAAAGGCTAAAATTGGTTAAATTTTAAATCTGACAAAATTGAATGGAATAATTCTGATTTGTTGTATGAGTTAAATAACTTTGTATAACAGTAACAATTAATTCTAAGCTTACAAATTAATGTATAGTATCCATGGAAACATAAAATCCAGTTAACAGAAAGAGTAATGTAACCTTGGCAAATTTATTTTAAACCATTTCTCCATATTTATTATGTTATCTACGATACCCAAATAGTGGGCCTAAGGTCTAATATCCATCAACAACACGACTTACCGATACCTCGCTTCCAAGATTCCCTAATGACTCTATGATCGCCCACCCCGTGTCGTCCAGTCATGGTCGTGGGTCGTCGGGATTACGCCCCCTTGGACGTCTATGACGAGGCAGATCTGTCAAGATACGAGGGATTGTATCGTGTTTTGACGGGATAAGCCCATCCCTAGGCGCGCGGGTTATTCGAAAAAGATGGTCATATTGCGAAGGGTCGGCAGTTGACCGAGTGTGATTTGTCTCCATCTGTTGGGAACTTTTTGTTTCGATGTGAGGTTTTCATTTGATTGCGGTTTGATATTTGTGAAGTTTCTACGTAAAGGTTTGATATATTGGCTAGTGATTCCGTTGATATATCCAAAATATAGATTGTTAACTAATATTTTCTTTAAGAGATTTACCAGCAATATCGCGCTACGAACTTCTAAATTAATCTGTTTTAGTTTTTTTAGTAACACATTGTCGCATTGGTTGCATTTTACTTTTAACTTTGAATCCGTTTGGCTTCAAGATTTCCTATATCTGTTTCTTATATTGTAAATTTATAAGCCTATTTTAATAGCTTGTAATAAGTCTATATAATGACTTATATTCTTTTAGTGTAAATTTTACGTTGTGTGTGATTGGTTATCATGCCATAGAACAAACTATAATATTTTGTTTGTTTAATATGCTTAGGTTTGTAAAATACAACGATTAAATAGTGGATATTAAAACATTAAAAACAAGACACTGTCAGAAAAAAAAACTTCTCACAATTAATTTATAATAAATTGAACATGTAAGGGTAAGTGAAGTCTCGGCTTCTGCAATATTTGCTCACGTTTACCTTGTTCTATGTTAATAAACAATAAGTATATTCTCCAATGCCTAACCTAACCTAACTTAGACGTCACTTTAGACATATTTTACAAGTTTTTACATTTTCCATAGTTAATTCACGATCATATTTTCCACACTCACATGCTATTTAATTACAATTATAATTAGTAGCCTGCACACCAACGTGCGTAATTTAATAGCTATTTCATCGGAGGTGTCGGACCAGCATAACAAGCTTTATCAGAGATCTCCCGCCAAAACTAGCCGGTAATCTGATTACGGGGGGTGGTTTTGGAGGGAACGGGAGGGGAAACTCCCGCCGACTCCCTGAGGGTACTTGCTTACTCCACAGCACTGAAGCATCTCGCGCAGCACTTCTGCTGTCCTTTGTGCTCTAATAGAGGCTTTCTGCCCTAGGACAGTGGATGGTTTGGAATATTCTTTTGTCGGAATACATAACCAAAGATGTAGGTCGATTTTGTCTTCTACACGTAAACATAGTTTAGCAAAAACGCAACCCTATTTTACATAAGTAAACTATATTAGAAATAGTTTTAAGAGGTTTTCAAAATCGTGAATGACACATTGGTCGGATAGGTATGGTAAATTAAAGGTCCTAAATTAATTAGGTTTCGTAAAATTTTCAAACGATTTACTTTTGCGAATCACTGTAAATACACAATTAATTGTGCATGTAACATAATAAAACACTATATAAAACTAGAAGCAAATAATTAGTTTATTTGTTGGTATTTTAGCTTATGGCCACCTTCTCGACAAGCAGAATGACCTTGTTTGTATGGTCAACCGTGTAATAGGTAATAGGAAATGCGACTACAGCAATTTATTTATACTGAAGTGTAATTAGTTTCAGAAACTAGGTTCCTTCTTCTAGTTTTACCCTCTCTTCATCTAACGGGCCTTGCTAAACGAATGAACAATGCTATTACGAACTCAATAAAGTTATTTCTCATTTTTCTACAAACCTGTGAAACCCACACAGGCTTTAAAACATCTCTAAAACGCATCCGTTCCGTACATTTTCCATTCGGCTTCCTAATGGTCCAAGAACGCCCGGGACAGAGGCTAACTAACGGCCACAATCACGAGGTATTGTCCATACAATTAATACTCCGTCACTAATACCATTCAGGATTCCTTGTCTGTTGAAACGGCGGTAATGGCATTGTGCGGCTTGTGCCATGCGCCGTGCCGAATGGCAGGGTGTACCTGGCCGCACGTGCGTCAACATGCCACATTAGTCAAAACGCACCAAAGCGCCGCGGCTCTTGACGCTTCAACTGTCGGCGTTGGTTCTCGCTGGAAATCGGACGTTTGGATAAGTTGTGGTTCTAGGATTTTGTTTGTGTCAAGCCATTCAAAAATGTTTACACGTTCCTTACCAGCCGCCACATTCCCAAGAGTATAGTTGGTAGCTAATGTGTAGGTACTGATGCTTTATTAATCTTCGGTAGTTTTGTACAGTGCATTGGTGACAAACGAACCTTTTATTTAGTTTTTATTAGACTATTTAAGCTAATTACGTGAGTTTATTTCGAGTAAATTTTTGAGTATTAAATATAAAGGGATTTAACATTTATTTCTATTCAAATTTTAAGTCAAGGGTGCTAATAAAACAATACATTACCCAGTCTTGTAACAGTGTTGGAGCTAAACTCAAATTGTATTGTATAGTTGGATAATTCTTACAAAATAGCACTTATCTCAGTATCTTAGTGGAACAACACAATGTTTGCTTCTTAGAACTGAAATTAAGTTTTCATAGGAAATTATTTGCAATTTCGAAATGGCCTGACACATGTACACTGTAATATTTTGTTCATAAGTCGTCTGACTATAAAAGCCGTACTATACAATATAATGTAGATGACATCGTGAATAAGACATAATGCATAACAAATAAGAATCAATCAAAATAATAATCTCAACATTAATTACCACATAACTACTCCAATCCCACAATGACTAGCACGGCTCATTACAAAATTTCCAAACAAACACGACAATTGCCGAGAAGTGTCTGGCAGCGTCTGTCAGGCTGTCTGGACGTCTGTCAGAGAAGTTGTTCCGGAAGTGGCTAAGGACAGATCAGCAATTAAACCATGGATGTCGCTGGGCAAAAAGCGAGCAGCGGCGGCTTGTCGCTGGAATCCGACGACTTCTAGTTCTTCAGCGACTGGTCGATGACTCCGACCTAGGATCGCTGGCATCGCTAAAAGTGACAAACGACCACAGTCTGGAAAATGAAAGTATTGTTGGAATCGGAGCTATTAATTAATAGTTGGATAGTGGATGAAAAAGATTCTACAAATTGGTTCAGAGTTCCTTGACTCCAGCATATTCCTGTGTGTTCTAATTATTTTGCTGTACAGTTATAATATGATCCGTACCACCGTGTCTCTAATATATCACGTATCCAAGAGCAATCGGCGAAAGACTGAATTGTGTTCACAAGCGATCAAATTCTTCCAATCTAAAAGTAAAGCTGATCCAATGTGCTTTAGTGGGGGATTACTCTAGCTCAGAGAAACCTCTCTTCACCAAAGGTTCAGCGTTTTAACACCCATACCGGCTGAGTTTCGTGGTGATCGTTCAGCAAAAATCTTTAGAACGTTAGCTGTGGCTGATTGAGTTGAACTTCCTGATACAGTATCAGAAAAACCTAACGATGAATTGTAGCTTGCCCCGGAGATTGACTGTTGCAATGCACCCGAATCGTCGGCCAGAATCTTCGTCCCTTCAACAAGTCTGAAGCTTTTTGAAGAACAAGAGTCAACAATTTCCATTAATTGTGGAGTTAATGCCTTCTAGCAATATTGTAGTATTCTATCTTTGCTACTCATACAATTTCAAGACCTCATTTGTCCTGGAAAATCTAGATTTTCTTAGTATAATAATGTCTTAGCTAACGACATCTTTTGAAATATTCAGCACTCTTCAACTAAAGTTGACGAAAATTGAACGTTTTGAACAAATTGACTGAGTTCAGTTACACATTATGCTCCCCTAGAGCTAAATCATCGAAACTACCAAAAATCACTCAAAACCTTTTACATTTCCCACAAAATAATCCATAAATATTGAACATATCTTGTTGAAAGGATGCTAAACAAATGTGAGCAGCAGAGGGAAATGAATGATTGGCTCTAGCCCAAGACTTGATCGTGCTCGACGACAGTCATTTGTCAATCAGATAACATAATTCTTCACTGAGATGATATCAGTCCAACATGTTTTATTCACACTGGTATTGCCCTGTGTACAGTGTAGCGGGTTAATTTACACACTCTGAAGCGATTAGACCACGTGCCCTAGGTTGAGGTTATGTCGTTTGTAAAATTTTACTCGGTCATGTTTTTGTGTTAAAAGTACAATTTTGGTACGCTATTGTCTATGTAGTTATAGCTATCAACTGATAATCGTGTTGCTAAAACTATGCTGAAAAAAGTCATTAAGTTATTTTATCGTAGGAAACTAAACCAGTTTTCTCTGATAGGTATTTGGAACATTAACAAAAAATCGTAGCTAAAGAAACTCCTGATTAAACACAAAGCTAGATCAACTTACCGAGTTCTGTACTTATCGCGCATTAACAATCCGCTTAACATTCGTACTCAAGTATGAGCCGCTGTCGTATTAAAATTATGAACTGAGAGATTGTCATGTTTACCCCACTAATTGTATTGAATTTTATCGGTTTAGGGGAGATTGACATGGTTTTAGACTTAATGTCGCCAATACAAAACTTAGTCAGACAGAGATGACAAAAAACTATCAAAATGACAATGATGTAGCACTTCAATTAGATACAAATTATTGAGTTTCATGAAACAACAATATATGTTTTGGTGAAAGCCCACCTAAACAAACTGAATATTAAAAGGATCGTACAAATTCTGAATACAACAACCAACCACATCCGTAGTTCAAACTGTTTCAATCTTAAAACTCAGGGTTGGATTCAAAACGTTAGTACTTTAGTTAGCACAATTAAGACTTGAATATTATACCCTACCATTATATAACTATTGCCCTAACTACACCCTTTAATTAAATGATTTTTGACATTTATCACTTCCACCCGGCCCATAATGAGATAATCAAGCCCCTTCCTTAATGTCGTCCGGAACTACCACCATTATATTATCTGTACCATCAATTAAGCAATTAATAAATTCAATTAAACCCGAGCACATAGGGCCAAAAAGGGACGCGCTATCTTTGTTTTATGGCCATATTTTGACATAATTTCAAATTAAGTTGTCCACGGACGCCCGCCCCTATCTTCATCAGATGTTCTGATAGCAACACCCTCCTTTGAAGGCGTTAAATTTAAAGCGATGTCGGGAGATTGGGCTTTGTACCCCTTGGGTCCCCGGGGCATTTCGGCCCGACGCGCTCTCATGGCACAAATTTTATTTTCTGGTTCTCCTAGTTTTTAACACCCCCGTTGACGCTAACGTGTGTCGACAACGCCCCTTCATTAGCTTTTGGTTTGTCTTTGGGGGTCGGAAATGGGAAATATTGATCATGTTGATGTGGATGTCCCACGAGTTGACAGGCTGGTGGTGGGATATGCGTAATGTCAAATTATTTATTTGTTATAGTTATGATTTTCTACATTTATGTGCAAATGGATTCACCTTTTTTGACAGGGAAAATACAAGATTTATGTAAGAGATTAAACTAGTTGAGTACATTAGTAGTAAAAAAGAACTATAGGATGCAACAAGATTAAAGAAAAATATACATTATTTTAGTATAACTTACATTTTATTTTGAACTTAATAAACTAAATCTGTAAATCATCTTTGAAAACAGCAATATCTAATCAGGGTTTATTTTTAAAAACCCACCTTGTGCAATTCAAAAAGTTGTAGGCCTATATGAAAAAGAATCTTTACATAATGCATGACTATAAGAAATGAAAAAATGAGTAGATAACCTACAGAAATGTTAGCCTTCGAAAAATCTATGTGATACTATTTTCCTACATCTTTGATTTTCATGATAAAACTATGGTAAAAGCTAAAATTTAAATGATGCTTTTCCTTGCTTTGGATTTATTTACTCATACAAACTAATTTTACGGCAGTTGTGATATTCAGTGTCAATTCAGGATTAATTACCCCGCACACTTCTTACTACCGTTGCATTTTCACAGTCAACGAGGGAACAGATTTCGATTTTTGTATATAGATTCTTAATTTTTATTGAAATGAATATTTAAACGTGCTAAAAATAACATCACTAAGCAAACTTATCTATACTTAATACAATAAATTAAATATTATTATTACATTTTCTCCAAGAAATGTCGTTTCTCTAAACAATTTTTAGGATTCAATGTATTTCACACATTGCTCGTCGCTACCAAGATATTGTCGTCATTGGCATGAAATCTTTAATTAAAAGGTCTTGGTTTAAGTCACATTTTTTATGATGTTGTGACATTCTTTGAGGAATTGGAAATTAAATGTTGTTTTAACTACAAATTATAACTACCTTGTAATTATAAAATATCTGCACAATCTAATTGGTTGATCTAGTTTCCTATAATTGTTAGACATAGTTTTTTATACTTTTATACCATTAATATTTTTCATAATTTAATACGCTAAGATAATTGCTTGTCTCCGATATCATAATAGTCTATGGTTTTTATGTGTTGAAACTATTAATTATTTCTTGGTAACAAGTTCGTGAAATGTTAGTATACAGTTAAGGTTAATTAAAACTGTCTTGTTCCATCGTAATGAAGTGTTTAACTATTGAAGAAGAAATTGAAAAAACAATACACGATGAATTTGTAATGTGATTAATCCAATTTGAGTATTTAACTTTTTTTAACTTTTTAATACTAAAATTCTTACTAATGCAATCTTTACTCATGTTATCTAACTGGCATGATAAAATTACAAACATTGAAATATTACAATTTTATTCATTAGCCTATATTAATTTAATAATCATAGAAATCTAACGTGAGGTATAAAACATCGACTTTAACTATTTTCTAACAATTACTCTACTATGGAAACTCTCACTAGATAATTAGTTAGGAGCCTAAAGTTTATCTAATTGATAGATATTTGCATCATATTACAAAAGAAATAACTTACTTGTTAAAACAAAGTAGATTAATCATTGTAACTTGTATAAAAGATTTTACAGTTAAATTTGGTAGTGCTCTCTTTTGAGGTACACCGTTTTTATCCGAAATATCCCGTTACAGTGCATACAATTAAACAGTAAAATATAATCTTGTGAGATTTATTTAAGTCAATTCTACAAAACTGAGACATTTTCCCCCACCGTTTAACATGGCCTCCGAACAACAAGGACGACAATTGACATTATCGCATTAAGCTATATTTGTGTTTAGCAAGATTCGATCCCAAGTCTTGGGAGAGAGTAAGGCAAAGTCTAGACTACACAAGACTTGTTACAAAATCAACCAGTAACGTACAACTTTTAACCGTTGACTATTAGACACTGAATCTGGTCAAATAGTTATTAGAAAAAATACAGTAATTGCACATTTGCAATACAACAATCAAACCTTAAATTCAGATCTAATTCAATTGATTGTTTGTTTGTTTGTCCTTTATGGACTCCGAAACCACTCGACAGATTGTAATGAAACTTTCAGGTATTATTAAGCATTATTCAAAGATGGTTTGTGTGAAGTTTGGTACAGATCCATCAAAAGGGCTCCGCCCCATTGGCTCTGGAGTTTCCCATGTTAACCTTATGAGTATTCATATTTAAATGGAATTAAAGAATCTTAAGAGCTGTTTCAACTCAAGAATTTGATTCTGTGATGTTCAATAGCATTAACAATTTAATATGTTTACCAACAGTTATTAACGTTATTAACCAAAAGGTGAGTGAGCGTAGCGAACGTACTCCAACCTGGAGGTGAGTAAGCATAGCGAACGAGCTAACCTGAAGGCAAGTGAGCGCAGCGAACGATCTCCAACCTAAAGGTAAATGAGCGTAGCGAACGAACTTCAACCAGGACGTGATTGAGCGATGCCAACGAGCTCATCTTGAAAATGAACGAGCATTTGACATAAACCACATTAGGACAGGACAACGTCTGTCGGACCCGCTAGTATCCTCTAAAATCTCCAAAAAAACTATCAATCCCAGAGTAGTAAATAACTAAAAGCCATCTCCAGCACTTAATTCCCCGGTAGTTGTGGGGGTTGCGTGCCTTCACCCTATACTGTACAACAGTGACAACCCCGGGGGTGGTGAAACCAACACCAGCGCCGTCGTCAGGGGAGGCTCTATCAATTATGACACGTCCGAACTGCGATTAAAATTTCAACTGTCATTAGTCCAGATCTCCAGAGACCTCTGGATAATGGTGAAATGAAGGGCTCGAGATGGAAATGCCTTTGATGTTTGGGGGTTGGGTTTGCAATTGTTGAATAGTGTTATAATTTTTACCTAACCCTCCATGTTAAACTTCCCTATCCCAAGCGTGATGTATCAAGTTCTTTACTTCACGAGTGAAGTAAAGTTTCAAAAACTCACTCGGTGAAGTAATGAAACCCATTTAAATAACATTGAGTGCTAAACTTAAAAAAAATATACCTCTGTGGAGCCAACGTCGTTCAACGCTAGAAATCAGCTGTGCGCTTGAATGATATTGTTATGAAGGTATTTTCCTTACCTAGCTTTTGTTTGTAAAAGAACGTTACTATTAGAAGATGAGTGAAATAGATAATGAAAAATATTGTACGTAACCCCCTGTATATTGTCGGGTAAGGTAAAATCTTGTATGTTACACGTTACGCAAGATTGTTTTTACATTACTTAGGTTAATTGTGCAACTCGCTTCCTCTCGTTGCACAACATTCACCTACGTGATGTAAAACGCTCTTACAACACATGTAAGGTAAATAGCTATTAAATACGTATACAATAAAATCTACGTTTGCATTATTATATTTGAATTTGTACAGTTGAAATTTACAAAAGAATAAATTAATTGTAGGTATAAAACGATAAATGGCAATTGATTTCGTTGTATTTCAGCTGGGAAAGTTTACTCGTATTTCTTTCCCCCCTAATGATCTAAAATAAACCACGATTATAGGAAACAAGATATGTGTAAGGTTGTCGATCTATAACAATATTATATATTATTATAACAATATTTCTGCTCTTCTGATGTAACTACAAGTCACAAAAACCATAAACATCATTTGTATATTTTGTTTATATCAACGGTGAGATGTATTTTCATTTTCACATACACAAAGACGACACTTATCATCTGTATATATTTCGATAGTAATCGTGGGTTCGGAGGTCGTGGGTCTACAGAAATATTTACTCTTAGTCATCTTCTACTAATTTTATTAGAAAACAAAACACAAGATACATAATTATTTTTGTATTTTTTTAAATATGAAAGACGGAGGGTGTATTAGTAGAATTTCTCTCCTTAAATTATGACAATCCACAAGACAGCCAAGATCATATGTACTTATATTTTAAGATCGTCGATCTCTTGGTCTCCTATACTGATCCAATGGCAAAACCACAAGTAACCAAATATCGGTCCAGTTTAACGATCTGTGTGAAAATGCATGTCTCTCTATTTTCCCAATCTGACGAGAAATCCCAGACAACAACATTTTGTATATGTTGAGGTGAACAATCTAAATCAAAATTCCCTCTTGATCTCCTCCCACTGACCTCAAGAGATTTAACAAAGACAAGATGATCTGTATATTTTGAGGTGGTCAATCTTTATCGATCTTTACTATCAGACTCTTCTTTACTGATCTGATGTAAAATCTAGGCACCAAATATCCTTGCAATTTGAGTTAAACTTTCTATGTGAAGATTCACTGTGAATGCCTGACCTCATAGTCCAATGAAATCTCACAAAGACAAACATTCTGTTTTGAGGTGGGCTGAGAGAGGTCTGCGGGTCTGACAAATTAGACGGACGTTGCAGGGAGGAGGCCGATGACACAGATAACCACACATTTGGCCACGATATTTACTGGCGACTGCGGGGGGCCCGATATATCGTAACAACCACGTATCTTTCGCGGTTTGCACTGTGCTTTCTATATAATTACAGGTTCGATAGGTGGACGCCCGCACCTACCCACCTCTGCTGCACAGGTCTCCACAAAGAGACGCAAAGTCCCTTGAGCCCACGGGCCGTCGGCGAGAAGATATTTCACTAATACATCGTTTAGGAGGGAGTATGATTCGTTAAATTAAAATATATGATTTAGATAAATGTTTATCGTGTGTCATTAGAGAAACGTTGGAGCAGATTTTTGACATGCATAGATTGTGTGACGGTATTTCTACGATACAATCTCTCAGCATTTATTTCAGTTGAGATTTATATCTCAATAACAATATCTGTGTTAAAGTTATTAAAAAAACAAGGGTTTTAAAATCAAATTTTTACAATAGTGAAATTGATTACATTTGATCGCAACTTTAATTAATTTGTTCCTCAATATTGTATCTGGGTTTTTCATCAACATTGTTTTTCATGTATTAATTCTTTTTGTATGAAATTTATTGTGTTGATATTTATTCTTGTTACTAGAGTTTATACAGTTGCTATTTTGTTCTTGCTACTTAAAGTATATTGCATTATTATTTATAGAAATTCATTATTTTTAGGTTATTTTTCTTATGTCTTGTTCTTGGTAATCTTGATGCTTCTATGTTTGTTTTCACTGCTTATGAACTCAACTAGTTGTCACGCCGAAGTAATGTATTTTTTCTCTAAAATTGATTAATTAAATTTCAAAATAAATAAATTCTAAAAATACTTGTTTCTATAAAAACAAAACTAAAAGTTATCCAGCATAACTGTGGAAATCGAGTTTACTTTCTCTCTAACATAAAAAAACTCATTATTAGACATTATTGTGTAAAAATTTGTGATTGTTTAGCTCAAACCATAAATTCGTTTCTGAGGGAAACCTCAAGTCTTTTACGTCAACCCAAACAAGTAGGGGGCGTAACAAGCTAAAAATACGGCTCGAAGGACCATTAAAATCCTGCGATCTCGAGACGTCAAACGGGTTAGGGAGAGGTTGTTATTTAATTGGGAAGATTCCTACACTTGTCCTCTACTCATAATCGCAAATACTTGGCGGTGCCTCTTAATTGGTACGGATCTTTGGAATTTTTCAGGGGGAGGGGAGGCGCTCCCTTTCAAAGTGACTTTTAATAAGGGCCCATTGAGTGAAAGGGTGTATTGGGTGGTTATTTTCTCTCCCCTTTAACCGGAATGTCATTTTCTCTCTTCATTATCGCCGAGCGACAGATGTTTCCGGGTTTTGTCACAGTTTTATTGGTCTATCGATAGAATCGGGGAATATTTTCGGAATTAATGAAGTATGATTCGTCAATTGATTCGTTCGCGTGCTATTCAACAATGTGATAACAGGTTTTAAAACGTATTTTGTAAAATAATTATGTAACTAGGACATTATGAATGTCTAAAATCAAGATACACTATCAAAAGCCAACCAAACTAACACTTGGGTACTTGCAGCTTGTTTTACATCTACAGTTTTTTATAGATTTACAAAGACCTCTTTATATTGATTCACTGAAAATAATTATGGTATTTGTTGAGCATGCAATAGCGATAATCGGAAGCCTTAACACGATCTTCTTAGTTTTGAAAATACCAAAAGCTTATCTTCGCCTGAAGTGTTACGGTACGTAACAATAACCACAAACACACACCAACTCAATATCACACAATATAACTAACATATCAAGTACAGTAGTTTATAATAGTGTTGAAATGCACCAGAGACACGTGTTCATAACTTTACCTTACATTAAGAAAGTGTGTTTTGAAAATTGACTCGTCTTGTTCTTTCCATCTTAATCTTTAATAATTAGATTGACGTAATTGATATCAGCAGATTTTTTTGGGTTCAAAACTGAATCCAGCTCCCTATGATCATTGCAATTTTAGGTTGTTTCACCCTAGGTGTTGTACCAATTAATAAATGGTACTTATAAAAAAATCTGCTTATCTTAGTCAGGAACAAAGTTTGTCTCCATATTCATTTATTCGTTACAATAAGCCCCTTTTGCGTTTTCACCCCAATTGGTACCTAATATAGTAATATGGTAAAACCACAATAGACCTCAGTTTAAATAGAAACTTGGTGGTGAATAATTTTACCCTACATTAATTTTATTTTACATCAAACGCTGCCCAACAATAAGACGCAGACACTATCTCCACTTTCTGTGAAACTTGTACAGTTTTTGCCTTCGGGAGTCCGGAACTGCGCCAATTAAATAAGTATAACACACAAACCACAAACAGACACAGTAATTGTGTACCGCTACTGCTATCACACCTTCATCTGGCTCTATTGTTACGGAAACTGACTGTTTCCTTGGCTATGGGAACATTCTAGTGTCAATAAAATAGTGTAGACTATTTGAACTTCCCAGAGTGCCAAAGAGGCTCACTAACACCAAGAAGAGAGTTAGAGTTGGCTAATTTACTCACCAATATGTAGAGTTCAAGTGCAAGACACCATGTAGTACATAAACTGTATTTACACCATTAACTATTTATGTATGATTTGTGCTCATTGGTATTTTGTTATGAAGATAATGTGTAGATTTAAATCCCATTACTGGTCTGTACGATAGACTGAATTCAGTACTGGACAAAGTCCATAGGCAACATAATGGTGACTGCTGTGAAAGATAGTCTGGCACCGGTTAAACAACTTCAATCATCAACTAAGTTAGGACACCAAAAATATTTACGACTACTTAGTTTTACTTAGTTTGTAACATAGTACCATTGACTTAAGAAACTGTCTGGACCAACTTCTTAGTCAGAGAATTGTTTGATCATCTCAGAAAATGTGCAGCATTGAAGTTATATTCTTATCTTTTAGGTGTTCGATGCTATGATAGCTATTTATAAGATGATACTCTAGTTGTCAAAGTTTTGACCTTTATTTTTTGGTACAAAACCTTGCAATTAAAACGTAAGTCAATTGACTTTGTGTCTAATAATTGTATCGATGACTTCTGAAGCAGACATCTCTTTGCAGGCCTATACGATATATTTGTACTCAAAGAAATCATTGTCAACTGAACATTTAAGAGAGGGTTCTACGCATAAAGTTCAAATGTTCGTCAGTTGTAAAAAAATCGTGTACCAATAAGGTACTCGTACCAGAATAGTCGTTTTCGGTACCACACACAAAAACTGCGTATCTACGTTTTAATCATAACTTTAGACTTATATTTTAGCGATTGACATTAAATACAAGGAGCATTCAATCACAAATTATACATTTTAGACCCTGCGAGCCACCGACTCCAAACACTGGACCGAAGGCTCCAGCTAGGCCTAAGGCCAAGCCTCGCTGGGTGGATTGGGCCTTAATTGGTGGGCGGCTGTGATCTGATACTACGATACATCTCTGCCTAATTGCGATTTATTATGGTTTGATTCCGCCAGTAGCGCTCCTCTCCGGCCGTGCTTGGAATTCCCAAACCCCTCTAAGTACAGGCCAGATAAGACCATCGGGTTTCGGAGTTGAAAAAGAGAATTTGATGCACTGGGTTAGCTACAACAATGTAAACGCGTATTCATCGTTTGGATTTTCCTTTTGTTGAATGTTACGATTACTTATTTTATGCTGCAACAAAGTAAGTTATTTTCTAACATCATAATAACTTAAAATTTAAAAGTTTTTTGTGTAAATTTTGTCTCCAGGTTAATACTATCAATAGTTTTATTAATACTTATGAAGTCAAACGGGCTGAAGCCCGTGGGTAACAGTTAGTTGTTATAAGTGTTATTTGACGTATTTCTGTGCTTTCAGGTCCATTTTTAAATAATTCAATTTGTTTATTAAGGTTTAAACAGTTTATTTGGTTTTTGGCACTAAGCGAACTGTTGTTATACATTGTTGTTGATTGTAGTACAGTATGATATTGATATTTATATAAGTCATTTTTTGTCCGTTCTGTCTTCATGTATGAGACGTATTAATCCTAAAATGTAAAGTTTGCCATCATTTTATGAACATGTAAAACGGAGTTTTCCGTAAATAAATAAACTGTGAATATTCAAGTAGTTTGTTCGTAACTGATATTTTTTACCTGATGGCTTCTCGAATTTTGGTTTCGATCATGTAATTTCTTGGTTGATGGTTTATGTGTTGGCGATATTTTGTAAGAGGTTACGTTTTCAAAGATTTCAATTTTACTAACTTTTTGAGTGAGTGTTATTAGTTACAGTTTACACTAGGTACAACGAGAAGTGCTCCAGAAATTATTTGATAATATTCGTATATTGTTGATTGTCTCTTTACCAAATAGATTATAGCTGCTTAACGATTTACGAGTATTTACTTACTGTAATACAAGAGACCACTATCGGTAAAAATATCTACATTTTTCAAGTTTATTTTCTACTTTTATAAAATTATTTAATTAATTAGATTTGACTTTCTGAATAAGACTCAATTTGATTCGTTTCTACACAATTACGAGACTGAAAACTAATTAAGACCTTCTCTATAAAATAAATGTAATTTTTATTAAATATTAAAACTAGTTACATAGTTATTAAATTCGATCTATAAAAGTTATTAAGTTAATATATGAGTTTTTCTTTGAGTATTAAATAATTTAAACATTAACAATATGAATAGAACATTTCCATGTTCAAATGTAAGCAATGTTAAATAGACCTATTGCATATTATTAAGCCAATACTCTAAATCAAATATTTACTATGTCAATTAATAGTTATTTCAAATATGTTTAATATTTCAAATAAGTCGTGATAAGTAAAATTATTGCAACATACTTAACATAACATCAACCCCTGTGGAGTTGATTTCAAACCAGCTTGTCATGACAAATTTGAAAACGACTGTAGCAGCGCCTTTATAAATAAAGTAGGCAAATGGCATACAGTAACCATATTGCCTACCTACCCCTGACTTTCCTGCAGTACTGCCGTATTCGTAGTTTATTGTGTGTTTATAATTAATATTAATTCTAAACTACGTAATGTGTAAATTCCGACGCATACAATTTAGTTCATTAGTTTCATGTATTCAATGATAATATTAAAAATCTGCATTATTAAAGAGCAAGTATCATCAAATTCAAGATTGCAGTACATTTCTTAACACCGTTTAGATTGATCAAACTCAAATTATAGTACTGTAAAAATAACAATACTTGTCAATACGAATATCATGTAGATTAATAAAATTAAATCACAACTTTTTCTGTCAAAAACAAAATTAACATAGTAATGAATAACACTTAATGAACGATAAATTAACTCAATCGCCAACCAGCAGTCTGGGTATTGTGTAGCACCCAACCATAACGCTATTTTCCAAGATCTAGTAAATACGTAATACAATTGTCCTTTCCCACTCCCCATATAAACTTATATATAAATGTTATACAGGGTGATTGATATAAGTGTGCCAGCCGTTTTATTCGAAAACCATAAGAGATATCAAAAAAAGTAAATGGTAAGTGCCTTGGATTTTTATTTAAAAAATTATAGTCAAGCCGAAAAAATTATTTTAGCCGCCGTTTTTCCAATTTGGCCACCAAATTTGATTTTTCTTATGGAACACCCTGTATTTTATGATGTATCCCTGTAGAAAATGTAGTTTGAAGACGATTTTATTCTTGTGATTCTTTTCATAAACCTAACCGTTTCAAAGATAATAATGGTTGCAAGCATGCCAGCTGTTTTATTCGAAAACTATTAGAAATTTCAGAACTTAAACCATTATTATCTTTGAAACGGTTAGGTTTATGAAAAGAATCACAAGAATAAAATCGTCTTCAAACTACATTTTCTACAGGGATACATCATAAAATACAGGGTGTTCCATAAGAAAAATCAAAGTTGGTGGCCATATTGGAAAAACGGCGGCTTAAATAATTTTTTCGGCTTGACTATAATTTTTTAAATAAAAATCCAAGGCACTTACCATTTAACTTTTTTTAATATCTCTTATTGTTTTAGAATAAAACGGCTGGCACACTTATATCAATCACCCTGTATAAACAGTTATCGGGTATCATGATATTCGTTGCAATCACAGCGGTCCATCCTCCCGCGCCGTTTAACATTCAAACCCTATTTACCCGCGGTTTGCCGGCGCCACTGGTATCCTGTCCGGGTGTGTCCATGACGCCTCATTGGGCATCCTCCAACCGTTTCATCGGTCACCCCCGTCACCAGGGGGGCGCAGTCGCGCGTCCCTCGCACCCTACAGATCGACTTTGTAGCCGCGTAAACCCTTTATTTTTGTCACACCCTGATCGGTCATCTGTCTGGCTTAGGGCGGATCGAATGCTTGGCTTATCGCTGTATCTTACCCCCCCCCCTCCCCCCCATTGTGACGGTCACGTGACTCATCAACGTCCAATGTTCTCACTACGACTGTTAGCTTACTCTTCATTTATCTGGACTGCAATGATGTGGGGCTTAGGGGTCATTTCCTGCCTGGGTGTTATATAGTAGCTTGAACTGATTTGTTAACTAGTTAGCGGATGTAGTTAGTGATAACATAGACGTAAACCAGTTATGTTTGGATTTTTTTGTAAATACATTTGGGATTTTCACGTTGTTTTGTGGGCTACGGGATGAACGTCGGCCTTGTTACTATTTAACAATGAATTTTTGATCAGTATCATCATTACTTGATAACCTAATGATATAAGAAATCTGGATCCAGGTCGACGCCTCGAAACAGCAACCCTCAGATTTGAAGGCGAGCACTATAACCGCTAAAACTGCTCAGCCAGAAGATTCTTTTGTTCCATAATCTTTACAAAATGTTTGGGTGGACATAAGCATGTGTAAAAATCAAACCTATTAACATTAATAAAAACTTATGAAACAGTTTAAGTACTCAACTACATAATCACCATTTCTAGAAATCTTACAAAATATTAAGAGATTAATGGAAGACACTTCTGTATACTTCAGAAACAAACAAATCAAACATTTGTCCCTGCACTACTGACATCCCCTGAAAAGAAGCCTCCATCTATAAGCGAGATAACTCGATCAATTCCAGAAGATTAGAACGGGCGGGCGCGCTTGCCAGATATGATTCGTATAGCTGCGAGAGAGGCGACGATATGTGGAAGGCAGTGGTGAGACAGCCGTGATTAATTCCCGCGCTTTCAATCCACAGTTGACGCCATCAGCTGATCATTGCCACCGGAAGTTAGGTTATGTTTGGTCATGACGCCTGATTAAATGCATACCCATGTCCGGTCTTTGTGTTACCTCGCGCGCCATTTTTCTCAGCACTTTGTTCACCAATAAAAGTCTGGTGTTGAGAAATATTTCGTAAAATGTTTTGAGTTACTGCAACCTGTCTGAGCTCATAAAGTGTAACAATACGTCTTTGATGGTTTTAGAAACCGCAAACAGTTAAACGAAAGTTGAAATAAGGTAGTCTCTAGTATTTTTGTGATTTGTGTATTTGTACGTCATAAAAACGTAGATGTTGTATCCGTTGTATGACTTTAGAATGTATCAGTTTTAAAGTGAAAATATTATGTTTACTAACAACTTCGAAGTATATTTATTTTCAAAAATGGTCATGAAACGCCCATAGATTTATGTAATATTATTTGTTCAACAATAATTAACGATGAAAAATACGATTATACTTTATAAAAAAGTTTACAACTACACATGTAGAAACGGTACGTAATAATAGTGAAGACGACCCCTTGATTTATAAGAAAATACACGACTTCCCTGAAAAAGACTTATATCAACATTAATACAAACCCCACCATAATTTACCATCATAAAAATACTCAATAGTTTTAAGCCCCCAGTTACTTCTTTTACCCCAGCCAATAAAGGACGATTGCTTCAAAATAACATCCCAAACGCACGATCCCATGAATCATACATAACCGGATGTAAACACGTCAGAACGACAACCTTTTTCGGATCATTTTCAACATCGTTTCCGGTGTATTTTGGAGTAACGAGGACTGCGTGAAATAAAAACAATATTTACGGCGGGGTTGGTTTTGAGGGCTCCGGGTCGGGTGGGGGTGCGGGGGTGCGTCTTGGTTGCTGAATATGCATGGCCGGGGAATCAATAGGTTTGTGGTGGGTCGACGCATCCCGTGCACTTGCACTTGGGCAATGTTACTCCACGTGGTTGGGATTGTGGTTAAAAGTGTGTTGGAGTAGGTTTGCAATTATAAATTCATATTTTCGTTTCGTTAGAATTAAAATTTGCAAGAGTGTTCCTGTTTAGTACATTTATAGCCACAACTTTTTAGTGAAAGCCTGATTCGTCCCTTTCACGTTGTCTCAAATCCATCGTGATTTCCATCTTTACATAAGTTTTATTTAAATACCTGAATAATAACCCCCTCCCATTTAAGATGCATGAATACATTTATGACAGAATACAAACATACATAATTGTCTACATCTTAGATCAACAATTAAATTCACACACACAGACAGATTTCCCTTGTCTTTTACAGTTCCAGAAAATCCCGACCAGACAAATAATGTTGTAGAGGTGCAATTTTTACAGCAGCCTGAATTAAATAATACGGGACTAGTTAGTGTATTCCCAGACCTGCCTGTGTTTGCGTTACAGACTCATAATAAAACATCCCCTCCAACTACCCCCATGTCAGCGACATCAGCGCGTTGTTTTATTCTGACAACCTCGTTGCGGGTGACACGGTATTTACAAAAATGTACTTGTAACTGTTCACACGAATGTCCCGTAATTCAAAACCCTCCGTGGAACAAGTGAAATGTTTTTATAAGATTTTTGTGATTTTGTAATTATTTTGTTTTATGGAGGTGGTTTAGGAATGTCTACTATGTAAAATCTTAGAAATCACTGTAGTATTTTTTGGGAATGGATAAATGTTTTGTTAATTTTAAATGCTTGTTTGGAAAAAGTATGAGAATTTATCCCCCCAGATTTCTTGGGGAGCATTTATTTACTGGGAAGGTATGATATACTTCTAAAAAATTGCATCATTGAAATCATTGGATATTTGTATCAATTACACAATCAAGCTTGTATACGTATTCATTGTAGGAATATAAAGAGTATTGACATGGAAATATGCCTTGTTTTTGACGTTTTAAGTCAATTGTATGGCTTTCAATAAAGTAAGTTCTCTAATTCATAGAAACCTTACTTTGTCTGGTTGACTTGCCTTTTTTTGTTTTCGATAGGTGGTCAGCTTAAGAGGGTTCCGAACCATTGTGTTACTACCGGACCATTGGGAATACATTGGGGCGCTATCATACGTGAAAAAATCTTTTAACTATTTTTTCCCCTGCCATTCTGCATTGGCATGATTTGAACCTGTTCTCTAGGCTAGAGGTTTCCAGCTCTAAAAAATTTAGAAGACCCAATTAATACAATAACCGGGTATAACTTGTTTTTTTCCCTATAACTCAAACAATAAAATAAATGTTAACCTAAACATTTATAAGTTACAGACGTAATAAATTCAAAATGAAATATTGTTTCTGAGTAATTAGAACTGAAAAATAGTCAGTATGCAGTAGATTATCGATACAGTAACAAGACTCTCATAGGGCTTATTAAATAAGACTTGCTATCAAGGTTGACTTGTTATCGAGTTTTTGCAATAACATTTGGTTAAAAGTAATAGTAATTGAAATGGATTGGAAAACGACACTACTTATCATCAAGAATAAGTTGTTATCGAGGTTCTTGTTATCAAGGTATTATATTTTAGAAATTAAGTTTCCTTAAAAATATTAATGTACAACGTAATCATATTACAAAATTTAAAAACTATAATGTTATCAAAACACATTTTAATTACATTATCATATTGCAAAATATACTAACGTGGAATATACCGCCAAGCTTATGCTATGACCTACTGGTTGTTTTCTGATCCCAACGTCAGTTTTTCTGGTTTGACATGTTACTTTCCTTCCAATCGGAAAATCCATTTTGCATTTTGACATCCGGTGTCACAACATAACGTGGTATCTGCAGCGTCGAACTGTTGACGGATACTGATTTGTCATCAGAGTTTATATTTTGAATATCATATTGTGGTAAACTCAGCGAAAAATTAGGAATATTTTTAATATCAAGGTGTGTTTGAATCGTATAAAATTCCAAAACTGCAATTATTGTCGCATTGTCGAATTGCTTGTGTCTTGTAAAATTTAAATCACACCATTCAAAATTATTATAAGAGGTCTTTAATTTTTTTTACAGTATCCCTTATTTTTTATCCAACAGAAGTTGGACTCTACACATTGAATAAGACTAATAATGCAGTGCATAAGGAAATTAGATCATACCCATGGTACACACTATACAGTAATAAAACCTGGTGGGAAGTATTTTTTTTATACATTCAATCATGTGTTCTAATTATTGTCAATTTGTCTAAATAGAACAATTTCATTTTGATATAGGTTTACCTATTTTATTTTATTTTTTTTATTATGACTGACTTTAAAAAAAATCCCTAATTTTATTTTTCAATTATTATAATATATTTTAAACTTTGTCATAGAGTAAATTCAATGAGGAACTAAATATTTGTATTGCTGGATGGTTAGTAATTTACAAAATTACTAACCAATTTACAACAAAACTCATAAGTAGCCCGGATTAATATTCAAAATAATATTCTTTAATAGTAGTATATTATTCAACACAGACAAATGAAGAGAAAAAAAATGAACCATGATGAAATTCAAATTGTTCTTTCTCAATCTGCTTTATAATCAAGGATAGAAATATATATTTTTTGTTTCTTTGAGCTTCAGACATCGAATCAGCTGTAGGGTCTCTAGACGAGAAGCAAGTCACTGAATCATATCAGCTGTGATAAGCAATCAGCCGTTTGAAATTTGTTGATGAAAGTCACGTGATGAACACTTCACCCCCTTCCACCCTACTCCCTCCCCCCACCCCGTCAGATCGTAGATAGACGCCGTCACTACAATGGGGTAGTTTTGTGAAGTGTCAACAAACAAATGGACTTTTTTACCTCAGTTTTATTGTTTGCGTAATAAACTAATTAAATGTGAGTTGAAATATATGATTGGGTTTCGGGATGTCTAATTGGCAATACAGTTTTTACGTGTGTAATTATATGAAAAGATGTATTGAAAAGTGTTAGCACAATAAAAAAAACTTCACAGCACAAAAAAAAATATTTTTTTAAAATGTTTGAAAATGGTTATTCTGTATTGAAGGTTTTAAAAATATATTACATAGACTGTGTCTTATATAGCTGTTACTCGTCTTGAAACACACGTTTTTATTGAATTTATGGGGATGTGTTTCTATTTTGATTCTAACAGTGAATACAAACTCTCTGGAACGCTTTTGTAAATTTGTTCCTTAGGTCAGAACAATGAAAAATTATCATATATATTGGTTTATAATTCCAGATTTTCTGTCTGTCTGTAAGTGATTTTTACTAATGTATCCATAGCTATTGACCCTATAAACGATTGACTTTTAACTTAGTACATAAGAAGTGACTAACAGGACTAAGTTTTGCAAAAAGTATTGGATTAATAATTTTTACCAATTACCCATGGTGGCCATTTAAAATCTTCTAAGTTAAATGAGTATGCGTTTTTAGGAAACTTTATGAGATCTCCCCCGTTTTCCTATATACTTTTAGTATATTACCATCAATATTACCAATTGTACTGCCAAACCATGGTCCAACCACTTAACCATTACCAACTTTAACCTCGTAACCATACTACCAACCCTAACCCTATAACCTCCAACAATACCAACCTCTTAACACCAGGTGTTACCAACCTAACCGCAACACCAGCAGTACCAACCCCTGAGTCTCCGCCGCGACGCCCCGCCATCGTCGGCAGCCATGTTGACGATCGATACTATATTACCCCTTCCCGACGCCTCGACGCCGTGATTCGGTGTCGACGCCCCCCCCCCGCCCCAGCGCCTGAAATAGATTTGTCGTCGCTTAAACTCGAGTAGGACGCTGCGGTGGACAATTATACGCTATTTACACGTCTCCGCTCCTGCCGAGACCCGACAACTTTTCCTTGTTACGCTTCAATTCAATAACCCGCCTCTTGTCAACTTGTGATTTAACTCCAAGATTACTTGGTTGGACCGTTTATGGTTACAAGAAGCTAATGCTAGGTGCTTTTGATTGTAGATACTCGTGAAATAGATGTTTTATACTAACGTAATTTGTAGCTAGTTTCGATGAATACAGTAGTTTTTATAGGGAGAAATGACGTAGGGAGCAACTGACAGAATACGCTGGTGAAAATATAATTTTCTTTATCATAAACCTCCTTTTCATCAAGTTAAAATACTAGGACAACTCATTGTGATCCATATTATATATCCATAACCTCTTCAACAATGTTTATCAGTGTTTTTTTTTTTTCTATAGTAACAGCAAATTTGTATTATCTGGATATCTACTTTTGTATAGCAATTCAATAGTTTAAGAAGGGTTGTATTTAGCAAAATACTCTACATAGGATTCTTCATTTTTAACGGGACCATCCATCAGTATAAATTGGTTAAGAATAAATGTCAGCATAATATTTCCTAAATACTTCTAACATATTTAAAATCTAAAATAGCGTTTGATTTATAGTGAATACAGACTTTCTGAGAATCTTAAAAGGTATTAACTGTATACACTACTATACGGGCGAACGTAGAGGTTCCAAACAGTGCAGCTGAAAAACATACTATATCTTCTCGATTGAACAAATCGTTTCCATTTAGAGATATTGTATATTTATTGATACTTTGGTCCATTGCGAAATATAACTTCCATCACTACGAATTCCTAAATGCTGGAATATTAATTAATAGTAATTCAAGTAATGAGCATAACACATTTGTAACTGCAACGTTGTTACTATGAATATATAACATTATCTTAACATAAAAAGTTATTTAAGATGATTTGCATTCATCGCATTTGTTTTATTTAGCCTTTCTTTACTAAAGGTAGACCTCTCATGCTATTGAAAAGTCTGAAGTTTCTCTTGATATTCGCTTGATTCTCGTATCTCCGCGTATTTACGCGTTACGAATGTGCTGCTGTCACCAAAACGTTTTTCTCTTTTAGTGTTCATTTTATAACAGTATCTTTACTCTTTTGGTTGAAATATAAGAGAATATACAGTAGTTTGCTAAATAATCGTTCTAGGTAGTAATTTTAATGATAAAACAACAGTTTAGAACAAGGCATCAATAGGGTCAAACATTACTAGATAAGAGCATACCTCAAAAATCTTTTCAGTATCTTGGATAGTACTAAGGGAATATCTGGTACAATGTATAGTTAACTTCCATAGGAATTCAATAGCAAGACATAACGCACACATTTTAAATTTTCATTTCAATAAAATGATGTGTAACAATTCTGCCATACGGTTTGACAGCTAAGTATAAAATAATTGGTTTAATTGGGCAGTTTAGTCCTCAATGAAACAGATAAACGCGCTATTTCGTCCAATGCCGCGATTAATAGTTCATTTCCCACTTTGTTGGTTATAAAGTAACTCATAATTAACTAGATTTGCCGAAATTGTATTAAAATTGACGAATAAACGTCACGTAATGTGGCTTAAACGTTGCGTTTATTTGATTATAGTTTTATTCATCCTAGCATCAGTTTTGAATTATAAAGGTTTAATATACCTCTGTTGGATTTTGCGATTTTATTTAAAGCCAGTGATGATTATTGTCTATCTTCTTGCCATTCAACTTATGGTTTCCGGCAATCACGTAATTTCTGTCATTAATATAAGTTAGATACATACAGTATATATATGTTGAGAATTTTTGTCCTAGGCGAAAGCGTATGAAGTTTTCATTCAGAACTACAAAAGGAGATAATTAATGTTTATATTTAAAATTTTTACTTGTGAACATTTATAATCGTTTTATCTTAGATGTAACCTAAATTTGAAACATCTTTGTTGATTTTTGGGGTTTTAATTTCTATCGGAGATATATGCTGTTGTCAATATAAACCAAGTAAAACTACAGACAGACTTAACTTAGTCCCTCGTAGATTTGTCGTTTTTGACTGAGGACTTAAATGTATAGTTTTGACTGGTTACTTGGTATGCTGATGTTTACTATTTATTTATTCTGTGTTATTTATTCCATTACCTTTGAAAGGAATTTAAACAAATAATAGGTTTTTTCTTTCACCATTGCTAACATTAAAGTAAAACTTCAACTGTAAAATATACTCTATAAGAAGAGGTACACATTTATTATGCTTATGTGTACAATCTTGTAAACGCATCAACACAGGCTGCAGATTTGATAACTAGGTGTGAAGTATCTGCATTATCCAAAGGGAATTCTAAAACGTTCTTTGATAATCGTTTGGATGGGCCTTGTACGATATTTTGACGTTTGTCGTTATGAATATTGTTTTGATCTCAACATAAAAACGTCCCCCCCCAATTAAAAAATGTTATACTGTAGAACAATTTCACACCTCAACTTATTCATATTTTTTGGGTATTTTGTAATGTACTTACTTAATGACCTACTTTATATATAATATTTACACGGTTTTAATGAAGTAAGAGCCATTGTTTTCCCTTTCAAGCATTCTTAAGATATTGAACTATAAACATTCATAGTGGTTATTCAACATAAGATTATCAATTTCTATTCACATCTTGTCTCTTGTTGGACAGTGGTTGAACCTGGCCAAATGTGAATTCGTGCGCCAAAATCGTGGACTACTCCCGCCAAAATGACGATCCCTGTTGACGAGACGTGAGATGGGAGTTGTCGTCTGCTAGAGGTAAAATACAGGATCTATTAACACACAAAAAAACTATAAAAAAATAGGAATAAGTAAAATATCTAAAAATGTACAGTACTCGTGTAGCTCCATCCATAAAGAGATATGTTGTATACTTTCCATCAATAACTATTTTCTATAAATTCTAAAAACTCATGTGTTGTTTTTAGTAAAATTTAATTGTTTTTATTTTATAAGTAAACTTTGTTATTGTTAATTACTACACCTATCTTAGTGGCGTTATAAGAAAATGTGAAAATTATTAAAAATCTTGTTGGTATAATCATATAACGACTTTGCACTTGATACCATGAACATTTCGTTAACATATTTTACATGTGAAATACAGTTCGTTTCTACTCAAAGTGTTGATTATTAATTTTCTTAAACGAAAGGGGTGTTGTGTTATACTAGTGTCTACACAAACTGCCTTCTCCGGAACACGAAGTTCGTTCGTTTACCCTCTTGTATTCGCCATTAGATCGATGAGGGACAAATGGCTACATGATGCTCCAATACCGCCTCAGCTTTGTACCTTGTCAAACCATTTGTTACGTCTAAAACCTGCATAATAAGTTGCAGTACAGTTTACGAAATTAAACACTTTTCTGGAATCATGCAATGGGTCAGCAGCAATTGTATATACACTTAATCTGCTATTATTATATACATGATGACCATGTCATCTACTGTTTTACGCGTTATCAGGAATTGTCATACTCGTTATCAGTTTTTGTTGTAACCGTTATTCAGCAATTGATATACGTGTTATCAGCTTTCATTTTACACGTTATCACCATTTGTTATATTTTTGATTTAGTAATTTTGTATGGAGAGCTATTATATCATGTGTAGCCATATACACGTGTCAACTCTGTTGTAATTTTTTTTGCCGGTGGATCATATAATCAAATAATGTTACATACGTTATCAACTACTATAAACAACATGATCCCCTTTTACACAGGTCATCAGTTGATGTTATACAACCCACCATCTTCTATACAACTTAATCCCCGTTTCGCCATCTTATCAACCAGTGAAACCATATTATCAGCTCCTGATAGACACTTATCACCTCCTTCCAGCTTTTGTCCTCTCTATCATCCCCGGTTATACCATATCATCAGCACCTTTTACACACTTTTCTCCGTTATACACATTATCAGGCATACACACGTTACCTGCTCTACACCGCACTGTCAGCCCCGCCGTGCTGTGTGGAGGTATGCGGCGCGGCTCGACAGTTCAGCTTTAAGCCACCACGGACGGGGGGTGGCTGTTTTGCATCTTATGAATGTTACATGAGGGGGCGCGTAGGGAGCAGCATTGTCCGAGCTGGCATGACTCACTTTCCTATTCATTGTTTACAAAACTGGATTTTTGTAGATTCTCCACATTTTCCTGTTGTAGGTGAATCCAAGATCGATCTCGTGATTGGTTGTGGTTTTGGTCGATTGGAATCGCGTGTTGGTGTTTGGGTCGTTTAGGTCAGTGTCTTCGAGTGGTTTTGCTGTTTTATGTTTATGATGTTATATTTGTTGTAGGTGTGCAAGTATGAATGCTCAGAAACTGATTTATACTAATATTTACAGCGCGTGTGCAGTAGTTATGTATATTATTTTCATGTATGAAGTTAATTTACCATGATTTCGTCTTGTGATTCTTATACATCCCCTAAGGGTGCATGATGATAGTTAATAATAGACGATTATTTAGGCTATATGTTAAAGGATTTTGGACTACCCAAAAAATCAATATTAGTTAATTGGTGTAAAATGTACATTTTTCGTTTATTTTATTGAGCTTGTTATTTTTTTTTTAAACTCGTGTATACTTTGACAGTATATTAACTAAATCTTTCAATTTGGGTATCATTAATTACTTTAATACAATCAAACATTTTTAATAAAATTTGTACTCAGTACATTTGGTAAACCGTACTCAACATTAACGCGAGGGCTATATGAACTGTAATAAAATAATACAAACGATATACTAGTCAATTTTTAAATCCGTGTAACTTTTATGTGTTCTGAACATGTTAAATTTCGGAAACATTAGTTGTAGTAAAACAATGCATATAGCTTTAAAACTGTTACCTAGCTTAAACATTGAGGACGTCAATTTCATTATTTTAACATGGGAGTTTTAGAACTATGTCGTGTTTTATCTTTACTATATAATGCAAGGTAGGTCAGTCTTACCCATTGACCCCTTTTCATGTGATTCATTATATCATGCAGACTCTTACAAGTAATCAAAGAGCTAAGCGCATTTTTAAAACATTTTTTAAGTATACTAACTGCTGTGTGTGATATAGACAAAGTATCTGTAGTCTGAGTATATCTCTTCCATTCTTTTATGCGCCATTTGAAAACAATTTGCACAAGATTATTGTACAAGAGGGAAAATGGAAAATTAAAATTGGAATTTCTCTTGATGAAAATATATTTTCTACCCCCAAGTCCAACTCTACCGAGGGTTGGTGCTCTACTGCTGGTGTGGCGTTGCTCAGGGCGCCGGCGTCACACCCCCCCCCCTGTATTGAGCCACCCCCTCTATGTACCCCCCCCCCCCCCCAGTCATTATAACACATACCTGATCAACACTTTCTTAACCTATCCTACCCTGCTAACGATTTGTTTACCACTCGCTTGTCTACGATGGATCGAGGATGATAGCTTTGTATCAGAAGAATCTCAGGGCGAGTAAATGGTTGTTGAATTACTCCTACTATGGTATAAACTGAGTACCTTTTGTCATCTTCAATCCTGTCTATAACAGTAGAACACTAATTCCGGAGCATTATAACTCCATTTTTAAATCTCATAAGATTGTTAAATTAAAAACTTAAAAATAGTCTACACAAACATAGATATGAATATATTATAATTGGAACACAATAATAAATATAACATTTTGGAAACATGATCGGGTGGCCTAATAGGCTACAATGATCTTTTTTAGACTCAACAAATGTACAAAATGGTTTTGACTCGGCTTATGTTTCATTAAAAAGATTTCAAATAACATACCGAAGCTATTTAAGCCTGAATAAACTTTTATATACTACCATAGAGCACATAATATTTAATGTGCTCTTTGTATACTGCAGTACACTTATTGAGTGTATACTACTTTTTCATCTAAAGCAAATTACTATTTCCTATTCTTTGATTTCAGGTCCTCACCCCTAGATCGCCTCGAACTAAAAACCTCGTAATTGGCGAGGATAAAATGTAAGTTTCAAACTCTAAAGCCACCAAAGTATTGTATGTCAACACAATTGTTCAAATCTAATGCCACTATGAGACATAATATCAGTAGAATTCAAATTTGATTTCAATTTGTATACAAAAATTGTACGACTTTACTACTGTATTATATTGGTTAAATAATTATCTTAACGCATGCCTAAGGCCCCTATGAACAGGCCAATTCAGGGCCAAAAGAGGCATCTTTAACTATTAACCTTCTTTTTGATGATAACCTCTTTAAAAATTAGTGGGTTTACAGTACTTAGAAAAAACATATTAGTACAAATTTTTACACCGTACCTTTTTTATACTGTCGGTGAAGTGATATACACCCTAGTTCACAATAACTAAGGGCAAAGTGCCAGTGCGGGTGGCAAACAGCCAGCTGATGAATAAATCCTTTTAGAACTGTAAAATTGATTTATACACGTTTTCTATATTTTAGACTTTTATTTCTCCATTGTTGTCTTTTATATTCTTTATTTATTCGTATGCATACAATCGTACAAAAACTTGACTTCTCAGAATATGAAGTACTGTAGTACATTACTTTTACTACAGTAGTTACTTTGTCTGTGCTTGGCATATAGGTGAATCAGTGTTATTCTACAATAATCGTTAACGAGAACATATACAAAGTCGCAAAGAAGTATAGCTTAAAAAATGTTAACTTTGATACTTAACACAAAAAAAAACTATCTTGAATACAGGAAATCAGCCATCATGCACCTCAGTGGTCTTAGCTCGAGTTGTAAAAAAAAATGTTTTGTTCATAGTAAAAGAAAACCTAGCTTGAAACAAAAATAAAACATCAAATCAGTGAAAAACTACTTATTTAGATTTTTGCTTTAAACTATTTTAGATGACAAACTGAAAATTCAATTACCTAACTTGTCAATATTTTAAGACCTAAAATGAACCCTTATGAATGATTGGTTGTATACATTCTCCTATTCACCCAACTCGACCCTCTACGCAACAAAGACGCTCCTAGCGGACGACTGACGCAACCGAGAACCAATAAAATAAAACCGTCCCCGCCCAAGGCCTGATCAACCGCGAAAATTGAAACCGTGCATAAAACGGTCTACAATATAATAATATGTAATTATAATGCCCCGTGCCCGTGGGATGAGTGAATGAATTAAAAAGCCGATACGGAGATAATTTTTGTCGCGGTGTCGTGCCCGTCCCGCCCCAGCCCGCGGCGTGGAAACAATACGGTCCGAAATGTTTATGGGACGGTCCGGCCGCGTAGGAAGACTGTGACAAGATCGGTACGATATAGAAAACCCGGGTATTGGTCTATAGTAATACGACGGTGCTAGGTACGAAAATATCTCGGTGACCCGGACCCTACGGTTTATCTTAAACTGTGAAGTAACTTTTCATCGGTCGCTATACAGTAATCGGTACTAGGTACGATAATGTCGATGATATAAACCTAGTATGACTTAGCCTAAAGAGTAAGGTCCAACAATTTTACAGTACGGCCTGACCACTTAGGTTGAACTGTGACAAGATCGAGCTAATATCGAATAAACAGGTATTGGCCCCTGGTAACCTTTACTAGGTAGTAGGTACGGCAATGTTTTCAGGAACTAAGGAGTAAGATCCAGCCTATAAGCCTAAAAATATTGTCTGACGTTATGGAAAACTAGTTTGTTGGTAACAGATAAAAAGAAAGACCGCACTAGATGTGAAAATATTTCAAACCAACGTTCCGGTACTATAGATAGATACTATAGATTCGCAAATGTCTTGTTGTCCAGAGCCCTACGATCTATCCTAACTTAGCGAGTTCTAACCCAACGGAACCTAACTTGATCTTTAGCAATTTGCATTAATCTAAGGTTAGTAGTAGGTACTAGGTAAGTAAGGATATGTATCGAGAAACCAAAATTAATAAAACATATCCTAACCCAAAGTATTATTTTCTTGGTTCTATAGCCTAAACAACAGGTCTGAAATGTTTAACACCGACCGCGCAGACCTGAGACAATATCGAGGTGATATCGAATATCGAATACACGGACTTGGTCTGTGGTAATAGGAAAGACTAATAATATAGGTGCGAAAATATCTTAAATAGCCCGACCGTTACAAAGTATACGTAAATTTATTGATTTCTCGGACCCTATAATCCATCCTAACCTAGTATGGTATTTCCTAAACAATAGGTCTGAAAAGTTTATTGGACGGTCTGGTCGTATAGGATACAAAAATGGATAGTAACAATGTCCAATGGGAAGATATAAGTGGGTATAGGTATCAGGTAATATTTACTTGGTACGAAAATTTATGGAGGAACAAAACCTAGTACGGTACATGCTAACCCAATATTTACATTATAACTAGACCTATTAGACTTCGATCTTTTTACGTTGGTCCTAGGGCAGATACATACCGTAACTGTCACCTTTCGTAGTTAGACAAATGATTTTAGAATTTTTAGATGGCAACTTTGTAATACAGCTCAGAAGGGAGTATCTAGTCACTACAGTCTACTCTTTATATGCGGATACGGTCAAGAGAATTATGTCCTCGTTCGGAGAGAGACTTGTGTTACGACTATTTGGAGGCGAGAAATCGTTTAGGGTGAATTAAAATTTAGTTCTGTAGAACACACAGTTACATTAAAATGCAGTTTCTCTAGTAAACATACGTAATCTCCCACCCGGTTGAAAATCTGTTCACTATCCCAATTTAAATAAATACTTGCTGTATAGATTATTTACTACAATCACAATAGATTTTTACAAGTTCTTAAACCAAATAAATCATATTTATTTACATTTTTGTAGTAAATTTTAATTAAATTAGCTTGATACTCTTTTCCCCAACTCCAACAATAAACCTCCTCCCATCGATTGACACTTTATTGTCCCTGCGCAGGTGGCGGTTGCTCCTCTCGAGGTATTTAAAGAACAATTTATCGGAGACATTATTTTGTGGCTGACACTCCGACGATAAATCAGCTGTTCTTTATTTCACCGAGTTTCAATATCAGCTGTTAATACGCGGTTCGGTGGGCTCGTATATCATAACTCCACACGGGCGATCATTGACAAATACCTGTCTGGAATCTAAACTGGTCTTTTTCCTATTGTGTTGTAATGTAAGTAACTGCTAAAACGTTATTGTTACAGTTAAAAAATAGTAATGTGTTAGTTAATGTTAGTAATGTTAGTTAATTACCAAACAAAATGCCTGTAAATATGCAGTACATTTGAGAAACAGTTTGTAGCCACGGAACACTGACTTAATTTAGTTATGTGGGGCCACTTTTAGTAAAATCCTTAACATTGTTGTAACGAAAACTATATGCACAAACTAATAAACTATACAAAATCAAGTTTTCATGGTGAATTAAATGCGATGAACATAGTAAATGTAAGAATAGTTTCTAAAAAAAAATAAAATATAACAGAGTGTTAACAGTAAAGACTTATTTGTTTACTCAAGAAATAATGAATTAAGTACAGTGTTCCAGGTTGGTACATAACGATAAACAAGCGACCAATTGAGTTTATACGAAATATATAAAATAAACTAAACATCGACTACAACAATGATGGGCTATAATTATTTTATAGTAAACTGATAAGAACATGATGCTCCCCGAAAATTGTTTCTTCTTATATTCAAACCAATAATCAATACTTATTTCGATGTGTAGAGTCAAAGAATAGAACCATTTTCATTTCACATAACAAAACATCACCATGATTAACCAAATCCAAAACACCTCCTCCAATTTGACTCCCACCAAACCTCAACAATTCTTCATCAAATTGGTCACCCGGACTTCTTAAAACCCGCAACAAAACGAATAGGAGAATCGAAGCGAATATCAATTAAGCGAATTGCAGGAAGCCAGGTAATTAACTTATATATCATTGCGGGCCGAGTTTAATCACTTTACATTTTAATTATTGGTCGGTATAATGAGCCAGTGGGGCACGGGTAGCATATAGATGAGCCATGAGCCACCGAACACCGGTAGCCAACCACTCCTTCCACGCTAATGGCACATATTTTGTCTGACACTATAAATTACCCCGTTCCATTATTGGCTATCGTTATGATTGTTATCTTCGTAGATTTTACGCGTATTCTCGTTTGTCACTGTTTTTTCTTCGTTTTGCGCTGCCGAGATGGCTGTAATTTCGCGGTCAACCTTCGTATTAATTTTCGCTACTGTGTTTTGCCCTTGCCCGGTGATTTTGTATGGATGTTACTTTGAGTGGGACGGAGTTGTTGTTTAGTAGAACTCCTTAGGAAATTTGATGTACCTAATAAAAAAACTAGGTTAGCATCAACGTTAAGTATTGCAAGGTACTGTTATAGCTATTGTGAGATGGCGACTTATAAAAATATAAACCAAATTTTACATAAACTATATAATTTTATAATCCTGAATGAGTTAATTTGATTCAATTTTGGGATAGTTAGCCATTTTTAGCTTGGTTACTTACTTAAGATTAGTTTCTTAGAAAAGCCCAATGATTATGGCAGAATTTAAATCGCTAATTGGCTATTAGAACCCCATTTCCAGCATTAAATCTTAGAGAGTGTACTCGTATACTTCGACTGGAAGCAAGAAATGATATTTCAAAGGAGTATTGTAAGTCAAAAAAGTGCATAAAGTAGACAGTTTCATTTAACCATTCATCAGAAATTCCAAAACCATGAGAGAACCATTTTCTGTGTGTTCCTGAAGTACTGTTGCCAAATTGTTCACACAAAATATTAGTACTTAAACAGCTTTCCCTAATAAGAGTTTAAGCTTTTCTCACTTACATATTACTTCTGACGTTGATACAAAATAAAGTAAAGCACCGTTAACCCCCTCGTTATCTACTCACGTTTTCTGAATTACGCACTAAAACTACATCCAATAAAATAACAATGTTTACAGTCTCACTTAGCGAGATTTACAGCACCGCAGAATCACGTTTTTCCGATTTTGACATTTCAGAAGCCCAGAGGTCATTACGGACTCCTTTTACAGCCTTCGCATCGCCGCTCGGCCAATGAGAACGGTCCTGCAGAACACGAATATCGGAAACCGCATAAACCACGTGGTTTGGACGCCTCATTAGGCGGGAATGGCGCGGATTATTACATAGAGTATAAAACAAGTGTATTGTTAGTAGAGTAACGAGAGGTTAGCATGTCGCCACGACAGGAGTGCCAACTCAAGCCAGTACCAACTACCAACTGGAGAGAAATGGTGATTACCAGGTCGGTAATTGGACAAATCACTCGCAGGGAATTACCACCTTTCGTGTCTATTGATTTCAATTTAGTTTTTCAACTGTTTGCTTTCGTAATTAGCGCTGCGAGTGGTTAGTATTGTTGTCGGAGTTGTTTTGGTTTTGAATTGGTTGGGTATGCAGGTAAATATTGGATGAGAAAATTATAACTCGTAGGCCTATTGACTTGATAAATGGGTTGGTTTAACCTCCCTTGGAGTTTTTCTTATGTTATTTAATCGTGTGTGCTGTTTTACAAGAAGTTTAACAAGAAACCCCTATCTCAAAATTTTTAAACAAATCTATTGCGTTTACAAGTAATGTCCAAGTGAAGAGTTAAAAAACATGGAAGAGGAAATGTTTGCTGTTAAAATTTTTAGGTTGATCTTATTAAGCTGTGTTCTCATGAAATACAAATTAAACCTGTATATCACTCCATCATCTGTATACTAGTGTATTTGGAAATATGCCGAATATTCAAGATTGTGTTAAGGTATCTTAAGTGTAAAGTTAGTCTCCAAAGTCAAACTAATCTCACATTCGAAAACAACCTTTAACACGATTTTGCCAAACATCTCACACAAAAACTGTTAATTAGTACCTGCACCACCACCACACAAACAAAACCTAATTCAAACATCCCAAAACGTAGACCAGATAAATCACAATTTTGCACAACCCAAATCGCTTTATCTTCCGGAAGCAAAAACGAAGAGAAGAGAACAATCGCCGCGTCCCCTAAACAAATTAGGGCCCAAAAAGAGCCAATCAAGGGAGGGGGATATTCAAATGACCACAAGAGCCTGTTAGAGCCGGGGACCCTACATATATTTATGATAACCCGATTGTGCTGGGTAACTCGGTTAGGCGCCGCGGCGCTTAATCTAATCAGACGCCTCAAACGACGTGGAAGGACTCTGGGTAGACGACCACATTTAGTTGTGTAAACTACATAGTGTGTAAGCTTGAGGGTTTCTATGGTGAAGTTCAATTACTGGTCCAAAAATAATTATTATCGTAATAGATTTTTTTCGCACGAATTGTTTTGTTGGTTTTAATTTACTTTAGGAATTTTTCTAATCTATTATGACTACATTACCTCAAGTGACAAACTATTCATCTACATTTACTTCTAATTAACTTCTAACTAACCTAACCTAATATACCTTAACGTTTTATGTTGTTTTTTAACACTTGGGGGGAGATTCGTTACATTCGGAAACGTAGTATAGTCAAAACACTCAGTAGAAAGTCCATAAACTAGACTAAAAATAGTACCCTTCGCAGCTTCGAATATTTAAACAAAGTGTTTTGTTAGCTCAGGATAAAATGGATCTGTTAATTTGAGGATATCAATGTTTCTTTGTGTAATCTACATAGTGTGGTGTGTAAGCTCTCAGGTTTTTATGGAAGAGTTCGGTAACTGAAATTATATACTACAACCAGATTATAAACCTACTCGCAGTTCAGAGTCACTCCAAATACCAAGAATCTGCTAATAAAAAATGTAATTCACGTTTATTTGTATACACATTTCGTTCAACTTCCAAACGTGTGTTGTTATATACATTCTGGTGTATTTTGGTAATGTTTTATCCTTCTGTAAGAACGTTGACTTTGTTTGAATAAATAAATTTCTCACCTTGTTTGCCTGACACTATTTTTTGTAGGTTTCACTTTAGTCACGTTTATTTTTTAGATGCTACGATTTGTGTTTTATTGTTTTAGTACCTAATAAAACAAGGTAAAAACAACTAATTGTTTATGATTAGATCTTTTAATGAACCAAATGTCGTTAAAATACTACTGAAAAAGTTTAATGACAAGAACCGATTAGTACACATAAAACCGCTAACTACCTGGACCAGACGGAACTAACCTTAAAGTTAATTGTTAGCATATCCATTTTTATGGATAGTGTTTAATCGAAAGAACTTTTTATCGCAATTACGAATATCTATTGCTACATAGATTTCAAAGTATGTTTTAGATCCTATACAAACGAACAATTAAAGTTGTTGCAGTAGAGTTGACTTTGATCTTCCCTGTTTTGTTTGTTAACAACGAACGCACGCGTAGGCAGTTGCAAAGCACGTTTTGATCCTCGCTGTTCTAGGCAGAGCGTCCCGTTGCTAAGTAACTGATATTTCAAAGCACCCCCCCCCCTCCAACCTCCCTCTCATCGGTAACCAATTAAATACGTGTGATCTGTACAGGCGTGTGCGTGAACCATTGTAGGATAAGGGTAGGCAAACGTATGCATTCCCTAAAATATTTTTTCTAGGTAGGCCTATATTATTTTTCCCAGTTTACTAAATAGTCAATGCTACATTGTTATTGGTATTTCGTTATCTACAATTACGTCACTAATATTGTGAATAAAGGTGTTGTATTTTAAGCCAATTACTCACTATACCAGGCCACAACGGATGAGCCCATACGACCCCTTAAATAAGAGAGAAGTATTCAGTCGATATTAACACGAAACACGACAAAATAAGTTGGTTTCGTAATGCGATAAGAAGTCTTCGCTTAGATACAATGTCAATGCATGAACTTTAAAGATGTTGTTTTAACTGGTGGCGTATATTGATTTTATTAAATTTAAGTTAAATTACACAGCAAAAGGCTGAAGTAAAGTTTTAATAATACTAGAGGTAGTCCAAAAATATGAAGACTCGACCAAAAATATGTAGGTACAGACTTATGTACAGACTCACATGTTTTATTTTCACCCCACGCTGTAAATAAAACATGTGATTGGAATTTCTTACATTTGTTTTGATTTTTTTATATTTTTTTGTTATTTCGTCACCAGCATGGCAACCCATAAAACCCATGTTAGTTTTTTATTTTCAAATTCATTTTTGTGCTTATTTCTGAGCCTATTTTAATTTTAAAAGATATTCTGCACATATAGGGGAAAATATCTTCCTAACAGTATGCGTAGATTTTCCCTGCGATGCACACGAGCTGAGAAAAAAGGTTTTAAAGAAACATGCTTGCCTATTAATATATAGATAAATGAGTAGGTTAATTATAGAATTGTTCAATAATAATTATAGATTTTTCCAATAAAAGAGAGAAAGAATTATTGAAGAAAACTAATACATTATCAGTTGTAGGGTTTAAAATTTTTAAACATTAAACTCTTTTTGTAGCAAATTTTTAAAGTGATTTTACAATTATTTATAGCATTACCATTTACATATTTCTTTAAATGGTTGTGGACTAACTTAGATTAAGAAGAACATATTCAAGTAGATAAACCTACCTAGTATTAATTTTTTTACTTATACATAAATACAAGTATAATTTATTCTGAAGTTTAATGAATTTTACTACTTTAATTACAACATCAGGTAGAAAAAATACTGTAGTGACTGAATTTAAAAGTTTTGCTGTTAGATAAATTACAATTACTTAATCTGGCAACAGATTATTTCATAAAATAGAGTTATTGTAACTGTAAAACGTAATGTTGCAAAAATTCATTTTATACAGATTTTTAATTAACAGGTTGTATGGGGTTAAACGCAATTTATTATGTTCCGATAGTAATTTTTCGGGTTTCGTGCTTAGTACGATGTATAAAGCATTTAAACGTTTTCACTCAAATTACAGAAACCAAACATATGTGTATGAAACAATTGCCTTTAAACAAATTCGCGAATATTTACACGATTTTATGTACAGTCGAAATCTTAAAATAAATCAAAACTTTTACCAAATTCTTTGACATAAAATTATTTGCCAAACCAATCTCTAAGAAATACTGTTTGTATGTAGTTACATGACACATTTCTTATATTGTTAAAAAATAACACAATTTACAAAACAAAACTTCACCAATTTAAAAACGTTTTGTTCAAAAGCACTTGTACATAATTACCTGGTGCTTTGAACAGTTCGACTCTAGTTTTTGTGGACAAAGACGCTGTCTTTAGCAGCAGCTTCAATTTATCAAAGGCGACATTTTTGTTGTTTGCTCTCCAAGATTCGAGGAGGGATGCAAAAGAGAGGTTCTATATTCTTCGCCGGAAATATGTTCTTGTGCATAAATATACTGCACTTGATTTCCTTGAGTTTAAAAAAAACTATTGCTACATAAAATACTTGTAAGGCTACAAACGAGGAATTATGAATTTTAAATATGTATTTTGTAGTTTCAAATGAGAAGTTATAAATCAAAAACGATTAGTAGCGTAAAATACTGTAATTGGTTTAAAGTGAAATATGTGAACAGCAGTGTTATTTTTTACGTTTTTTATATAGATATTTATTTGGTACTGTATCTTCAAATAAGAAGTTAGAAATCTTTCTATATACAGTAGTTGCATAAGAAATATATATCATACACCAAAAATTAAATTCGACAATTATAAGTAGCCAACTATTTTATAAACCTTTTTATGTGTTAAATAGTTCCAAATGATGAGTTTAACCTGGAGACATGTTCGGTAGTCAAAAATAACACGTTATCAGTCTGAATACTTAATATGTAGTAGGTTAAAATAAAAATTATACATTTGTAAATAGGCATACAGTGGTTTAAAATAATATGTATAAGTGTGAATAGGTATAAAACAGGTTTAAATAAAAGTTATGCATGCAGTTTACAGAGTTTTAGATATAGTCAAATAATAATTAAATATGGTTGTTTCATGTTATAAATCGAAATAAGCATACCGCAGTATACTGTAGTGTATATGATTCACAGAGCCAAATTAATATTTCCCATTCAGTAATCTAAAGTGAAAATCTATAAGTGGTAGAACTTAGTTTTAATGTCGATGTTTCGAGTCAGAATTATGTAAAATAACAAAAATAGATGGCAACTTGTTTTTGAAGCGTTACTCAATTAATAACAATATTTATAATATTCATAAACAATAAAATTATATAGGTTAGATTATATAATATGTAATTATCTCCCAATTAAATGGGAATATAGACTTAAATAGTTGTTTAGGTGTGTATTGTCAAAATAATAAATCAAATTATTGGTTAACATAGTAATCAACAACGACGCGTATGAATTATTAAAATCAGAATATGTGGCCTATTGTTTATTGATATGTTTTAGGAATTTAAATGTGTTTTTTTTATTACTTTTAAATACAGTACAGTCAATGTGGGTTTTTAATAAGAACACACCCTTTTTGTATGCGTATCTTAATAGTTTTTGATTCAAAACAACACAAAATAAATCTCAGTCTAAATTAACAGTGTAATTCATGTTAAAACTTATAGTAGGCCTAAATCCAAATTTTAAAAAAATGTTCAGGCAGATTAAAATTTGTTACATATTTTTATCAACTACCATGAAACCAGTTGGTTTAAAATCGCTTGATTTGATATACAAATATAGCTAAATAAATCATATTCCTAAGCTGTAATAATAAAATCAAACTAAACAATCTTTTCCGCCATAGAGGATTTCCAGTTTCAAACACCATCTAAAACACATCGCCTCCACAAAGGGCTCGATATAAATAAACGATCAGAACACAAACAGACGTCAAGTCACCGCCACTGCTGTGAGGATTTCGTCGCCGTTCGCTCTCCATGCATATTCATGAGGCATCGGCTCCCCCTCCAACGCCCACGTTTGATGCACCAATATTTTCATTTTCACGTTCGATTCAGTAATGAATCGCCGCGTATATCTACTCCATTATAAATATTCCTCGGGATATTTTAATCCGGTTATAATGTATTCAGAACGCCTTGTTCTTTTTCTTATCTCCGCGGCTACCGCGCCACGCTGTAACAGCGGCTAATAATTCCATCGCACCTGTTTTATTTCTGGAAAATAAATACGGGTTTAAATCACAGTGGTGGAGTCGTTCGGCTGATTTAATGGTGTTATTGGTTATGGTTTATAGCCGCTCCTTGGACTGTTTTGAAAGGTGGATTTACTTCGGCTATAAACAGTATAAAAGATTCATTATTATTGGGTGTTGTTGATGTTTCTATGTATTTCTATACTTTTTGTGAAATTGTATGTAGATTGTTGGATATCGTTTAATTTGATACTGAATTGTTTTAAATAAATGTATGTAGTTATGAGTTGGAATTTATGTTTATATTTTTGCCTTTTGATAGTAGTTTTGCTCTTTAACTCATTTTATACTTCTTTACAGAATAAAAAAAATACAACACAGAGGTATACAGAGGTATACACTTCTATTATTGGTTTCCTATAGTAAATTTTCTCAGAAATGAAAGAGTATAGTTTGATGATGCGAATTTGGATGCGCTCAGATCCAGAAAACTCCTTCAAGGAACAATTAATTTAGTTTCAATTCGGGTACTGTATTTTGACCAGGGGCCTGAGTTGCAACTGTACTGAGTTTTAGAAAATTAAGTACTCGGTACTACTAAACGTATGCATGTTTAGTTCCAAAACCTTACCATTGATAATCTTCGTAATGCTGATATCAACGGATAGGCTTATGATTAGACACAAAATTATAGCGAGGACGAACAATACATTATATACATAACAAGAAAAGTTAAAATATAGCCTTCAGAAATGGCCAACAATGTGTACACGTGTAATAAAATTGAAAACTCTCATAACATAGCTTTTTTAATATTTAAAAAGTATAAGTTAGGTCCTAAATAATATAGTTAAGAAGCTATACTTTTATCAGGTGAAGTACAACTAACTATTTTTTTTTTTTTTTTTTTTTTTTTTTGCTATTTGGGGTAATTAAAAAAGTATATTCATGCAAATAAATATATTATGAATAGAAACTGTTATTGATTTATTGATTCAACATCAGCACTAACTGCAGTACATACTCCTTACGCACAACTCACAACCTGAAAATCCCTGTCCATTCAACCTCATTAAAAAAAAAAAAACAAAAAAAAACATCTTTTGTGTTGTGGCATAAAACTGTTTAACCAACTTCCCCAGCTAAACAGCTAAAGCTAGAGAACTGATTTACTTAAGCTTAGAACAAAAAAAATAAAAAGCATATTAGTTTAAAAGGTTTACTACAGCGTTCGCGATTTCTCAGCTGACATGTCAGTAATTCCTGTTGGATTCAAGATTTAACCAAAACTCCAATTGTTTAGTTATAGTCTTTGTACATATTATTTACATTGGTCAAAAAATGTTTAGTTTTCACTATTGTTTATTGTAATGAATTTTCAATACAATGTATTATTTGTTATTTTGGATTAAAGAACTTAGACTTATGATGAAAGGACAAATTATAAAAAAAAACGTAATTTAGATAATAATGGGCAGTAATATTTTTAGTATTCAACATTTTGTTTATAGATAGATAGATAGATGGATTTATTTGATCCTTAAACATTATACATAAAATGCAATAGATCATGTCAATAAATAGTAAACAAGGTAATCAGAGAGATACATGCAATCAAGCTACATCAATTAAGATTTACATGAACAATAAATAAGTACCCATAAGATAAATTATAAATATATCTAAGTGTCTTTGTCAAACTATAAATTATATTTTTAATTTTTATCTATCTAATCCACTTCAATTTAATTACGGATTAAGGTTATTATTAGCTAGTTATAGATCGTACTTAGATTTCAGATATATGATACTCACACCTTAAATCTCCTATCCATACAATAAATAGATCCATCGATATAATTACCATCCATCCCAAAATATATTTATAAATCGATGTTTTGTGTATAAATTATGACATTTAATTTATATAAAACTAAAAAAATTTACTATTTGATAAACTATTTAATTTCCCTTCTCTAAACAACAACTATTCTTTGTCAATCAGTTTATCGTAGAAAAAAATATGTTTGCTAAATACTTAAAAAATAAAATTTTGGAAATTTTCAACACTGGTCTTCTGAAGTAAAAATTGATCAGTTTTATAGTTAAAATAAATGTTACAGTATTTTCATGATAAAACAATGATTGACAACTCAGTCATACATAAAGCTTAGCTACATAAATTTCTAGTTAGCCAAAACCATTGTTTCAGTTAGTAGCCAAATTCATACTGTAATTGCGTTTACAATCAAACTGAATAAAGTCAAATGTGATAAAGTGTTTTCCAAGCTAATCATAAAACTTTAAAAAAAATTATTAAACAGAAACACTAACAAAACAATAACAATCTTATTGTCATTATGTTTTTAAAAGATTTATGACCTGAATTTTAAGGATCAAAATATTTTAACACCAACCGATCAATACTGATTACCTATTACCATAACTCTTCATTTTTTTCATAGATATGCCTTAAACCATTTTCATAGATATTACTGTAGTGGAATCATTGCTATGGATACAAATTAAATAGATAGGCTTATTGTTACATAACTTACGATTTACTTATTTAGCCTTACAATTTTGCGTACTGAATAGACAATATTTTCCATTTAGTTTCGATTTTCTGATAATTTTAGTAATGTGAATGGTAGCTTTAAGGAATTGGTAAATTTATGAGAATAAGACTCAGTTTCGCCAAAACATCAATTATGCCTACGGTAAGATAAATCTTATGCATACATTTTCTATACAGGGTGTCCCGGAACTCTCTACCAATATTTTAGGGCATTGCTCCTGGGTAAGAAACATACCTAAATATCATATTTAAATTGTCCGGAAGTCCTAAGTTACTCACAAAGTCGCAATTTTGGTTTCTTTCATTATTAATTTTTTTTATGAAAAATGGTTAAACATACGATATTGAAACTTTGCACAAACATTAATGACAACTAGACAAAGCTACATAAAAATTATGACAATTTTCCAAATTCATAAAACGAAATGACGGTTATTTAAAATATTTTTAAAATCAACGGTTTTGGATATATTTAAGAAACAAAATTTTAAATGGCCGCCATTTTGTTTTATGAATTTGAAAAAATTTCATAATTTTTTGGTAGCTTTGTCTAGTTGTCATAAATGTTTGTGCAAAGTTTCCATTTCGTATGTTTAACCATTCTTTAGGAAAAAAATATTAACTGAAAAAACAAAATGGCGGCTGTGTGAGTAACAAAGGACTTCCGGAAAATTTAAATATGATATTTAGGTATGTTTCTCACCCAGGAGCAATTCCCTAAAATATTGGTAGAGAGTTCCGGGACACCCTGTATAATGCAAATTAATTTTTTTGTTAACTGCCTTTGTTTTTGCTTTCAACTATACAAATTGTTCTTAAAAAATTTAATACGTGTAAACAAATTCAATAGCAACCAACAAATTTGTCGAGGTCGTACACACCAATAATTCAACCTCACTACAGCAAGAAACCGGGAATAGCGCTGTGCATGCGACCTAGCGGCCAAGACAGCAACTAGCGGCGCTCGGCAACCATTTTGTTTCGGCGGGCTGCCAGGCACCTGAGCGCGCGATATGATTGGTCGAGTCCACCTGCCCCCACCTACACCCACAACCCCCCTTCCATTGTTGCACGAGCTCCCATTGTTTTATTCACCTTACCTTCTTCAACTTTAATGTCAAGATTTTCAAGGGCCGCGCTCTGTCCATCCAAAGATTCTCAAGAATAGAAAAAATCATTACAAGATTAACAAATTTGATTGTTTTAAATTGTATTTTTTATTACAAGCATACCACTTTGCTTTGTGTATAACATTATTAGTGGGTTGTCAGTTTTCCCCTTGCCACATACAGGCATTTTTTATCGCAACCTAAATTACAAGTATAGAATAGAGAGACACTGTTTTAGGGAAAAAACAGGTGTATAAGTTGACGGCCCTGCTTCCTCAATATCGATCAGCTGATATGCATTGTTCTCTGCACAGTTTAGGGTTATTGTTATTATGAACTCATTGTAAATAATCAATATTGTGTTTGTGCAATCTCAAAGAGTATGTAGCCTACACATAAAGATTAAATATTTTGTTTTATGTCAAGAAATGGTTACCGGCAATTATGTTCCTAGGTGGATTCCAGTACCTATGAATCAACTAAAGGTTATAAATGATAATACAATAAAATACAAGTAAACCCGTAAATGGAACCGTTGGCAAATGAATAAATACAATACGTTTCATAAAGTGCATTAATCAATCTTTAACATGGGTTGCAGTAAAAAAAAATTGTGTCGTATTCCCAATAAATTCCTATAAAACTAAACCATGTAGAATATAACCTAGTTTTTTTTAACTTTTTTGAATATCCTGTATTAATGTGAATCTGAATCCATGATATGTGTCTTCAAAAACGTTTATTATTTCAAGTGATATTACGTTTATTACTTCCTTAATAAACACTTTCATACTTCATACAATATTAGGCTTATTTTTAAATGAAAAAAACATACCAATCCGTGACAAAGCAACCACATACTCGTATCAAACATTCTGGATTAAACTATTGAAACCTTTGTAGTTTAATGCTTGTTCAAACTAGTTTAACGTAACAGAAAATTAACACTGTTCAAATAAACAAAGTGTCAAAAATACCCACTCAAAAAATGTGAAATATATTTATGCAGTTTCAAAAGAATGAGTAAAATTTTACAACTAGATGGTTGTACAGTTGACAGGATTTGACGCAGCACCGTGATGCCGGACACGTTCCTCACACGCACACACGCGCACACACACACAAGCGCGTATGTTACATTACAGACGTGAGTCTCATGGTAACTATCACTGACCTTGGTCATGGCTTCCATTGTGAACTGCAGTGGTGGGGGTGGAAAGGGTTAATATTTTCAAATTAAAAAAGTTTACTGCTGATGTTGAACTGTTTAATCCTAAATATGATACAAATAGGCTATTTATTGGTATGGATAGTACAACTTGATTGAGAGATAACACACGTTTAGATAATTTAGCGATAGGCTTACGTAAACTATTAACCTAAATAAAATGAATAAAATGGAGTTAAAATTATTTTTTCATTATTTTTTATCACGATGAACTAACAATCGTATACAATTATGGCATAGAATATCATATTATTTAGGTTATTACACTAGATGAATTTAATTATGTTTAGTTTATAAATAAGTAAATATGTGTATAAATAGAACATAAATTAATTATATAAGTAAATGTATGGTAAGCTACCTTTTAAAAATCAGTAGCTTACAAAAAATGATAACTCGAAATGTATTTATAAATATATCATCATAAAACAAAAAGTTCCAATAAAGGATGACGCTAAAATAGTATGTTTCCCTTGTACTTTTTATTTTTCCGCTAGTTTTTCAATCTTAAGTGAGCATTCTTTTTTTCTTCGTTCATTCAAATTTTATTGGTTCTGCAACAGAGTGCTGCTCTGTCTTTAAACATATAAGTGAAAAATATAAAGTACGAGAATTAATTACACGAATTTTAGCTTGCAAACTAAATACTTTTACGAAGAATTTGTCAAAAGAAATAGCTTAAAATGTCTAATTGAATTTGGAATAGAAGTATTTCTTTTATAATGTTATCAAAATTAATTAGTTAGCTTAAATGAGTGGAAATAAATGCAACAGCAGAATAAAGAGTGAAATCCTAAAGAACATTGTTCTTCTGTAAATATATATTTATTATAATGACGCATCATGATTGATTCGTAGCAAACGGATTGATGTTTAACTTAATAATAACAACTTACGTCAATCAATCCAGTATGTTTATGGAGGACGCACGTTTCGACCTTTAGGTCATCTTCTGCTCCGCTTTTTCACTAGGTTGTTACGTACTTAGTTGCATTGTTGGTGTAGCAACCGCGTCAAATAATTTACATTGTGAAACATAGTCAGACCACGTAAACATAAAAACACAAAACACGACATTGACGAATACGAAAACATTTAAAATACTATCACCGTGCGCACGGTGATAGTATTTTAAATGTTTTCGTATTCGTCAATGTCGTGTTTTGTGTTTTTATGTTTACGTGGTCTGACTATGTTTCACAATGTAAATTATTTGACGCGGTTGCTACACCAACAATGCAACTAAGTACGTAACAACCTAGTGAAAAAGCGGAGCAGAAGATGACCTAAAGGTCGAAACGTGCGTCCTCCATAAACATACTGGATTGATTGACGTAAGTTGTTATTATTATAATGACGCAGCTAATCCAGTATAAAACTGGTCTCAAGCATAGAAGGAGGTAATAAAATAATGGGATTTTACTAGCCAAACTAGTCATCCCTGATGTATTGAAGAATTATAAATACTGTACTGGTACATATCTTGTTATGCACCCGTTTGTATTTAATTAAATCTTGTTAGATTTTGCATGTCACCTTATAATGATTCAAAGTTAAACTAATACAAAATGTTTTACTTCAGTTCATATTCTAAAGTATGTGAGAATATTTCCTCAACACAGTATATTAGAGTGAATACTGTACCCTAAACAAACGCATATCAAACATAAAATAATATAATCGGGCCAAGTATAGATCCTTGTGGGGTTCCTTGATAGGTTTCTGGTTTCTCGAAATTTAGATCTGTATTTGATTTCACAATTTTTTTTAGTGTATTCTAGTTCTACAAGTTGTTGTCGGTCTGTCATGTAATTTTTGAGCCAGATTAAAGCATTATGGGTGATATTAAGTTCTTGAAGTTGCTCTACTAGTATTTCTCTATTCAAGCTATCAAAAGCTTTTTCTATGTCTAGAAAAATACTTGTTGCTTGGAGTTTTTTTTCCCAAATTGATGTTATTTCTTCGCATAAATTTGCAAGAGCTGTATTTGTTGATCTACCATGTCTAAAACCGTGCTGGGATTGAGTAAACTTTCCTTTGTCCTCCAGGTACGCGATGAGCTGATTATGTATTGCCTTTTCTATATACTTAGAGAGCGTGGGTTAGATATTGGCCGGTAATTTGAGATGCATGTTTTCTCACCCTTCTTAAATTTGGGATAGACTAGGGCAATTTTTGCTGATTTGGGGACTCTAGATTGTTCTATAGATGTATTGATGATATGTAAGAGTGGCGTGATTATTTCCCTTTTACAGTGTTTGATCATTTTATTTGATATTTGATCTAGTCCAGAAGAGTTTTTAGGCTGTAGATTGTCAAATATGTGTATTATTTTGGTGGTTGATGTCAAAAAGGACCAGGACAAGTACCATCCTTAGTAATGTATGATCTAAATACAAATAATTGTCCAAGTTAACCTAATCATAAACAATATTATCCTTCTCCTTCACATGGGATATTACTCTATTACCCTTTTTTTAACTTTAACGACCTTTAAAATAAAATATAAGTGAACGTTTTTATTTATTTATTGTTGATTGGTAAAGTACATGGAATCGTGTAAATATTTTATTAATAATCAGACCTCTTACTTTTATAGTGGGAACATTCTTTAACTTTTATTATAATTTTTCCTTCAAGGGTTTATATATGAAACTAGATTTATCCAACAAAAAACTAAACTTAAATTAAATCGTTTAACCTAAAATCTCCAAATTTACATCCTCGTATGTAAAAAAATTGCAATTAAATTTCAAAACTACGCACGTTTATATAAATTGCTTCATTTTTGTCAAATATAAATAAAAATTCTTATCAGGCGCAATTGAGGGAGTTTAGAGCTTCAAATTTGTGTGGAGAAACATCTTGGACGCCCGGTATTTTTCGGAATTACATTATTATATCAGTAAGACCGTGATCAATTCAATGAGACTGTTGTAAGCCGCGCTTGGCTGGGGTTGGTCGACTTTGGACCAATGGGATGCAAGGGATGAGTCACGTGATAGTATATAGAGCAGGCGCCGCGACGCCGGAAGCTCACTTGGGCGCGAAGCGTCGGTTTGTCAGGATCGCCTATGTCACTTTTTGCTTTTTAAAAATTACGTAAAAATGCCTAGCTGCTGTAAAATAAAATATTATGATACCCAAAATCCTACAATTCAAATAATATTGTCATTACTTTATTAGGAACAAATATGATTTAGGAATTATAAACAGGTTTGCCTACAGTACTTAGTTTTAATATTATAAAATATAAACTTGTATTGAGCATTCAAGACGATACTGTATAAGAAGAAAGCAAAATGTCCTTATAACAAGAGTAGAAAATAATTGCTTGATACATTTTAATGATGTAATGATTATAAATTAGTTTGTTTATAAAAGTTTAAATTGTTGTTTTTGTATTTTTGCACAAACAATTCCAAACACTCTCAATGTTTCTGATCGTTGGACTTTTGATACTTGTACCACTTAAAAAGGTAAATGAGAATGAGAATGAGAATGAGAATTTTATTTGGTCCTTTAAACATGCAGTTACATGCAATCAGACAAGTCATTTATAATAATCATCTGGCAACAATCAGTTAGGCTAACAGTCCCAGTTAGTAAATTGGGTTGACTAAAGATGTAGTCTGTTGTAAAGATAACCTATCCATTTCATCCAACCATCACTTTTGTACGATTCATTTTCAAGCTAGTTTGTGTACGTCTAGTTGCACACCAACCATAAATGAAGTAGTGTTGTCTAAATATATTTTAGAGCGCTAATAAAACACACGTCCATAAATTTACAACATTGTAACGTACTGCAAAAATTGAGAAAAACCTTTCCATTGATGCTTGGATTATCAATACATTTTTGAAGGCGTGACAAATCTCAACTCCAGAAGTGAAATTGATTACCACACGTTATAATAGATAATCACGTTTACAAATATAACATTTCTGCATAATGTAATTAAAGGTTGAGTTGCAGAAATGTTAATCCTCTTGTGAGAAAATACGGTTTGAAAAAAAAACAACACTAATCAAAATAAGTACCTATGATAAAAAATATGTCGACTTACTGTACAAATATTTTGATTTACAAAAGTGCAATCAATAATAAAACATACAATAAGTTTGTTCTTAAAATGTAGTGTTGCTCCTTTATGTTTAAGCTGTGTTTTTTTAACTAGCCATTTGTGCGTTTCTAAAAATTTCCCCTAACTTATTTCGGGTCGTTTACGAGTTACACCGCAGTGTTCTTTGTATTGGTCAGCGGGGGTCAGTTTCCTGCAAACACCCCAGACACAATACCTACCGTTAATGTATGTATATGTACATTATATGTGACAGTGGCTATGATAATATGGAAATGTCTTCCGGTATAACTTCCGGCCTACGCACGGCACGAGCACGCACACAGACACATACAAGGACACGAGAGGGTGCGATATGTACTGTAGTATGGCTACTGATAAACTTGTGTGTATAAAGTGCAGAGGGAAATTTCTACAAAGTTGTTTGAATTCACTCACATAATAACTAACGTCAACCTTTTCCAATAAACCATTGCTCAGGACGTGTTTCACAGAATATTGATTTTTTTGTCACGTTCGAAATAGAATTTAATGACAAAGGTTGTGTAGGTAGCAATGTTCTAATTTTAACATATATTGATAATCATTGCTTTCAATTCGTTTATTTATTTATTTTCCAATGGCATAGCTACTTTACAAAAAGAAAAGATCATTAAATATATATTTCTCAAAACTAGTAGTTAACAATAATAAATATCTAACAATGATAAATAATAATAGGATTGATAATAAATCTAAACAATGAATACGAGTGAATTATATTAATGGCAAAATAGAAAATGGAATTATTCCAAATCTAACAACTATCCCTGGTATTTTTTTTACTACATAAAACTGTCGGATTTGACGTTTTAGTACTTTGAATATATTTCTTTACTTCTTACCTCAATATTTTGGCTTAATTTTTAAATTAGCATTCTCTTAATCAAACTCTTGCATTTTTTACTACTAATCTAAAGTGAGAACAGACATTAATATATTATTAGTGTTTTATGTGAAAAATTAGTTTTTATCGTATTTTAAACCTCGACACCGAAAACTGCTTAAGCTTGAAACTTAGTATAAACCCCCATATATTTCGTAGCATTTGCTGTCCCTGCGATCTTTTGCTCTTATTATAGTTGAATATAGACATATTGAGTTGAAATAAAAAGCATAAAACAACATAGCCTAAGAATAAAATCCTATGTAAATAGGTTGGACATAGAACGATATAAAACATTAAAGTTAGTAATATTTTGTGAATCATTATTCTTCGGAGTAGTTTAAGGTGAAAAATACCTCAGTCTTATCCCTTGAGGTTTTTTCTTGAATCATTTGTTTGCTTTCATGTCAAAGTCTTCCAGTAAGTTGATCTACATTCAAAACACGTATTACCACAATTATAACAAGTTTATATTCTAGTCCCTCTTCTTGTGAGACAGTAGTCAAACAAGAGCCAAATGTGATTTTCGTGCGTCTCGGACCAACGGAACCTTTCCCGCCAAAGTCACGACCTTCCCTCCAGAACCGCGCAGCTGGACGTGCGCTGTCCACGTACTCAGAGTAAGATTTAGTGGAACGTCAAGGGTTAGCTGGGGAGAAAGTACTGAGTACGATAAAAACTGTACTTAATGTACCGTTTGTTCAACGTGACATGGGTGTGCGCTTTCTTTAATAGGTACTAGATCGTCCAGTGGTCGAAAACTTGACCAAAAATATGGATTGTGAAAACTTATCTATTTTCACTCTACGCTGTAAATAAAACATGTGATTGGAACTTCTTTAATTTGGTTTAATTTTCGTTTTTATTTCATCACAAATATATTCACGTGTAGTACGGTACTGTAAATACGGTTTATGTAGTACGGTAAAGAGGCATTTCCCACCTCCATCGACTGCACCAGAAAGTAGCCACCTTTAGTACTTTAGCCACATACTAATTTCATAAAACCCCTATCTTAGTTGTAGAGTAGATTGAGCTATTGAAATCTTTAAAAAGATTATGATGATTTGTTTGAGTAAATTCATGCACATTTTAACTTAAATTTAATGAAGAAATATTAGTGTGTGATGCATGAGATGATTGGATAGCTTAATTTCACAAGATCAGTGATATCGCTTTAGCAAAATCAAATCATCAGGGATATGATACATCCTACATTTGTTCTTCCAACAGTCCTCATATTACACGGGAATTAAAAGGCATTAAGTTGGAAATCGTTTCATTTTTTCACCAAATGTGACCCCGTACAATTGATATATAGGATACTTTTATTGACTGTAGGAAGATTGGTTATAAAGTATTTATTTACCATACAATAACCTTTTGGAATCAGCCTACACTAAAATTTAGGTACTACAAGTTGTATCTTCTATGTATAATGTATTAATATTCAAACATGTTTTTTTTAAACTTTTTTTTCTCAGCTCGTATAATCACAGGGAAAATCTTTGCATACTGTTAGAAAGATATTTTCCAGTAGATGTGCAGAATCCCTTTATAAATTGAAATAGGCTCAAAAATAAAAACACAAAATTAATTTAAAATTAAAAAAAGTTACATGGACCTCAATGGGAACCTTAACATAGAATTAATGGTTTGCCATGCTGGTAACGAAATAACATCGAAACATAAACAACAAATAAAAACAAATGAAAGGAATTCCAATTACATACTGTGTTTTATTTATAGCGTGGGGGGGGGGAAATAGAGAAGTCTGAATTTTGGTCGAGTTTTCGACCACTGGACTGCCTCAAGTTTAAATAAATAGTCATCCTTTCTCACCTAAAACGTAATATATTATCACTTTACCAAGATTTGATTCGATCTTCAAAATCTTAAGGATTAAAATTCCTCTATATTTATTGTACAGCATAAACAATAAAATGACAAACTCAACATGACATAAATATAAACATAATATTAAAATCACTGGCCCCAGTATGCTCCCCTGTGGTACTCCACCCTCGTAGTGTATTGTACGATTCGGTTGACTCACCGAATGCAGATTCTCTCTTATTGCTGATCCTGTCTGTTTGCGTATCCTCCCTCCGCCGTTCCAATAACACGCTGTTACCACCGAGCCCGAATACAGGGGTTCAAATTTGGGTCCGTGGGTGAAAATTGGTCATGAATGAAATTGACACTCAGGAAAATCGGTAGGATTGGCTGCCGCAACGCTTTAATTCTGTTATTTGAAGTTTAAGGGAACATTTTTTCTGTATTATGAAACATTTTAGATTTCAAAGGAGAAAACCGTAAAAATTTAAATTTAAAATTCAAAACTATGACGTAATAGTAGTTTACGCAACGATTGCGTAAAGATAGTGTTAACGACACGAGTAGAAAATTTAAGGTATGAGCCTTGGCGAGTGCCTTAAAAACTTCTACGAGTGTCGTTAACACTATTTACGCGAGTTGCGTACACTACTTTACCTACTACGGCGTTTTAATTACTAAAAATCACTACTCATAGCTTCTAAGAGAGGTTATGTTTTTGTTTATAACCTCTAATTGCCACTGACATTGATGCAATGAAACATAGTATCAAATACTAATTGCACCAATCAACAATTAAATTGGCCTGAACAGCTGATCAGTTGAATCTTGAGCTTGATCAGCTCTCTCAATCCTTGAACCACATTGGTCCGTTACCCGTGTTGTTATGAGTAAAACTATGCTGTTATGAATGTAAACAATGCTGTTATGAGATACTTTTCAATTCTAAGAACTGTACTGAAACGGCTACTTTAAAAAACGGTCGTAGGTAAACGAATTTATTGAATTCTTCATTGGAAATATATACTGAAACTTATTTTTTTCGCATTCCTAACAATGCAAGCATTTTTTAAGGTCGGTAGTACTAATTAGTTAAATATTCTACGATATAGTTTTTTTTAGCTATAGAAGCTTTATAAGTATATTTAACACTATCTAAAGCCTTCAACTATATAGCTTTACACGGTTATTCTAATTCAACTTAATACGTACAACGAAGGACAAAGGAAGGTAATGAACAAAAACTGTAATCCCTTCATAAAATGAGTTTAAGGAATTTATGTTTTTTTTAAGTGCGTCTTAGTTGAAAATTTTTACTGATATGTGTCAAAGGTTGGTAAATATTTTAACTCTTAAGCTATTTCATTAAAAAGGGAAATGTTTGTTCGTGTTCCGTTTAGTACTTGATGTATGTAAATTAATGAGATCTAAAAACAATTTGCCACTGAAGAAACACTACTAAAAATAACTGTGTACCTAGTTTTAATGGCTGCACGTAATTTTTACAAACTACTGCCAAAATTTCTTTCCAGAAAAAGGCATAATTTCTATAGTAAAATATATTTAGAATATTTAATTCGTCTAACGATGAAATAAATAGATAGGTCTAATGATTAAACGAATCTTCTAGTAACATACTAAAACTCACTTGTAATAGGTGCAGCATTGATGTATACCGTGTATTCCCTAGACAGTATACACAGACTATACAGTATATGAAGAGTTACCCTGTAGTTATCAGTATTGATTCGCCAGACCTGTTATGATCTGCATATTCATGTCACTGATGTAGTGGTAGTGGGTCTTTGAAGTCACTGATTCGTGTAACCTCAACCTGGCTGGTGAACGCTTTAAATCTTATAGGAGAAACTTGTACAATCCACGGTATCTTGAGGTGGAACGAGTTAAAACGATAAAGGAGTTTTCGTGTTTTATCACGAGTGATTAGGATTCTCATTTACTTGTATTGTTTGCTGTTAATGCATTCAATATTGCTATGAAACTATTAGTAAAAACACCGGGGTTAAGACGGTTTGGTAACGAAATATTCCATATTGAAGGCACTGATTACTTAGACAACGAATCGTTATACCATATTATACCAAACTGTAAAAAAGTATGCCTACTTAATTTACAAAACAAAACACTCAACGTACCCTGAGCTTTCCTATACTGCAGCTTGCAGATAGGAAAAAATAGAACTTCGGAAGCCGAGTTTTTTATGGTCAGTCTTGACCTATTTGATTAGCAGCCTTCTTGCAATATTTTTCATACTAATTTTGTACCGTACTCATTTTAAACTATACTTTAAGAAATGTTCATCAATGCAACCTTTTTACTGTTTTAAGGCAAATTAATCAAGAAACAGTTATCATCTTTTGAACAGAGACACTTTAAAAGCCCGAGGGTTTTTAGGTTGGGAAAAAACATAAACCTTAAAGATAACTAATAAAGAAGATTGTTCCCAAGATACACTGAGTAAGATTACTTTTTTCCAATTGCAAGGAATACATTACCTTTCACTATGTACTTTTTGATAATTACTTAGAATAATCTGTTTATAAACAATGCATCATTTAAATACTTTCCTATCACAACATGACCATCTAGTGTTCTCCCGTCTTGTGTCTGTTCTAACAAGATGGATCTCGACCAGACAAGACGAACCCTTGTCGGTCCAAATTGCTGAAGAGTTCATTACCAGGGTTGGGGCTACATTCTTTGTATTTGCATAAGCCCAGCACTGCTTCATCTCTATATATTATGCATAAACCGCTCCGCTAAGGTGCTTTGCTTTTCTATCTACAATGGAGAGGCTGTCTTGTTCCCATAGTATTATCCTGTCCTTCCCTTCTGAATGTGGGATTGTACAGGGTGTTGTGCTAAATCTTACCTTGTAGGTATTATCCTTCACAGTATTAATCTAAAGTAGTTAATTACATTTTGAAGATATTGAATATTGTGAAATGGATCTCGTTCACGAAAAACCCGAGGAAATGTAAGCCATTGATAACCTGGTACTAAAAACATGATTATTTTGTTTCAGATAGGCAGTGAACATTTTCTCAAGCTGAAAAATGCAATAACAATGTTGTAAAACATGTAAGTTGAACGGTTATAATGTGTAATTAAGTATAACCTAGCATAATTTGAAGTACTGATTAATACTGAGTTTTTTTATAACCATTGGTTAATTTAGTGTGTTAGTAAAACAGTCGTTTAAGTTTTTTAAAGTCACATTTTACACTTAAAAATATAAAATATTATTTCATTCTTTGAACAACTTTACAAAACGGTTTAACAATTTGTAAGTTGTTCACTAGTTTTAAGAAGGTACTTAAAGATTCCTAAAAAATACACCTTCAACCCAGGTTCCCCCCAGTTAGTATGGCTCTATTCACGTTTCTGTATCAACCCAGGGCTGTGATCCGCAGCTCTCGTATTAAGGTGGATATTTAGAAATGAAATAAAGCTGGTCAACCTAAGCGTGTCTAAACCAAAGATAATTTACGAAGATACTATATAACAAAGCAGGGGTGAATCTGTATTAGTGACATAAAAAATTCCTAAACTTAACAACCGTGAACTAAAAAATGATATTGTGTTTACCCCCCAAACAAATTTACTGCTATGTTTCTTCTTTTGAAATCTGCATTGTAAAATACACTGGAACCCCCAAAAAATCAGTACCACACTGGAAAATATCACACACAAATTAAACGACGGATTTAAATATTCCTAATCCGCCACAACTAATGTTTACTTATAAGATCACATACGTATGTGCTACGAATGACGATTCTCAGCTTACCCGTAATCGCTCGAGCGCCTCGCCTCAGCGCATTTGAAAAGCAAATCTGTTTTTTCAAGATCCAATTTGCATGTGTGTCATCACCACAAGTGTCCCATTTGCCTCCCCCCTCCCCCACACATTGTCATCAGCTGATTCCCAGGTGATCATTACTGTGATGGGGTTATTGTTAGGTTTTGTCTTCTTTGTAGTGGTGTTTGTCACTTTGATTGCCACGTATTTGTCACTTCCCGCGATTGTGGTGCGCTTCTACCTATCGTCAGCTGACTCGTGGCATCCTAACCCGTTAGAGGTTAGGGTTGGGCAGGTTAGTGATAGGTTATGTTAGGTTAACAAGTCAATAAACTTAAAAGAATATTAGGGATAGGTTAATAGTTGAACAAGTTAATTATTACTACTGTAGTAACATAAGGACTTAGATTAGTTAAAGCAGGACTTGAGTACAAAAATATTCCAACCAAAAATACTGAACTACATTTGTATGGTTGGTCGAGTGGCTATATTGCTGGCTTAAAATCTATATGTTGCTAGTGCAATTTGCGAGATAAATCCGGATCCAGATGCCAGTTGTTAATGGTCAATCAATAAGATGCTAATTTACACAATTGATAGTACCAAGACAAGAATTTGGCCCGTTCACTTACATAAAATTTAAAAACGCTACTGGCGTAAACACACACAAACTCTTTGGGGGTTTGAGCTAGTTAAGTTACGTTACTTGTCGTAAATAATATAACACTAAGGATTGGTTGAAATTAGAATACAAACAGTAAGAAACTCTAACAACTAAAGGGATGGAAAAGAAATCCATGAAATATTGGAATTTAATTTTACTTTCAAAATAGAATGGGTGTTTGATTAAGTTTTTAAGTAATGCCACGGCTTAGAGACCACTCCTTTTACAGCGAAGCTTTTAAAAGACTGTGAGTTAAATTTTACTGAAAATTCATATCTAATTTTAAATTCCGCTATCAAATATTGTACTTTATTTTTTCATTGTTTACTCCATCCGAAATGTTTTAAGATGAATTATTTCATCCCGTAAATCATGAACACTTCCATATATTCATGGAGCATTCTACCTTCCCAGGGTAACGAGCCGTGAGTAAGTTTGGTAATGGCGACCTAACCGACTTTACGGACTGTTTCCCGCCCGGCGCCGTGGAGCGGATAGTAAAAATGAAATTACCCCAAGCTGCAAATGAAATTCGCGGGTGGCCGCAACCGTAGGACTATAGCACTTAGAGGGGTGGGGGGGGGGGTACAGTTCGTAGCCAACGGAGCGATACACACACGAACACACCATAGCACCGGTGACTGCTCCAGCACAAAGACCACAGAAACGCTCTGGTGGCCGCATGCCGCAAAATGGCGGCCAATAAAAAGTGTCAGTGTTTCAAAACGATGGCGACAACTAAGGATAAACCAATTAAACAGTTTTTGCCGCGACGAGTCTCCTGTTTACAGGGACAATGTGAATGGCGACGCTTTGGTTTTTGCTCTCAATTACGTCTGTTCGGAATTTAGAAATTGTGTGGGGGAATTAATGACTTTATCAGTTGGGGGTTTTCGATCTGGATTTTCTGCTATGCTAGTTCGTCTTAGGGTTGGATTACTTTAATAAATCTACATATTTTTACTGAATTGAACCACTGTATAAAGTATTTTAAGATAATTCTCAAATATCATTACGATAATTCTAGAAATAATCGATTGTGCAATAGTAATTGATGAGTTGACTCTAATCAATGCTAGTACGCAACGAGACACTCAGCCTCAATAGGGAAAACGTTAACGAATCCAATCTACAATATATTTCGTCTATTTTATATACTTACGTAGGTAAATAATCACGACATAAAAGAAGCTCGCTAATGCATTCACTTATTTATTTATTTCCAACGGCAAAACAATTATACATAACAATTCAACAAACTTAAACAAAATGTTAAAAAAAGTCAAATTAAAAAGTTTATACTTGCGCTTCAAGTAGAGAACAGTTTATATTTGCTTTTGTAACCCCTTTTAATTACTATTACTTTCACATTAACCCTTATATGCCTCTGTTTCACTCGAACTTAAATTTTTCTTCAAAATAAACTGTTTCTAGGCTAGACATACGACAGCAGTAAAATAAAAAAAACCCTTTATTTTTACAAAGAAATGTCTGCATAATAGTTCAACGAGATCACCCTATCTGATTATGTGGGGGGTAGAAAAAATCAGAAGTTTGGTGAAATAAAATTCAGTAGTTCGGGAAAAACACGTGTGCAAATTTGGAAAGCGTTTAGGAATACGATGTTTCGTTGGTTTATAATATTGAAAAGTTTTCCACATGTTTAGGCTAAGGAAAACTATAGTTCTCGTTATCGTCTGTTCTTGGTATTGAAATTAAAACTATTCGAACTAATACTCAATTCTACCTCAAAATCTAAATCATTGACGCTCCACATCCCAGCTCCGATAAAAAAAATATGTGAAATTTCTTCTGCATAAATGACCAATGTAGAATATGTCACGAGCATATTCTACGAAATTTTTACACGAACAAAGTAGTTTTAGGAATCCGTAGTATTCCAACAACAGCAACTCAACTTTCTAGCCATTCCGTTAAAGATTATCTCAGCATACTTGATGAATTGTGTGGAAACGAGAAATATTTTCAACATCAAACAAAACTCCATATTGCGTGTGGTATTGCTGACAGCCGTGTTGTAGTCGGGTGGCGACCGAGTCTTATCACCAAGGTCATCTGTTATCAGGCGTTCAAGGTCAAAGGTCGCGACCATTGTTGCTAAGCGGCAAGGCTAGTCATTGTGGCGGTTTTGGAATACAATAGAGGTTAGATCTTGAGTGTCGCAGCGCTATTACATGTTATCTGTACAAACATAGATCAGTGTTAGCTGTTAGATAACATCTGAACATAGTTTAGTGTATGTAATAGTCAAAACAGTTCAAAGTTTTGTATTTTTAGTTCATATATTTACGAGGAAAATTGATTCTATCGTATTTGTCCTGATATGGACTAAGTCCGGAAGCAATGTGTATTTTCACAATGTTGCGAACCAGCCAGATCTTCTGTGTTCCTTATAGCAGAAAATCTAAAATGAAAATAAAAATCTAAAATAATCTGTTAGTATTTGTTTACCGACTTGGTGGTTCTTTTACAATCTCAGGTTATTTGCGGCTTGGGTCTAGGAAGACATTTTGTTTAGCTGCGTCGGAAGTATTTACGTATATTAATGGCATTCTCACTTTTATTTACTATATTTAATTTGTTATTCAAGTATATATTTAATAACTCCTTTAAATATACCCTCTTTGAAACATTTGAAGATATGTTCCATCCAAAAATAATACTTAATAATTTTGACCACATAAAAGCTGTGTTTTATTTAAGTGCACTCATGTGTAGCCTTAATCAGTAATTCAAAATTCACGCAGCTAAGAGTAGGCCTATAGTTTGGTACCATAAAACAACATTCGTTTCCAAATAAATATCACCTTATAAGTTTTTTAATTGCTAAAATATATTCAAGGCGTTAAATGCAAAATGGATACAGTACCACTATTGCCTCTATATATTTGAAGGCGTTGTTTCTTAATACCCGTAAAGACTACTGTATTTCCTTTTTGGACGTTGTATATTTTTATAATTTTACATTCTAATTATCTTATTTGCCAGTGTAGTTCTATATCTTGCTTTGAAATTTCATAAGCCCGATAACAATTTTCATTTCCAATAGTTTACTTCATGAGTGCTTTCATCAATAATTTTTCGCCCATAAACCGTTTCCCAAAACTTTCTTCACTAGGGTTTGGAATATATTTAGCAAACAGACATTGTTTTCATTTAACGACTCTTAAAGAGACATTAGGAAAATAATTCAAACAAATTTGGCAATGGCTTAGTTAATAAGGAAAAGATAATTAAATTGCAGTAAAAGCTAAAATTAAAATTAGCTTTTATACGGATTAAGCCAGATAAATCTGTATTTTTGTGTATTTTTTAAAATATCCGGATTATTTTATGATAGAAAAATACATTTTAGTTTGAAGATTTTATTTAGCTGAACACAACTGCGAAAACCCGACTCCAATAGCATGTTTCATTCTGAAGTTATGATTTTTTAAAGTCTAAATTAAATCAATGACATTCCATAGTAGAGATAAATTTAAATACTCAATGACTATTTCGCGAATGAATGGCGCTCGGCGATAAGGGACCTTTAAACCGATAAGATAACGGAGCACCTCATTCATTCATTCATTCATACTTTATCTCTTAAAATGTTAAAAATCTACCTTAATTATTGTTGATATTTTATCAATTAATTGCAATGCTGCCATTTTTGACTCCGTTGTCCGTTTGAGGTCGGGTTTGCGGCATTGTTTTTTTACTAATAAATACCTTTATTTTTATGTGTGCATATTGATCTAGGCTAACCTTGAAGATACTCTTATGACACCTAGCGGCCGTCCCCCTGATGAGGTAGCGTATAATAATAATTTATATATATAATATAATAATAATATTATTATATTACTATTCGTTGTCCTTACAGCCTTAGTTACTATTTCAAGCTCATTAGATTCTTAATCATTATTAATGGTTTTCTGAAAACAGTGAGGAAGTAAAAAATATATTTTACTTGAATACACTAAAAAAATATTTTACTTTACGCTGTCATACAGGTGCTTGAATGCCGTTGAGTATAGAAACTATTTTAAATGTTTTTACAACTGACTCAGCTATGGCACCAGCAGCAATATAGCAAACACAATACCCCCACCGCAGCAAACCATCATACTCAGCGAATTCCTATTTAATTAAATGTATTTATTCTCTATTTAAATAAAATTAGGTTTAATTGGTACTTAGGGTTTCTGCCACAGGAATCTTCAAGTATTTTTTATTGGTGTCAACCGCTTAGTATGAAATCAATGTATTTGCCAAATTTGATCAAAATTTGTCAATAAACAAGCAAAATACAACAGTTCATTTATTCTTTATGGACATCAAAAACTTCTGGTTTTACTCAAAATCGAACTGGTAACCTTCTGATCCACTATATATACTCAGCTGACCAGCTAGTTTCGAATCAATGATGTTTTGATTTTATGATCAAGAATCTTTTACTTGAACTCTTCCCAAGTCTTCTACTTTTCACAATAGTGTTCTAACACGGCCGCAACAATCGACCATTAATTGCACCAAAACGTTTTTAGCTAACGAAATGAAAACTGACGTCTTACAGCCACAACTGTGAAGTACAACAATTATTAATCAGACAGCAGAACGCTTTGCCCGGTGTAAAAGCCACCATCCGCCATATCAGCTGATCTTCTTATTAATATCACTAATTAAAGAACAACCAGCTGTCTTACAGGTGGGCTGTAATTGTTCCTGAGTGTGTGTGTGTGATAGTGTGTGAGTGTGCGTAGGCTCGCCCGCTGTATACCGTGAACGTAAGTCCCGATACGTAGCCCATACTGTCGTAAGATACTGTACAAGATTTGTGAAAAAATAATCGAATAAAGATATTACGTATTTGGTAAGTTAAAAAAAATACACATAGAATAATATGTATATATTTTTAAACAAGTATATACAAAAGTGTGATTATGCTCTAATAACTACCATAGATTGGACGTATTCCCTTTACAGATTTATCGCCCTTATGGTATGTTTTCAATTGTTTTCTATGCAATGTGTTTGTTTACCTTTTCGAAAAATTTCAATAGCTTCAAAATAGTTGTGACAAATGGAAATTATTTACTTTTAAACTTTTACTTTATCTAGTACTTTAGTGAAGGAAACCCACTAAATGTATGATTCACTCAGAAATAAGGTTCATTCTTAGACGATGACAAAACTTTACCAACTCGAAAACCTAAAAAAATACTTCACTTTTTTACTCATAGCGAAAATGTAATTATTACAGATGACTTTAAAATGACCTAGAAAAAGACCTTGTGATTTAATTGTTTTTAATGTTGTGTTTAATACCTTAACTAATTGAAAGATTGTTCCAAAGATTATTTTTTATCATTTCAAAATATGTCTGAGGAATGACTCTTGAGTTATTGTGGCACTTCACAAATCGAAAAATTGATCTTGTTATTATCACTGAACTCCGTTCATTATTTAAACAAAATTAGCACACAATTAAATGAAGAAATATACTTAAGAATAGTGGAAATAATTACAAATGAAAATTTGTAATTTAGCACCAGCAACTAGTTTTGTTACCAAAGTACAAATAAATCGTCCTTTTGGTTGTACCACGGATATCAGAACAGAAACGGCATGGATCATAAACACAAACATATCATCGTCTAACCTAACCTAACCTTAACATTATTGGTTTGGGAATTTTTGAATAATAATAATACAAAAATGTAAATAAATAATACAACAAATAATAATACAAATATGTTTACTATCTGGCCATAACCGTAATTTGTTAATGTTAATAATTCATGCCGTTTCTGTCGTAATATTCATAGTTGTACCATTGATTTTGTTCTACTAGAAGGTTTGTCTAAGGACGGCGGAACTTGGATCCAGAAACTAGCTACCGAACTCAATCCAATTATTTTGCCCATTCTTATATTCATAGAAAGTCCAGATACTATAATATAATACAACTACAACAAATTATTTTGAAAATAACCATCATAAAAATAACGTCAGCGATAGGTAAATATAAAACGCTGCACAGTTTTACTCGGATATTTCCTCCTTTTGTTTCCAAAGTCACAAAAAAAGAAACGGGATAGTGAAGGCCGTGGAAACTTTTCAGCGGAAACGTCACTCCATGTGATGACGTAGCAGGTTCAGACAGGAGAATGTTATCAGTTTATCAGTGACGTGTATAGAGATACTGAACAATCTTCCTGCTAGAGCTAGCAGACTTGTAGGTAGCATTGTAATTATGAACAAGAAACTGATAAGTGGTAGATATAGCTGTGAAAGCACTCTATCACTTTGGTGGGACAGCGAAGAACGTTTTGCAGACGTTTTGTGGAGGTGGATTATGTGAAGTGTGTAGAATAGAGTGTGATCACATGCGTCTTTTTGTTACCAAGATCAGCTGTAGAATGCAGTTAAATCATCTGGGAAACGTTACTGACTTCGATCAGCTGATTCTTAACCTAATGATTAAGGACGGGTCTAGTTTTCAACAATCATAGCTAATTTTTTGGAACCACAACGAAGACTTTTTATAGTTAGTCCAGCTCGACCAACACTATCGACTCCGCTACATAACTATTTTTTGTGTGGAAGATGAATACCCCTTTGTTTAGAAGTTACAGTAGGATTGAACAATTTTAATAAGTCCTTCTATTCACCGTATGCATAAATCCCTTAACCAGTATTCACCTAAATTATTCTCAAACTAGAAAAAAGATAAATGTTGATTTCTAATACCATACAGTGAATGGATACATGCAAGCAGTTGTTATCCTATCATAATATCATAACCACAGGATTTCTACTTCTACAAAATTAGGAAACGTCATCCTTAACCAAAACAGCCCTGACGGTGAAATAATCTTGCAGAAATAATCATGGTGTGGATGTCGGTGTGTTTATACAGTTTGAGGTTTCGCAGCCCTTTGCCCTCAAACTCCCCTTCGAAATCTTAGGTTGCTTTGACCCGGCCGCTTTGAGTACTGCAGCTTGTTAATTCTAATTAGCAAGTCGATGAAAATGCATGAGTTTTGAGTCGGGTAGCTTTGGCGCGGATTTCTCCCTTAATTGCCTCGGCTTGGATGTTTATATCAGACTCTATACTCCCCATTGACAAGTTGCTTGATTCCTCTCAAGCTATTAATCAAGACTGAGTCAAAGGGTTGGTTAATCTTGTAGCTTTTAAAATCTGGGATATTTTAAATAGCTGTAAATATTGAATATTTAATTTTGAACGATTATTGAATAACACTGAAGCCACCTGAAACATTATTTTGTCCTGAACTGTTTTGTACAAAATACTAAATTTGTTAAAAAATATTTTATGATAGTAGGATATTTTAATAACACATTTCCATTTGAGTATATGACTGCTTAAACAACACAAAAGTTTAAATCTTGACAACTTGTATAATAATGTACCGAGCATAACCAAGAGAGAGAGCATAGCTAGCTACACAAATCTTTAAAAGCCTATTTTTACTTAAAGTTAAAATAGTTTAATGAACAACTCTCAGAGTATATTATTTTTATGTAGGTGTAACTGCGACAGTGTTGTGACACAAATGATACCGTTACAAGTCAGGAGCCAAGTTTTTATTGTAAAGAACCTGTTAAGCCCGCAACAATACTATATAAATTGCAATAAGCTATCTTTTCGGTGCTGCATGGTTAAAAAGTTGGTTGAGCTTTATATTCGAGAGGAATCTAAACCAGTAATGTCTGTTCGTGGCTAAATTCAACTGCTATAGGCCTACCTTTATTTTATTTTTAATACTAAAACCGGCTTCAACCTCAATATTGGAATAGTATGTCTTGTTTAAGTCAAATCTATAATCTGAAATCATAAAAATGCATACAAGTTTTTTTCTTCTGATCTTTCTTAAAGCAAGATTACATTGCCCGTAAACTGAGTATCACGAACAGATCCGTATCCTTTGTAGGACTTAGGTGATCACTATAATGTAATTGCTTGAATTGCTTGATCAGTCCCAGGTTCTACTTGCTAGAGATTGTAAAATATTCTGGCGGTTTTAGACAATCAGCCATAGGCGAACGCTGGACAGCCAGTCCCATCCGGACCATTTAGTACTGGAACTGATTGTCCAGCTTCGGCAAAACAGGCAAGCCAATTTTACACTGGACTAAACGTCAGTCTATCATCTATAGAATATCTTTAAATACTGGAATTTAATCCCTTTTACTCCTATTCCTTGCAACATTGTATCGCCTGTAACCTGAGCAGCAGTAGCAGGTGCTAGAGACCGGTTACAAGCGCCGCTGGTGGAACTGTGACTGGAACGATCAGTTATCAGTCCTGTCATACCACGGTCAATCAGCCCAGCTGTACATAATCATCAGCTATCAGCCGTCCCTCTAATTACTGCTTATCACTAATCTTGGTCCCATTTTTAATTACTACCTCAGTAAACGTTCCGGTTCCGCGGTTAACTCTGTAACTGTTTTTGTGTCGTGGAACGGTTTGGAGATCGGTTCAAAATACTGTAAATTTATTTGTGTTGTTTAAATGATTATTTAAAAAAAATTTTTGTGAGTGTAAGATTTATATTTGGGTCTCCGATTGGGCCTCACGGTCAAACCACATCATTATTGTAGCATCTTTTATGTATTCGTCTTCTCTTTTAAAATTTTAGAACTGTAAGCATCTGTGTTGTTGAAGGTGTATTTTATATTGCATCCATATAATATGACCATCACGTTCAATACTAATAAAGGGAGTGTTAAATTATTTTTTATTGGAATCGTAGATATATATAGACTATTTATAGTAACAAATACAGTTACCGATATCAGTTAGATCGACAGGAAACATCTATTTAAATATTAAGGCAACCTTAAACTATAAATAGGCACAGTATTTGTTGGTATTGGACAAGCTTTTGAAAGATTCTCTACTTCTTTCGAGAGTTACCCAGTGTATTTGTTTATGCTTAAAAACCGCCAAGACATGACATTTTTACAACATTTACTATGTCAATACTAGAGTATTAAAACGTGAGATCAAACCTCTAGTGACTTTTAAACTAGATTTAATAATTTTGAGAAATCAGGCTTAACACAACCATCTACATTCTAACAGATAATTAGACTTGCAATAGTTTTAATTGAAATACAGCTTTATGTAATGGTCATCTAAATTTGGCCACGAACAGGACATTTTAGAAGTCGACTACATAAATTTGTTTAAAAACAAAAAAATTACAAAGTCCAACAGTATAAATTGGATATAAACATTGCATTTTAAAATTCAACTATATAAGTTTTGCTACAAACAAGGCACATAATGAGCACCTTATTTGCATCTAAAATTATGAGGTCAAAGTGAAACAAAAACATTGAAAGGTTTCTAGCCAACAATGAGTAAACATAATCATAAAATGGGAAACTAAGAAGTAATCCTTAACCTAAACATTCTTCAGTGAAATTCATATAAAACTAAAAGCTTTCTTCATCTGAAAATATAAAAGAAGAAATTCATTACTTCAAAAGAGATCACCACTACAAACTTTTTTCAATGCAAGAAGATAATTGAAGAACATATTCGATAATCACTAATAAACATGTTACCATACAAAGTGCCAACTCAACTGCTAATTCGTAAATTATTTCCCAGCTGCATGTTAAACAAGTTAACCACGAAACAGGTGATTCAGGTTCCGTTTTTGCCGGGCCTAATATAGAAATCCCGAAACCGCGACTGTAACATATAATCCGGTGCAAAAAGCGACACAGCTGCCCCAAGGTGTTACGTTTTGGGACGCTCACCTGCAAGTAATTGATTTTGGGCGAAGGATGCGGGTGGGTTTTGACCGGGCAGATGGGCATTCCCGCATAGATAACTGTTTCATAGGTGCTGTCAACAATAGTGCTTGCAGTTGTAGGGGTATGTTGTAGACACCTGTCAACTGAGGCGGTTTTATGGTCTAAGTAGTGTTCACACATTAGAGCGAATTAGGTATGAGACTGAATTTCGGTTTATCTGGTTTTAGACTTTGGAGAGTAGTGGCTATTCAAATTTCATTTTAAACTTGTATTAAATTTAAAACTGAATTGACCCATTTGAATTAAATCACCGAAAAGAATATGTCGATGTCAGTTACTAATCTGTCGAATGAACCGATTTCTTATTCAAAACAAACTATGATTACAACTTAGCGTTAACCATAGCATATTTTATGTTATTAATCTAAGATTCGAATTTAAGAGATAATATAGAATGGTAGAGCACTGTGAGCTGCTCATTCCACCATGTCTCTTATATGAATGAAAAATTAGGACAAATAGCATGTCTACCCTTGTATCAAAATATTATGCTTTAAGATAACAGGTCTATATGAAATGGATGTAGCCAATAATTGTGTGAGACAAACACACAGAATGAGACTCAGCCAAAAATGCGCTTTTTTCCTCTACCTGTTGATAATAATGGTTTTCATAGTCTAAACATGCTTATACAACAACATGCTTGATCAAGAGATTTACCTTCAAGTTTGGATTCGTCACGAAATGGGTGTAAAAACATTAATCAGTAATTGTCTGTCTCGGGCTCACCTCAGTTCATTTTTATTCTAGAACTACTATATAGAACCGTTGATTGGTCTACGTACCTTGGCAACAATTAATGCTCACCATGGTTTTTCTTGGGAACACCTCCAAACAAAATTATTTCTGAAATAATATGTCTTCATATTTTTGCCCAATGGACACGCCGTCAAATTATTAGCTGCGCCATATAGATGCAAACAAATTAATTAACAAGTTATAAAAGATTCAAGACTAAAGAGGGGACCAATATTATTTTTATGATGTAACCATCGTGTTAAAAACCCATGGTAACTAGCAAGTTGTCTTTATTATTGTTGAGGTTTAGGTACTAAAACTAACCATCGTAATTCTAAATTCTAATGGGAAAATTGCGACCAAAATATATAGAAAAACTTAATACGTCATTAGAGTTTGGTGTTTTCACTTGTAGAACGAACGCCTTTTCCGAACACTTCCCGTACTTCCATAAGTGTTAGGCCAACTTGACAACTAAATAGCAAGACTATGATTAGAGTGCAAGATTTACCTTTGTATATGTGAACTGATATTTCTGTGAATTCGTTTTTTTTATTCTTAGAAGTGACACATGCCAATCTATTTTACTTTATTTGCAGCAGTCTCACAATTTTTTTTTTTAGTTGCAGATTCCTAGAGAAGCCAAGTGGGGTGTGAGAGACGCAAGCCGCTAGACGACCCAAGTTTAAACAGTTTATATGGCTTCACATAAATAAAATTATATATTTTAAATGTGTATTTTATTCCTTCGACACCCTACATAGAAAAATGTTCATGAAATAACCTCATGTTTTATTTTGGACAAGCCTAAGCTATTAATTAATCCTTACATTAGAGAATATAAGGAATAATGTTTCCATTATTCATTACATTAAAATGAAAATGAACATTTACAAATAAATGAGTACTAATGGTTTGAATCAGTTCAAAAGCTTGTTCAGTGATCATTATTAGATGCATTATTAGGTGTTTCAATGTTTTCCACGACCTATTTGGTATAATCATTGTTAAATATCGTGTACTTTATTATGGTTTAAGTTTACAGTGAAGAAGAGTGCTGCTGACTTGAGGTGTTTTTGGGCATTTATATTACTCAAGCACCTTAAAAGAATAAAATCTAAAAAAGCCTTATAAGGCTTTAGAATCTGTATAAGATTTGTTGGCTCCACATTTAAATAAATAAAATATCTGTTTAGTTGTGGTTGTGGTTGTTACAACCTACCAAAAAAATCTAAAAAATTATAGGATAACAGTCTTTAGAAAAACACAAAAATTATTTTATCAAAGTCAACACTAATTAGAAATAATTATCAGTAATATTAGTCTTGACGGATTTCCATGATTCTTATTCTGAAGGATTGAAATTTCGAGAATCCTTAGAAAAACCAAACCCTTTACATTTTAATATATTCGTTATTTTTTAATTTTTTTTGTGGCTACTTACTATTGTCAAAACAAACCTAAAAATACAATACAGTTCTACTGTCTCCGGGAATAAAAAAATAATTGAACAAAATGTAACACTAAAGTCATTCCAAAATTGAACATGCAAAACTAAAATTATATAAAACCTAATAAATTTCAAAATTTAAATTTATTGACAGAAACTGCCAACATAAACTGCCAACATGAACTGACCGCAATGAAACATTCTCCCCCACCACGTATTCCACAGGTCTACAACCCCGATAATCCGACGAGCCCTTATTTACCGCACCCACCTGTTACACAAGGGTTGGTAAACAAATGAAGACACCCAAGACGTCGAATTGATGGCGTCTTACCCTCGCGGACCCTTGGATTCAATTCGTCCCTCCATCCATCAGCAGAGTAGCCTCAGCATCCGCCAGTATGATGGATGGAGTAATACATCATGCTGAGGAGATAGAACTGCTGACGCGTGTAGCACAGCTCAGCTGACGCTACGGTTGGGGATGCTGGAAATAAAACTCTTCAATAGAGTATCTTTACGATACTTTTGATAGAAATAGTAATTTATTAAACTTAAAATATAAATATTTGTATACATTTGTAAATTCGTTTAATCTCTTCTATCTCAAGGTGATCATGATTAAATATTTTCATTTATGAAAACTATTTAGTTTATTGAAGTTGTATTTTTTGTGATGGTAATTAATGGATCAATGAATGGAATTAACTGCTAAATTGTCTGTGTGTTATTCTCAAGCCAAAGAATAATAAAAAGTTAACATTTTTGTGTAAATATTAAACTTATGTTGTTTCCCAGGCTTGATAAAAACTACTAATTGGTAAGAAAATTCCAATTTAACTTTAATTAATCCATGACTTTCAATTTAATGTCAGATTTGTTGTTTAGTTGGTCCAGAAAAATAGCAGTATAGTTATAACTTTACTATTTTTATTGTAAAGTTAATAAAGCTGCATACTCTTACCACCGGCAGTACCAAAATATTTCTTTGATTACGTGAGATTTGGAAGACGCATGTTTAGTTTATCACAAACAGATGCAATGATTATTTAGATACTGTAGTTCTGCATTACAAACTATAAATATTAAATGAGACAAATAATTACTTGTGTATTACTTGACCACCCTTGGCGTGGCTACAAATAACAGGCAAAAGATGGTTTATTTCTAGAATATAACCATAGACTGAGGAGAATTAAAACTTTTAATTCTTCTTAGTCTATGATATAACATAAACAATTTTCATAGAACAATCTGCTTGAGTTTAGAGAAATATAAAAAAAAAATGAAATGTTAGAGAAATGTATGTTAGAGGAGCGTTACCTACACCACTATCTTAACACAGAGTTTCAAAGGTGCAAAAACACTATATTCATCAACTGTGTTTATAGTTAACGCCTTAACACCTATGTTTGATACAATTCACTCCTTCACCCATATTTCCCGACAAACTGAGAGTTTTTAATTACCATGTATGCACATGATGCCATGTTGGTAGACCTGATGTCTTATACATAGTAGTTTTAGGCATAAAATAATACACCTTATTCATTGACTGTGGTTTATAAAACAACCCTTTCGAAATCGTACTACCTGACCAGGAGTTTGTAATTGATTTTGGTGTATACTGTGTATTCATTGTCCTACCTGTGACAATCCAGTTCCAGTGTTCAATAAATAGATTAATTAATTACAGTACACACTTGTGTGCAGTAATTCCAAGACACAAAATGGAACCTCAATTACTCAAAGTATCCACAAATTACACAATGCTCCGTTAAACACCATTCCGCCAATCCGGGGTTTTTAATTACTCTGTGTCCAACCTGTGACGATCTAGTGTACAATAAATGGATTAATCACAGTACACACTTGTGTGCAGTAATTCCAAGACACAAAATGGAACCTCAATTACTCAAAGTGTCCACAAGTTACACAATGCTCTGTTAAACACAATTCCCGCCAATACGGGGTTTTTAATTACTCTGTGTCCAACCTGTGACGATCCAGTGTACAATAAATGGATTAATCACAATACACACTTGTGTGCAGTATTTCCAAGACAATAAATGGAACCTCAATTACTCAAAGTGTCCACAAATTACTCAATGCTCTGTTAAACACAATTCCCGCCAATCCGGGGTTTTTAATTACTCTGTGTCCAACCTGTGACGATCCAGTGTACAATAAATGGATTAATCACAATACACACTTGTGTGCAGTAATTCCAAGACACAAAATGGAACCTCAATTACTCAAAGTGTCCACAAATTACTCAATGCTCTGTTAAACACCATTCCCGCCAATCCGGGGTTTTTAATTACTCTCTGTCCAGCCTGTGACGATCGAGTGTACAATAAATGGATTAATCACAATACACACTTGTGTGCAGTAATTCCAAGACACAAAATGGAACCTCAATTACTCAAAGTGTTCACAAATTACACAATGCTCTGTTAAACATCATTCCCGCCAATCCGGGTTTTTAATTACCCTGTGTCCAACCTGTGACGATCCGGTGGACAATAATTGGATTAGTAGACAATAATTGGACCACGTGAGGACAGAGCGCACCAGTTGTTGCAAGAAATATGTACCACTTCCTTCCTCTGCATTAGCATAGATAGATAGCAGCGGCGATCCGCTTCCTTTCCCATACATTACCATACATTAACCGCCATTTATTTTGGTAATTAGTAAGTACTTGTCTCTGTCGCTGTTCTTTTGACAGTTGCGCCGCCGCTGACCACTGGCGGTGACCAACGGTGAGGAATTCTGTTGGGACTGTTGGAAAATGTTAGAATCAGCGGGAATAAGATGGTAGCGTTGGCTTTGAACATCATAAGTAACAGTGTGATACTGTTTTAAGTTTGAAGCAAGAGACCTCTGTCTAGTAGTTCGGTGTTTGAATCCCACCAATCACCAATGTTCAGCTATATAGAAAGTTTAAGAAGTAGGTTTACGTATTTAGAAAAGAAAAAACTAATACTTGTCTCAGGTGAGAAGAATCTTCCCTCCATTAGAGGACTAACTCCACCAAAAGGCATATGATAAAAATCATCCCTGGTCCCTGCCGCAGCAAACCTGCAGATTAGCATTCGATCGAATTTTGGCTTGAATAATTCCTTTAAAATGTCAGATTAATCTCTATTTTAATAACATCAGGATGAACAAGTACTTTGGTTTCCTGCTACAGGGAAGGTAATCAGATTTGTTTTAGTGAACTATAATAACCAAGGATGAAATAAATTAGTTTATGAAATTTGATTAAAAAATAGCGATAAGCAACCAAACTGCAACAATAATCAAAACAAATTAATCAAATCAAAACAATCAAACTTATTCTCCATGATGAAATTAAAAATTTTGAGTTTTATCACATTTTCTCCGTATAAAACATGAAACAACAATCAAATATACTAAATTATTTTTTTTAAGCTCTAGAAAATGGTTTACAAAGACATTGTAACATTTTATATATTGAGAATAAAGAATTAAAACCCCCATGTTTACTCCCAAAACACACCCATAATATCCCATTCATAAGTCTGACTATGTGAACTCGTTGGAATAAATGGAGCTCTTTCTCTAGTATATGAGAAATTCACTAATACAAGTACAAGTAGTTCCCCATTCCCCAATTTATTGTATAGCCTAAAGTTTGGTGTATTTCTCATATCCGAAAATCTTTCAGTTCACCCATATCAAATATATAATCTTTCTTATTTTAGTGTATAATTATGTGTGTAACGTGTGGTTTACTCGTTGGTTGAAATGCGTGAGAGAAATCATTAGTTAACAAAAAGAGATTTAGTTTATATAATGTGGGTAAAAATTGGTTTGGTTTTAAGACCTTAAGATCAAACAAAAAATCTAATAATTCTGATGAAACATACCCTTCTCAGATAATCCAAAGGATGGATATTTTCGTTTTTATACAATATTAAAATCAATACATAGTTTTTTTACCAAAAATTTTCTCCCACATTTTACCTTCTCTTAAAATTTTGTCTATATTTTACTAGTAAAGTTGCTCATTGAAAATATAAATAAAACATTACATTTTCGACACTTAACACAGAATCCTACGAAACCAATGACACTTTAAACTGATTACCTTCATAATATAATTCAATGATGTTTTAATTTAGACATCCAGGGAAAATCAGTTTCCCCTTGACACCATTGCGTCCCTGATACACGCACACAACAGACAAAACACTTGCTGCCGTCAGATTATGTGAGTGATGTGGGATTTCGGCCTAATGAGACAGAATCACGCTACTTCGCTCCTCCACCACCAGGAGCGCTACTGTAATAGATTACCTCATAAATTAATAAATCCGCTTTAATATCAGATTAAGGAGTACTAATTGCCCAACCAGTCCGTTTTAATTGAATCATGAATTACAAATGTAACAAAGATTTTCATTGTTCTGTTTCAAATTTGATGGATCTTGTTTTGACGATTAGCTGTTTGGCATACATTACATTAATCATATCTTAAAGGATTATCATGACAATTTATGTTGTTAATTGTTCATTGTTTTAATATTGGCTTTCACAATAATTTCATAGATTCGAGGGATATCTTTCGGTTTAAAGTTGGTAACAAATAGATTAATGTGTAGTAAATTTGTCAGAGTACGTTTGAAATTAAATTTTGTAAAGAAAAATCTACATAATTTTACTAAAAAATACTTTACTTTAATTTTGACCAAGCAGTTATTAAAATTGAATTTCATATGGAACTTATAGCCTCCAGAGCATTATGCTCATACTGCTTACATTTTTCGTTTATACTATTTAGGCTATAATGTCCCTTAGTTACCGGCCCCCTTCAAGATAGCCTAGTGATACAAAGATGCATAAAAGATCAGTCCACTACTAAAAAACCAAAGTAAGTAACTTAGAAAGTACACTATTAAGAAAGTAAAGTATCTTTTTGTAAAAGTATGTAGATTTTTCTTCACAAACTTTGATATCAAGTATTCTCTAACAAATTTACTACACATAATCTGGTCAAAATTTTTCGAGTTAGTGGTAGTATACGAACATAATAAAATACTTCTTTAGATACATTTTGAAAAAAAGTCTTGTACTGTAATTTTACATGATCACAGCATGGAGGATACGTAATTTATATATTCGTAAATTAAATTATGCCACAAGGGCTGAATCACTTTAATTTACTATAGATATACCACGAACAAAACAACCTGCGCAGAAACGAAAAGATCACGTGGTTCGCGCAGGTAGGTGGGCCGTACCATTCAAACCTGCGCGGCTCGAAACGGCCGAGGGTTCTTTTGTTTCTGGTATTACTATAGTTCGTGAATCATTGTTCGAAACAAATCATGAAGGAAGATCACTTGACAAGCATAATTTCGTGTGTTTTTAGCCAATCTTTCCATGTCATAGATTATTGATTTGTGTGGCAATACATAGGGATGGTAAGTAACCTTTACGGTAGCTCATATAGTTTAGCAAGTAGATATTGAAGTGATGCATACACTGAAGGACGTCCTAGAACGAGCAATATCCTACCACCTGGAAATTATTCTACCACGGAGCTACCGTGCTCGGTAAGTACCAACGTACCAAGTAACTTAGTACATTTATAACTATTTCTATGTACAACACAAAACTAAACGGAACAATTTAAATCCTTATTCAAATTCTACTCGATATAGCTTTCCACAAAGATAATGTGGTATTTTTTTTCCAGTTCAACGACACTTTCGTCTATCAGCGATGAAGATCCAACAACTCAATATTGGTAAAATTATACCATAAAAGAGTTTTGTTAAAAATTACGACACATTAGTTCATTTCAAGGAACGTATTTTGTTTGTATAAAGCAGCAACCATATGTCAACCAAGATATGAAAAAATTACAGTTTTACAAGTCAATACAAATATATTTCTTTTTTGTTACGAGCTAAAATTTTCCAACTTTATAACTTTACAACTCAGAACTCCTAATGAAACTTCAATATAAGGTGTGGCATTTTTATTACAGAAAGGAAATAAAATTAGACCATTAAAACCGGTATCTTAGTTAACAGGCTCAAATCCACCCTTTACTGTTCTGCTTTAAGACGTCGAATCTTGCGAACAAGGTCCAAAGTATTCCAGAGAGCGTTCCAATTCCCCTATAATTGTCTTACAATCCATTCCTTGTCTTAATGTCCCCCAGTTTCCAGCAACGGGTGCTTTGCACAGATTAACATGCTTTAAACATTCCCTCCTCTTATTACGTCATAAAGTCCCATTTAGAATACGTTTCGTTTTACGGGAAAGGGTTGCTGGGCTGATCCCTTAAGAAACGATTTAAAGAAGCTTTATTTTCGAAAATCTAAAGAAGCTTAGCATTTACAAAAGCTTAAATACTTCAAGCTTTATAAGTGATCTAAAATTAAAATTATTACCCAAACCACATCTTTTATTTTCAGCCCCAGTAACAATGTTGGAATTTTGATTTAGTACTAAGGAAAGCGTTAGTTGGGTTAATATAAAATTTGTGGGTTTATGGAATTTTCAAACAATACCCACGCCGCAGCAAACCTGCAGACCGAGTGAATTTCACTGTTTTTGATTGGCTTTTCTATAATATATTTCCTTAAACTTGTCAAATGTATTTAATTTAAAATAACATTAGGGTTGATAAGTATCCTAGGGTTGCCACTACAATAATAATGTGGTTTTAAGTAAAATGTTAATAGCTCATAATGTAATGAACAGTTTCAAAATTTTATTAAAATATGCCGATAAAGAAGCAAGCTACAACCATTTACTTATTCTCTGTAAAAAAAAAAACATGGACATTTTAAATTAACAGTTTTTTTCCTCAAAAACCATTAAAGATACATCAACGTTTTAATACTAAATTACTTTGCTTTCATTATACACAACTGTTTGAGAACCAAATTGCAAAATTTTATGTTTTAATGGTAAAAATCATGAAACCACTTTTTACCTTAAAAACCCCAATAACACCCCTAACCAAGGTCCGACCATGCAAGTTCCCGAATTCGTTTGAATAAAGAGGCTCACACGTTTGTACCAAAATTTCATCAAAATCGGATGGTTTTAAATTATAATAATTAACAGTCATCATGCTAAAGGGCATATATTTTTACATTTCATATTTTTATAGAAACATTAAATTGGTCCCGGCTTCAGGTCTATGGTAATAGCTTATTCCATAAACTGGAAATTTGAGAAATGAGAAAAGTACTATCATAAATTAACCTGAATTTACCCAACTAGAGTTGGGGTTAGCTAAGAGATTCCCATATATAATTTTAACCTTAAACTCTGGCGTAAAGAACAAGTAAAACTACTAATGAAGTTTAGTAAAATGATTACGATTTATTTCATAAGTGGTCTCTTGCAACTTATACCAAGGGGTTAAAAACGTATATATTCGCGTTTGGTTGGTAAAATAAAATTTCTAAATTGTTTGTAAACAAATACAACTCGGAAAAAATGTTTGCCAGAGTTCCAATACCACCTGCAGTTTTGTGGCTTTTTAATTTCTCTAACACAATTTTTACGACGATTTGGAATTAGAACAGAATTATTACACAAAACTCGCCAAAATCCTTAAAATTACAAAGTAAAGAATAAAGTCCTTAGGTAACATAAACATACAATCCATAACATTTTACTTTCAACAAAGAAAAGTGAAATTAATTGCGAAAATTGTCCGCTATCTAAACCATATACTTTCTAACTGGACCCCAATTTTACTCTCTCCTGTATAGCTTTAAAATATATTCAATTTTTGGTTTGCATATTTTCATTACATAGTAAATTGATATAAAAAGTTTAAAAATAATGCAAAATGTGTAAATTGTGAAAAAAACAGAGTGGGGTGTTTTAAACTGGAATATGCCCTGGAAATAATGTCCACGATAACCTCTACGAATATTTTACTTTTAAGCAGAACCACTTGAATTTCCCCAAACAATTTAAGTGACCAATAGACGCAGCCTCATGATGAATAACTGCGCATCGCAACGTACAGACCACATGGCGCACATACAAACCCACCTGTGCGGTCATGAATATGGAGAAGAATAAATTACAATGTGCCCTTGTAAAAACTAGGTCCCACAAAACCGACAAAATTAACTTTTACTGCCGGAAAACGGAAGTCGAGATACATACATTAGTTTTTCACTTTGCCCCTTGTCCAATTCTCCGGTAAAAATTGCTATTTTAATTTTCCCCGTAATCGGCCACTATTTCAGGCGGGACAGGTATATAAGGGCGAATTGAAATTGGAAATGCAATTGCGTTGCAGTCTGCCCTGAATAACAGGGTTATTTGTTGTGCAAATTGTCTCGAGTATTATTTCAGTTTTGTTATGTTTAAGGTTTAATTTGTACGGTGATATGTGCACGTCATAAAGCGAAACAAAAAGAAACAAGTTTTGCTGCTGATTATTGAAACCAATCTTTAGATCTTGTAAGCCAATTGCATTCGTAATTTTTATTTAAATTCCTAAACTTAAGCGACAACGTGATATCCATATTAGTGAAAATTGGTGACTGTCTTTCATTCTAAAAAAAGCTTATTTAGCTGTAGAGGAGTATGGGAGGCTCAGATGGAAGCATCGTTTGATGTTCATGTAGTTGACACTGATGCTTCATCTGATCTAATGTTACCATCCCTCATCAAAAGGTTATGAATAGTTTTTCTAGTGGGGCCTTGGAATAAAGCAGAAGACGACAAAAAATCACAAAAGCTTGCGAACAACAAAATTCATCGTTTACTCCACTTGTCACAAGTGTTGGTGGAATTTTCGGGAATGCATTTCAAGTTATTTAGAATTATAGCTGAATTTTTTCAGGAAAATTATAACCCAAACAGTTTAGTAATTAATTGGATAATATCAAGAACTATTTATACATTTTTAAGAGGAACAAGCATGTGTTTGAAACTAACAAGAAAGAAATTGTGGTCATTGGTCAGTGAGGAAATTTGAAGATGGACCTGGGATTCCAAATTAAGTTCCTGGGGTTCTCAAATTATAATCTTTACTTTTTTTATCTGTAAAATTTTGATTATTATAAATAAAGCCTTCTTATTTAATTACGTGAAATAGTTATTTGTGTAACTAGTGTGTGAAGTGGCACTTTGCTGCACACGAGAGAAATGTTTTACGAGTGCAGCAAAGGCACTTTACACATTATATTTTTCCTACAGTAACTATAAAGCATATAAATAGTATTTCAAACACGGCACAACACGTTTTTAGGTTAGGATCCAAGTGAACCTTTGACTATTAATATAACAACGTTGAACGAAATGGGAAAAGCTGCACCAGCTGATTGCATAGATCTCTTGGCTGATTGTAGTCGTAGTTGCCAACTTATTTTTAAGCATTCACGGATTACGTGCAAAATAAAAGCACGCTGTTTTTTGTTGTTTGGTTGGAACACTGGTGTGCGCCAAAGTAAAAACTAGTTATTTGTGTAACTAGTGGTGAAGCAAAGGCCTTTTTCACTCGTGTTACACATTATATTTTCCCTACAGTCACTATAAAGCATATACATAATTAGTCTTTCAAACACTATACAACACGTTTTTAGGTTCAGCTGGCAACACAAATGGTGCCCTAGAGAAAGTAGTACCCGCGGTCCGTATCACTCCGCTATTTTTCCTCGGCAAGAAATGTGCTCCGCGTTTTGAGAATATAGTTCCGTATGTTTTTGTAATTTGAAATGGTTTCCGCGCCTAAAAAAATGCTTTAAAGGTATTTTCTTGTTTATTAAGATCGTAGGAATGTTTTAAAAACGTTTAAAAGAAAAGTCCAGAAAGTTCAGAAATACCGATACTATAAACACGAAATGACAGGTTAAATCGTAGTTATAATAGTCAATCAGCTGCTCATAGTATTATTATCTTTAAGTGTTGCCAACCTATTTCCAAGCGTACACGGATTACGTGCATAATAGAACCACGCTGTTTTGTGTTGTTTCGTTGGAATCCTGATGTGCGGCAAAGTATAAACCGTACGGCAAAGTATAAACCGTACGGCAAAGTATAAACCGTACGGCAAAGTATAAATATGCAGCAATTAGCAGCTTTCTGTACTATAAACAGTACAAGGAAGCCAACTTTGTCGGGTGACTGTAGGAAAAAGTAAGTAAATGCAGCAATTAGCAACTTTCTGTACTATAATCGGTGCAAGGAAGCCCGCTTTGTCAGGTGACTGTAGGAAAAAGTACGTAGATGCTGCAATTAGCAACTTTCTGTGCTATAATCAGTTCAAGGAAAGCTACTCAGGTGACTGTATAGAAATATTTATATATTTGTCTAAACTATTGATTTTTTTCTTGTACTAACTAAAACCAAAGAGTAAAGCACAAATCCTAAGATATGAACAAAAAATAAGAGTAAAACATTTCATCCAACATCATTCTGCTTGAACGTGGTTAACGCAAAATATACATTAAAACCTGCTTTAGATTTTATATTAGGATAAAAAGTGTACGTACACTATTCAAAGACAATACTCATGTGGTGTTATAGGTTCAAGTTAGTTTCTATAACCAATGGAGGAAATATGTGAAGGTTTTCTACTACAGCTTGAAAAGAAACGAATTTCAATTCTGTGGTCCGTCCCCGTTACGAAGCACGGGTATATCATCTAGTTATTCAACAAGTTCAAGATGATATATAATTTTTTTTTACTTTGTTCTACGTACCAAATGTGTTAAAGTTTTTTTTTCAAACAATGTAATAACGTGTTAGACAACACTAATGTAATGAGGTTTATATTAAGGCGAGTTGTTTTTACACTAAGGTTCCCCGCTGGTTCTGTTTCTCTAATCTGAGTTTAATGTTATCAAGATTGCGTGAGACGACGCCATTTTTAATTTTCACGACGCAAGATTTAACCAAACAACGGGGTATTCCGTGACAGTTAAAAATTTGAGTTTGACAACATAAATCATCCAAGTTGACGTGATACTTCCGAGTATTAAATCATGCTTTGGAGACTTGCGTTTATTTACATTACCGATATTAAGATAGTATTTAAATCCATACACAACTGAATACAAGTTTAGGGTATAATCTATCAGAGCAATGGTGGTAGTAACTGTTCCAGGTTAGATTTTTAAGTCTTTAGGTTATCTAGATTTATTTTGCAATGCCAAGCTCGGGTTACTAGCTGCTAGTGTCCTATATTAATCATCTGGGTTTGCTGAACATATATCTATGTGAAACAAAAACTGTTGGTGTTGGGGATTTAGAACTTTCCGGCTTTTTGATAAGGCTCAGGCTTACGTTTTTCCCCTCTGTTGTCTTTTATGTTTTTTTTTTTTTAAATAGTTTTAACCATGTCTTCCATCAGAAGTGGTACACGATAGTAGTACCTATAATAAGCACCATTACTCATTTCTCTCTCTTTCTCATTCATTAGAACGACATCACATACCATGAATGGTTAATAATAAATAACCTTCTATAACTTCCATGGATCACAGTTTCTGACACAATAACATAAATAAATGTTTTGAACCAGACATTTAACAATCCCCATCTATTCAGTCTAGACACCTAAACAAACCAAAACAAACTTCCAACATTCACGTCATTTTTGGATCAGCAGAACGCAAAAAATTGAAATCCATAAATTGGCAAAAAATACCTTTACATACAATACACCCTTGTTATTCATAAAGCGTAGGGCTTCGCCCCAATTAGGAGGGCGTATGACAAGTTAGGTCGGTGGACCTCCCGAGAAGGACTCGGCCGCGGACGGTAGCAGTTCCAAAATCACCGACCACTACACGAGAGGAATACGTAATCGCGAGTATTCGTCTCCAAGTGACAAGCTGGCGGCGAGGTCCTCTGAGTCCAGAGGTCTTTGGACGTCAGAGTGATGGGACGCAAGTCTGGGGCGGCGGGCAGCGCTCGCACAAGAAGACATTCCTTACAGAGTATTGGTAAAAACAACAAGTTTTATTACAGTATTCAGCTGTAATTTGTAAAATCCTTGTTTAAGCAAAATGAAATTCAAGCATGCATTATGTTTAAATTAGAAAATAGTTATATTTTGCACAAAAACCAGATATTTCCTTTCCCCAAGGATGTTGGTAAAGAAGGATGACCACAATTTGGTTGGAGGTGCTTTTGAATGTTTGAATGCTTCAAGTAAACCAACTAACCATATTTCGCACAAGAAGTGTGATACAGTATTAACTTTTGGTAAAACAAGTATGTTTAGTATGCAAATACTGTAAATAGTAATAATAATGCAAATAATAATAGAAAGCACAAGATGATTTGAGTCATCACCTGTTAAAATAAAAACCTCAAGCAATATAAAAGCGTTAATCACACTTCACAAAAGAAGACCAAAACTCCCTTACAAAGAAGGGAAATCCAAATATTTTTTTTCTATGTTAAAACTTCTGTGAATAATGTAATGTTGAACCAAAATTAAATGTTGTAAAAAAGTAAAAAAAAACAAGCAAGTTTATAAATTGGCTGAGTTTCCTTTTGAAAATCCATGACAAATTGAGTTGACAGTTTTGTTGAGGACCACGTTCATATTTGTATCAAGGAATAAAAAAATTATCATATTTCTGTTTTCTTGAAAATGCAAAGTATTATCCAATGGACTGGTCACAAGACGTAACTCATAGATCAAAATAATGCAGTAACGTACTTGTCTAGTAATTGATCAGTACTTGTCCTGAATTGAACTAAAATATTGTTCGTTTAATTTCACAAAAAAATATATTGAACCTTATACAAATTGGAAACACAAATCCAGCTACTGTAACTATTCGTTTAGCTTTTGGTGATTTAATTTTGAATATGTGAACTGGATCTTTATCGAATAATGTACACGATTTCGAGTTCTTTATAGGCTGCAATTTATGTCCTTTTACCATTAACTATGTATACTAGTACTGTATTTGTAGTCAACGCCTATACTTCTCAACCAGCTGTATTGGCGTCATCGATCACAATTATTCAAGTGCAGTTTAGGTTACTTTACGACTGCAAAGCACGAACCGATAGCAATTAATTGTATTAGTTCAGTGGTTCACACTGGCAGAGCACGCTGCTATATATGCAGCTTGCCCTGTTATACAACGACGTGTTAATCATGATAAAATGAGAGGACAATTGATTGTGAACCATTGTATTTATTATATCCGCATCGACTATCATAGTATAAAATAAACGGTAAAGTATCAGCAAACTGAAGCATACATTATTTCATTAGCTTTTCGACAACCCTTACAGGGTAAGCAGTGGTAGTAACTATGCTATTTTATGTGTAAAACCACTCAAAAAAAAATATACAAATGCTATAAAGATATTGTTAAAATGTTATTGTATTTTTTTGTGATTTTACCCATAAAAAGGCATAGTTATAACCCCACCCGTTACAAGTGCTTAAAGGTAGTTAATAAGCTAATGAGAGAAAGTTAGTGTCAGTTTGCTGATACGCTTGTGGCATTTTTGACGTTATATTGAACTAGGTTTTGCTCTTAGTGGAACATTACAAATTCCTTTTAGGTGAAAAGTCTGCTTTATTATTTACAGTAAAAAACTAGTAAGAGTAGACATCAGACAAAGATAAAACTTCTAATTTGACCATTTCCTAATGGTGATTAATTGATAAGTACAGGCAGGTTTTTGTATATAATTGGCAAAATACCTTGCCTGGTGGTTTGACGCAGTATTACAACAATAATACTGCACATAATTCATCTTTATATTGAGCTATCAAAGCCATACTTGGTATTACTAAAAGTTATAAATAATAAACATTGTTTTATATCAAATATGAAAGATTAAATTTTAAATACTTCACAGGAAAATCAAACACATTAAACGTAACGCATGTCTCCAGACCAACTAAAGTGTAAATGAGAATCCCTCCCTCCAAACGCGACATCGTTCCGGAGATCTTTTTACAACTTTGTAAAAAGTGAACATATTCTTCGCCGGCGAGTCCACCGAGCGGAAAACCAAGTGATCCACGAACCTTAGAACTTCCTGTGAGAGTCGGCGAGATGGAAACAGATCAGGGGAAGGAGGAGGTAAATGATGTGTTAACGTCGAGTCTTGAGTGACACAGACGCCGCGACGTCCCCTAACTTCACGACGTCTGTAAAGATGATACAACAGATAGAAATAAATATTATTTTGGAACTTAATTGAACCTTCATCAATGATTATAACTTTAAGTAGTACATACATCTTCGGTAAGACTTTTGACTTTTGGATAATGAAGTCAATATCCTTTTTAATCCAGTTTTGTCGTGCTAGGACACTAGGCTCTAGGGGATCGTTATTCACATTACTTCAGGCTAGGCCGGAGAGCGAGCTGGCGTAGTGGTTAGAGCGCGGGATTTCATATTTTTCCTATGATTTTTCATATATTTTTTTATTAATGATTGATTGAATTTGAGATTTTGGGATTTGAACCCGGGACCTCAGGGAGCAAAGTCCTGCGCTCTACCACTATACCTTGCTCCCCTAGTTATTTAAAGCCGGTTGATTGAGCTACTTAAAGGGTGTGTCACTGTCTGATTATATTTTATAATATAATTTTGCTACTGTGATGGTTTAGTTGGTTTAATATAAAATATGGTTGGTTAACAATAATTATTCCTTTCAGTTTGTCTTCAAGCTAGCGTTTTCGACATAAATAAGTAATTCACCTCAGCACACTTAATCGGTGACTCAATTAATAAACTAAGTCCATTCTTGTTCAAATTGGGCTAGCCACAGTCAACAGTTTGGAATTTAAAGGAAAATAAACTGTATCATATATCTGACACATACTTTCTCCCATTTTTTTAACAACCTTTTTTAATTTAGGTAAGCGATGAGAGTAACTATGATATTTAATAGGTGCAATCACAAAAGTTGCATTAACTTTTGAACCGTAATTTTACATGAATAGGGGGGGGGGTTAAACTATTTTGTTTAGAATTATTATAATGACCATCACATACAAATTTAAATCAAAACTGCCTTTTTCGAAAATCCGATTTTCTCTTATTGTATGGGGGGTTTTATGGGAAACAACGTAAGCTACGATAACTTTTGAAACGTAAATTTTACAGGAATGGGAATTCTACCATTTAGTTCAGAATATAAATGGCTAAAACATACTAAATTTGCATATCAATCGTTCGGGCCACTTTTGAGAAAATTTGGATTTTCCGTTATTTAATGGGTTTTATGGGAAAACACCATTAAAAATCAAAATTTCAAAAAAAATTTAAAATACCTGGAGATACCGTAGAATAGTACCTACATACCACATTTCATCAAAATCGCACAACGGGTACACATACAGACAGACATTCACGGACAGACATCACTTCGAAAACCAATTTATTGGGTTCAAGGGGACCCAAAACATATATCCAATCAAAACTCAAACTCGAAAATGTTGACGAAAACAATAGTACTTTCTCCATATACTATGTATAGCCCCGAGAAAGTAAAAATCATTCATGACGACGTATTCATTACATACGTAGCTTTAACCGTGATTCGCAAAAGAGTGAGGACGCAGATAGGTATATTGTGTTTTTTAAACCTACTGTAGGTACAACTGCATACCTACCTGAGAGGTTCTACTATTGTTAAACTTAAAAACCGATTTTCAATTCATAAATTGAGAGGCCCTCTTAATTTATGAATTGAAAGTCTAAACAAAAAATCTGAAGCATGTTAGCAATTGAAGTTGTCAAAATAAGTAAGTTGAAGTTTTATAGCAATTTTACCAAAAAAGTGCAAAATAAATATACTTTAAAAGATGACACATTAAAGAGAGTCACATTTTTATTAATTTGAAATTTATACTAATAATAACTTTTAACGTGTTTAATCACAGATACCACTAATGTGGGTTTAATGCACCTTTTACAGAGAATTCGCACACACACATGGAAGTGGGATCAATTTTCTTCAAATTGAAAGGTTCACTTTAATATCAAGACTGTAAAAAATATTTAAATCGTTTATATTTAACAGATATAAAGTACCAAGTACCCATGGATCAAAGTGATAAGGAGATAAATCCTAACAACCTCACACCCTCCGCCACCACCAGAGGTAGTCAGTATACAACAGTGTATCTCGACCTGTCAGTGCTGGCTATGTTTACCCTCCAAAACTACTCTACTTCTGTTACTTTTCCCGCTTCTTTACGCCGCCCTTCTGTTTTTTATTATCATTTTTCCCGCGCTGGAGGGAGGGGTTTTATCGAGTGAAGATTTATCCGTAACTCTTGATGTCTGTGCCACCGCCCCTTGAAAAACAAACAACAATTTTTCTCCCCCATCCGAGTCTTGCCATCATTCTTTACGCCTATCTCTCACTTTTATTGTGTTCCTCTTCACTACCTGCTACAGTTTCGGCTTATTAAGTCTTAAAAGTGGAGGTTTAGTGTTAGTATGATTAAATTCAAGGATGACAGTTCGTAATAAACTTTTTTGTTTAATTCGTTAAGTAAGTAGAGCCGACATGTTATTTTGTATAGTACTCACTGTTATACTAAATTAAAGATACAGATTCTTGGAGTACCTATGAAAATTTATTTTAAAAAGTCCCATATGCAAAAATATATTATAGACTTAATATCCCATTACATTGAATTAAAAGGGATATTTACAAACCTCTTGAGAACTACTAAGCCCAACTTTAGAGGACTGGTCCAAGGCAACAGCATAACATTGTAAACAAGAAGAAATCATGCAGTCTTTTGAATGTTGTGACAACTTGTTACTGCTTTGGAGATTTTTTCCCTAGGACGCTAGGCAGGAGCCATCAGTTATATATCGATGGCACGAGCCTGGGATTGTTTTTCACATTACTTCAGGCTAGACCTAGGGGTTGCGGCATTGTCACTTAGGTAAAATCCATTGGTGACTTAGCGGGAATCGAACCCGGGACCTCAGGGACTGAAGTACCACGTTCTAACCACTACACCAGCTCGCTCCCCAGCTGCTTTGGAGATTGAGAGTACAATTTATAAAACTAATCATCCTGTTTATTATTTTTTCCATCTGAACATTTTGGGGGTAGGAAGACTACATCTACGTGATTCAGTAAAAACCCCAAAAAACTTTAATTAAAAATCAACTCTTCCCTCCAAATTTTAACTGACAATTCCCACGCTCCACAAGATCCGTCCTGTCAAGGCTGCAAAGTTTCGCCATAATTTTGCCGCGCAGATTTTGGCGGTAAGTTCATCATATTGAATGGGTCTTCCCCTCCACACAGTAGATTTACTCGGAGCGTATAACATTACCCGGCAGCCTCATTGCTTCAGTCATCAGTATCCATAAGTTAGCAGGAGGTTGGATGTTTTATGGAGGAGCGGGAAGGTGAGAAACGATTAAAGAGATGAAAGAGAAGAGGAGAATGTGGCCAAACTTCACACAAAGCTCGACCTAGACGTGTGAAGTTGGGTTAACTCATTTGTGGCTACTTGGCAGAGAGTTTAATAAGGTTGACTTGGACTTTGCTTCAATTTTGCATAAGTACGTGGTAAGTGTGGATTTTGGGTATTCGTTTGTGGGTTTGTGTGAAGGGAACAAATGGGATTTTAATCTTTATAAAAGAGTAATGATCAAGATTTATCAAGAATTACTTTGTAATTATGTAAATCTATTAATTAAATTATGTTTAAATAGAGTTCAATAGGTAAAATACAAAGTAATCGTATAGGCAAAGACTGTACTGTGATAATCTTGAATATTAAAATTATAAAGTATTGAGTGGACCCCGTGCATAATAAATTAAGAAGGTAAAAAATAGAAAATATCTTTGCGTTGTGAGTATAAACACATGAAAAACAACAAACCTGAGAAAAAGGTATGGAAAACGAAACCCATTATACTTACAGTACTACATGACTATTTGCTCCTTTCTGAAACATTGCTTATAATAGCAAGACCTGTGCATGAAACTTCTTTGAAAGTTATAATACACAAATTTTTATGACAGCCATTATGGGAAATAAACTTCATTTATTCATTATTTGTTAATTCTTGAACAGCGTTTTTTGTACGTTAAACAACTGCTGAAAACTGGTCAGAAACTATCAACTACTCTTAATTAATGTTATTATCAAGGTCACGATATTGACGTCGAGAGGAGCTGGTTTCTGTGAAGTCGGTTTTAATGTGAGTGTTCTTCGAAAGAAAAGCATGTCTCTGTTTAAGATAGACTGGGTAGTTAACGACTAAAACATAGTTTGGAGGAATACGAGGGGAACATCAGCGTCACAGCAATTTAATTGAATAATTATTTTCCTTGTAATTACTCCTATCCATTCAACCCATACTATTAATGTGTCAACAACCTATACTACTGTTCCTTTTAATATAAATGTTCATCAGTCAGTCCAAAAAGATAAATCTTTAACAAAACTACATATATTTGATCTATTCTCATCTATTTGGTCCTATCTCTGGACTTGTCTTTCGTAGCTTGTCACATCTGGTTTTGGTTCTAGAGGCTTTATGCTTTAATGAAATACTTTTTTCTGACAGATCCTTGTGGTACTTTGGTTTAGAATGCTCTTCTAGGTCTCCCCCTCCTCCCTCCCAGAAAAAAACTGTAAAAAATTAAGTGAGTGGTTTTGAGAAAAACTTATGTAGATCTAAATTTGTACCTAACTACACCAGCATTCTTCACAATGAGTCAGTGACCCACGACTACGATGAGAATTTCTTGAAAAACGAAGCTGTCGTATGTTCGATAAAAAAATATCAACGCACGTTTTATATTTTAACCCTTTCTTTGTGGTCTATAAGCCACTTATAGTGCCCACTGTCCATTTCAAGCTAGATATGGCATCAAACTTACCCTGTTGGTTGTACACACATAGATACGCTAAGGCCACTTAGTGCCCATTGTTGTTTAATTATGGCGTCAGATGTGATGCCATGAACAGCTGTCCTCAGTAGGTATAGCTGTTTCTGGAATCTCGTTTGACAAAGTTAGTCAAACATAGTTTTATATTATAAAACATGTAATTTTACAAATTAAGTAAAAACTGTATAAAGTAGAGATGGTATAAACATTTTAGTTTATTGGGGTTAAAACTAAATGTATCTTATTTTAATAACTAAAAACTGTTAAAACACAAATAAAAAGTACTTGATACCAAGACATCATCCAGTAAATGACCCTTTCATCATCCAGTCTGAATCTCTTTTATAGTCATAATTCATATTTCAATTATTAATTAACTTCACAACTTACATAAAAAAAAACATATAATATTCTAATTCATGAATATAAAAACATATAAGATAGTATAAGTTTGGCCCAATGAGAACCGACCCACTGCTCGTTGAGTGTTATTCCTAAAAAAAAAACAGACAGATAGACTTTATAGCTTGGAAGAGGCATTTATGGAACTCTAGTGTAGTTAAATAAACGTTGAGAAGAGTGCAGTGCCTTCCAGGGTACCTATAAGTTTTTTACAGACAAATTTGTAGCTTATGGGCACTTAATGATAGGCCTAGAAACCGTTCGAGCATATCATTATGGGCACAATCATAGCCACCTTTCACAATGAGTGGCCTAAGATCTGAAAGGACATTAGGGAGACTTAATAACATACCGCAAAGGGTTTTAATAGTTTAGACCACAAGTAAATCACGAAAAAATCATTGTAATCACGTCAACACCCTAGTTTACACCGTCGGCTCACATGACTTCAACCACATAAAAAACAGTACATAAACCACATAACCTAACGAACTTTCAGGACTTGAAAAAGAATGATAAGTTTTGAAGCTGTGACTATAGTAAACTTAGTTAGTGATCAAAAGTCAAGCATATGACTATATAAACTATAGTAATGGTCTAAGCATGCTATCTAGCTGTGGCTGGGCTATTTAGCCTCAACTAAAACATTTTTAATTTAGGTCACCCAGTTTTACAACATTAAATATATGTTTCATCTATGGTTTGACAATGCGTTTGAAATTTTAATGTTATTTAGCAACCAAAATATTTTCTTAAAGTACCTAATTTGTAGCATATTAAATGTAAAATAAAATAATAAAATTCGAAAGTATAAGTTGTACTTACGAGTATTAGTATTAAATGTTAATATCAGTTAATTATTATTAGCTTTGACTTTGAACCTCCTTTGAACGGTACAGCAGTGCGTTTACTTTGAGTAATTAGTTACTATCTTCATTAATTTCGTTTGTAAAATATTACAAGCCAATAAACATGTATTAAAGCTCTATATTTTGACCACTTTATTCTTCAATAAAGTAACGAAAAACTACAATACGGTACAGGAATTTTATTATTTTTAATGTACTTATATATATATGATTTAAGGTTTATTTGAGTTAACTGTATTGATTTGCTTTTTTCTGTGTGACGTAAAGTACTCAAATTTCTCTATTTCTTATTCTCATTTCATCTTTCATGGTCCGCCATCTTGATTCCAGAACAAGGGAGTGATTTTGTGGTGATTTCGGTTTTATTTTTGCACTTTTAATTAACAATGCACTACTTATAGAAGATCGTCGGTCATTAATAGTAGAATACATCAATGGTGATAGCAATGAGGTAAGTAATTTGAGTAGCTTATGAACGATAACGTTCTAATTTCCCAATTAATAAACAGACTGCGTGGCTTTCCCAGATTCCCATAACAGTAACTTACGTTGAATGTTCCCCAACAATTTGACTATACAAAATTACTTTTTAAGTCTAACTAGCCTAGAACAGTTGAATACATTAGTATCCATATTGTAAACATCATCTTCATAAGATTATCGGCTAACTATAGGTTTTGACCTCATTATTGGCTTGAAGGATTGACCATGTACTCAGGGAGTTCTCAGTGATGTAAGATTGAGTGCTCAGCATAAGTTGGTCAATTTGAAGGAATTAGGGTCTACTTAGGCTAGTGATTATGGCTAATTTGCAAATATTGTTTTGTCATATAAAACCCAAGTTTACGCCCAGCCTTCGTGGTAAGCCTACAAACGTGTGTTGTACAGTAATTGACCTAGCCTAAATTAACTTTTAAAAGTCTGATCTGGTCACTTACCTTATACTTCGTTCAGACAGCTGTGGCACTTGACGGATTAGGGGTAGGCCTACACTTCCGTATCTGTTGGCACAAACAACCGAATGAAAATATCGATCGATATAACTAATCGATTATTCGATATATCGTTTGGTTGGTTAGGTAAGGTTAACCCTTTGAGTGCCAACGTCCTGGGAACCGGACGTTTTTAAAACGAGCCAAAAGTGCCAACGTCCGGCTGACCGGACGTTTCGTAATGATCGAACAGTTGTCATAACAACCGAATGGATACTCGGATTCTTTTAACCCATATATTAACATTGAGACGAAAGTTACTAGATGCGATACATCGATTTTCGTTGGTCGAAATATCGAAAGTTCGATTTTTACAAAATTTTAACCTAAAAATCGCCAGATCGCGCTCGGCATTTTTAGCGCGACCTTCGGGAAAAATCATCGGCATTTTTTGAGCGTTACTTTTATTTCTCGCCTGGCACTCTAAGGGTTAACCTAACCTAACTAACCAAACGATATATCGAATGAAACAATCGAATAATTAATATTACTCATTCGGTTGTTCGTGCCAACAGATATGGAAGTGTACCCCGGATTAGTAAGTTAGACCCTTGCACACACACACTCAAACGCAGTTGGCCCGGATGTCAGGTAGACTTGTGTGAACCTGCCAATAACTTACCAATAAGTAGCCTAAGTAGGTAGGCCCAGTGCCCGCGCTTCTAAAAATCAATAAACGGCACTGTGTTTTCCGTATTACGGAAAAATACGACCGCACAAGTCAGTATCATGGGCATAGGCTATAAGTTACCAGGAACGCAGGAGGGTAGGCCTACAACACAAGGGCGTAAAGAGACAAATTGCTCACGCCAAAATCTATTGGTGGCCGTTTTGCGGAAAAATACGGCCGAGCACCTTAACCCTCCGAGCGTCACTCGTCGAAAAATCGACGTGCGACACACTTTGTGTAGTGTTTTGTGTCGAAATTTCGACTCACAAACACTGTTTACGGCGAAGGCTCTATGACTGACAAAATCGGATTGAACTGGATCGAGTTAGGTATCTTTTTATTGGCAGATTCTAAGGCCTGGCGCACACGGTCGATTTTTCGATCGGCCGATAAAAAAATCGGCCAAAAATAAATCGCCATTGGTTTATTTCTAGGCGCACACGTGGCGATTTTTTAGTCGAGAAATGGATTCTTTTTAAATGGGTTTAAGCTATACTAAAATGGACTTTGTTGAATTAACCTATGTTTGTGCTCTTCTAATTAGACCAAAGAAAAAAGAAGACAACTTAAATATTGGGTTCATCCGATAGTAAGTCAGAGACTTTTAAATCGACAGTTTTATAAACTATACACTTTACAAGATGACAGTAAAAAGTTCTTTAAGAATGTTTGTTGAAAGTTTCAGTTTTTATTATAACAGCTGTGGCATTTTTTTAGCAAAGAAAACAGCACAAATCAGACTGAAGTACTGAAGATCACTGACTCCTGTGGAGAACAACAAGCGACTGGCCGATTTTTTAGTCGACCGTGTGCGCGGACTGATAACAATCTGTACGTTACAGATTTTCGGGCGACAATCGCCTCGCCTACGAATCTGTGGCAAAACCCAGATTTTAAAATCGGCGCAATTCTCAATCGCCTGTGTGCGCGCTTCCATTCAAATACATGATGCACAGATCGGCCGATGAAATAGTCGCTTCAAAATAATCGCTCGTGTGCGCCTAGCCTAAGCATTCTCCGGAGGTCTGTCTCTAAGCGCTTTTTTCTCTCGAGCCGATCTTAATTGTAGCAGACAGCTGACGTGCGTATTTGTACACAGCTTGATTATCCTCGCACCGATGACTGATGTGTTTTATTACGTTTATCATTGTTTTAGTGTTAAAAATCACTTATCAGCCAGATTCCTAGCTATGGTTCTAGGCTATGCATTCTCAGCTAAACGCTATGTACCAAAATCTCTTTTTTGCCTATAACTTATTTATTTGCAAATCTACTTCCTTATAATATTAGGCCTATATTTTTGGAATCCTCATAAAATTCAGAACAAAGTGGCTATTTTCAAATATTTATAGGCCTACAATTTATACAATTTCATTGAGCGCAAACTTATTTATTTTTACTTTTTCCAAAATATTTTTTTTTACCTAAACAATTTTTTTTTTAACGAATATTCCTTATGTTTTATGTATAATATTGGAGCCCATGATTTTCCAAACAAAATGGTAAAGGCCTACTCGTATAAAAAGGTAGTCAGGAACGTCCCTTAGCTTTTCGGTGATAGAAAATATAACAATTTTTACTAAATTCTTGTTATCACTTGATAACTTACTGCCTTGTCATTGATGATCAGTTACACCTGGTTAATCCGTAAAAGGCAAGAAGGATTAAGCCGTGATTAGGCTACACGTTTTTTTTTTACACAAAGTTTTCCACTACTGTGAGCTAAATTAGGTAAGTTAATTTTCCTGCTAAATATTGCAACTTTTTGCGTTTTCATTTTGGTTACCAGCAGAGTGTCGGTAAAAATCAATTGACAACTTAAAGTGGAAGATATGTTTATATGTTTAATTGCACGCTTTGCGCAAGCAACTCAAAGAAAACTAACTTAGTATAGAACGTTCAACGGACTTGGAGGGGATAACAGTTCTCCACTAAGTAGGCTAGTTTTCTAACTGTAATTTATTTAGGCACACCTATCCTTATCGTAGTTGTCAGCTGATATTTTTCAATTTGTTATCAATATAATCGGATTATAAAACATATCGACACATCAAAATGAAATCATCAATAATAATGAATGTTCCCTTTAACACGTTGAGTGCGGCCGTTCCCGATCGGGTACGGACGCACCGTACGCTCGGCAATGCCTTTTGTATATCTTCGTTTTTGCTCTAGTGTCGTCGAAAGCGGACTTATACCACGTTAGCGTGTAGTGTTTCACTTGCATTTTGCTGTGGTGTAGGTTGGTAGTAAATTTCCCCGTAAAATCCCCGTCTGACAAGCTTAAAAATCAACTTTTTGTCGCGCCTTTTTCTCTCCATTTGGTAATACAATTCCAATGGGACCGGCTACGTTAAGCGAACTACGTCGACTCTTGTTGTAAAGCAGGGCATCCTTCCCTTTTTTTTAATATTTGCCAGACCGAAATTGGAAAGCAAATCACACACGGCAAACGGTTTTTTTTTACACTGCGGGCTGCACCACACTGGGGATACGCTTTCCATTTGATGTGCCGCAGCAAACGTGTTAACAGGAAAATACCAACCACTGTAAATTACTATATCTATTTGTGTTTTGCTAATACACCTATATAACTGGCACTCATAATTTTATCTTTTATTTAGCTCAAAGAGCTAAAAAAGAATAATAACGCAGCCTATTGCCTTTACTGTGCTTCTGCATCATCAGCCATTATGATGGTTTGATAGAACCACTGGTGTTCATCGCGGATGCACTTATTGTAGTTGCTCCCTCAGGTTGTGGATTTTTTCTTGAGTAAATCTGTTCTGAAATTTTCAAGATGATGTGATGTTTTCAACTTTTTTTATAGATTGTCTTCTTTGAAGGGCGTGTAATAAAATCGTCTTTGTAGGCCTTCATGTAATAACCGTTGGTATTTAGGCTACTCTGAACCATTTCACACCATTCCTAAAACTTACCTGCTCTTACAATTATTTTTCGGTTTACATGTTTCAGTAGTTCTTATAGTCATCCGTTTTTTTGATGTGGTTGTATCTGTTAGATCTTACTGATCTGTGTGGAGGGCAGGTTTATACAACACGATGATCTCTGAGTTCACTAACCATTACACTAATTTAAGTTCATGTGTACACAGTAAATCGGACCCAAAAGTCTCTACTCTGTCCATAATACACTGAGTGTCTGTATTATCCGGAAATTGAGCGATAATTGTCTTCTTGTCCTTGTCTAAGGGATGGGCTTTATTGATCCTTACTTCCATAGTGTAACTGAGCTTATCAGCGGGGAATCTCATAATGCAGTATTTAATCTTTAGCTGTAGGTGGTAAGTCAAGTCCTCTGAAGATCAGGTTATTTATTCTGGACCTGCCCTCATGGTCCATTTAAGTTTAATGTAAGTACATTTGTTTCTCATTGCCTTCAGAGCTTTAACTTCATTCCTAAGGGCTTATTTGTAGCCTTCCAGACTTGTTAACCTCTCGGCTAAGTCGGTAAAGTCATCTGTGGTGGCAAAATTGGCCAATTTTGTATCCAATAATTCTGCTATAAGATACCTGCCATACGTTTGCTATGAGGAACTTCTCCATTACATTTCCGATTCTGGCTGTCTAGTATCCTACTGCTGACGGTGGCTATGGCAAGGTCCACAGTCACTTATTACTTCCGTTCTGCACTGGAGAGAAATAGGCATCAATTGAGTAGGTGTCCATTTAAGCACCACGGGTTGGTATGAACTGCACTTAATATGTTCGGCGTTTACATTATTATTAAAAATAATGTTTTTTATTAATAAATAAATATTTTGTACAGTAGAACCTCTTTAATCCGAACTAATTGGGACCGGGGGTAGTTCGGACTATTGAATAGTTCGGATTACAGAACATATTGTTGTTTATACATAACAATAGCTAGGGAAAAGTGAAAAATGCTTTATAAAGTAAAATACAGTGTTTATTTAATACAGTAGTAAACATTGGGAATAAACGGTACTGTACATTACAATTAAAATAATTACAGTACGTATATCAATAAATACAGTATACAATAAAGAACTACTGTACTGTGTATAGAGTACAGCAATGAGGCGTTCGGATTAGTGGACGTTCGGATTACAGGGGTTCGGATTAAAGAGGTTCTACTGTACACTAATTTTACCTGTGTAAATATGTTTGTACGTAAATATGTACATGTGGAAACGCAAGCTCTTGACGCAACGGCCTTGTATGGAACCACGTGTAGAACGGCAGCGTATGTATGTTTACCGAGACGTTGTCCTTCACAGGTCGTTTTTATAAATCGGTTCAGAAGCGCTTAGATATGCTAATTAATTTTAACGGATTATGACTTGTCACAAGTCGAAATATGGCTTATTATTTAGGTGCTTTGGCTGACGCTATTGACTTTTTGATCTTTTTTTAATCATTCACTAAAAGAGTTTCTGCATCATTCCATTACCGGTACTTAAATTGTTTAAAACTTTTTTCCAAATTGCTTGTATGGATGTGTAAAATTTGTAGTATTTTTGGTCCCAAAAAAACAATAGGCTACTTAAAATAAAAATGTGTGTATTTGAGATACCCTAAAGTTTTTACACACTTTGACTACAAGATGGGCCTAATGCTTTTTTCCTAATTCAGTCACAACAGATAATTTAGAAGCAGCTAAACAAGAGGACATGTTATGCTATTTTAGAGAGTTCATGTGGACTCAAGTTCATCGTATTCTCATTCTCTTAATCAATATACATTATTTAACTTTCTTATTGAAAGATAACTGTGTATTTTAAGTTGTACAGCTTATTAATCTTACATTCAACAGTTTATCTCCAAGTTTATATTCTCCATTGGGTTCAGCTGGTTGGCTCCTCCAGTTCCTATTCATTTCTGAAGATGCCTGGTACCCGCCTTTAGAAGACTTTGCTGAAACATTATGGGTGTAAAAGTGCTTTTCCTGTTTGATTTTTGAATGTTTACTATGCTGTCATTATGGTTTGTGGATTACAGATATATTAGCAGGAAGATCTTCTTCAATTTTCATTGATCTACAGTTCTCCTGAAAGACTTTCAATCAAAAGGTATAGCTATATTACCTAACTTCTGTATTTTCTTAATATTTCTGATTCAAAGGTATCAATACTGACAATCTAATTTTTGTTCGTCACACATTTGTAATTCAATGGTAGTACAGTATAACTCAAATTATCTGAATTTCAACTATCCGAATCGCTTACAGAAATAAGTTTTAAAAACTTAAAATTACAGTTATGAGAATCGTTATGGAAAAAGGCACACTCCCATGGTCGTGTAGAAATATTTATGGTGGCCCATTGGTCATAGAAACATGTTCACTATTTTTCACGATTGTGGACAAATCTTGCACGTCTTTTGCAGTCTTAATAGTGAATTTTTTGTTCATGAAATCTTTGAATATGCGTTCTGCGATCGCAATGGTAAACATTTGGTAAAACTATACAAATTATTGATTAAATCCGAATGAGGTAATTGATTCGGATAGTTGGAGCTCTACTGTAGTTAATATTGTATACCTAGTATATTTGCTATTCCCTCAAATATTGAGTTCCCAATTGTTTGGTACCTTTTATTTTCTTTCTACTTTGCACTGCAATGATTTAAATGATTGATCATGAATTTAGGGCCTAATGTTTATCAAGGAGATTTTGCTGTCTTTTTACTCAAAAAGCCTCCTTAGGTCTTTATTTTATCCACGTTTTAACCCACAAGTATCTAGCAATATAGGCTACACAAGATTTATGTATTTTTATCAAAAGATTGTACCTAACCAAAATTCATGTTAAACTAAACCCTAATTCTTAGCTCACAAAACCATTATCATTTGTTCAGTATATAGTCAAAATGTTTTTTTAAGGTAGTTCATACTATCATTTATTTAATTAAGAATGTCTGGTAATTTAATCGTCTCCAATGAGCTTCAATTTTTACCAAGTGAGCTAGTTCAAATCTGACCAACGTTGTGTTCTCTACTTCGGTGGTTCCCAAATAACAGGTAATCGTGGACCCCTAAGTGAACTAGCTAAGTAGTCGGGACCCATAAATAATTGTCATAATTTATGATTCATAATTTCATGGAGCAGAATGTCCAGGTTAAAAATAATGTAAATACCAGAGTTAACGTTTCATTAGGAATAATTTATGACAAATGAAAGATAAAAATGCATGGGTGGTAGATAATTTCCAAAGGTTGCATGAACACAATCTAGTTTCATTTTACAAAGCAAATGTTTAAGTTATATTCAGTGTAAATCAGTACAGTAGTTGAAAGTCGAACAAATCCCACTTCTGTTCTTAGTGTGGGAGATGGAATTAATCTTTTTTCTCTAAAATTTCATAAAATTTTGCCGTGCTTTGAAACATTTACGCGGAAGTCATCATGTTCAATGAGACGATTTCTGTACTTATTTTTCATATGACAAAGTGTTGAGAAGGCCTGTTCACACGTCTCGGTTGTACAAAAAGGAGTTAAATGCTTCATGGTGGTGAGAACTGCACAGTGAAATTTGCAGTCACTGTTGGATTGGCGAAGAATAACGATGAAAATTGAATACTTTGCACATTAAAAAAAAACACGATGGAGCCCGGAAAGAACTCAAAATTTTTTTCCCCAGATAGCCGCGGACCCCTTGCAAACTGTCCGCGGACCACCTTTTGGGAACCACTGCAGTCTATTTCATCCATTACTTTTCCAGTCGGTTCCGACCCCTATGTGATAATTAGTCTAGTCGTAACTAGTAGTAAAATACTCCTGTTGCAGCAAACCTGCAGACTAAGCAAATTTTCATTTTATCAAACTATATCTACAAACAACCAGTCTACAACATTTTAAAATATTCTCTATAACAGGGTGGCTAGTGACCTGGAAAACCTGGAAATGTCAGGGAATATTAAATATCTGGAAAAGTCAGAGAATTTTGTCATAAGCCAGGGAAAATAGCAAAATGTTTAACATAATTTTAATAATTGTTATGAAAGGTCGATCTGGTGGGAGTATGTGTGCCGTGTGAGTGAAAACTAAGAAATATGTCTGTACAAATAAATTTTGTGTTTTTGTACAAATTAAATTTTATTTTAAACTGCGTATCACTTAACTCAGTTTAAGTTGCAAAGTTTGAATATAAGCTAGCCTGTATCTATAGATTTTATGTATGTTTTTAATTTAAACATATATAAGATATTCTTCAGATAAAGATTAGTCCTTTTGAAGAATTATTTAGTATTAAAATTGTAATTTTGAATTTGTCGATCTGGGAAAGTTTAAAAAAATCATGGAATTGTCAGGGAAAAGTCAGGGAATTTTTCAATGTTGATTTCACTAGCCACCCTAAAGAATACGCCTAACATTGAAATTTTAAATTTACAGTTTTTTTTATTTCCTCCGCAACCAATAACCGTACAAAAACTCTTTGATAGCCTATATTAAATGATTGTTTTTTAAGCTCTTTATAATGGTCTAGAGAGAAATAGGGAAATTATTAGTTTTTAGGGTTAAAAAATAAGAAAAACCAATTTAAACCCTCTATGTAACAATGTAAAATTATGACACTGACTCTAATGTTAAAGTAACTTGATTGGCTGTAAAATTATCAGTTTCCTCTCATATTAGTAAAATGATTTTGCTTAAAGTTTTTCCTTTATAATTTTCTTTTTTTCTAGCTGCAGGTTGTTTAATTTTTCAAAGTAGATATTAATGGTCCTAAGGACTTATGAAGTAAATCATTTTAACATTTATCTACTTATATATAGGCTAAGATATTAATGGTCCTAAGGACTTATGAAGTAAATCATTTTAACATTTATCTACTTATAAATAGGCTAAGATCAGTCATTAAAATTTAAATTTGGAATTCCTCCCACAAATAGGCAGGCAAGACTCGGATCTGTCAGCAAGTTGAAAGATTTGTGTATCTTTGATTCAATTTTTTTTAAATTCGAAATTAAAATTCGGACCTGTTTAGGTTTTGAAATGTTTCTAAAGTGAAGCTGATCTTGTCTAAATGTTATATAGCATTAGTGTAAGGCATTGTAGAATGTGTGCAATGCCTGGTTACAAGCGGTTACTTACATAGGCCTATATTTTTGATTTCATGATATATTTGTGACTAAATGGAATAGGATAATAGAACTTGATGCCCTATTAACTACAAAAACTATAAAATCTCTCAGTCTGTTTCATTTCCTAAAGTTGAACTGAAACATATCCATTTCATACATTAAAATAAAATTTTAATTTAGGCTAATCATATTACCAATAGCTATGTCCACACTTGTGTGATTTTACATGCTCGTTAGAGCACGTGACACATGCGGAGCAGCCTGCTTTTTTTTCTGAGAAACCCGAGTAGTTTCTGAATTGCATGCCTCAAAGCAACCTGAACCAAAACTTTGGTTATTCTTGCGTTTTACCGTGCTGCTTAGGGTTGTTTTGAGTTGTTTTAACTTGTTTATTGCATTGTGCAGTATATAAAATCATACACCTTGATGCGCAGGTGATAAAAATTATCTCTAGACATTCTAGAGATAATTTCTAGTGAAATTTTTAAACAAAGTATTTTCACTAAGCTCCGAACTACTTAATATTTAAAGTTTCTTGTTTTAAAGTAATCTTTATTCCATACAGAACGAGCATTTCTTTTGTGTTTGTACACTTCTGATATTGCACTTTTGATATTGCTTTGTGTTGTACACTTTTGACAAGCAACACTAATTCAAGCAACTGCCAAAGTGTCGTGATTCATAATCACACAAATAAATTACAATACAAACACCATTATGTTTTCTACAAGATTTTACTCTTCTGTCAGGAGCACTTTATAGCACACATATGTGGACACTTACGCAGCGTGCTCACAAGCATGCTTCAGCTGCGGCAAATAAAAACGAAAGATGAAAAAAGTCGAATAGAAAATTGCACGAATGTGGACATAAAGGACGATACTTCATTTCCACGTAATGATAACTCAGATTCGGAAGCAGAGTAGCAACACATTACAGTGGTCTGATAGTTAAAGTAGTGTGCTTGTTATTTGGTAACAAGTATTTTTTCTTATTACTTTGGCTTTATAAATCTCAGGGTGCAACTATCTAATTTTGGTCTTCACTTGGTGTTGGACTGCAGTAAAATCGTTGAGCTACCAATAACATAAGCTTTATATTTCAAACTTGTGACTCCTTTTACAGAGCAGCAGCCTAGCTCTTTGGACTACAATAAGATCCTACAGCTGATAAAAGAACTTCACTTCACTGGAGGTACATTGTCATGGTCCAATATAGTTTATAAGCATCTTAAGTGCATGGAATATAACTACAAACAAATCATATCCTACACATCATTTGATGTTGTAACTTTAAAAAGCACTGTTACATAACTACACACATATTACTAGCTTTATAATATCAGTTTAACATGATTTTTTTATGATATGGATTCAGGTTTTTGGAAACTATTGTTCAACAATTTTACGCTATATTGAAGTTAGAAAAATCTAGTTAATATGTTACAGCTATTTTAAAATGTTTGTAAATTTGATTTCCATATTCAGCTGTTAAATTAGTCCATTTCCACCAAGTTTCATTATTTTGCTTTTATTTTTTGTAGCTACACAATCTACTAGGTACACAGCCATTGTGCAATTTGACTGTTTTGGAGACACTGAAAAATAAATATTTGTGTATTCAAATCCACATCAACACATAACTAACATTCACTAAAATTGTTGTTGTAAGGGAGTTTATAAAATTGAAGCACATCCGTCAGTTGTTTTACTGCTACTCTTTAAATTGTGTTATATTTGACATTATCTATTCCAAAAAAATATCCTCTACGCTACTTTGTCCAAGGTTTTGAACAGTGACAATGTTGTTCTTGCAGAGCATTTTAGACAAACAATGTAATTTCTCAAGAAAAATCAGAAGTGGTAAGTTTTTGTGTCAATCATTTTAACAAATAATGGTTTTGACCTTTTCCCATGTGGAATAGCACCTTCCACAATTTTAAAACTCAAGATGAAGTTCAGCAGGAATTCTCAGCGTAATCGATATAATCATGTGGTCTGGATAAAACCAGGAATAGTGTCAGTTTTCTCAAGAGTTGCATTACCGTACCATCTGTGAATCTCATGTGTGAAAGACATTGTGGACAATTACCAAAACATGTGGACATGAAATTGGACAGCATATATTTTTGTCGAAGGGTTCATTGGAATAATTTAAAAGTCTTGTTGAACCTTTCACCACAGCAATTACACAACTTGTTACAGATAAGAAATCCTAACTGGATAGCATTTCTCAATTAGTCTTCCTGGATTGTGCCAATATTCTTCTCTAAGTTTTGGATCTCCACTGATACGGTAAGGACAAAATATGATGGTTTTTAATATATTTTGAATTTTCATGTACTTGTGTAAAAGATAATTGTGATAAAAATAATCTGTTTCCTGTGGGTTCTACTTGGTAAAATGTCTAAACTGTGATGACTTCAAATAGACTCTCAGTATCACCATAGACAAAAAGAATTAAATATAGACTGTCAGCCATGCAGTTTTTACCATGGATATTATAGGTTCTGGCGCTCACCGCTGGGAGTGCCGTGTAGTTACGTAGCGCTTAGGCCGCAACTACATGGCGCTACCAGTGGTGTGCGCCAGAACCTATGGTAACCGCAGCACAGCTGACGGTCTTTGGTATCATTGAGGTTTATTTAAGAACTACGATTAGCCCCCAAATCACATTTTTCACTCTTCCTGCCCTGTTTGTAAATTTAATTTAATGTTTGCTTTTAATTTGTATTGGGGTTTGTCTGACTTATCTTGATCCATGTTACTTCATTTGTCAAGCCATGATTTCAAAACTTCTCTGTCTTTATTGATTCATTTTGTGAGTCTCAGCAAAAGCAAATTTTTCATTGTGTGTGTGGGAAATTTTGTATCATTATCTATAGTCCTCGACACCTTAACTTGAGGCAGCCCAAACTGACCTGCAGGACCATTACCCGCGCGACCCTTTTACAATCCTATTAGCAACTGTTCCGTGAACTCCCTAGTTCAATAAAACGATAATCTAATGTATTAATTTACTAGTTTAAGTTAGTGACATTGATTAAACAAACATTTCTGTTTGTGTTCCATCCAAATCGGACAATGTTTACGGTTTATACTTATGTTACCCTTGATACTTTGTTTATAGCTCAAAAACCGTAAAAACTGTCTGTTTTAGACAGGATATAAATAGAAATGTGTGTTAAATTTATGTTATTAATGTAAACGAGTAAATTAATATATCAGATTATACTTGTATTAATTATTGAACTAGGACGTTCACGGAAGCGTTGCTAATAGGATTGTAAAAGGGGCGTGTGTTGCCAGCTGTTAAAGGCCCTGCAGGTCAGTTTGGGCTGCCTCAAGTTAAGGTGGTGAGGACTTGTTTATTTATCTAATAATGTTACTTTGATCACATCACTCATGCCTTACATCAGCATATAAAACGTAAAAATCTTATGTTCAACTAACAGCAAGTTTATTAAAATTTTTTAACATTACAACAAATTTAACTTTTTACTACCACTTAGGAAAACACCTTCAGATTTTTCCAATTTGTTTTTTGGGTCTGTTGCCAAAGGGCTTACATAAAAAATAAAACTATGATACAATTAAAATTGTGTATGACGGCTTTTAAAAATACATATTTTTAGTTGTTAAAAATGTATGGCCAAACAGCATTCATTACAGAATCCTCCTTAATTTTTTAATGATAAAAGCAATTTTTTTTATTTCTTTATGGTTTTGCCTCTTAAAACAGTCTTTATGTATGGGTTTTTTTATTATTACTTGGCATGATTGAATTTTCATTATTGTTATTCTTGTATTTGAAAAGACCAAAAGTGTTATTCATAGTATACTAACATATTTTCCCATTGTAAGATGACAATCCATCATAGGAAAATATAAGATATAATTTGATTCACAATAGTGCCTGAATGGTACTCATTATTCTATTCCCATCCAGTAAACTAGTCTGTCTGTGTTTACACAAGTTTCATCTAAATTCAGTCATGGTCTTTGTCCATTTTAAAATTCCTTTATGCAAATTAAGGTTCAGATGGTTTGTCCACTTACTATAGGGTTGAAAGAAATCCGCCACCATTCCATCATTTTTCTTATTATGGTTTTTCTGCCAAAACATGATACCCGTAATTCAGTTGGTGCAATTTTACTCTGCACACAACATTACCCGTATTTTAATGGTTGTTTCTTTGATTTTGTTAATTGTGTAATTATTTTTCAGGTGTATTTAGAAGCTATTTCTTAAATTGTATGGAGGGTTAATGATTTTTTTCAGCTTTACCAAAGATGGAGTTTTAAAAGCTACCTGTCAGCTGTGTTTAATTGTGTTGTATATGGTATTTTTTTCTATGTGTAGCCCCAGAGGGCAGATATGGACTGGACTGGTTACCAAATGCAATTATAATTTATCTGTCATTTAAATGCAATTGACTAATTGGTTTTTGATTATGTTGGTTATTATGAACATTAGACTGGCATGGACCGGAGAGGCTTCGATGGTGGCAGCGCCTACTACCAGAGGTCCGATAACCCTGAAGAGTATTCCAGACAACGGGACTCGGGCATGTCTCGAGATTGGGAAAGTAGGGGCGGGAGAGAAAGAGATTCCTGGGAAAATTCTGTAAACAGGTTCCTTGACAATGAAGAAAGGCGTCCGCGTGATAGAAGATCAAGAAGTAGGTCAAGGGAAAGGGATCGTGGTCGTGATAGGAGACGTTCAAGTTCTAGGGAAAGACGGGGCTATAGGGGTTCTCCAGGAAGAGGGTGGGATGATGAGAAGTTGAGAAAAAATTGGAATGATGAGGAAACACGAGGCAGGGGTTTTAGGGGAGATAGGAGGAATTGGGATGATGAATCTGGAAAGGACAGGGATTTCAGTAACAGGGAATGGAGTAGCACTCAAGGGGGTGGTCAAAAAGATGATTGGTTGGAAAAGGTTTGGGGAAAATCAGATGGATATGAGAGTAGTAATTCTTCTTGGAACAACGATTTATCAGATTTAAGAAATGATTGGCCAGAACTTCCAGCTGGTGTTCAACCTATGCAAAACAGAACTATAATCATTAGAGGTCTGGCTCAACATATAACTGAAAATGATATTAGACAAGAAATTGCCAAATGTGGTCTTGACCCATCAGATATTCGCATGATCAGAAGAAAAAATGGCACCTCTAGAGGATTTGCATTTGTTGAGTTTGCTTCTACAGAAGAGGCTGTAAAATGTATGGAGTTAAAAAATGGAGAATTGATGCTAAACAACCACTACAGAGCTATCATGCAGTTTAGTCTACCTAAAGATACTCGATTACATTATTATAGTGATTGGCATTGCAAGTGCTCAGCACACAATTTCAAGAGACGAGATATTTGTTATAAATGTGGGTGCACTAGAGAAGATGCTATTGCTGATGAAGTTAGTGCATACCCTACCAACACAGTTCTTCTTCGAGGATTAGACACTTTGACAACTGAGGCAAACGTACTTGAAGCAATTCAAGTACTCTCCAATCTTCCTATAAAAAGTGTCCGTATTGGAAGGGATCCAGTTACTAGTACATCTTTAGGAGTCTGTTATATTGAAATGAACTATGTCATGGATGCTACATTTCTACATAATGCACTTTTAATGGCATCACCTGAAATTGATGGAAAAACTCCATTAGTTTCATACTACAAATCAGACACAGCTTCCCAGAGTGCCATCATTCAGGCATCTAAGGCAGGAAATTCAGCAGTTGAAGCTGCTCAGTGGAGTCATCAGAAGACTGGGGAAATGAGTCAGTATACTCTGAAAGATGTAAGTCGCCTAGCTGAGTACAGTGCAAATTTGTATGCAAAGACTCCTGAAGAGAAAAATACCTATTTAACATATTATCAGCAGTACTATCACAAATTGATTTCAGAAGGAGGTCAGATCTCATTGCCTTCAGATTCTTCTGCAGAGAACCTAGCAAAACCAGCTGCTAGTAGCACATCAAGCACAGCCCCACTGACAGAGGCTCCTGATGGGTCAGGGTCTAGGACTTACTGTATTCCTGATGTCAGCACCTATCAGTACGATAAAACCTCAGGTTATTACTATGACCCTTATACAACTCTTTACTATGATGCTAATTCCCAGTACTACTATAATTCAAAGTTAGCAAAATTTTTGTACTGGGATTCCAATAGAAATACTTTTATGCCGGCACCAACTGCTGCTACTACCTCAGGTGCTATGGCATCTATTGCTAGTGCTGCTGGAATTTCTGACGCTCTAGAAAATGGAGATCTTAAAGATGATGACAAGAAAATAAAAGACAAAACTAGTGATAAAGACAAGGTAAAAGTTGCTAAAAGAATTGCCAAAGATATGGAAAAGTGGGCAAAGACTTTGAATCATAAAAAAGAAATTGCCAAACAAAACCTGGTTGCACAGCAGTCTGTGAACACTGCTTCTCTTAGAACCCAAGGAGCTGCAGACATAGGTTTTGCTGTACTCGAAAGAAAAGATGTAACTATCCCCAGTGGAATGTCAGTAACTTCATCACCGCCAAAAACCCAACAGCAACAAGACAGCCTGGTTGCTGCATATGGTAATGGCAGTGACAGTGAAGAAGAGCCAGAAGAGACTGTTGAAGGTGAGGAAAAACAACATGTCGATTGGTCAAAACTGGCTTGTCTATTGTGCAAGAGACAGTTCCCTAGCAAAGATATCCTGGTCAAACACACCCAGCTGTCAGACTTGCATAAGCAGAATCTGAACAAATGGTACAAGTCGAGAGGTTTGGACCCTGACGATGCGCAGAAAAGAACAATGCAATACAGAGATAGGGCAAAAGAGAGAAGGTTAAAATATGGAGAGCCAGACAAACCACAGCCTAACAAATTAAAAGAGACTTACATTAAATCAAAGGAAGCAACAATCAGTTACGAAGAGCCAACCAAAATGGGTATTGGATCCGACAACTTGGGAAATAAGCTTCTGCAAAAAATGGGGTGGCAAGAAGGCATGGGTCTTGGTAAGAAGAACCAAGGAAGGACGACGATTATTGAAGCAGAAAGAAGATCAGCAACTGCAGGGTTGGGTACAAAAACTACTGGCGTAGTGCCAGGCCCAGGAGAAACTTATAAGGACTGTGTGAGGAAAATGATGTATATTAGGTATCAAGAAATAGAAGAGAATCAAGGTTAGGTCTGTTAGTAGAATATTTGACATAATATTGACAGTACAAATATTTACCTTATATGCTATGAAATGTAATTTTAATACAAATGAAAGTTATCATGTTTTAATGTTTGTAAATTTTTCATATTTTTATATCAAACTTTGAATATTTAACATAACATACTCATTTGTAAATATTTAAGCGGTTTTTACTCTCAAGGGCCGTTTTAAGTGCATGTTTTGTGGTGTATATATATGTGGTGATGAATTCAAAGAGTGGGACTGTAATTTTCACTATATAGAAAAACATATTATTTATTGCATTATTATTATTTGTACTATGTGCAATCCAACTCTTACTCAGAATGAATTGCCAGTATTTGAAATGCCTATGAAACACACATAGAAATGTCCTCGTACAGTAAAATATTAAAAATCTATACAGGGTGATTTGTACTCAGTGTGACAAAAATTTTTTGGTGTAAGTACAAAGTAAATGAAGTGTGATGATGCATATCAAATGTTCCAAGTCTAAAAATTAGCTTCCCAAAAAATTATTTTATGTTTTTCAAAAATAACAATGTTTTTAAACTTATACAGTGATTTCTCAATTACCTGTATATGGATTTGAGTAGATAATGTAATTTTCGTGTTCTACATTAAATTTTGAACAAGAATAATAGAAAATGACGGAGGATCAGTTATAAAAACTCCATTGTAAATAGATTCAAAGATAAAAATTAAGATGTTTGATAAAATTTTTAAAAACAATGGTTTATTGCATTTTTCACACCCTGTATACAAGAAAGTGTCGGAATATATTAAAAACTGCACCATTTTATAAGCTTTCCAACGATATGCTACACTATTGAGGTTTATGTCTGCTTATGTACGCTTTAATGGTTTGAAGACTACAAAGCATGGTGTCTTTAACATTTAAAACATAGAAAGTCGGCATGTATTAAGCAAAAGTTGTATTTTTGATTCAGCTTGAACAGTAAAAACAGTAAAAAAGTTCACTGTTTTCTGGTATTCAAACCACTAAAACAAACAAAAAAATATCTAAACCTCAATAGTGTAGCATATGGTTAGAAAGCTTATAAAAGGACGCAGTTTTTAACATATTCCGACACTTTCCTGTATACAGGGTGTGAAAAATGCAATAGACCATTGTTTTTTAAATTTTTATCAAATATCTTAATTTTTATCTTTGAATCTATTTACAATGGAGTTTTTACAACTGATCCTCCGTCATTTTCCATTATTCTTGTTCAAAATTTAATGTAGAACACGAAAATGACATTATCTACTCAAATCTATATACAGGTAATTAAGAAATCGCTGTATTAAGTTTAAAAGCATGGTTATTTTTGAAAAACATAAAATAATTTTTTGGGACGCTAATTTTGAGACTTGGAACATTTGATATGCATCATCACACTTCATTTACTTTGTACTTACATCAAAAAAATTTTGTCACACTGAGTACAAATCACCCTGTATAATTAATTTGCTTCATTAATTTATTTGTATGTCGTAACATACAGGATTATGTCGTAACATACAGGATTATGTTTTATCTATGGCATGCAACATAATATATTTATTATTTGTGTCAATAAATCAATTGATTATTTTTTTAGTTCAGTACTAAAGTCTCAGTGTTAAAATAAAATGCACTATAAATGCAAATTTAACTCAGAAAACACTTACGAAGATGCTTATGCAAATATAAAAGATAGTGACTTTATTCCTAACTTTTTTGCATTTTACAATTTGTAAATAATTTGTTGTAAATAAAATATGTACAGTTTTATATGTTTTGTTTTTTGCATTGTTAAAGCGTTGTAATTTTTTATTTGCTCTAATAAAGACTGTTGTCAAAATGTAGCTTTATAGTACTGTAATTTGTTTTGAAAGTTATTTAAAATAAAAGTGTATGCTTTGTCACAACGTGTATTATTGTCAAACCAGTATCCTTGGGTTGAAACATACAGTAATTAAATATTTAAAATTAACTTTTGCAAGTTCACTAAATATTAAAACATTTTTCATCAATAAACTCTAAAGTATTTGTAGTTATTTTATTTCAATTGTTTTAACTTAGCGACAACAAAAGTTTTACTACATTCAATTTTTTCTTTAAACGTTAATTTAAAACTAATGTTATCCATTTCTTTGTTGTAAACTGGTTGACTGAAATCTCAGTGATATACGATATTGTAAATTACAGTTTACTTTTAAGTTGGATATGTTTTGGTACAGTATTTAAATTCCAGTAGATTGATTAACAATAAAGGAGTTTGTGTTAAATTTATCATAGAAGTATTTAAGTTTTATAAAGCAACAGTGATCATAAAGAAAAATTCATTTAATTTTATACAGGGGTCATGAAATGGTTTGCCTGAACGTAGGAGTTATAACTGGTTATTTTATCAACAAATTGTCTAGCAAATACTAGTCATTTGTTTACTTAAGGGTCTCCAAACAAACTTTTGATAAATACCACACTATGATTATAAGGCTATTTTATTACTTTATTTCTTCTTAAATCACACTTATTTTGCCCTAAAAATCTCGAAAAGCTCCGAAAAACTACATGTTTTTTTTGACAGAAAGGTTGTTCCTGATTAAACACATAATACCTCTGGCACTTAAAAGAAAATGCCGTTTTAACCCTTCAAACAAAATGCTAGCTGGTCCAAGATATGCGAAAAATGGTTTGGAGACCCTCAAGTACTAAATGCCTATAAAAAATACTGTTGTGGTTTTGTTTTGAAGTTCTTTCAAAATTTATATAACAACAAGTTCCTTTTTAGAACAGTCAGTCTGTCACATTGGACCTGGCCGAGAGAACACATACAAAGATTTGATCACAATGCAAACAATTTTGCAACGTATTTTGTAAAATATTGTACATGCTTTATTAGTTTTTTCCGAGGCTGTCACAAAATCATGTATCTTATCTGTATGCCTTGAATGAGACACCAATTAAAATTAGATAAAAGTAAAAAAACGGCTAACGATTAATAAAAAAATTACTTTAATTGATTATTGACCAAAAATTATATAGCTAGTTTGGTACAATAAAAAAATAAAACACAAGAATGGGCAGTGTGTAGGTAAAACAAGCTATGATTTGTTAAAATCATTCCTTTAAGTTTTAACCTGGGTGAAAACACAGTGAAATAGTGCAGTTCATCATCAGATGCCGTGCCGTGATTTGATAGATTTCTACCAATTCCTATTTCAAGGTAAGTTAAGAACTAATACATTGTTTAAAATTTTCAAGTTTTTTTAAGTGACTGAGCATAATTTATGATCTAATCACGTTAGTCAAATTCAATAAGAAAAAAACTCCTTAGAGTCTTTTTGCCCCCTATAATCCAAACCACAGGAGGTTTTTGTACATGCCTTAGGCGGACGCACTTGAAAAGATCCCAAAATTCAGGTATACGCCTGAAAAGAGCCCGGAACCTTCATGGTCCCTTCCAGGACGGTCCGAATAGAGCCAGGGCTCGTTCTAAAACTTTCACAGTGGGTCGTCAAAGGAGAAAGAAACAATGACACAGTTAAAATACGTGAATTTATTTACAATATTAAAATATGCAGTACATTGAGGATCTATTTCCAACACATTTTGTAAATGTCATATGGTCGTTATGACTGTTCTTTAACACCTAGCTTGTTATTACAAAATTCCTACCCCAAACATATTTTTTTGAGAATTCACCTATAGACCTACCGTAGGTGGAACGGTAAGAAATCACGGCACACGGTAAGAGAACGGAAACACGGTACGGTAAGAGAACGGTGGGTCGGTAACCTCTTATGGAGAATAAGTTAACTGTTTTAGCTTGCTTGCTTATGGATATATTTAGATAAAGATTGGCAATTTTTGTATATACTTAAGCTATATTTTTATTAAAAACACATCATTATTCTCCATGTAGCAGACCTAGGTAGGTACTTGTTAAACCTAATGATATTCAAAAATATATTTAATTTAAAATCCAATCAAGCAAATGGAGATTAGCTTAGTCTGCAGGTTTGCTGCGGTGGGTGTATTGTTGCTTCCAGCTTTCATGTCCTCCGCCTTAGGCCTTATTGGATAGGCGGCAAATGTTCCAATATCTTTCAGCGAATTTCCCACGATGGAAATATGCCAATATTGTACCGCAGGTCACTTGTTTGGACCTGTGGAGAGTTGGTACTCAGGACCAACTTACAGTACTTTGTATTTTGATGTCCCCAGAGGCCAAAAAGACCATCGGCTCAAATGTATACACGTGTCTGTTACCATGATGGATAGAACAAGGAAAAATCCTCTGATTTTGAGGAAATTTTGTACAATCTTGTAAGCTTGCGTTACCAGTTTACTGTATGGTTAGTTCGATCTAGTATCAGTATTAGGCAACGAGCACATAATATAAACACATTTATATTATGTGCTCGTTGGTCTTGGGGGGGGGGGTTACTGTATTAATTTGAATTCCAGCTTTAGGTACTGTATACTTGGAAATTGCAATATTGTGAGTTGTTAAATTTATACCAATGCTAAAAGTAAAAAAATTATACCAATGCTAAAAGTACAAAAAAGGTCTTGTGCAAGATGAAAGTTTGAAATGATCAGGCATGCGTAGGCTCTATAATTTAACTACTAAGGATTAAGAGTCCTTTGGAGGCTACCGTACCGGCCATCTTGGGTAATTTCAAACAGCTGCTGAAGAGTTATAAAACTAGTTTTTTGAACTCAAAAGTTATTATAATGTAAATATACTGTGACTGTGAGATTAGACATGTTTGTTGTTTTGAATGTATTTTCCAAGGGAGTCCATGGAAGCCGTCGGCCATCTTGGATTTGCCCGACATAAGAACAATGTTAGTTTTATTTTCAAACAGCCGCTAAAGAGTTTTTACTACCTCAAATTAATTTTTCAAATGCCAAAGTGATTACAATTTAAATATCAAGTATACTGTGAGATTAGAAATTTGCTTTGTAGTTTTTTTTATTTGAAAAAAATTACGGTATACGTCTAATAACACTAATAATAATAATATATTTACACTTATACAGTTGAATCACAAGACGGTAAAAACATAATGGTTTTTTTTTTGTTTTATGAGTTAAAACGTCTAGGCTCCAAGGACTCTTAAGCACTTTTTGAGATATCGGTAAGACATACACATCAACCGCATTATGCACTTGAGTGAAAGGTCTTGATGAGAAACTTCCCCAAAAATATCAGTTTTTAACCCCTCTCCCAAGGGCACGGACATTATATAATTAAAGGGTAATTAAGTCGCATTATAGACGTGACAGCTGTTACATTTCTTTTGCTTATAAATACATTAATGATTGTTTTTTCCGAGTTAAATTTATCCTACCATAAATGTGTACATCTTGAAAAGTAACAGTACGTTATTCTTCTGATGTGGGATAGACGAATAATATCGTTCATCACACTGCAAAAAGTGTCTTTTCAACCCTCGATCGTAAAACTTGAGCTCGGGTCGGAAAGAGTCGCTTTACGCAATGCATGCATATTGATAAAGTTTTTAAGCGTACAAACATGTTAAACTAGATATTATAATCATAATGCCGTATTGGATTTTTTCTTTTCCAAGTTTGTTCGGTTCCTCTACCGGACCGATTTTCTTAATAATTGGTCCTGACGTATATTTCGAGTTATGCTCAACTCCTCCCTGTTCATTTCTTATATGCAAAGGAGTTAAATTTGGTTTTTCTTTTCCGAGTTTTTCCCCTTCTACCTGACCGATTTTCATAATTTTGGTCGTAAATTAAAGGTGCATGCACAGATTTGCCATCAAGTATCATCATTCGTTCAGGGCCGGACTTACCTATGGGCGGAGGGGGCGATCGCCCGGGGCCCCCTTGCACAGTAGTCTTTATTAATAACTTCAAAAGTTTATCAGACACTTACCAAATGGCCTTCTTTTGTAACAGCTTTATTTTTATTTTCGTTATCGTATATTTAAGGTTATTGTTAGGTACATTTTAAGGCATTACTAGGAACGAAATTCTTGGCCCTAAGGGACTTTTCCTCAGTTGCACTGGGCCCCACGCTTAGGCCTGGTTTACACGAGCATATGTGCTAGGCTGTGATGGACAAGTTTCGAAGTTTCAGTTTCAATGAAGCCGCTCGCCCGAACGTACGGCCGCGGCGAATGAGTTGAAGGGGGCCCCACGCTTGGGGCAAAAATACAATAAAAATGAAAACTCTTGCCCCAACGTAGAACGTAACTTGTAATATTGTGTTGTGTTAAATGGAGATTCACTGGAGTTCAAATACTTTTAAAAATAAAAACATTGCTCCGTTTATGTTTTATTAAATGTTATTCTTTTCTTTTACCTCTATACCAATCAGGATTTTAAGGGGTAGAAGTATATTATGCGTTCAATTTAAAGGTTTTGTAAAATAGTAATTAATTAAGTTATGCGTCGAAATGCTGATCTCCAATTTAGTATTTGGAGTCAAAATCATGCAGCGCCAGTAAGATTCTTTACATCTATATAGACACTTTAAAACAACTAGAGTCGTCTGATGTTAACAAAAAATTACATTTATTGGGAGTGGGCGGGCGTTGTCGACTGAAATCGTAAACAAGCGATAAGCAGAAGCAGCTGCAACAATCAATGATAATGAGCTGATAAGGGATCCTGTCTAGTCCAACGATGTAATCGTTGGTCTAGTCCTGTCAGTCTCACGCACTCGCATACACACACATAAAATGCCTTATCGCCTATCCAAAACAATTTAAATCACTTTACTCCCATAGTTTGTCCTTTCCCTTTGAGACTAGTGGTCACGTCAAGTTGGTTGAAATTGTCTTGCTTTTTGAGTTATTTTATTGTAATTCTGCAAACTAACAGTACGAAAACAAAGCTGAAGTGAGTAATGTTGCATTCAATGCTATGTTTGTGTTGTATTAATCGATATTGGAACCATTTAAACATCTTTTAGTTACTCATATAAATAGTTAGCTTGTGAGTGTTTATTAGACATTGCAAGATTTTGCTCGTCAATAAAAAACTCAAACTTGAAAGTCCTCAATGGTACTTTTCATGCTAGGACTTAAACATATTATAAAAACGAGAATGCCATAGGTACCAAAACCATTATGAAAATAAAATAATCAAATAATCACACCTATATTGTAGTAATATTGAAAAATACAAATCGACGGCAATAATCGATAATTTAAATACGTAATAAACAAAAATATATCAATGCTTCTAATCCAAATATATTATGGTAGCCTACCATGCTACCATACCAAATATGCCGTCACTGGTACTACAAAGCAATTGAAACATTTGGTCAGAGTTTGTTTAAATAGTGAATGCAAGAGATTAGGTTTCAAACATTTTTATTTTTTGTGTATAAAATTAAAAGATGCTGTAGGCCTATATAAAAATATGTTAAAATAGTTATATTTTAAGAACGATTTTTGATATAACTTATTGCTTATTTGGCCTTAAATTGCTCTATTTTAAGCCTAAATTTAGAAATTTTTCCCGTTCCATACCCCCCAATCCCCCGGAAGCCCCCCCACACTGAAATCCTAGGGCCCCATTAGAAAATTTGCCCGGGGCCCCTGAAGTCCTAAGTCCGGCCCTGCATTCGTTTATCTACTATATTACTCGACCAAAATCTGTGTATAGAAGAACTTTTAAAAATTTCTGTCATAAATATTAACAGTATTATAATGGCCTGCATCTCGCCGAGTGCAAAAAAACCACTTCCTGGGAGACTGTCCCATTACCGCACCGTCCACTTCCGTCGCAAAAGGCTTATCTGCGGTTTTCTGGTCGTCAAAAGACGTCGCAGCGGCGCATCAATCATGGCCTGTCTGGCTGATCCATCACAACATCGTCCGAGGAGCACCGCTTACTTATACATTCACGTCGTCGCCGCACGGAATAATAACACGCTTTACATTAATATATGACGGCCGTGGTGGGGGGAATCTGAATTTAAAATGGAGCGATGCATAAATGTATGTGAGGAAATGTACTGGCGGCAAATTGAAAAGATTTTCTCCTTAGGTGGCGTAAACACGGTTTCATTTCAAAACACTTACATCTCGCGGCGCGAAGCTTCTATCAAAACAACCGACCTGGCCCATTTCATCCGTTTTTATCTTGTTTGTCTCTTTTCCCGCCGTTAAGACTCGTTCGTGTAATGTTTTCTTTAGTCCCGTTTGTTTTCCAACGGTGATGTAAGTTTGGATTTTGTTTACGTAAGTATTCCTGATTTTTTCAGTGTGTCGATATTTGAAGGTTTAATTTCAACAATTTTAGTTCAATTGGTTAACTTATATTGTAGATTACTAAATAAAGTATTCCGCGATATTGCCTGCCTTTTCTTACTCGATTGTTTAACTTTTTTCCATTTTCTTTGACGGATAGAAATGTTTGCAAACGTTTAGTTATAAAATGTCATCAATCGGAGTTAAAACAAATGTTGTATGCCAAATGTTATATCACTAACTTACAAACAACTTACTATTTCCTCAATTTTTGCAACAAAATAAAATAAAAATGTAGCCCCTCATCCTGGGCTCAATACATTAATTCCGAACAAGATCGAGATCGGGAAATAACCCGCGATACGCGAGATAAAAATTCATGTCGCGACACACTTCTAATGGAAAGCAACCCTATTTACGTTTATATGAGGGATAGGATTGCGGCACGACAGCTTTACCAGGTTGTGACGAAGATGAAAGAGTGGGTTACGGAATGTTATGCCGCTCCGAGGATAAAACCCGACTCGAGCGACATATGTAAGCCCGAGACGCCATTTTGAATTCACTTTACGCAATATGAGAAATGGCATAAATCTAAGGTCCTATTGCAATTCAATGAGGTCGGGCTGCCGGGGTTGGATGCTCGGTTGGTTGGAGGGAGTGGATCGAAGAAAGGGTTGATCCCAGCCCAAATGAACCGACGACCGCGACTTAATTAGGTTTTTCCTGGATTTCATTGAAAAAGTTTCTTTAAGTAGAGGATTGCGGGAAGGAATACTGAGTTTGGCTTTGGGGAGTTTGTGTTTGAGTACTCAGCCAGATGTTTTACCCGAACTATGCTGCAAATAAACAGTTAAATCCCGAGTACTGCAAGCTACATTTCGTAGTTATCGATGTTTAATACACTGTAATATAACAAATTTTTGTGGGGTTTCTAACTCTATATTGAATTTCAATCCTTTTTATACTTGCAAAGTATCACACAAGACGAAATGACTTAAACAAATTGAACCCTAGCTAATTGAATTTAATTGAAACCCATTTTACTACATGTGTTTTTGGCTCTTAATTACTTTTTAGGTTTCTTCTGGTTTCACATTTTTACGCTACTAATTAGTGTTCAGAAATGTATAAATTACCACACAGGATACGTTCTTACATCCTAAAATGGATCTTGGCTTCATCACCAACTTGTTTTCTTCCAAATGGAACTTTGATCAAATTAATCAAACTAGTGTAATAAACAATTTATCAAAGTCCTCCATTTTCTTAGGAAACTGCTAATCAAATATTGTTAATTGAAAATCTGGATACGTATTAAGTATTCCACAATCCTTGAGTTTTCACGACTTTTTTATTCCACCAGGGCCAGAGAACCTCGCCGTTTCGATTCTTTTCTATTTTCCAGCCAAAGCTCAGCAGCACTTATTATTATGGTAGTTATGTTTTTCAATAGTGTTATTGTTATTGTTCTTAGATTTTCTGTCGCAACTCGCCCCAGACCTCATCGTCTCTGCTAGTCACGTGAGACAGGGCAGTATGTCAGTAGACTCCCCTAAATTTGAGCCTCAGTGCTCCCCTCGGCCATATCATTACACATTGCATCCCTTCATCATCCCACGTGCATATTTCAAGCGTATCTCCACTCACTCATACACTCTGAAGGTAATATTGATAAAGATCATCAACCTACTTCTGGTTGATACTGTGATACGTACAACTTTTTCTTGATGAATGAGGTTTCTGTTCACCGTCCAGCCTCAGTTTTATTCTCATGTCTCTCTCTAATTAATCAACAATGTTTTTATTATATTAGGCTATTTTCATTCATTTTAACTGTTATTTAAAAAAAAAAAACTGAAAATAAGAAGTTTATCTATCTGTTAAAGGGAGCTACATGAAGCTGGTGATAAAACACGTAGGTGGTTCATGTGCAATGCAAATGTCTGCAGATCAACTTTCTAAATTTACCTCAGTTGTTTGAAACGATATCTCTCTCAAAGCTATTATTGTTGCTTTCGGCATATTATGCCAACCGTTGATCGTATGGGGTTTGTTGTTTTAAAATCTTCAAGTTATAATTTCAGTTTCTTCCTAGTGTCGTGTGTCTGGCTAATTAAGAAATCCTCCTCTAGGGGGCGTCGCCGCAGTGGTGGGGAGTCATCACGAGCCTCTGCTGCCTGCATAATACCGTGCCTCAAATGTCGAATATAACAGCACGGCGAGCGGGGCAGCCACTTTAAATTGTATGAAACTTACATGAGCCATAAGCCTCGGAGGGAGAAAAAGAGAGAGCGCCCGGTTAAGTTTACAAATGAATACAGCGATTGAGTCGACTTATAATATCAATGTCGCTCGGTCTCTCTCTTACCCTCGTCCCCTCCTTCTCTTCCATATAGAATGTCCATATTAACTTGATAATTAGCTCGGTTATAGGACTTGCAGATGAGTCGCTGCCGTTGCCGTTCCCCGGATGAATAATAATACCGAATATATATATAAAAAGAGGGTTTTCCCCTTCCCTCCTGACTTACATATAAAATTGGGACCGATGGTTTCGTGCCATTCTAGTAGCGGCACCCGACGACGTACCACCGCGGACGTCTTCCTCTTCCGGTCAACGCCGGCCGACTCCCGCGCGGTCCGGTCGTCGTCTGCCGCGAGTCTGTCCTCGTGACCTTGGACTCTCCTCGCCCCCATTGGTCGACCTCCCTCCACTTCTGACTTGTCATTTGTTTCTTTTTTGCGTTTTGTCTTTTATTTACTATTTTAATTCTTATTGTTTTCTTAAATCAATTGATTTACTTTTTCTACTTTTTGTTTATTTTGCAATCTCCAATAACTGACTATAATCCATCATTTGTGCTCTTAAACTTTCCGATGTTTTTTCATTGTGTTTTTGTTTTTATTGTGAACGTGTATTTTATCTATGTGCAAAAGTGAAAGTGAGATGTGATAAGTGAAAGAAGATGTGCACGTGGAAAAGGCAAGTTTACATGGACAGAACATTTTCCTTATGCTTATTAAATCTTAGTTATGTTTATGATTTCTTTTAATAAACTCAGTTTATTCATAATTTTATTTTATACTTATCCTTGTAGACGTCCTTATGCAGCCACTGGTGTAATTTTTATACAAAAATCACTGTTCATACCAATAGGGTTCTCACTCAACTTAAAAGCTAATAGAGCTTTAACACTTACATAGACCTCCAATTTACTATTAACACGTCTTTCGAGTTATATTTCTGTGTTTAAGACTCCTGCAAGAGCTTGCCTTATCTTAGTTATTTCAAATCTTGTATACTTCTTCTTTCATTGTGAATACGAGCACCACATTATTCCTTAAACCTAAATTTAAAAAATACAATTTGTGATATTTACCTGAGAACTGAGACCTCCCACATAGAATTATTGGATTTTTTTAATTATTGTTGTGTGTTATTAGAATTAAAGCCAATGAAAGTTTTTTTTACCAAACTCTTATTGTAATAATCATTAATTCTTGAAATTTAATATAGTGTGTTGCACCAGGAAAATATTTTCAATACATTATTATATATACCTTGGAAAATTATTTAAGAATTATAATATAATTAAGGACACATAATATACGATTTATATTATGGAAAATGCTACTGTGACTTTAACCAATAATGCATTTGGATTCAAAAATAATTTATGGGTTTTACATTATCCTTATTTGATTAGAGAAACTTGCAATAAATTGTTATAATTTTACTTCACGAATATCCGACTTAATTTTTACTTACTTCATCTGCACAACATATCCATCAATTCACAACGAAAATATATCATACATTGTGAAATAAAAACATATGTGTAACTAAATGTATGTATAATTAGACAAATTCTACGAAATATTATCAATATTACACAGAATAAATAATATATTGTTATTTAGGGAGTTTTACACAATTTTAAAAGATATCACGTCCTTTGATTTTTACCTTTCTATATACCGACAAATCATATCGTTTATACATACAGATACATTGTGATATATTTAGCCAATTCATTGTAGAGGTAGATTAGACAACTTATTTATTATTTTATTCATTTGAAGTATTTAAGTATTAAATATATTCCAGTGGAACTGGCATTGGCTGTTACACTGGGCTTTATTCTAAAAAAATAAAATGCATTGTACTTGTATAATATTACAGTAGATTTTGATATTATTACAAAAAATAAGATAAATTTGGCCCAGTAGTATTTTGTGTATGCTGTAACAATCCACGCTATAACCATTTAAGATATTGTTTTATTGTAGGTTTAAATGTATAATTGATATTGATCGTTTTACAACATATTTATACAACTTTGCAAGTTTAAAAAATCTACTTTTGTCATCGACAGAAATATACTCCTCAATGTTGTATTTAATAATCTACGTTAGAATACAAATTATTTATATGTTATGAATAAAAAATAAATAAAAAAGGTGTTTTCCATCTTTGAAGTTAAAAGCAACATGCAATACATGTTAAAAACAAGTATTTTTCATACTGTGACCATACGTTAAGTTAGCACGGATTAATTTTAAAATAAATCACAAACACTCATTCTCTATTGTTTTCATTGCTCGGTTTATATTCGACATCATGAATAACACTTGCATTATTAGACTAGACCACCTACGTATCATGATTCAATAAATAAATTTAAAAAAATAAGTGGACTGATAGACTTCGTAAAAATATAATTTATTTCACTAATAACTGTACATTTGTGTTTTCTATTCTTTTATAATTTAATGAAAATTTGGCCCGTCGCACCAAGTGGAGAAAGATGTTCAATATTAGTCTATGCAAATGTACACAAAAAATGCCTATAAGATAATATCAGTCATAGACAATCATATTCATATACATATACAGTACAACTAAAATTTATAGGCCCTACCGTTTAAACACTATAACCACTAGGTTAGATTCAGAAGCTGTAATAATTTATTGCTACAGTCCAAAGGATGAAATAATGAAACAAAAAGAAATAAAAAAAATGAAAATTTTTTTGGATTTTGGATCTTAGAAATATTTCTCAAACATCATACAATATTTTGTAAAAATACAAGTAGCCGTCGGCTCGCTTGAGGCCCACCGCAGATTTCTCCCTCCAAAATTCACCCTTCTCATCCCTTGTTTATGTTTCTTATCCACTTGAAAACACTCGTCGGCGGGTTTCTTATATTAATTGCTAATTAGCAGTTTATTGCCGCCAAAATAATTTCCGTTGTTCCCCGTCTAATCCGGAGTAGGACAATAACTGCCCGCTAAATCCGCAAACTTCATTGAAACGTTTTAAACTAAGGTTTTCTGTAATGCAACTGTTGTTTTGGTAAAGATTGTTCGCCGTATGTTTGGTTGCAAGGTATTAAAGTTGAGATCTTTGACAATCACTCCATTAAGCATAAAAAGCTGATAACAAGTTTTGACTTAGGTAACCATTTTTATTAGGTACCCTTAAAGATTTTTGTTTTTAGTATAATGGTTTATGTGAATAACTAATTTTTTACATGCGTGAATACTTTTAAAGGATGATTAAAAGCAAATATTTAATAAAGAAGCTAAAAGAATATTAAGGATAGAATTGAAGATGTCTTTTTAAGCTATTTCTTTAGATCAACAAAAAGTAATGCATATTGAAATTTTACGTTAGGGTTTAGATTTACTTTTATAACTTAATTAACGACATACAAAAATGTTGTTGATGCTATTTTGTTTTTCTAGGTTTTAATGTGTAGTTTTTCGTCAAGTTAACATAATGATATACACTGTGATTAATAAATAATGTGTTATTGCCTTATGGGGTTGAACGAAATTAAAACCACGGTACTTTAAATAATCTTTCTATATATATATGAATATGAAATTAAATACCAACTTTTAACATAAAATAGGTTACTAAACTTGTTTTCTTGAGCCACAACATGAAATATGAAGATTAAAAGATAAACTTATTATGGCCGATCCTTGTCTAGTATTTTGATGAGGGGGAGACCCGGGCACGGTCTTGCTTAATTAATTTTACGTAGCTTCCGAAAAAGAGATCATTAGCAGACACGCAGCACGACTCGCACGCGACTCTGTGCTTTATTGACTGTGAACAATCGTTCTAGCGAGGGTCATTTTGGCATATCATTCTTAACTGTCATATTCATAGACGAATTGTATAAATAGCCGGAATAATATTATTAGTCATTTTATATTGCGCAGTTCATACAATAATTTAATTATATTGTTGTCTCTTTGTAGGGGTCGTAAGAGTTAGGTTACTATTTATCCTTCGATTGGGAAGAACGCAATAAAGGTGTTCATTAACATTTTCCAAATAGTGAGCCATTAAAACAATGTGATATATTTTGACCCATAGTAAAAATTCAATATGTCTATGGAGTATGTAAAAATGCTTATTTAATAATTTGAGTTTTAAAAAGTTCTGATACGTTAAAAATTTTAGTAAAAGTAATACATTGTCAACTGTAAAAATAATAAGAACATTTTTTTCTATAATATCAGTATATTTTCCACAAATTACTATTCAATTTTCTAGATACTTTTACTTTTACATCTAAATACAATTTCAATACTTTCGAATGTTACTTTTCAATTAATTCTTTCCCAGGATCATTCGACATACAAGTACTTCACTATTTCGAAGATTACTTTATCACTATGTATCCTTTAAATATGAGTTTGCTAATCCAAAACCATACTTTATGTAAACAACAATTACTTCGTCGAATAAATACAACCATGTATGTGGCCATTAGAAAAAACTCAAATACTTTAAAAGAATACTTAACGTACAAACCCCCCAACCGAACTCAACTCAAATTCTACCCAATTTCCAAAATTGATAACCAATTTTCCAAATTACTACCCCAACCCTCACGTCAGAGTTGCCGCAGACCAGCAATTCCAATAGGTCGCCTCCCATAGATCGTCCGATAGCCAGCAGGTGCCGCCTATGGTCGGTACCGGTAGTGATCGTAGATCTTCAGCTGGTCCAAAGCCGGATGTGATAATTCCACTTCCGCAATGATTGGTAATATTTCGTTACACCATGTGCTGGTATTGGGCTTCTAAGCCGATAGGTTAAGTGTGGATAATCTATAGGGCCAGGGGATTGAAAAATGGGCGTTAGTTAGGTGGGCTACAACTTAAATGTCTTTTAAGTGCAAACATTGTCCACAAAGTTCTAAGTGTATAAACAGTCTAGACTCGAGAGAATTATTAGCTTCATCATATTGAGGTGTGTAGACAAGTGACAGTTGTCTTTGAACTCCTTTTCACAGATGTGACTTATGTCAATTGTTCAACTTTTCTACAAAACTTTATTTTATCGTGTTAATAATCATTTTTAACTAAATTTCGCTGTTTTGTCAATTAAATTATGAACACTCCAACTAAATATTTTTTGAATATATGGCATTGTGTGTAAAACCGGTAATGAATACACACTGGTTCATGTAAGAGAGGGTTTTAGCGAATTTCCCTATAGGGAAGTAGCTATTACCGTAGGTGGCACGGTAAGACCTAGACCCGGGACCGATTTACTTTTTCATTTTGATGTCCCCAGAGGCCAAAAACACCATTCGTTCAAATTTTTATATATGTATATATATATAGACTTATATATATATGTCCGTGAACACGATAACTTGAGTAATTTTTGTCCGATTTTGATTAAATTTGGTTTAAAGGTGTAAAGCGGGATAAACTTGAATGAGTTCGCGAACCAGCACGATCGGACCATGGGAACGGGGCTTTACGGGGGGTTTTATGGGGTAAAAATTGGTTTTTCTCACTTTTAACCCTCAAAACACAAAATTTCCCGATTTCTCTTTAGACCTTTTTAAAGAGCTTAAAAAAACAAATTTTTTAGTATATAAAAGTAATTTTGTTCGATTATTAGTAACGGAGAAAATTAAAAAAATTGTAAATTAAAAATTCCCATGTTATTCTTATGGAGAATATAGTCAAATGTTGTAGTTTGCTTGTTTATGGATATATTTTGATCAAACTTGGCAAGTTTATTTATTTTGTACTAAGCTATCAATATTTTACTCAAAAACACACTTTATTAGTTTCCTTGTAGCAGCAAACCTAGGTACTCGTTAAACCTAATGTTATTAAAATATATTTAACTGAAAATCAATTCAGACAAATGGAAATTCGCTTAGTCGGCAGGTTTGCTGCGGCGGGGGTATTTATTTCACATATTAATGATTTTTTCACCTTCCAATAAAGCTTCTGGCAAGCCTGGCATTTATTTTTTACAGATGAAACAAAATGATCGCATATTTAGAGTGCAATGTTTAAGAAGATATTACACAGCTTATATATTAATTAAATAAATAAAAGACGAGCCTGTTGAAAGAGTTGTAGGAATCAAAATGTAGAAAATACAAAAACAAACTACAGTAATCGTATTTGAACTAATAAAATACTCTACCAAATAATATTTTTTAAATTCAGCTAGATTCTAATTAACCATTTACACAAAAAGACAAATAATATGGCAACTAATTGGGTTCATTTAATTAAATACCAACAAATATTACTCTATGTGCCCAATTCAACTAAAACTCTACAATCCAACCATTCCATTACACAAGTATGTACATAAATATTAATACCTAGAGACAGCAGCGGCGCCGAAGTTATTCTACCTACGCCGACAATTAGGCAGCCAGTTAACACCGAAACAAAACAATTACCCATAACTCATGCAAATGACGTACAATCAGGACCCATTATGTCAGTTTCTTTGTCCTGTTGACTCGTATGTCCCGCGGCTCGTAGACGCGTGTCACATTCCAGCAGACGTAACTTTGTCGAGGAATCCCGCGTTGATTTAGGACGCTTTAAATTAAAACGTTCCATGGAAAATATTACGAGTCTTTATCACCTTCAGGCTTTCGGCATTGTTAAAGTTAGCGGCTTGTGGTATAGAGTCGTGTTTAGGCTCTTTTGAATTACGGTTACTTTAGAGTTCAGACATACAAGGACGCAGGTGAGGGAAAGGCTAAGTTTTGAAAATGCATAGTTCAATGAGATCAAAATAAATGAAGTAATAATAACCATAGATTACGTCCTGTATTCTTTTTTTGTCACCTGGCAATTTTCAAGTTTGTCCTGTCCGGCGTATGAAGAGGTTGACCACACAATTTTTCTAACTGAATTGTATTACATGAGACTAAACTATTACTTCTTTTTTAGTATTCATGGCCAAAGTGAATTGTTAATCCACCCTAAGATACAAAGGAAAATTTGACGCACTTTGACCTTCTGTGAAGGTACCATAATGAAGCTCGAATAAAATGAAATTATGAAAGTCTACAATGGAATGAGAAGTCTGTTTACAATTTTTATAATCAATGATCTTGTTACCTTTTTACAATATTAGAAAGACAATATGTTATAGGCCTATTTCACTTATGACCTTTTTGAACCAAAATCTGCTCTACATATTCTTCATGACTTGACAATATAATATGCAAACACACACATCTAAACTTAGTCAAGCCTGTGATTAAAACATAGATTAATATTTTCAAGTGTCTAACTTCCCCTTATCCTTGTATTAGTCTATGATTAGTTTGAGTCACAAACAGAATTGAGCAAAAAAAATTTAAGTGCGCCAAAAGATTTCGTACTAAATTACACAACTTTATTAATCGTTATTAATTAACTTATGTTCTGTTCTTTTAATGTCTACGCCAGTGGTATTTTCAATGAAGGGATCTCAAACCAGGTACAAAACCACCGTTGTTGGCGAATATGCCGGGGTGACACCGTCTATCTCAAAACCAAAATCCGAGACTCAAACCTTTTTAGGCTAGAAACACTACAAAACGTTTAATTATAGTCCATTCCAGCATTGATAAGTAAAAAATACAAATTCAAAGATTGAGATCTGAAATCTGATCTCGCCTTCAGTTGGGTTGAAACCTAGAACATGACAAGATTAGTATAAATCACACAGGGCCGGGCAAAAAAAGAATAACACTGTAAACATCATATTGTTAGAACAGTTAAATGACAGTAGGACAAACTTAAAGCACAAATGTTTAAAACTAATTTTCTGTTGAAATCTCAAAACAGGATTACCTATGTTTTCTGTGCATCAAAGTGATTAAATTACTGCTCCCCATCAACATCCGCAATTACTCAGTGATATTTTCCCAGCAAACACTTTGAACTTATCTCAAACTCGAGTGTAAACACTTAAATAAGCGAATCCGGCTTGGAGATGTAATAAAGTGGCAGGTTTACATTTAATATTGGATTAGAGCTTAGAAGTTGGTTAACTCGTCACTCGCGAGTTAAAGACAAATCCAAAGTTGGGATTGGGCCAAAACTCATCAGGAATTCCCAAGAACAATGTTCGGAGTTAACACAATCGCGAACATGTAAATGTAGTCGTTAAACAAGCTTTAGCTAACTGTGAGCGCTGAGCGATCGCTCTAGATTGAATCGGAGGATTTGTCAAGTGTTGACACAACTTTTAACCCTGTTTCAGACAAGTTGATGATTAGTTTGTGATATTAGTCTGTGTTCCTTTATTGTAACAGGTGTATTAAATACTCGATTCCTCCCTTCAAAATGAGGCGAGGAAAAGAACAATGCGCTTCTAAAATCTACTTCCGATAATGGTTATTGATACACATGAAGACTTGGTGCAAATCTTTTTACGTTAAGGTAATTTGAGTTTCTTTTCACCGGGGACCGATTATTATTCACTTTCAAATGCTCTGCCTTAAACTAAAACGTTGAACTCCATTAGGCGAAGCCTGAGGAATTATAACATTAATAAACCAATATGCTAGAAATAATCATGATTTGCCTTTTTGGTGGAATTTCACCCTAGTAAGTTTCAGCTATTTTGCAATCATAAGGAGATAAGTATTTTAATTTCAAGACACATGGTCAACATAGTGTTCGTGCTTGCCTACTGACGATTACTAAAATACCATCAAAAGAGTCTATATTCATGAAGGAACTCTTTGATGGCTTGAATTAATGAAACGAATATTTTATAAATTTGTCCACGCAACATTATTATATCCTCCTAAAATCTTAGATAATAATATTTAGTAAGCTGAATGTTGCCTTCTGTAAAATAATGATCCCCCGGATTCTCTAAACAGAACAGTGCTAGAATAACTTATTATGGCATTAGGGTTTCGATGAATAAAAAAGTGCAATTCACAACAGCCACTATTTAGGTCTGGGGCGATTCCCAAGAGAAAAACGATGTACACCTGTTTCTCTCTTGACAAATGGGCTCCATTTGAGGGGGTGGTTCTGGAACAGGTGATAAGAAGGCACCTGTAACTATCTCTAGTACATTAAACTGAGTGGTGAGGTAAATTAACTCGTCTCCTGTCTTTTATATGTCCGGTGGAGATAAAAACCTGCACTAACTCAGAAGCAGCAGGGAAGTTTATGTTTGTTTTATAACACTTATCAAATTAATGTTCTTTGTCCGTTACGTTTAAAAGTCATTTATATCAATGATATTACTAGGATTGAGTTTACATATCGTTGATACTCAAACAATTTTCCAAGTTGCAATAGATTTTTTTTACGACGAACTGTTTCTTTAGCAAGGACCATTATAGCCCAAAGATAGAAGACAGCTCTGTCCAGTTTTGAACCATCGAAAAACATCGTCCTTTCCTCAGGATCTAAGTGACTTCTAATTTTGTAATCATTACAATAGCTCAGCTTTTTTTATATCTGTTTTACATGCATCAACTGTACCATCTATTTTTAGTGATATGACATATAAATGTAACCAGTACTTGTTGTTTACTTCTTGTTCCTAATGAAGTGTTCATCTTCAAATCTGAAGATTTTTGGTTAGCTCAAAACAGGATTCATTCTTGACCAAAATTTCATTCTTCTTTTGGCTATTAATTAATGATGGTATCCAACAAGAGGTCGACGTTCGTTATATAATGACGAGACCAGGATATTTTCCTTGAAAAACGTAAAAAAATAAGAATTGCAAAAAACACGATAGCACGAAAAAACCTTTCTGTCAAAAAATCTACTCAGCATATTTTCACTTTAACCTCCACTTTTATTCTTTCTATCGTATCCCTACCCTTTATATAACTTTGGTATAAATCTACCATTTGAACATAACTTCGACAGAATGAATCGCAACACGCGGTGGCGGCGTGGAGTGACGAGACCTTGGCAGAATCAATGGCAGTTTATGTCCTTCGGTAATGACACACGCATCCTGTTGCAACCTTTGTCCAGGACATTGGTATTCCTGCGGCGCGCCGCCAGCTCCTGGTAGACCGCCACGGATCTGAGCAACATTGGGAGTCTGAAGAAATAGATGTAAGATTGGAGGGATTTAGGCTTTGGAATGAGATGGTTGTCGCCTAGAGTAAATATTCTTTTGATCATTTGGGATTTAGTTGTAGACTTGGATGATTTCGGCTTTAAATGAGATGGTTGTTGCCTTTACAGTTTCGTAGTTTTAAGATTGTCAATGATATAGAACTGGATCACAAACGATATGAAACATCCTGATCGAAGGACCCATTCTTCTGTACTGTTAGGGAATCAACTTAACGGGCGATTTACACACAATGTAAGAATAAAACAAACAAATTGATTATGGCCAACGTCACTCGCTGTAGTTTGTTATTTAATTACTGTTTGTTTGCAAATAACCTGCTACAAGAAACGTGTAAACATCTTAAGCCTAAACGATTTACAAAATTGTATGAATAAAAAAAACTATTGATCTAATTTCATTAGGATACAACAAATCTATAGTGGTTTGAATATTTTTCATAACTGTGAACTAGATGACGGTTAACTACATTTGCGCTTAATTTATCTCGGCAATCATCAATAAGTGAAATATAACATGTAACCAACTTCATTAACATAAATTGTTAATATTTTCTTTGGACAAAATATTTAATGGTTTCTTTAGACCCTAAAATGAAAAAAAGAGTTTTCGGACCAATGTTTTGCCCTAAACGTCAGTCAGTTATATTTGTTTTCCAATAAGCCAATTTTCTAAAAGCTTTATTTGATGAATATTACAAATCTAATGTTTTGTCTTTATTTAAATGCATGTGTGTTGGTTTTGTATACAAAACCCTGGTAATAGTAGGTGGCACGATACACTAAAGACAATTGAAATAGTTAACTTAAACGTCAGTGTTAACACAACACTACTTAAACAAGTTACCATTTTCCACTTCTGCAGTTTAACACTGCAATAAATCCAGAGTTTGCAACAGGTAGCAACTTCACCAACTTTATTTGACTCCGGGCCAATCGTTCCCGCACGCGTCGCAGGGTCCTCGCCTCAACGCCGTTTAGCCCATTTAAATCAGCCCGGGGCTCAATGAGTCAACGGGCCATTAACCGTTTAAGCTTTCAATTGTACAAGGAGTAAACTTAAATTGTAATTAAATAGATCCCAGCCGTCCTCGAGGGACATCGGGCTTTAATACGGCAATAAAATTGGGCTCAGAGGGGTAGGGAAATAAATGAAGTGAGGACACAGGGGTAGTTTTTTTTTCAGTGGATCAAAGGAGAGGGTGGACGATCAAATAAATTGCGTCGAGTTAGCGGCAACGCCTTCCTACCCCGCATATGACAGGGGATGACGCTGGGGAGGTTTATTAGAAAAATGTCAAAGTCAAACCAACGGTCAGCCATCGGGCGGAATTAGAAGTGATCCTGGCGTGAGGAGGATATTGCTTTTTTGCAGTCATTATGAAAAGATATATCATGAATTGATCTCATATAAAAATATGTGCAAGTCCATTTCATTGAGAAACATTACGAGTCATTTTGCGAAAGAACTTTTGGGAAATTTTGTATTGCAAAGAGTTAAGTGTATTTTGCAGAAAATCACTGCACTTGTCAAAACTCTCTAGTGTAATTAACTTTCTCATTAGGTTGGGTAAAAAGTATTTAAAAGTATAAAAAGTTTATTCCTGCTTTTTAACAATGTTATACAACAATCTATAGGTCTTTATGCTTACAGAAGATTTAAGTACTGACATATTCTGCAAATATGAAAATAAATACGAGGATTCAATTTGTGATCAGTCATGTTAAATCTCAAGAAAATTGCTCCGATTTTTCATACCGGAGATAAAACTTCCAGTTGATTCAAGATAGAATTGAATTAAAATTATACACTTTCAAACCAAGATTGTGTTTCTAATATTTCATCCAACCTGCAATAGGATTGAATATGTTCAAGCTATCTTCAGGAGGAAGTCACTTTTGAACGTAGTTCGAGACCTTTAAGTCTACTTGTTGTACATTACAAACATTATTATCAATCGAAATGTTTATGCAGCATATACAACATTTCAATCAAGTAGATCTTGATCGTAGTTGACCCAAGCAACAGAGTAGAGACAGGTGTATGGTAGCCGTGACCGAAGTGTGCTGTGTGCCGTGTACTGGAGAAGCCAGGCAGCTGTTCCCGAAGGACATAAGATCCTCACCTGCTCACCGATAGCGTAATTGACCCAAATTTGGTTTCGTTCCGGTCACGCATCATTAGCGAATCCTCTAAATTGACCACTGAACAACACCTTTTTTACTGTATCGTAAAACGAATCATAATCCTTCCAGCTTTCACTATTAATTACGGCGATAAGCGATATGATGAGCTGCACGACTACACTTTGGTAGATCCACCTTTTAAAAGCTTTTAAACCGTGTAAAGGATGTATTCAATTAATTTGAGGGATTGTGTAATCCCGTTCGGATCTTAAAGCGGGAATGTGATTCTACTTTCTATCCATACTATTTTAAATATATGTTGCGGTAAGAGTCATATTCTGTCTATCTGTGTGCCCTCCATCACGCAAAAGATTAGCTGAAATTTTACAAGAAAACTGGGTTTTTACTTATACGGACAGTGGTTTGCGTGTCGTGTACAAAAAATGTTGCCGATTATATCTTTTACATTGAATCTTCATTCAAAGTATATCCTAGATGTTAAAAAAATTATATTTAGAGTCAATTACACTAAAAGAAAATCGCAATTTTTATATAACATTTACTAGTATTGTTGACAGTTTTTTACGACAGTTTTGCACTACTATGCAAAATTAGTCACGTATGGACTAATTATAGTAGGCATTAAAAAACTATTAGTTTCAAGACAAACAGATACACGCACATTTCATGGTAACACTAGCTTTTCTCTACTCTAACTTTAAAGATTTCTTGCGTTCATATCCCATTGAGAAGCAGGGGTAAAGTAATATGGTAATATTTAGCTATACAACTGCGAGGAGTGCAATATGGTTGTTAACCAGTTCATTACTCGAACAAATCTTCAATGAACAACAATTAATATATTCTAAATGTTAATGTTAAAAAAAACATTAAAGTACTACGTTACTATATCCTATGCAAAAACATGTGAAATTAACACCAATCAAACGATATCTAATAGGTACGGTCAAATGAATCATGACACAAATAAAAAGCACCGGCCCTAGTGTGAACCCCTGAGGGACTCCGTGTTGGTTTCCCTCTTGGCGTGTTTGCTATCAGCACTTGTCAACGATTTGTTACCTCCTAACCTCCGTGTCACCGATCATATCATCTAGCTGCACCTCTCTGACAGCTTTATAAAACACGACGTTACATGAAACATGGAAAAATGAAGACATTTTATAAGTGATGAGGAGTAATTAGGATAAAATGTTAGAGAGTATTAGCTGAAAGAGTTTATTAATTTGTCTAAGTGGTTTTTCACAAAAAACTTGTTGTTTTATGAGATAATTTATCTATCTTTCTGAACAATTCGTTGCTAGGTAAATTATTTATTTTTAATGATTGGTATTTGTAGTGTAATCGTACTGTATTTGCAATAATCAGTAGGAGTAAATTTGTATTTGAGTGGGTTTGTAAGGTTGTTCATTTAGAGGGTAAATAAGGTATTCGTATTTCAACACTTTCGTAGTTTTTTTTCTTCTTTTTTTACTTAGACTCTATTGATTCTCGTTGATTACTCATAAAATTTTACTCTAGGGAAAGTGTTTAATATTAAAATAATTTATTTTGCGCACCATTACTTGTTGTCCGAATACCGATACGAGTTGGAATTTTGTCTGTATACAATTGGTATATTAACTGTGTAGTGCTGCAAATTCGTGGTTTCGTATCCTTAATCAAACACAACAATCACTGAACAAATTAGATAATCTAACTCCGAAGATCGTCATTCTGATATTGGTTAAATCATGTTGCGCTTGTCTAGCTAATTGCTCATTTAACCAAAACGTGATGCATCCTAGTAGAGTGATCACTTAATTAAAGTGTTGTTCATTAGCAAACAGCACAAATGGCAAATAAACGAGCTCGCTTTGCTGTAAGTAAATTAATAGAAGCAGGTGTGCCAACTGACATGATAGCCAAACGAAATTATCGTGAAGGAGGAATCCTAATTCACTTCCTAGGCAAGATCCATTAGTTAGCTTAACGAGACCAACACCGCTCGTTTAAGATTGGTAGGCGTTCTTCATCAGCTAGACAATTGTGTAAAAAACGTGGTATCCAGTGTTGGTTTAATCAACCCTTTTAATTGAGAATGTTAACCGAGTTCAGAATTGAACTGCCTTCTGAATATACAAAATGTTGGAGGGCCTTAACCGATAATAACGAAATTTTGCAAATAAAATTGGTCGATTTAAAAGTTTTTTGTTTGAACTTGGTATTTTGGACCGTTCACAATCCTGTTCAACACGCAACCATGTTATTAGTCTCAGTAATTAATCAACAAAATGATTTCTTGACTGAAAGCGGGTTGAAGTTTATCAAATCAAATAATTTTGTGACACAAAAAGTTAAATCAATTTCTGACAACAGTTGTTGGTGCTCGTCAGTTTATCTGAATCTAATTCTCCTATATCAAACAATATAGGCTACATTAGGTGTGGTTTGCATTTTCAAGAGCATCTGCCAGATTCCTTTCTCATGTTGCAGATACTACTTATTTATTGTAATACAGTTTTTGAGTAATTTATTATAAAGTTATAGGCTAAAAGTGATGAGTGTGTTTATCTTCGATGGAGTGAATTTAATTGTTTACAGTAATTGTTTCAACTCATATTTAACCATTTATAACCACTACTCCTAAGTTCTTTCAACCTTTTCCAACAAAACTTCAGGAAGTTAAAGGACAATTATACGTTTCTGTAGCTTCTCTTAAATTGGTGAGAAATTTTCAAATTCACAATATTTCACAGGTGCGCCATTACTCCTTCCCATCTGTTTTATCAATTACGGTGATGTTTGCAACCCTTTTAACCCCAACCATTATTTCATCTTGAGCCCTTATCCCTGTTGCAAATACTACTTATTCGACAACTACTAATTATTGGGATAGATAAACTAAAAATCACAGTCAAGGAGAAGATTAGAAGTAAGTATTGTGACATTATGCGAATAATTGTATCTACACCTATAAAATCTTCAACAATGTTATGCAACAAGTTTTGAAGCTTTGCCTAAACATTTAACATACTCGTAGACTAACTTTTCCAACACTATTACACCGATTTACCTGATCATAGTTCTCCCCCAGCATTTCCATAGCGTCACAGAATGTTATCTGTAGACTATCTGCTGCTGAAGCTGGCAATTTCTCAGACCAACTTTACTGCCGAGTAGACAATACAGTATTATACTTGCAGATGCTTCTGTGCTACAATGGTGTGCATTTAGCGCGACAATGCCAGGGTCAGGGATCGTACGTGCTTTTACGTGATCTATGACTTCTCCCGGCAGTTTTTGAAGTCTTCATTGTTTTCCAGTTTTCTTTGCTTTGCTTCCATTCATTGTATCTGTAACAAAGAGGCTGGAGTCGTGGGTGTATTTTAAAACAGGTCGCGATGTGAACTGAGACATTGTGTTTTACATTCGTGCCTACTATGCGGTTTCTACAGTGTTATCAAAGTTAACAAGACCCCTGGTATTTTAGTTTATGTCTATGTTTATGTAGCTTTCTCCCTTAGCATTGTAAATACACACAGACTTTCGCAACAGGTGTACAACTCAGTAACTTGCAAGTATAGGCTAAGTATTTGGATAACTTCAATGTAGATGATTTTTAGTTTCATAGAATACTTACAAATTAAAAATGTTCACAATATTATTCACATTAAACTTTCCAAGAAAGATCTCGTATGCTCAACGTTTCCTAGGAAGACGTGGCAAACAGGAGGGAATACAGTGGAAAAAATAGAGTTAGGGAATATTCAACACCTGAAGAGAAACTGTAATTAAGTTGACAAATCAAAGGAATGAAACACATTTTGAAGAGGGGAAATACTGGACAAAGGACCATGATAGTTTTCGTATTTTATAGCACTCTCCGAAAATGGCAATGAGTCCTCAATCATATTTTCCTACTATCGTATTTATTCAATAACATGTCAATACAAGAATCACATTACTAAATCAACATGCATCATGTGTACTACTGTAACGCTTGCATTCATCAACACTCAGTCCCATCGAAGGACAGTGACGTGTTCACGCATGTTACGTCACGCTCGTCTGACGTCCCCGCGACACCGTGGTCTCTACAAACTCCCCCCTCACCCCCGGGACCCGACCAATTTGAAAGAACACCCTTGTTAATCAATCCCCTTTCTTTCCCGCCAATTACCTCACCCCCGCTTCATTTTCAACTTTTTAAAAGTCTTTAGAAACGTTATCAGTTTTGTTAGTTCGCGGACACATTTTTGACAGAAGGGCTGTGTGAGTACTCCCAGCCGCAATTATCAAGGGTGGTATTAAACGTGAGTCATTCGTTAAAGTTTAAGAAGACATCTGTCGTCGGGACTGATTTTGGTCACTTTTGGTCAGCTACGATTTCGATTTATGATTTTGTTAGGAAGGCGGGACAATTTGAGGAATTCGATAATCAAAATACAATTGTTCTCCTGATTTAATTTTAATCAACTCGCCTTCATTATGGGAGTTATAACATGCATGTTCTTTTTACCCCTTTAATGGCTCTTAGATTGACCAGCACAGTAGTTAGTTCGTGCCTAACAATATCAAAGGTAATGTCTTCAACCGATGTGTATGTTCAATACCAAAATCAGTTTGTCTGAAGAATGAAACTTAATCACGTATCATCCATTACTTGAATACCATTACCATACATTTTCATTTACCACCTTTTTTTCATGTTCATTAATTCTACAGCGTACTCAAAACAGTTCCCATTTTATGACAATCTTTACTTATTACAAGATGATTTCGTTCGCGCACAACGATCCTGCCACAGACAACGAATTTTACAGTTTATAAACCAAACGTAAATATGCACAGTCTTTTAACAAACTCCCATAAATTCGTATATGCAACTGAGTCTAGAGACGTATCCTGAAGACCTTGACCCCATGTTTTCCAATAGTTATATAGTAGTTTACAAATCAAACTTATTTAAAAGTTGGTTTTGACATATTTTTATGAAATAAATAAATATCATCTACATACAATCTCTAAAGTGATAAATTATTCTTTAAACTAAAATATACTAATACATTACACCCCACACACACCACAAAGTACTTTGCACATAAAAAATCGAACTATTCTGAACACATTACTGCAATACAGACGTCGAAAAAGAAAAGTGGTCCCAGTATGGAACCTGGTGGTATGCCATTACCAGTGATCGTCGGAACACCTGGCGACAGACTCCAGCAATACCTAAACAACCGACTTGTTGCCATCCCGAGGCAGTTTTTGGAGTGATTGACATCGAGATGTTATCACTGCCCGAGGTGTCTCGCGTTGAGCTCTTTGATCGCCCGACGTTTGTTGTTTCCCTCCTTAGTGGAATCTCCAGCACTTTGAAGTGCTATTTTGTGTAAAGTGTTTTGTGTTAATTTTTCGTCCATTGACAACACGCTGGGTAGCCGAGTGGTTATAGTGTTTACCTTAAAATCTAAGATAGCAGGCTTGATCCCAATCAAGGTAATTTCTAGACATCAGTCAAATAATTAAAGTACCTAATAAAAGGTTGACGTTATGCAACAACACAACGAGTTAAAGTTCCTTGACTAAAAACGTAAAAAGATACAAAATAGTAATAAAACATCACAAGATAATGATAAGTGTTATAAATGAAGAGTTTGGTGTTTTAATAAACACCAAGTGGACATAAAAATATAACTTTGATCCTTAATATCAATATGAAATCGAGGTCCAAAGCCAAATTACTGGTGTTTTCGATTTCCCCCAGTTTTTTGCTAAAAAGTGGGCAAGATTATGAAAATTAGTGTTTTACTTAATGTAGCTATGAATCAGGTGATTTCCAAATTTATTACATATCCTTACTAGGCAATAACAAAGGGTTGTCTTCCAATCGGAATTCGTTATTTAGACTGATTTTCAAGTCACATTTCTCATGCGACGGTGCGGAATCCTAATTGCATTACGTTTTTCAATCATCATGCAGTGTCATATGTTGATATAATTTCGATACTTAAAACGTTTGCTTCTTAGTACATTTCTCATATCTCTACTACTACTATTACTGAAGCATTGATTCTACAAAAAGTTCAAAGATTGATTAGTTTCTCATGCCGTTCATCACTGCCTCCTTACTAGATACAAAACCGAGGCAAGGCGCCACAGTATCGTATAATTCACACATTTTCTCTGCAGTGCAGACAACGCGATATGTTACCTGCGCCTACACGACGTCTCCTCAGCCTTTACTTCTTCCGACACTTACCCATTTGGCAATAATGTTCATAACCTTGACGTTTGTCTTCTTCTGTCACGCCAATAACCACTAGTGGTCACCACAACTTATTTCGTAAGTAATCCCAGTAGAAAGTGGAGTTCCCACGACGCCAGCGCTCCTGGTGGTCACGCCGCCAACTGATGGCACGGTAGCCACCGGAGTTAACTCCCCAGTCGTCCACGATGCGCCCCTAGCGCTGCGGTCGTGCTGACCGGTAATTGAAGGATGCCGCCAAACTGCTGTTTGATGACCGCCAACCACTCTATTGCCGGGGATTTTGGCCGACGATTGGCTACGCGCAGAACACCCCAAGGGCTTAATTACGAGGGAAGAACACAGGTTTCCTGGAGAAACCGCGCGTTTCTTCCTGCATTAGGACCAATTTACTACTTTTCCTTGATTGCTAGATAAAAGTATTGGAAACTACTTGTGCTTTTTCTTTAAATGTCGTAAAGTCTTTTAAGACAGTCCCAATACCTATGTTGTCTTAAATGTGTGTTGCGGATTCCAGATCCAAAAACGTCACGAGCATTTACTAATCGGGACAGAAAACTTCTACAACAATCGCTCAAATAACATAAACGTTCCATAAATTTAAAAAAAAGAACTTCGACCGAAGATTATATGATACTTCCAGATTTATAACTTTTAATTTGCCACTAGCTTAAGGATTTTTTTTTAAATGAGAGCGAATACAAATTTTGCTATGAAAAATCTATATGAGATATAGTTCCTCTAAAGCCTCTAACAAAGAAAAAACAATAAAAGAATTCAAAACAGGAATAGCTTAACTAGACACTAAATGTCTATGTTGGTCTAGTTTTACAGTTGGTAAGAAATCAGTGGGGCAGTTGTTTAACCAATAAAATAAGTTTATAATCACTGACAATCATTCAGACACCCAAGCGTTCACACACGTCTATCAATATCAAATAACCACTATAAATAGTTAGTTAAGACTTTAGTTTATTTTCAATTTCACACGACTCTTGCATACATGAAAATTTATTACATATTTTGTGGTTTCTCTTAATAATTCATTGTAAAATTCCGATGGGAACTGTGTTGAATCATTTATTGGAATTGAATGTTAAGAGAGATTGATGTGGCGTACAGTAGAACGGAGATTTGCTCCTTATAAAAGAGAGTATTTTGCTTATGATCCCAACAGTTTGATTCAGTATAATGAATATGATTTTTGTAACGATATTAAAAATCTCGTTTACTTAGAGTTACGGAAACAATATTCTATTCTTTATATTTTTGTACCCAATAAACCTGTCTGTATCTTAAAAAGAGGCTACATATTCTTTACGTTGCCTTCATAACGGAGGCGTCAACAAAACTGCTTTTAGAATCCTGCTTTAAGTTAAAAATGTTAATACAAGGTAGGAGAATATGTTAAAAAGAAATTTGCAAAATGGAGCAGACTTTCAGTTTTACATAATTATATCAGACGGATTCGAAAGTGCAGAAGTTGTCGGAATGTTACGGTTATGGGTGTAGGTTTCTTAATGGTCTACATTACGAAACTGAGCATTAGAGTGTTTCTTAATTTATTCAAATCTTTTTTGCATTTACACTCCTTGGCATGTTGTATTTTAGTTTGTTTACTTCACTTAATGACATGAATTTTAATTTCGGATATGTATAAGTACGATATGTTTCTCAAAGAATGAAAGAATTTTTCATCGCAATATTTAAGATGATATAACGTATTTTATTGAATAGATGAATAATACATTTTCATTCAAAATTGCCTTTTAAAATATTGAAGATAACTTTGTCGCCTAAATTATAAATAATGTATTTACACGTTCAGATTTTACCTTCTCAATGTCTTTGTATCAATTTTAGATATGCACTGTGTAGAGTTGTATGGTTACTTAAAGATTTTAAGGAAACATGATTATAATACAAAATCTAACGTCTCTGAAAATATTTGTGTAAAATAGTTCAAATTTTGAGGTTAACAACTACAGATTTCAGTCGCGTAGGATATAAAATAATATTTTTTTTTATATTCCCTTAAGGGCTTCTAATTCATAGCTAAACGATATGTATGATTTGTATTTTCTACAGGTCAATGTATCTCTTATTACAACATACAAACATATTTCTTTACAAATTTGGAATACTGCAACTTAATTAAACGTTTGGTGTGAGCGACCTCATGATAGAGTTTGTTCTGAAATAAATAAATGATCCAAACACACTATGGGAAAAGTGAAGAAAAAGTGTTTCCATATATTGACCCATAGGGGAAAATAAAGGATTGGTGACTGAACCCAAAAACATTTCTTATACCTTTTATACCAATCAATGAATACTGATATTTTCATAAATAATGAAATATCTTTCAAATGAATTGAATCTTTAGGAGTACTTTTTTACATCTAAGAGTACATCAAGTCTTCACCATTAATTTGTAATATAAATTCCCTTGCAGCATAGTAATGTAAATCGCCCTGGTCATCGTAGAGGATGCTGTATAGGACCAAGGATGGACACAGGATCCGGAAGTTGGCAGGAAGTGACAGTTCCTACCTCCGCCGCTGCACCGTGACAGCAGCACTGATGGTATCACTTCCTGAGCACGCATCTGAATCTACAGTACATCCCATAGGACAACATGTTTGCACAAAAACTAGGATTAAGGCGCGGATATTATAACAGAAACGGTATGGATCATAAACGTGAACAAATTAAGTATCTGCCTCGAAAATAAAAAGGTTTGTACAGTATTATTATTTAAATGGAGCTTTAACAAACGTATAAACCGAATGTTCAGGTTTTAGTGTAAGATTGGGACAGTGACGTCATTTGTTTATGTTTATAATCCGTACTGTATGTTTTAATATCTGTGAATTAAAGTACTTCAGTAATGTAATGACAGTGCAAGTGTGCTTATAGTTAGTTTTTCACAGTGTGCATCATACAAACACAATTAACGAATGCAAAGTATAACTTAAATTCAAAATTCGATCTAATCTTCGTACATACCCCCGTGTACTAATGCTAGCCTAATGGAGGAGCTAAAGACAATTTAAATTGAGTCAACGATTAATAACTCTAATTAAAGCCGAACGAGAAACACTCGTCAAAACCGGCTTCTTATTTTACAATGAGTTGAGAAGTCTATTAGTAGTATCCTAAAACTATGGTATAATTTTTTTAGTCTTCCTGTACTTAAGAACAGCTAAGATTGAGTTTGACTGCAGCACATGAGGAATACACTATTGCCAGATAGCGTTTAATACATAAGTTATTTGTTTACATAAACGATGCTACAGTTTACACAAGATTCATCCTCTGCACCTTGGTAAAAAGGTCAATGAATTCTACACAAATTAGTATTTTACATCAATTCCACAATCAATTCCTACGTTCATTATTATTCTAAAACATACTATAACTCTAAAATAAAAATTCATTGCCCTATCATAGCTCTGTCAAAGCTGATGACTAAAAGTTTCTGGTACACAAGCAATAAATAAATCACTTAGATGAGTTTAAACTACTAAATACGTCTCTTGGAAAGTTATTTCAAACTCTATGTTTACCCCTACTAAATACTTCAAAATATAGGTCACTAATAACCCGAGCCTTGCCAGGAGGGACGGGCGAGGCATTACAACGTTAATGCTCGTATGCTAATCCGCTGGATTGCCTACACTGGCCGTAGCGAGTTTGAATTACACCCGTCTAAATTGATGCCTCTTTCCGCATATTTACAACACGCCCTATCAGTTTGCTTGATATTTATCGATATTACCAGTGACTTAAGATGTAAGAAGAGGCCTGGAGTAAATTATATTCATGCAAACAAGTAAATACAAGATAGATCTGTTAACATGTTCTTTTTATAAAGCAGAAAATAACTAGTTCTGGTATAAAAAGAAGAAAAATTGATATTTTAGACGAAAACTGTGTTTTAGATATCTGCTTTCACTGAAGTTTAGTTTTAAAAATTGAATACGTGAGATCGTTTTTGTGTTGCTTGATATTGTAAACTTGGCATCTTGAGCTGTGAACCACACAAAAAACAATCAAAAAGCTTGATTAGTTGAAAAACTCTCTGCATTTTTTCACTTGATACATTTTGTTTGCTGATTTCGGGTTGTTTATATAGGTAAACACATATTTAAAAAAATATATTTATAGATTATATTCTCCTATAGCAGCAACCCTACATACGTTGTCCTAAAACTTACATAATCCTAATTTATTAAAAAATAATTTGAATTGCTCTAACTAATTTGGATATCCGTAGTTAAAGAGAAGTAAATTAAGTTTGGCTTAGCAAGTAATAATGGTTTACACAACCTGCCACAAATATACAAATATGTATGTTCCGGCCTTTCTTAGAATGTATTAAGCTCTTACGGCCTCCAAAAACCTCTAACTGTACACTCTGGTTTAGTTGCAGAAAATATGTAAACTCAAAAATAACATTAAAATACATAACATTAAATACATTAAACATGTATGGCTATACATTAAATGGTCATGATGTTTTCATTTTGACCAATTGAAATGAAAGCCGAATTGAAATGTCGAAGAATATATTTCACGTCTTTATAACTACAAGGGTTTTAATTTCATAATATACATTTCTAATGGACAAACTCGTTCTGTTTTCACACAGAATATACACACATCCTACATTCCCTTACTGTTTACAAACCGAAATCCCCAGGGGTTTCGCAGTTGGAGTTTCAGTTAGGAAGGACATAAGAATGAAAAATAGTCCATTAGGGTTTATAGAAGATACTGCTGTCAGCTGGAAGGTTGCTGAAGAAATAACTAAGACGGACGGCGGCGGAGAAGCGCTCCGGAGAAATTAATATCTCTCTAGGGTCTGATTGATCGGAGCCGGGATAGTTTGACGTCTGGACGCAATCAGGAGGAAAAACAAGGAGTGAGAGAGACAGGAGATCAGTGGGCGGAACCTCTGCGACCAATCGTAGAGCTGCTTCTAAGATGCCGCCTCCAGTCGCCGCCTCCGACAAATAAAATAAATAGTTTGTGGTAATGGAGTCGGGAAATGTCTCAGCAGATACCGGAGACGCGAACGTGAAGCAATTTTGGAGATGAACTTCAAATTTGAGTGTTTTGTAATTATTGTACACATCTATGAAACACTCCTTAAAGGTCTTAAATATTGATAACCTTTGCAAGTATAAAATTTATAAAATTTTGATAAACAAACTCATTCAAAGAATATATCGGCTTGGATAACATAATAATGTTTAATGTCTGACAAAAATTCTGACAAAAATTAGATAAATTTATTCCGATATATCAAGGGTTCCTTATTATGATTTGTAAAACTCATTTGATGTCTGTTCGCGTCTAATAGGTAGACAAGAACCTAAGGTATAAGACAGATAAAATTACTTAAAAAGATATTGAGCGAAAACAGCGAGGAAACTAAAACTTTCCAACGAATCACAGGAAGTATTACACACAGTAAGTTGTACGCAATTACTGGCTGTTGAAGTTACAATTTTTTTTTAATATGTATGAGGTAGGTAGCCGAGTATAGTCGCTACAAATTCTGCCTGTCAGATACTTAACAAATTGTGTGCAGTAAACTCCGGACTCAGATGTCATTTGTCCTTTTGCTATCAATTAATTAATGTAGCTATCTAACAAAAGGTCAAAATTATAATAGTGACAAGGCTAAAGCTTGGACAGTTTCCTTGCACAGTAAAGTAAAATTACAGTGGGGCAAACCCACACAATAAAAATACTTATGATAATAAATGTTGATATTGTTTATTTTCAAGGGCATTATTAATGGATACAACTTTAACTCCATCTCAATGACTCCATATAATATAGGAACAAATGTATTTGCAGTAACAAAAAGGAAAAAAGTTGCATTTGCAATAATTACAAACTACCCCATTAGCGCAAAAAATCTAATACACACTTAAGCAATCATCAAAAGTTAATTTATCATATTTCATCTGTTTATGAGTTTTTAAAAGATTCCATATTCTGAGCAATGTGTACGTGTTAAACTCCACTATCAACCGTAAGTAGGGAGGGATAATGGTTGATTGTTTGTATATACTTTGGTTGCGCCTTGCAAGAGAAGAATGCAATTCTATTACAGTATCACGATTGCCAGCTAAACCCCTGCCGTAACAATATTTCGGCGCCTAGTCAAATCATGGATGAAACATAGACTCAATGCTGAAATCAATTGCACAAACATAAAATTGCTTAAATACGTATTTAGAATTAAAATTTGGTCTTGGTTTTAATGTTCTTAAACATTTTATTAAGACACAGTAGTTGTAGGAGTGTGAGTATAGTTTCTAATAATAGTTGAGTCTTGAGTCACTCATTACAGACAGAAGAAATGCTTCACTAATACTGACTGAGCTAAATTTCTGTCGAACAAGTTGAATTGACATCTACATCAAAAGTTTACATAATGACATCATAATTGTGAAAACATAGCACAATAAAAAAAATAAAAAACATAGACATTCTATGAAAACATAGAATGATGTAAATAATGAAAATTAACAAGTTTCTTTTTTGACAGATATCTTGTAAATAAAAAATAAATAACATGGGGCGATGAGAAAATGAATTAGTAGGGTATCATTGATAGGGTCTATAATGTATCATTTTAGTGTTATTCATATAATAGCTCTAATAAAATAAGAAAATCTATTTGGTAGCACTAATATTAATGTTTATACTCATGCTTAATAGTTGCAATGTTAAAGAAACTTATGTTTTACTCTAGTTTCTTCATGGACAGTGTTGTGATGAAGAACATCAAATTTAGCCATCTAATGATATCTTATATCTAAAGAAATTATACATTAAACATATTATAAGTTTAAGCAATTTTTTTATAATAAATAATTTTTTTGCGTCTCAAACAATGAGTATGGGTCTCACACGTATAAACTTAGATGTATTAGAAAAGTCATCACACTAAAACCATTCTCAAATCTCAATTTTTATTTAAATCCTTATAGTCCAGTCAAGGAATGAGGTGTAGAGTGCGTGAGCAGGTAACTAAGCGATTCCTTCTGAAACTTGTTCAGGGGGCTTAGGGTGTTAACATACCACAAGTCCTGACTCCTAGGTGGTGAGCCAGGGCGTGGAGGGGGGGGAAAGGGGGGGAAAAAGGTACACATTTTGGGTTTTTTGATTATATCTCGAAAACTATCAACTTTTTGTATACTATAGTAAATTATAAAATTGAAGAAGATTAAATTTTCTACAAGAAAAGTATATAATGTGTTTATTTTGGTTCAACAGATTACGAGCTATAACTTATTTAATTGATATCTTATTAAAATACTCCTTCCATAAGAAATACATGTAAATTAGTATGCGAAATGGGGCGAATCCTATCCGCCCAAAGGAAATATAAATGATATTCTGGAAATCTTGACAAAATTTCCAGTAATTTGACACTTTAATCATTAAAATTGATCCAAAATTAAGGCGAGGGCGAGGTAACAAAATGTCGAGTTTTGGTGTTTTTTTATTGGAAATATAAAAAAAACCTTAAATCATCCCATTTTTAAACGCTCACCCTCGCTTTAATTTTTGACAAAATTTCATGATTTAAGTGTCAAATTACTGGAAATTTTGTCAAGATTTCCAGAATATCATTTATATTTCCTTTGGGCGGATAGGATTCGCCCCATTTCGCATACTAATTTACATGTATTTCTTATGGAAGGAGTATTTTAATAAGATATCAATTAAATAAGTTATAACTCGTAATCTGTTGAACCAAAATAAACACATTATATACTTTTCTTGTAGAAAATTTAATCTTCTTCAATTTTATAATTTACTATAGTATACAAAAAGTTGATAGTTTTCGAGATATAATCAAAAAACCCAAAATGCGTACCTTTCCCCCCCCCTTTTTCCCCCCTCCACCCCCTGGCTCACCACCTAGGAGTCAGGACTTTTGGTATGTTAACACCCTAAGCCCCCTGAACAAGTTTCAGAAGGAATCGCTTAGTTACCTGCTCACGCACTCTACACCTACTTTTGGATCATTCATTGACTGGACTATTAATGAATTAAAAAATTACTTAACAGCTCTTGGTTAAAAACTACGCAGCTAAACCCCACTAGGTATTTTAACCGAACGAATAAAACACACATATTTCAAAATTATTCCCAAAACTTTATGCTATCAATTTTTTAACATTTCAAGGAAAATCTACTCTTTTCACCAAACCCCCAGTGGCTCGATTTCCGAACCAAATTTACTTTGCAAATTTAACCCAACGTCGAAAGCAATTTTTCAAATATCTCTGCATGTAAATCCCCGACCAATTACAATTAACCAAATGGACAATATGGAGAATATTTGAGTTCAAGCCCGAGGACATAAAAGCGACCGGTCAACGAAGATTCTATTTGAACATCACCTGCAGTGGAGTGGAAATTGATCGGCTCAGCGTTCAACGTTCAGCGTTCAGCGAATCTACTCGCCTTTCTCATGTAAATTACGTCACCAACAGCGCTGCGGGATAATGCCGGTAATAATTTAGTGGACAATATGTAAAACGGGTTGAAATTAATTTTGAATAAGGTAATTAGATTGTTTGAAGACTGGAACGGTGAGTTCACACGTTTGCGATCCAGTAAGTAATTAATCAGTTGACAGATTAAATGGTATTTAGGGAAAGAAATGAATTGGTAATGATAGGGATGGATCGTGGTAGTTTAGTATCGAAGCTGCGTTTATAAACTAGTACACTCAATAATTTGTACTGTAATTTGTCGTCCTGTAATCCAGCTACGAGGAGGTCACGAATTGTGGATATTTATAGGCATGCACTGTGGATGCGATACTCCCTGGTGTGGATTTACGTCCACAAGGGTGAGTACTACGTCTATCCGCAGTACCATCCTGATAATTAGACCAATTCGTATATACCAAGGAAAAAAAGTGTTTCGGATTCCACTATAAACTGTAGGTCACTTAGTCGCCATTAGCTGTATGGGATATTAATTAACAGCTGTGTCTAAGGAATATGTCGACCTTAGTCACTAACAAGACTACAAGATCGCGCCACTCATCATACACTCATCTCCATTTATACTTGGCTTAAAATACCTACTTTGTATGGTCGCCATTTCAAAGAAAAGTATAAGGTAAGTATAAAGTATAATTTGAATAGCTATAGTTTTTTCTTTACCTAGGGTGCTAGGCACAAGCCTGGGATTGTTTTTCACATTACTTCAGGCTAGACCTATTGGTTGCGGAATTATAACTTGGATAAAATCATTGGTGATTTGGCGAGATTTGAACCCGGGACCTCTTGCACCGAAGTCCCGCGCTCCAACCACCAGACCAGCTCGCTCCCCCTGAATAGCTATAGTAAGTCTAAATGAAATACAACAATGAATTAGACATTAACATTTTTGTAATTGGTCATAGTTTAAAATAAAAACAGTAAGAATTGAATTCTGAAATTTTGCAAAAACAAATAAGCTTCATTTGTGTATCCACAGTTATCGTTTATGAAGTAAAACTAATTTAAGAACCAGCAGGATCAGGTTTTAGAAATGGGGTGTTAGTGGGATTTTCAATTTTACAAAAATTTCAATTACTACGTTCTTACCTTGAAAACAGGAAAATCAAATCACCTTTCCTCCAGCAGCAAACCTAAGTACTCTTAAACCTAATGGAATTTAGGGGGGACCGGGGGGACATGCATCCTATTGTGCAACGTGCGGGGTACAAAACTACATCAACAGATGCGGTGATAGGGAATAAATCGGGCATGTTTGAAGAAATATTTTTTATTAAAATTCAACTAGGCAAATAATAGTTTTCTTAGTCTACAGGTTTGCTACGTCGGGGTATCGTATATTATTTCCCGATAACCCATTATCAAAACATGTCACGGTGATGGTAAACAAATACGCTAAGTATTTATTGAGAAGAGGTAAATAACCGATTAGTGGAGTAGTAGTATACTATATATGGAGTATAGTATATACTCAACAAGTTATCCATATCTACCTTGTATGCAATATCCGTTACAATTAATCAAACTCTTAGCTCAAAACAATACCAACTCATTACACTGTTTACACTTTTACAAAGTCATCCCCTTACACATAAATCATAACGAAGCACTTAACCCTTGCCGGAACAATCGCGCGAATTTGTTGACAAATGATCAAAATATACATCTGTTGATGTAGTTTTGTACCCCGCACGTTGTACAATAGGATGCATGTCCCCCCGGTCCCCCCATGGTCACCATTGATAGGGAAATGAGAGCACATCCATCACTGATCTACTCACCTAGTTGGGTCCGTAGCTTCCTTTCTACGGACAATTTACTGTACAAAGTGAACACTTTGTGAGGGTGATTTATCTGAGCGAGGGTGTAAGCGGTTTTTTAACACCTGTTTGGCGCTAAATGGGGAGATTTATAATGTCCTCGGATTCTGAAACTTTGTCTCCTTGGATTTAATATAAAGTTTTCACCGAGGTTGGGGTTCACAATGGGTGCTGCGTGAGTTTTTGTGTGCAAAATGTGGAGAGTATTTTCTAAAAGAATGTGCACATGAAAGAAATTGTATTTTATAAATTGTTAAGTGGGAAATTATTGTAAACTATGCAGACTAGAAGGTGGAATAATTAATAAAAAAATAGATCTACAAAATACTTGTAAAATATAATAAATGACTATGAAATGTTGATTGTTATAACATTTGATTGAGTTTTCAATTATTTAAAAATTATTTGTATATATTTTTATAAACATTTGGTAATATTGGTGATGATTTGTTCCATGTTAGTTACTTACACACATTTATTTGTCAAAAAGTATTAGATTTTTTCAAATATTTTCATTTCATGAAATATTTGCAAAAAAAGTATTACTGTAAAGGTTAAATATTTTATGTGGATTGTTTACCAAGTGTTTTTCCTGCGACTAAGTGTCATTCTTTTTTCATACAATTCAGTAAATGCCGACGTTTTTTCACACAAAATTACTAATTAATTGTTTAAGGAAATCCTTTTTTGCAATTGTTGTTATAATCTTTATGTAGCTTACCTCAACTTGCCTATTCGTGTATGCAGATGTGAATTCTAAAAAAACTTCATATAGGTATTGTTCTATTTTAAATATTTATATTTAGTAAAAAAGTATTTTGATTACAAACTTTGTCCAGAATCATATCACATATAAACAAAAAAAAAATTTCAAAGCACTTCACTACCCGATGTTCCAATTTGAGGCACAAATAAATACGACTTTGTAAAAACACACTTTATGATACAATATACCACTTTATGGTCCAATATATCCTATAACCGGTCAAATCCCATAAAATCCACCCATAATATGTGATTTTCGTCCCTCGATCCATTGTCGCGGTCATATCCCATAGCCATTCACCATAGGCGCAGATGCTGTACCATATGGGACATAACCGTTAGTCACCATGAGGGCGTAACCCGTGTCTTGATCAGTGACAAATTGTCCGCAAGTAGCCGCTAAACCTGCTAATTCATTAACAGCCCCATCCGTACTCCAATCTGCTCTACACCACCCCTCACTGTAGCTCTTAGGCCGGGATTGATACATTAATTAGTCTAAACTTTAAGCCAATTAATAGTTGTAGTCCTGTTAACGCTTAGCACATTCAGTCAACGAAGGTTAAGATGAAAGTTAGAAAAGAGTTTTCTTTTTTTGTTATGATAGTAAAAGATAAGTAAGATTATGAATGCGGATCTAAATTGTTTTGATGGAAAATTAAGCTTGAATGTCTTAGATCGGCATCAATAAGCTTCACAGATGGAGAGTTAAAAAAAAAAAAACAGTGGCTGCTACAACATATAAGTTACCATTAAAATTGTCAATTAAGAAAAGTATGCAAATAGGCGTATTTTAACCCAAATATGAAGGATGACTAGAGAATGGAGAGAGATGCCTTAGCCTATAGCTTTGTACTGTAGTCGTAGTCTGGTAACTGATTCAGACTACAGTACTTTGTTGACTACTGTACCACAGCTGTACTCATATAATCGAAAAATAATTTACTAATAAAAGCGGTGCGTCATATTTACAAACTCCTTTTATGCTGTAATTTACACTTCTGGTGACACAAAAAGATTTTATTGATACCGTTTATTTTTTTTTAACTCCATCGACTCAGTTATTATTTGTGTTTAACATTTTGTTTTTTTATTCTTTTTGCTTAGAATGTCTAAGGTCAGGCAGATTAACAACACCTTCTCAATTAAACAGAATATATGTTTTTTTTTATTCAACAATCGTATTTAAATATTATTCCTTATTCTTGTATTTTATACATTTCTATACCTACGTCCTTGGGAACAACACTTAACAAATATACTCCTAAAACTTACCTAAAATACTCTTGTTTCCTGATACACGAACCCAATGTCAAATCTAATTTCCTAAAACCGCAACATAAATCGAAAAAAGAAGAATGAGGACACGCTGAACAAATGGATATTAAAATCAGGGCCAGCCAAAGCCAGCAGATGGCAGAACACATGGTGGCTGATTCTGGGCGTATCGTCTTATATCATGAGGACATCCAGGACATTGGCGACTGTGGAGGGAGGTATGGAAATGTGGACATAAGTCACAGACCTGGACCTGACATACATATATCTCAGCTTTTAATCCCACGAGCGACCACCTGAATGTCATCCAGAGTGCAGATTAAATTTAAATATTCAGTTGTGCTCGGACTTTTATAGTTTATTTCAGTAAGGTCGGCTTAGTTCGGTGATGAATAGTGTTTGGGGTTTTGTGCAATAGAAGATATTTTTATTGGATGTTATTTGTTAGAGCCAGACTTAATTTAATTTAATTTCTGAAATATACCAGAGGCATTTAAAACTATCCTTTTAATTTCTGTTGTAGCATACTCACAAACCGTAGGCTCCCTACATTCAAATTTACCGCCTATCCCTATAAAACTATTCCTTTTTATACTTTACAACTACTATTTCTCAGATTACACCCACTTCTATCATTGGTCCTTCGAGCCGGATCAATTATTATTTATCAAAAATCATATCATATTTTCATCTAATAATCAATTTTCAAGAGGCTCCTATCTTAAATTAAGTTGGGCACTGACATTATTAATTGAATCAGTTTTTTTGGATTTGTAAGGGTCGAAGGAGAAATTACCAAATACTAAATTTATTATTGAATTATGATAACACGTCGTAAGTTTAAGGGTAATAATCACTAAACAACAAGTTTTAAACAATCTAAATCAAAAGTATTTATTGTATGAAAGATGGAATAACAAGTGTTGTAATCGTCGAAATAAAAAAAAAATGTGCAACACATAGCGAACTGAGCAAAATACAAACTTATAAAGAACAAGGCGATGCTTTCTACTCTCTACTTTCCACCCATTAATATATGTCACTCATAACATATATATATATGTATGATATATAATATATATCACTGCAAAACAAACTCTGTTAAAGCAAACAAACCATTTTTACATAAAACACCTTTGAAGGTTTCAAGGCAGTCTGGACATTTGTAATGTTTTAAAATGTTCATATCAAAATCCAAAGAATATGCCATTTTAGTATAAATATTCCTTAATAACGCTGCAATAATAATTTTAAAGTTTTTTATGTACATTATTAATTAAATAACTTAAGCTTCACAGAAATATTTCTGGTGTACCAAGGAAAGGCTTAAGCATACATTTTTATATTTAGACTTACAAAAAGGGTGTTTTGTATTAATTATTATTATTTGGTTGTATTTAGTTATAATTTAGCAAATCGTATCCGAAATCTTTCATTTGGCTGTATTTTATTTTTTTGTTAGTGTGTCTGTTGTGTATTTTTTACGACTCTTAACAACAGAAGTAGTTCAGAAGTTAGTTCTGATTAACTTATTCTGCTTCATAATGAAGATGTGAATTTGAACCTCCAGTGGTTTTGACGAGAAACATGACCACTCGACAGAACAACAGGTACTCTACCTTTTGTATGTATATACACGTAATGCAGAGGCTAAACGCTAAAACTGTAGTGGGGGCCTCGTTCTCCATTTAGTTTTCTGTATACTCTTACTCAAGGTGAGAATACCAAGAAAACTACGAGGAATTTGAGAATAATACCGTTGTAGAGCACAATTTTACATACATTTTCTATCAAACCTTATTTGGCTATTTATTTTCGTCCCATCCAGTGGTCTAACTCATCTTCAAAGTGAAAAGACCAATAAAACCGTTGAGACGTAACATACGAGAATACCACAAATAGAGAACCGAGGGAGAGAGAGGGTCAAGAAGGGGACGTCCAAACAATAAAAGTCCTCGTTCAATACCTTAAATTTATCTGGGCCTAAATAATTCATGAAGTCGCAAGAGCCAAAAAATAAATGAAGTCGATGTAAAAGTCGGGGTTAATCCCTCTTTCAATTAGTTAAAAGCATGTGTAAAATCTTATTTAATTTATCTTCCGAGATTTGAAAGTCCGATTTCTGTCCCTACACAATCACGAGATGGCGATGTGACCGCACCGACCGCACTTTACGCGTTGTTCAACCATTCGAGTAATCCACAGTTTCTGCCACAACATTAGTTGCGATTTCTATGGTAATTTACGCGATTTATTCGATTGATGTTTTCTCTAGCTTCGGGTTCTGTTTGATTGGTCCGCAAATTGGTCTCTTTCTGTTAATTCGCTAGTTTCAATCCGCAATGTTTACACGTGAGTAGTTCGGTACAAAAGCTTCGGCTTGTTTATCTGTTACAGTGGTTAGGAATTGTTAAACATGGTGGAAATAGGGTAATTGGTAATTTGTGTGTTTATAGATATTTACATAAATGTTAATTAATTACCCAAAGGGTCTATTACACTATGTGGGTTTTCATATTAATTTTTTAACAGGGTTGGGGTAAACAGTTAATAAAGTTAAAAACGACTTTTTATCATTTGTGAATTTTGTTATCATCATTCTTGTTTTTAGGACACATTAAATAAAAAGGTTGACAAAAAATATACAATATAGAAACAATAATTAACAACCACTAATCTTTGTTAATTTAACTAACTTTTTTAATACATGCATTCAGATTTTGAGGTATTTAGGGATTATTATTCAAATCCTGGTCAAAATATGAAAAGCTTATGGTGTAAAACTAAACTTTTCTGACGATATAAACCTGAATGTGTACAAATATCTCGTGTATGAATATGTGTCTGAATATGTGTAAAATCTGTTTTGTTAAAAACCACGAGAAAACCCAATAACAAACCAAATCTGAGCTACCAAGTAATCCTATTATATTGAAATTGCATAAAATACTATTCACGTATGCAGTAAAGTCCACGAGTACACATTAATACGTCTGAGGGCATATTAATTTACAATTAAACCAACTCAATACAAACTAAAAATGGATCTTTTGCAAAGTCCTTAAATTGCATTAAACCATTTTAAAATCAAACAAACTTGTTGATTAAAGATGTTAGTAGGAATAAAGAATATCCTTATTTAAGCTCAACAAAACTAACCTAACCTAAGTAAACACGATTAGTAAAGTTAGAATTTAGAATATTTGTTTACAATGTTATTTGCTCCAAAATATAAAATTTTCAACTGTATATCAAGTACACCTAATACAATACTAAAAGTGCATTTATAAATCGTGTTATATTCCTTCGCAGTTTAAACATGAAAGGTAAATTCTCCAACCCGACACAGAACAGCCTTGAATGAATCAAAGAGCCGCGTGCATCTGTTTATGCAAGGTGCTTTGTAATTCAAATAGTAAGCAGAAAAAATTGTCATTGTAGAGGTAAAAAAGATGAAGTGAAGCAGAAGAAAGAAGAATAAGAAGCGGGGTCGGCAGGACGGACGTTGACGGACGATGGACAGAAGACACAGGTGGTCAGTTTATGGTGGCCTTCCACCACTTTGTCTTGTAATACTGTAGCTATTAAAAATATAATAGTCACATAAAGTATACTCCCATTTTTAAATTTGTCTTCGATGTTTGGTAAAAGTATTGACTAATCAAAAGCCAAAAGTAGGTGGTATTTTTCAACTGTTGATTGAATAGTAAAACTGTAAAAGAAGTGGACGTGCTCAAGGTGTTGATAGGCTCTAAAGAATGTAAGGTCCACTAAAATGGTAGTGGAATTGTGGTTTAGCGAGTCTTTGGGAAAACCCATATGTGATCGGTTGATTTGAAATTGTATCTCAGGAAATGTCCTGTGGTATCTACAGCTTGCGCTATGTAGGTAATTAGAGTAGCTTTGATTGTAAATTAACCAATTTATATTTGTCAAAAGAAGGTTTGATGACAGTGATCGATGTTTTCTTCTTAAATTCTGTTTCAACTAAGTGTATTCTTGCCTTGTATTTTATGATTATTTTAGAGTATTAAACCGGAACTCTACTGGATAAAACAGAGTTTATGAAATACAGATTATCCGGGTTAGTCAACGATTGATCCATTGTAGTTTAATTTTACTACCAGATGTTTTGTTCTGTGCAAATTATGACAAAATCTTAAGGTCAAATCGTCAAAAAAATAAAAAAAATCATTCATTTTGACTTTCTCACCCGAATATGTGCCCTACTTTCATCAGTTCGAAATTAAATTACAATAGACCAATGTAGCCAAACCAGAATTAGTCCCTTTAACGTTTAACACATATGAAACGTGTATTTGAGGAAAATACATGATAGAAGAACCTTAAGTAAGCAGTTCGTTGTTTGATTCTGTTCTTAAAATTATTGAATGTATAATTACGACAATCAAATCTTGACAATTTATCTTTGAACTATAGATTGTTTAAACTCTGGCCAATATATTAAATAGGCAAGCCTACATTCGATTTTAGAGTACTTTATAGACACTTAATTAACTGCTCTTTAAGTTCCTTATTTGAAATTATTGACGAATTCAACTCATAACCCTGAAAAATAATTGACTCAGGTGAGCATACTTCGAATAACTCCTTAATTAATCCCTTTTTGAAAGATTTATGTTAAGATTGATCATAAACAAAATCACAATCGTTCATAAAGAACCTAAGAGCTGTGGAATTTACTTTTTTAAATACCAAGAATACCTATTAATTAATCCACATGAAACATTGTTAAGATCTTGATCAATTTCCCCTTCAACAAAAAGAAACAATTCAAATTCGCGAATCATGCAAACAAGATCAGCCATCCAGGTTCCCATGAAGCCTAAAAATGAACAAATCAAACTTGATGAGTGGCTGTCGCTGCATACAAATGCTGCAGAAGTATGCAGCGCGCTCGTCGCTGATTAATGTAAACAGTTTTATAACTACCAGGACTGCATTATTCATTGTTTATCAGGGATATTTAAACCACAGCTGGTTGTGCAGCAGACTGGACACATGTTTTGGTTTGGCCAAACTGCAACGAGAAGCAGATTTTGATTGAATGTGCCATGTTTCCTGACGTTTACTGAGTGTAATGAAAGGACCGAGGATTATAAACAATTTATTATTCTGAGAGTTAAGGGAGTAAATAACTATTTTTTATTAGTTGCATATTGTTATCCAGCTTGTTATCTAAAAGTTGAACGGTAAAGTGAAACTCGTGAATAATAAATATATGAACTAACATCACAGACTATGGAACCAATTTCAATATTTTTCTATTTTAATAAATTGTTAGAATAAACAATTTTCATATCAAAACTTTTACCAGTTGATATCCAAATAAAAATGCTATTTAAAATCTTTTAATTCAGTTCAAGTGTCTAGCTGTAGATAATAAAAATACGCAAACCTTGTACAATTAAACCACTTAAATAATATATAATTTTCGTTATATGAATGATTTTTCCATCGTATGTTTGTATATTTAATATTTTTTCTCTATATTTACTTTGTTGCGTTGTCCCTACGTTAATTCTTTTACATTTTTATTCAATTCCACCCCACAATTGATTAAATTGGACGGAATTTTAAAAATATGTGCACGATGTAATATTCTTCCTTAATGGTGGATGTCACTGTTTTCTACCATGGATTTAAGGAGCCTCATTTTACTCCTCTGTACCAATTTCCTTATATTTAAATCGAAGTATCTTATGATCCTCATCGTCACCTCCATTTTTAACTTGTAAATGAAAATACGTAGCATTTGTACAAGTTGTACAATCAAATAATTATTTTGCACAAAACCACAACTCTGAACTTACCCAGCCCTAGCAGACAAAGATGCTCGAAAGTAGAACTCGTCGATTCTTTGGAGTAATCTCGTCCCCTCTAGAGTTAGAACCCACGATGAATTGTAATTTGCAACTTAAAGAAAACCTCCGATGATCAAAGAAGGGATATTCCTGTTTGACACTTTTTATATTAAAACACACCTCGAGCCCCGTGAAGATTTCTGCATAATTGATGAAAGTGAAAAACTTCATGACTCTGCTCATTAACATTTCTTTTCCATCGGAATATTTCTGGAGAAACGAGTCCAAGTATTTCTTAAAATATGCTTCATGTTTGCTTTTGGAACGCTTCGTAATTTTAAAAAGCCTCATGTTTCTGAAATATATGTATATGTACATATTTATTTTAAGTGTATTTTTATGGAGTTTTTTATCTGAATTCATATTGTAAATGGGAATCCTTTTATAAAGATACTAAAAGCCTTTAAATTGTAAATTAATTTGGACGTCAGCCTTTGGTCTAAATTTAAGATGTATACATAATGTATTGATAGAAAATAAATACAAGATAAGAAGAATATTGGGCGGAAGACATTTATTTTGTGTTTCCTTGTCTGTTAAGGCAATTTTTCAAACAGCTACGGGACAGAAAACTTACACTAAAAAGTTAATTTTACAACACCAATATACACTATAAATTACTTAAAAATTATAAAAAAATATCTTTAAAAAATTGGACTGAATATTTGTCAAAATTACTGTACTTAAAAAATAGTTTTTATATATTATTCTATGATGGTGACCACTCAAATGACTATTTTCACATAATAGTTACATATTATTTTTAGGGTCACACTGAAACGTAAAATCTGGAATGCGAAGTCAATAAACTAGGGAAAGTAGGAGAAATAAAACTACCACCTGTCAACCCAACTACTTGGATCTGTGAAATTTTATTTCATTGGCTGTTGTGGGGAGCGAACAGGTCCGAACAGGTAGAGCGGAACTTCGGTCCCCAAGGTCCCGGGTTCAAATCCTGTCGGGTTTATCTCTAAGTGATAATTCCGCGACTCCCTCTAGGTCCAGCCTGAAGTAATGGGGAAAACAATCTTGGGCTGGAACCTAGAGGAATAAAAATATATAAACAAATAAGAAATCAAAGTCGTTTGGAGCCCACCTAAGCCATAACTCTACCTATCTAGAAATAGAAAATTAAATTTCTATCAAACAAAGTTAACACTACATCAGAGAATCTTCAATTAACATTACTACAAATACATGGCTTTACATGTACATTTATTTTATGTTCACAAATATGACTCATTCTAACACGTGGGTCACAGTTAACCTACATCCGGAACCCCTTTATCCCTGCACCCAATCTCCTAAATAACATTTATTGGCGATATTTTAAATTAAAAATGAACTGTAGTGAGGGTGAAGAACGGAAGGGTTATAAGAATCGTGCGATAGTAGGAACGTGGCTGGTCTAGGGGGCCGAGCATTAGGGAGGATTAGGACTGTAAAATGGTAGCTGGCTGATAAGCCGGGACTCATGGTGTGAACTGTAGATCTCCCTGTCTGTGTGTGTAATGTATTAAACGTAAGATGTAAGATTTTAATTACTTTGCATATGAGTTTGGTTTTAAACACAACAAATCTTAGGATACTTGTATATACTTTTATAGCGTCAGTGTTTTGTTGCATAGACATAGTACATAAGACATGCCTTCTCAAGCAATCGTTATCTAGCAAGTAGTTAACAAGTTACAGATTCTATGATTATTTCAAACTCCACTATCATAATACTGTAAAGGAATCCATATCACCAGTTATGTCGACGCACATGTGGCAAGAACTGATTTATTTAACTGTAAACCAAGCTGTGTTTAAGGTTAGTGTTCTACAAAGAGAAGTGGGTTTATAACACTTATTAAACATTATGGAATAATAATTTTTATACTCTAATTTTATCACTACTGTTTTTAAACGTTGTGATATAAATTATGTTTTTTTAATGCTGTTAAAAAGTGCAGCCAGACTATGACAAACAAGTTTGGTAAGATCTAAGCGTTAACAAACAAATGTAAATAATCGTATTGTTACAATAAAATCTACACCAGTCATCTGGGTAAATTTTTCACAAGGGTTGGTTTATATTGTAAGACAAAAGTTTATGTGATTTAAAAGTACACTGGTGATTTTATTCGAAGCAGGTTTAACCAGGTTCTATTGCCTAAGGTGTGATTTTCTGCATTATTAACTTCCAATGTTTATGCATACTTATTACTAGGGAGTGAAGCCAAAGATTTCCCAAACGTATGAGGAATATAGACATAATCAAACACCCAGGACAGACCTCCTATCTTGTGCGACCACCGATATTTTCACATCCAAACTTCTAACTCCAATATGCAGTACTTCACAACAATGGTATGTCTTGAAACTGGCTCAGTTGTCTCTGACCAGACGTTTAACTTTGCTAAATAATCAGCTCATATTTAACTATTTTTAAGGTCTTCTCATACCACTCTCACTCCGGATTTATTTCAGTTTCAAACTCGTACACAAAATTGCTTCGTCCACATAATAAAGCAGGACAAGTTAAATTAATGGGACGGGTCAGGTCCTAGTGAGATAGAACAAAAAACTTCTGTTCAAGAAGGACCGGTTATATTTCGCCAATCACCGATATCTCTTAGGTATACTTGAATACTTTCTTGTTAAATGACGACCATACAAAGTAGGTATTTTAAGCCAAGTATGAATGGAGATGAGTGTAGGATGTGAGTGGCACGATCTTGTAGTCTTGTTAGTGACTAAGGCCGACATTCCTTAGACCCAGCTGATAATTAATAGCCATACAGCTAATGGCAACTAAGGGACCTACAGTTTATAGTGGAATCCGAACCACATTTTTGCCTTGGTATACAGTACGAATTAGTCTAATTATCAGGATAGTACTGTGGATAGTCGTGGTACTCACTCGTGCAGACGTTAATCCACACCAGGGAGTATCGCATCCACGGTGCATGCCTATAAATATCCACAATTCATAACCTCCTAGTAGCTGGATTACAGGACGACGCCACCCGTCCCAGTTTAGGTAAGTGGTAATGCCGCTTAGTGGATTTCAGCCCCTTGAACTAAAAGTCCTCCAATAAAAAAAACAAAGATGGTCAGGAGTTTCAGTTTAACAGGACCATTTCTGTATTGGTGATTATCCTCAACAAAACAAAGTCCAAAAAAATCCCCAATATCATTCTCACACCCCCGTAACGTCATAGCCAAAACCCCTTGAACTAAAAGTCCTCCAATATAAAAAAAACGAAGATGGCCAGGAGTTTCAGTTTAACAGGACCATTTCTCTATTGGTGATTATCCTCAACAAAAGTCCAGCCAAAAAATCCCCAATATCATTCTCACACCCCCGTAACGTCAAAGCCAAAACAGTAAGTGCAAACGATCTTTTTCCGCCTTCCATTAGCGACTCATAAGCCAGTTAGGGCCACAAAGGGTGGCACCCCGGGCGGTTATTTAGGCACAAAACACACACGCGGGCGATTTCTCGCTCGGCCGCCGCCTCCATTGTGCGATAATAAAGCGTCGCGGCGCGGGGGGAGGGGGCGGCCCTCGTCCATCACGCTATGACAGTTGCCACCCCTGGTAAGGGTTGGTCCATTGTAGCAGCATCTGATAGCTGCAGCCACGAGGTGTCTTATCTACGGGATTATCGGACTTCGAGGGTGGTAAAGCCGAGGCGTCAGAGTTGAAAATTGATGTTTCTGTGAGCTGCAGATGAGAGGTTCAGATGTAAAACAGAGTGGAAAGGATTTAGAAAATATTTTCTCATATTTTTAGAGAACTAGGCATCTTTGCTGAAGGGTTGCAGCCCAATTGTGTAACCGTATACTACACCCTCGTTCCGTGTGAAACCTAAGATACATTATGCACCATTTGATCCTTTTTACGGTGGTTTCCTGCCATGATATCCAAGGTGTGGCCATAAACTACTTCACCCTCAAACTTGAAATATAATATAATCCATAAGTTTGACGAAGCAGGAAAAAGTTCCATGTATATGAACTTTTATATCTCCCAAATATCCGTATCATTAGATTTGAAAAATCTTAACGCTCAGCAGAAATGCTTGACAAACCGTGACGGAAAAACTGGTTTAAATTACGGCCAATCATAGTTAAGTGTTTTTTTTATGGAGCTAAGAACTTTATGTTGAATTTAGAATTTGGATATCCATGGTATATAAGTCATTCAATCAATATATTATGAAGTCTATAAATAGACATATTATGTCAAATACAAAAGTAATAATATAATATACTGGTACATGAAGTTTTAAATTCTAACATTCTAATTTCCAATGTTCCGCTTAACATGCTAGACATCCATCAAACATGATCAGGTCAAATTAGGTAAAGAGAATCCTTTCGAACAATTTGCCTTATTTATAAGATACTGTACATCGACTGGTATAGCCTAAATCAAATATAGTTTTTGTATCAGTATTTAATGGACAGCCGATAAAGTTGATTGCAGTGATTCAATAAATAATAATTAGTGATTGTCCAAAACATGTAATTGACTTGCTTAGTAACAACCTTATCAACTCAATGCATTTATATTTATCTATTTTGGTCAACCTAGCCGGATCCGTGGGATTGACTGCGTCATGATGTTTGAACAACCGTCACTAACACTCTTAGGATTTGATTTGTATGGATACAAAATGCTTTTTAACCGTGAAAAGATGCTCTTGGTCGTTTCAAATATGCTTTGAGTAAATATTCCAATTCATATATTCACTCTTGGTTAGTTGGTATGCTTATTTTTTATAAGAACTTAAATAGTTAAAGTTTTTAGCCATGCAGTTTTACTAAAACGTGTTATTGATTAAAAAAACGACAACACCCCCCCATTTAGGGCCGCCCTTAAAGTCCCCCCAAAGTGCCCCTTTAAAGTGACATTTTATTACCAAATAGTTCATAAAGTAAAATGATTTAATTTTCAACCAAATATTTCTTACGTCACAAACTCACTACTCAAACTTTGTATGTGTTTAATGTAATATTAATCGACTCTCAATAGTAATTCGTAATTACATTTATAATATCAAAATAATATCATATCCCTACTCTGCGAATAATAATAATATCTTTAGACCAACTTCACGAATAGTTAATTGCCGTTAAATAATACTCACCTCTTCCAGTGGCTAGTTAAAACACTACAGTGGCAATTGCAGTTAATTATTCAAACAGCTGATTATGATGTCCTCATGTAAAAGTAGTCCCCTGTTAACAACAATCAATATTTATGATCGTGTCATTCATATTTTAGCATCCATGCAGAGAACATGTGTTTACATGCATCGGCCCCTTGTTATTCATGACGGAATGACTTATCATAGTCATCATTAATGCTGAATGAAAAACGAGCCTACATACTCATCAATTAACATGATTCTGGAAGAATTTTAATCGTTGTTTCTCATAAGCATTTATTTGAACGTACAAGTTGAGTATTTTACATTAAAAACCTTATTACGAAGTTATCAAACAAATCAACTCTTGAGAAAGCGATGCACACTTTGGTGCGTATTTTAAGATGAGTATTAATTACAGTATTAAGGATGAGCGTATAAATAGAGTCAGGTGCCTTGTCTAGCTTTGTTACTATCTAACCAAACGTTTCTTCGGCCAGGTTCACATACTGATATAGTACAACTGGATTTAGTTTTGAACCATAAAAATATATTTACCTTACCAAAGGATTGAATCGATGACCTTCTAACTATCAGGTAATCAGTATTAAAGCCATACAGCTTCCATTTAATATGAAATATGTCTCTACCTAATTTAAAACCATGTCATCGGGTTAATATCAATACCCCATTTATTTAATTGCCTACCTTTAAGGACAGCTAGGATTCTTCTCATTTAACCTTAACTGCAACTCATTCGTGGCTTAAAACTATCCAACCACCACTATCTAGGTGCCAGAAAGCCTTCTACTTTAAACCACGCTGGAGTTCCTTGATTACATATATCATTTTTACTATTTTACGATGCAGTGCAACACTTTTCACAATTGCCCCAGATAGGGGTGTGCATTATACGCCGGCTGCGCTATCCCTAACCATAATCCTCAGTCAGGGTTACATTGTGTTTTTTCCCATCTAAACAAACTGACTCCCCTTCCATTGTCAGACCGTCGTCCAATTCATTTGGAAAAATTGCCCCTCTCCCTCCCTCTACGATAATATTTGCGCCGCGCCGGGCAGCGGCGGCGTGTTTGGGGACAAGCTTTGCTCCTCTCGGCGCGGGTGTGATGCTGGGTTGTTTGTGACAATGTTTACTATAAACAACTCTGAGTATCTTTGTGTGTGGGACCGGGTGAAATAAAAATATATGCGAAGATTTCATTAGTATTAGTTGTATTGAAGATAGATGGGGAGTGAGCTGGTCTAGTGGTTAGAGCGTGGGACTCCGGTTCGTGGGGTCCCGGGTTCAAATCCCGCCAAATCACGAATGGATTTTATCTAAGTGATAATACCGTAATCCCTAAGTCTAGCCTGAAGTAATGTGAAAAACAATTCCGGGCTCGTGACTAGCGTCCTAGGACAAAACAAATTGAAGATCGATAGTATTCACTGAACAGTAAAAAACGCTTTGTCGCTAGCATTAAACCAAACCTTAACACTTTGATGTATTCCCATGCATTATGGGTTTATAACAACAACATGAGATTGCAAAGGCTCTGAACATTTACTCAAGGATCTACGGAGCTGCATGTATGAATATATGGAATAACAAAGGAATAAAATTCAGAGCAAACCTTGTGAAAAATAAAGATAGTGAAAAGATTAAATTCACATTTTGAATACGAAACCTTAGATATAAACCCACTACAAAGTTTCCAAGGGACTTTATTGACCACGATTTGGTTCCTCTTAATTGTGCAATTTGTTTATCAATTAACAAAAATGTCGATTAAGATGTAAAGCTTTCCAATAGGAATTTTTAATTTAAGCTGTAGTTTGACATTATTGGCCATATAACGTAATGGTCTCTAATGGTCTTCTTGAATGAGATATTTTGTATATGATTCCCAATAGATTATGTGCAAAACAAGACTTTTCTGAAATGTAATAGAAACAATTAGACACTATGTACACGTTCAACCTTTCCATAAGTCAAATTAAGTGGTATATTTAAAGACATTTTGTAGGCACATTGATAAACCTATTGTGTTGCGGGGAATCAATTGGCATATTTATTGTTGTTAAAATGCATATGTCAAAAGTAAAATTTAGAAGTAAAGACATTTTTCAATATACACTTAAGCCTTGACTTTCCTTAACGATGTATGTATGCATTTCACTTTCGGGAGTATACGATTATAGATTTGTTTAAGATAATATCTTAACATGGTGTTATAACTATTAATTTCAATACTTTTTTAAAGACAATAATAAATTCCAGCTTATAACGGTGTTACTTGTAGTTTTCCTTATGCATTTATAATGAGAGACATCAACGCGCGGTGTGACAGAATTCGTAGAACCCCGGTTAACCGAAATAAAGGGGGCAGAGCCACAAATTTTTCGGTTAACCCGTCATATGCTTAAAATAGTCTATGTATTACAATGGTGTGTAGGAAAAATGAATTAAAAACAATGTCTACATAATACAGGGTTTTATTTTAACTACAGAAATGTTACAATGGGTTAGAAAATACTTCAAACTAAACAACTGAAGTTACCAAAGCATTTTACATTACATATTACTTATATTTTAGCCCTGTATTATTTTATGGAACCATTTCGGTTAACATGGGTTACGGTTAACCTGAATTCTGTTAAAAAGGTAATGCAGAATCCCTCTTGTCACTTTTTAAAATTTCCTCAGGTTATTCATGCTATTATAATTAAAACAGTCATTTTAAAACATCGTCAATAAAATAACATGGCAATGAACTTTTATTGAATCTCATAAATGCCAACTTCATTGTGATGATAAAAGGCGAGAAACACAAAAACGCTCAATATATTAAATAGTATGAAAACCCTACGTAACTTAAAAAAATATTTAAAAATTGAGACAAAAGCCTTGAATGAATTTGTTAGTATTTTTAAAATCGAAATCGGATATTTCTTAACTTATAAAAAACTCGAATTTTTATCGCTTAATCATCAATAAAACAATAACCCACTCTAAGTACATATTTTATACGGAATACAAATGCATGATAAGTGAGGAATTGTGTGAAATATTTTATGAAACGTTATTTCTGACTAAGATCAGCTGTTTTTAGCCAGGTAAATTTCATCCATGATTAAGAACAGCAGGGTCCAGTTTTTGAATGCTACTAATTTTCGTCAGGATCGAACCAGCGCCCTCCTGATCAACAGGTGAGCAGTTACACCCAGCTAATTTTACTACCTAGGATGTATATCAAAATTCAATATTGAGATTGAAATATACTTTCTAACTGAAACATTTGCTGCGTTTTTAAAGTTCATAATTTCAAGTTTTAGTTCATGGACTTTTCCTAAGTTTTATGACTGCACTTCGATTCGGGGAAGTAAGTTAGTCTATTGAAAAGGGAGGATCAGCATCACCTCCCTAAACGTAGTGTAGTTAGAACACGTTGCGTAAAAAAAAGTTAATAAACTAAAATTTAAAATAATCATGTCTAGGTGGTTAAACACAGTTCCGTGGACTATGAACTGAAACTGAATAAAGAAATGTGTATAATGGTTTTCAAGTTATAATTGTTGTTAATGTAGAACATATATACTAAATTAATCCATCATAGGTGACCCCAGGTAAAAAATTCAACCTTAAATAGTCTAACTTTTCCCCTATAATTCCTAAAACTCCCCACAAGATTTTTCATTTTCGGCCAAATCTCCCCTAAAGCAGCCTCAATCACCCCTATTCTTTTAACGAGAAAGAATCCTTATTAGCAAAAGGAATCAATCGGCTAAGTAGCGATGGCAGCGCAATCTGCGTGGATGTTATTGCAGCTAATGCAAAGTTTGCAGATCGGGGTCCATAAATTAAGAGCGAGAGGCAAACAGTGATCGCAGGGGGACCAAGGGGGGTCAGGGGGGTCAGGGGGGTGAGGTAGGCCTAACACGTGTGTATGTCACTACACACGGCCTTTGATTGCAGCGTAGACGAGAGAACAAACTAATTGTGGGGAGACATTGAAACCTCATTAGACGGTATTGGCAAAACTGCTAGCTTTGGAAATATTACACAATGATTGAACAAATTCTTACGAGTCACAACTGTTTCTTTTACAACATGAAAGAAAGTATACTAGAATTTATCTAGAATGTTAATACGAAATTGAGTACCAAGTCAGAAAGTTGCCGATTTGATCCTGAGCATGGTGGAAGAAAAAACATAGGTGTGATACTCCCGTCATATGATGACGTCATCCAGATTGCAAACAGAAAATTACCTGACTGTAACTGTCATATAGGTATATATTCGTTTTGATTTGATTGTTATTGTTTTCATATTTTTTTCTAAAGGGAATTGGCGTTTGTAATCTAGGTGACGTCAGCATATGACGGGAATATCCCACATATGTTTTTCCCTTCCACCATGGATCCTGAGAAAAGTTCAAATCTTTTCAATTGTTCGGAACCGTACCCAGCTGTCCTTAATCATTATCTGTTAGTAAATAATCCTGGATAAGGAACCAGCTGATCTTTGTCGGTAACAAAAAAAAAGCTGTCATCTCAGTCAGTTTTGCCTTAAATGACGGTTGAATATACATGTAAACATCTAATTGTATCACTGGAATTCTCTATGTATATCCTTGTCTTCAATAAAAGGTTGACTAAAACCAAACATCAAAAAGGTTACCAGGAATACTTGATTCCTGCTCAAAATTATAATTTGAGACCATATTGACCATATTGACTCCACTGGTAATAAAGACACCACAAACTCAGTGAACGATTGAACTTGGCTGTTTTTCTCAAACCATGAGGTTCAAGATCATGTAGAAAAAGCGTGATAAATTTCTTAATTTGATTACTTGAATGCATTGCATGCCATTAACTAATCACGTCAAATTCTTTGATAACGTCAAAATTGCATACTAAAAACTTCCTTTTGTTAATAAATATGATGAAAAATTTCGAGTTTTTAAGAGGTTAGGGCCATTACCCTTAGTTTTGTGTATCAAAGGGGTAACAAAAAAGTAGTTTTAGTTAGATTTTTTTTAGTTTTACGGTTATCTGCAATCTAGGGTTTGATGAAATTACAAGATTCTTTTCTCTAAATGTTTTGAACATTTAAAATACTACTATCCGCCACGAACACGAATGAACGAATCAAACTTTCGATAAATATGTCGTGAAAGCTGTGATTCTTTCGAGGTTTTGTAGAGGATCTAGTGTCGGCTAGACTTTGACAAACCTGGTATCCAGAGGCACGTCCGAGTTATATTAATATTAACTAGAGATACAACTGTGATGGCGCCACGAACACAATGAATAATGGACAACTTGAACTGAAGGTGATGACAGAGCCGATCTGATGCCGATAGCATGGCTGACTTTCTATCACAACTTAATACGATCCCTTCATGTTGGGTAGAACTGGTATTGGCATTTCTACTGGTGACAGGAGACATCGACTTGTTTAGATAATATGGAGAAAGTAAGAATTAAGTTTAACATCATTGCCTTAAAGAGTGGTAATATTTGTGAAACACAGAGATTTTTTTTTTGGACGGATTGGTCAGTTTTTGTAGACTTAGAGTTAAAGAGTCGTCAAGATTGCTACATGTCTTTAAAGAATTAAAACTGTTTTCTTTCAACAGTTTGAAAGACAGGTGGATATCTTTAGTACAATTTCTATGAGATTAGTGAGGTTACAATTACGGCGAGTCAGCATATTGTCACCGTGTTGTTCTTACATACCATGCTTAACTAACTATCTTATTTAACTTGAACTGCAATTACCTAAAAATAATACTAAACCCAAAGCTCTGAGGTAGAGAAAAAACAAAATTACAGCAATTACAGCATCCTTATGATAAAAAAATTTACTTTAAATATAGGAAATAAATACTTGCAACCTAAAAGAACCCAATTTGTGTCCTAAGTAGTGCACATAGCAGTCATACTACGTCCTATATACTCTCAAACATACAAAAAGCTCTTACGTCTAGCTAACAACTTTCAACTCTAAATACTACAATTAGTAGAGTTTAGGTAGACAAGATCTGCAAATACTGAAGTAAACTAATCCACGAGTTTCCGGTACGGTATCGGCTCACTTCCGCTTCTCCTTGTTTAAGACCGCAAATTGGCGAGACCAATTTCGAAATTCCCGCGGTAAGATAAGAAAGGGGTCATCAGGTAGCGTTTACGAGGGAAGCAGCGATAATTGAAGAAAAAGATAAGGTTGGCGTGACAATTGATCAGCTGGTCCGTAAACGACAGAAAAAAAGTGCAACAGGTGGAGACGTATAGTTGATATTTAGGAGATAACCGTGCACATATAATAACCGAAAAGATTAAACACACAACTCATATATTTATCACCATTATGGATAAGCCAACGATAAATTGACATTTTAGTTCAGTTTAGTTGATATAAGGGAATAATATAGTTTATAATTTGTGTCAAGTTATTTAACAGATTTTAAAACGATTTTAACTAATTATAACAACATATTATAGACGTTTGCTAGGGATTTGGGATTAGAACTAATAGTAAAACAATAAAAATCTAATATCCTATTCAAGACAAATGACAAGAATCGACATTAGCACACTTAAACTAACCATTGTGAAGCACTCAAAACTGAAGCCTTACTGTATGTTAAATCTTTGAATGTATTGTGTTGTCAACCAACCGTTTCTCTTCTTTACTTCTCTGTGTCTTTTATTTTAAAGTAATGTGCAGTTTACACGCTTAATTCTTAGAAATTATACTAGAAGACAAGTAATAGTTGGAAATTAACAGGTATTTTTGGTTGCAACGTTTCAAGTAAACGAAACATCAAAATAGAAATTTAATATCAAAACGATAACGCCATATACCTAAAATAAATATTAGCATACTACATATTTATGGCTAAATAAATTATTAATGGTGTCCAGTACGATGTGTACAATGTTACGCTTATGTAAAATATATTATATTAGTTGTGATAAATTTTAATCCTTGTATGTTTGAATTTCAATCGCCATATTATTATTATCACCCGTTATTGATTTACAATCCTGTTTTACTGTATCGTATTGCCACATTGTACTAAATCCAATGCTCTACCCCTGATACATGTTCTAATTCTCTGTTCTCAACTTTACGACCCACGAAACAGAGGATGTATCGGACTTAACGACAATCAGCTGCGACTAAACGATAGACTCAGAGTCGTTAAACCGTCGTAAACGATGCTATAAACGTTAAGCCGGGCTCCCGTCTTACACCTGTAGTTAGCAGAGGGAATCAGTCTAAAAGCAAAAGGCTCATGTATTCTTGCTCGAAATGTTAGTGTACTTAGTATTAGTTACTATTTGACTGAATACAAGTCACGTATTTCTATACGAAATACAAGTACGTTTAGCAAGTACCTAGGTTTGCTGCTACCGGGAGGATAATAAAGTGTGTTTTAATAAAATATGAATAGCTTAGAATAAAATAAATAAGTCTACCAAGTTTGATCGAAATATATCGATAAACAAGCAAACTACAACGGTTTACTTATTCCCCATAAAAAATAACGTAGGAATTTTAAATTTACAATTTATTGAATTTTCCCCTTAACCAATGTCCGTAAAAACACTTCAAAATACTACATTAAGCTCTTTGAAATTGGCGTATTTTTGTTTTGAGGGTGTTAAATGAGAAACCCCAATTTTTACCCTAATAAACCCCTTATAATCCGTTAATCCATTCCCATGGCCATGTTGGTTCAAGAACTCATTCAAGTTCATCCCGCTCTACACCTTAAGCCGAATTTAATCAAAATCGGACAAAAATTACTCAAGTTATCACTTTTACGTATTCAAGGACAATGTATTTTATGTATACATATACAAAAATTTTATCAAAAATATATATATCGGCCCTGGGTCTTGGTCTTAGCGGTAATAGCTACTTCCCCATACAGGGTGAATAAAAAGTCAAGACCCCCCCATCTAATATTTTTCCAAGTAAATATACAGGGATATCCTTTTGGGGGTCGTGCAATCTTAGCAGGAAGTTTCATTTTATGATTTTGAAATTTTCAAGTGTCCCCCCAAAAGGGGGGATTTGGGGGGTAACTAAAATATTTTAAATGTAAACCCCCTTCAAGTGACACCTCATTTTAAAGTGTTTACAAAAACTTAAAGAATGGTGAAAACTAGAGGTCGCTCTCTCTTCTCTATCCAAAATGGTAAACCGTCAAATGTTGTTGAAAATCAATGGTAAAATTGGTTCGTAATGGTAATATTGGCTACCATTTTGGACAGAGAAGAGATAGCGAACTACGGGTTTCACCATTCTTTAAGTTTTTGTAAACTCTTCAAAATGAGGTGTCACTTGAAGGGGGTTTACATTTAAAATATTTGAGTTGCCCCCCAAATCCTCCTTTTGGGGGGACACTCAAAAATTTCAAAATCATAAAATGAAACTTCCTGCTAAGATTGCACGACCCCCAAAAGGATGACTCTGTATATTTACTTGGAAAAATATTAGATGGGGGGGGGGGTCTTGACTTTTTATTCACCCTGTATAAGGGGAATCCGGTAAAATGCACAGTAAAATCAAACATCCTTTGAAAAGTAACTGATTTTATGGTTGGTTATAAATTAAACTCTGTTCTTTTACCACATTCATTTTAAGTGTAGCTGACGCCATTCCTTGATAATTTGGCTTCATACGACCAATCTTGGTAAAACACCTACAAAGATCATCTCACCCCTTACTACTTACTTACTTATCCTCCTCATAATGTTCAGCTTTAAATACACACTTATTATGTGTTGCTCCAACTGACAAGTTTTGAATTAAAACTGTCTTAAATGATTAAATAAACTGATATAACCCAAACTAATAACTAGTAAGACAATTTAAAGTAATAACCAAATAGATTTATCAGCCAACAGGATTAAAAACAGGAATACACTGTTTAAAGTACAAAAACCATTTCTCCCTTGGAATTCTAAATGAAGTTAAAAAAATATGTAAAACACAATTAATTCTAATCTTTAATTATCCCTGGCTTAGTTCCCCTGTTTCCACAGAAAAGAGATAGCACCACTTGCAGTCATCGCCATCCAAATGTTACAAGCGCCGAGGTGGATTTTCTGGTAATTATAATAAGTTACTCTCCCCCAGATATCTTGGAAAGTAGTTCAGAGGCTTAAGCAGTTGTAAAAACCTGAATATTTTCCTCTTATCAGAGTTTTCCTCTTGCATTCCTTGTAACGTGGGTAATCAGCTGAAGATGGGGTAATTACAGAGGATTATATGGATTAAATGGATTTCTTGGCGTTTTCATCCAGTATCTTACATTTTATTATAGTGCTGTTTGAATTGTAAAGTAGTCTTTGCTGGAAATTCATTGTTAGTAATTTCTAATATTTAATGGGTTATTGCTTATGTTTTCAATCACAGTAAGAACCAACTTTTCTTGAGGATCTGGAATCTGGAATCTGATCCCGTCCTCAGGTAAGAAAGTAGGTACCTAAAACAAACAAGGTTTGTATACAAACCCACTTATAGCTAGGAAATCACACGGTAAAAAACACACTGAAAACTGTGTAGTATTCAAATGGTTAAAACAAGAAAGAAAATCTCTCAAAGAAAAGCATTGAGTACGAATAATTGATACGCACTATATTTGTATGGAGAGTCATAACTCTAACTCATATCTTCATAGTATGACAGGCCTTCGATATAGGTTAAAAGGTGTTCTCTAAATCAGCTTTGGTTTGTAGGATCCTCGCTACCTCACTCTCAATCCTCACGTGACACTTTCACAATCCCCTGCTACGATAGGCAAGGTATAAACAAAGTTTCAACCACCCACAAAAGTTGTGATAGTGACAAATCGTTGCTTAGAAAGCTTGTGAAGCTAATAAAGTTTATACATATAAGCCATCAGACATACATTTTCACTAATATGTTTGAAGTATCAAAAATACCCCCGCCACAGCAAACCTGCAGACCAATCGAATTTCCATTTGCCTGATTAGATTTACACTGAAATGTCTCCTTAAAAATATCCCATTTATTCCCTATTTAAATAACATTAGTTTAACAAGTACTTAGGTTTGCTGCAACAGGGAGGGTAAAAGGTGTTTTTTGTAAAATGCTACTTACTTTCCGTGTCCGGAAATCAGACTTGGCTTCTCCAAAAGTTAGCTACCGATATGTAAAATGTTAATAGTTTAGTATTAAATTAATGCATTTTCCAAATTTATCATAATATCTTCATAAACAAACAAACTACAACAGTTTACTTATTCTCCATAAGAAAAACATGGAAATTTTAAATTTACAGATTTTTGGAATTTTCTCCGTAACCATTAGGCGCATAGTATAGTAACGCTTCAATATACTAAATTATTTGTTTTTTAAGCACTACCATTTTGCAAAGAAATTGCTGAATTTTAAGTTTTTAGGTTCAAAAATGGGAAAAACAAATTTTTACCCCATTAAACCCCCCTAAAACCCCTGTTCCCATAGTCCGATCATGCTGGTTCGCGAACTCGTTCGAATAAACGTAGGTTTACACGTTTGCACCATATTTCATCAAAATCGGATCATTTTTGCTTGAGTTATCGTGCTGACGGACACATATATATATAAATATATAAATATATATATATATATATATATGAATTTGAACGGATGGTGTTTTTGGCCTCTAGGGACCTCAAAACGAAAAAAAAATCGGTCCCGCGTCCAGGTCTTACCATGAGTACTACGGTAATAGCTTATTCCCTATATGGGAAATTCGCTAAAAACATAAATTGTGAGCAAAACTGTGTTTCGATGTGAAAAAATCAAGCCACGAAATCATTAATAATATGGTTTCAGCTTGAATAGCAAAGCTATCATTAAGAATATGCTGTAAAAAGTAATGTTTAGGTAAATTTCACATGTTCTTAAGATACTATATCGTAAGATACTATTCTATACTTACTAGTTTTTATTTTTATGTTTTAAGAGAAATTACATAGTAAATCAGGAAACTGCATATATCCATTTGCCGCTACACTACACAATAACTACACAATAATAATCGAGTTATCGCGCTAACGGACACAAATATATATGAATTTGAACGGATGGTGTTTTTGGTCTCTAGGGACCTCAAAACGAAAAAGTAAATCGGTCCCGGGTCCAGGTCTTAACATGAGTACTACGGTAATAGCTTATTCCCTATATGGGAAATTCGCTAATAGTTAATAGTAGACGCCCTCTTTCTTCTTTCCTCTCTAGTTGCAGTTTGCTTCCACAGAGTTAGTGAACTTCTCATCTCACTCTGAAGCTCAACGGATTTTACAATTAACTCACTTAATTAAAACGCTATTATTAAAATCCGGCGGTATTAAAACAGCCCATCCTACACCAGCTGGCGTCTCCCTCCAAAATATTAAACCGCAGTGAAAAAAGTATTTTGCATTTTGATTAGGTAGAAAAACAACTTTAGAAAATCTTGACTAAGCGGGTAGAAGTTTTCCTCTCTTCATTATTTTCAATGCCTCAATCTCTCTCCGTGTTAAATCGCAGTTTAATCTGTTTCGCTTTTCTTTCTCGGTCGATTTTTCCTACGCGAAACTTTCCTAATTTTAATACCGACAGAGTGTTGAATACCTAGAGGAGTGTTTCGCTTTTTTCTGAGGCTGGAAATGAGTTAAAACTTATAAAATTCAGAGTCTCCTAAAGTGCCTGTCACATTCTTTAAACTTTTTATGTTTTAGAAACAAAATTTCAACCGTTTCTTTGCGGAAATGTAATGGTTGACAAATAATATTTTCTATGAACTTAGTTTGCAATAGCTATATCAATGATGCAAGTAAATTATGCATAATGGTGGTCTTACAATAATAATGTTATTCGAATTATTACAATTATTATTGATAATCGTTGGATTATGTTCAGTAAGTGATGCAAATAAATTGATTTACAAAATTCTTTGGAATGCATCAGAATTCACAAGCAAATACAGTACTTAAAATTCGTTGGGACTGGCTAATAACACACATGTATCCCTTTTATTTCATCATAAAGTCTCAACAGCCATTGGTTAACAGTAAATTATACATTTTCTATAAAAAAAAGTAGTACCTATTACTTTACTGGCTGTTTTTTTTTTATCAAATATAACTGAAACACAGAGTTATGCCAAAGCAGACATTTAATTCATAAAGATAGGCAATAATAACTGTCCATATTCCTTATGTTGTACAACTGTAATGTTTCCTGTATAAACTTTATTTTCTTGGTGCTTGTTGTTGCTATTTGGAATTCAAATAAAATTTTAAAACAAAAAAGCCTCAATTCCATCAACTATTGCGTTATTACTTATCTTACTGTTCTTTGGCCCAATCCTTTGTAACAACAATGTATTTTACAACATTTTACGTTGATTCACAACATTTCCTCCCAACAATCTTGAAAGTTATGAAAGGAACGAAACCAGAGTTTTCACATTAATCCTGAAGAAACTCGACGGAAAGTCCGCTGGGCCGGAGACCCCAAAACCCGGCATTTACATAGTATTACGGGCAGAAACTCCCTTCTTAGCTTTATTTGCGGTTTCTTGATTCTTTAAGCCCCAAATGAAAGCAACGTCTTTATTAGCCGGGAATCTGCATAGGAGACGATGTAGAATTAAAGTAGAAGCGGCCTTTGCCTTTATTAAAGCTGCAATGACGAATGCTCGCGTTCGTTTTTGTATAGAATTTAATTTGGGAATTTTCCCAATTTATGGCCGGAAATGAAAGTTTAAATCATCTCAAGTGGTTTCACAAAGTTTACATGATTATAAAGAAATAATAATTATTATAAAGTATATTTCACGAAGGCAAGTAAGTTAACAAGTTCTGTTACTAGTTAACAGAATTTGGCACGTAGGCTGTGCATTTAAAAGGGTTAAATTAAATTCCCATCAATTTTTACAATTGGAAACCACAGTAATAAAGTATATATTAATAATTTTCTAGTACATTTCAATTACTTGAGTGGCACAATTAATTAGTGCACGGTTCTGTAGTTTTACAACGATATTCTTTTGCCTATCAGAAACTAAATTCTTAGCTTTTTAAAACATGAGAGTGCCACTTTTCAAATAAATAAATATGCACATTCTTAGTATCTTAAGTTGGCAGCAGATACAGGGAAGGTTTAAGTTTTTTGCATACTTTACTAGACTTCCTAATAACAAACTTACCAAAATAATTCTTACGTACATAGGACATCCGTCACGCTTTGTGGACCTGACACCACGTAATGGATTATTTAAATATATTCACAAAATCAGTAACAGAACGAAGAGAATATTTTGACAGAAAAATCGTTCGAACCCAAGTAAGTAGAAAATTGGATTGTGATGTCAGAGATGGTATCATCATTGACTATAGAAGTCAAAGACAAAATTGACAGGGGTTTGAATTTTACAAAATATAAATATAGGCTCAAAGTAGCTGTAATTACTATTATGTGTGCACACATATCTCTGCATATGGATTTTCAAAGACCTCAGTCGAGGTAATGAGGGTATAAAGGTAAGTTTTGGTAGTTAATAACAACCACAACTCGCACATGTCTCATATATATTTTTGTTTCTATGAATCAGCATGATTACCTCTTTCTATAATCCACTTTGAGTTCATTCATTTCAAAAGAGTATAACTTATGTTTTTAAACCTCTTCAGTCTTCATTGCCTTTAAGTCAATTGACTCTTTCTAGACCCCCTTCACCTATACCCCCTACACATAAACCCCCTACACCTAGACCCCTAAATCTAGACCGCCTACACCTAGATCCCCTACACATAGACCCCCTACACCCAGTAACGTAGCCAGGATTTCAAAATAGGGGGGTCGACTGACCGGGGAGTCCAGGTAAAGGGGGGGGTCTGGGAAAATTTTTAAAAATATAGACCCTAAAACGGTCTTTTTAGCTCTCTTGGCATTGAAAATAATCAACCCCAACGTCAATACAGTAAGATTATATAATTCTACATTTAATTAAAAAAATATATATTATATTTAAGACCAGAAGGGGGGGGTCCGGACCCCCAGGACCCCCCCCCTGGCTACGTCACTGTTACACCTAGACCCCTACATCTAGACCCCTACACCTAGATCCCCTACACCTAGACCCCCTACACCTAGACCCCTACATCTAGACCCCTACACCTAGATCCCTACACCTAGACCCCCTACACCTAGACCCCTACATCTAGATCCCCTACACCTAGATCCCCTACACCTAGACCCCCTACACCTAGACCCCCTACACCTAGACCCCCTACACCTAGACCCCCTACACCTAGACCTCCTATACATCTAGACCCCCTACAAATGGACCCCTTACACATATACCCCCTACACATAAACTCCCCTACACCTAGACCCCTACATCTAGACCCCCTACACCTAGATCCCCTACATCTAGACCCCCTACATCTAGAACCCCTACACCTAAACCCCCTACACCCAAACCCACTACACTTAGACCCACTACACCTAGACCCCTACATCTAGACCCCCTACACCTAGATCCCCTACATCTAGACCCCCTACATCTAGAACCCCTACACCTAAACCCCCTACACCCAAACCCACTACACTTAGACCCCATATACCTAGGTCCCTCTACACCGAGACCCCCTACACCTAGACCCCCCTACACCTAAACCCCCTACACCTGGACCCCCCTTGCACCTGCACCTGTTGTTACATCTCTCACGTCCAACTTTTTGTCCTACATCTCGGAGGTCCGCGACTTTCGGCACCCGGACAAAAAACCGCTCCCGCGCGTCGCCAAATAAAGCCAACGGATGTCGATAATTACATAATTCAGCAGCGTCCGTAGCGTTGTCCGGGAATGCTGGCTTTTTGCACTCCGTGATTTTGTTTCCCATTCTTGACTGAGGCGAGTAAAGACTCGTGGTTTTTCCAGAGCCTTTTTCTTGTTCGGCATCCCGACCGTCGCCATGCTTGATCAATTGCTTCATTACCCGGGTTGGAGTCGTGATCGTATCACGGAGAGTAAGGCTGCATGACAATCAGCTGTACACTTTTATACTAAGGCTGCATAGCATTTAAGTGCATGACTCCAAGATCGCGAGTGCCTTTTTTTACTTGAAAGGATCATGACTAAAATGAGATGTCTTTTGATAACACAAGGTTGCGTTAATTAATGTGACTATTATTTAATGAACACTAAGATTTATAAAACAATGTATAATATGCAGGTACATTACATTACCTATAAGGAACCCAAATTTGGGAAAATAAAATTCAGTATTTAATTTATTCTAAATTTCTAAACGTGTGGTTTTCTAAATTTCTAAACCACACGGTAGTATGGATATTTTACAAATACATAAAATTACACAGAACCCAAATTTGAGAACATAAATTCAATAAATAATTCAAACTATGTATTTATACTAGTATTCGATGTATATATTATAGATAACACTATAAACAATATAAAAAGTATGCAATGTTATTCGAAAATGTTTTGTGCATTAACATACAAAACTATGTAATATACTACAATTTAACAGAGTAAGAAAATTTTTTTCAGGTTCGTATGATAATTAGAATGTTAAAAATGCATTTAATTTGCTTTATTATCTTAGTAAGTCTGCATTGAATAACTATTAATTATTGTTTTAAGGTTATAAAATCTATTTTGTGTTATATCAGTATAAAAGTTTTACCACTGCATCCATACTAAAAGGATGACAATAATCTATCATCAACATTAAAACATGTTACGATCATCTTTTAAGTTTCGAACACTTTTACAATAAACTACCTCCATAAACACTTTGCATTTTTAAATACCAAGTGTTTGTAGAATTGTTAGATCATGATTTAGCTAAAAATATGTATCTTTTTTGTATAATCTTGTCAAAGATATGATTTTTTATAAATAATAAATATCCTAGGGTCTACATGATAATAAAAAATCATAATGTTCAAACTTTCACGATTTTGAGTATTTTATTTTCATTTAGAAAAAGTTGAATAATCACACAATGAATATATTATAACGTATTTACTTTAATCAATGGTGGTTGTTTATCTCTTTTACTCCACCATTATTTTGATTTATTTTATTTAAATAACCGAATCATTCTATTCTCCGTCCCATATTCTTGATAAGCACGAGTAAAGCAACTAACATATGATAGTTGAATATAATTTATTTCCGTTAAAAAAGGCTACAAATCCCTTAATCCCTCAAAAGCACCGAGTTACCGTGAATAAATCCCAACAAATAGAAGACTTGATGTTCACCAAGTAAATTAACGACAATAGTATCTCTCCTCTACAAGATTAAGTGAAGCAAGGACTTGCGAATGACCACAATCAATTAAAGGTCCACGGAGACCTTGATATCAGCTGTTATCATTGGCTTGTGACTTATGAAGGGAACACTAACGACTGAGAGCTGATGGGTCATTTACTCCTGGAATTATTTATAAGCCACAGCCTCTTATATCTCCTTGATGAATTGCACTTCTGGAAACCACTGCCGTTATGATCTGACATCTACGATTTACGATTCCTCTTCCTTTCCATTTTCTTCAGATTCTGCTGAGTAATCTTGCCAAGTCTTGTTTCATACAGGGATCATTAGATAGCTGAAACATTATTTTGCAGCTAAAGATGTATGGGGTTTTGATTTTTGTAACAAAATGTAGGCATTCTACTTCACAAGAAACCACTTGCACTTCTGACTCCATGTTACTTGTAAAATAATTAACCTCAAAAATAGCTTAAATATCAAGAAACATAATTTACAAAACAAAATGACCTACATAAATCGCACAGAATTAACCTTAAAATTGTGTTCAGCAGTCAAAATAACAACAAATTGACAAGTATATTATATTTTTTTCTGTAATCTAATTAACGGCTGCAGATGGAACCCCTCATTTAAATCAAAGTCTAAGCTATAAAACAAAGGAACGTTCCGCAATATATGTTCAGCTGACATAAGGTTGATAAGGTGGTATGCGTGATCCGCACCACAACCCTACCAGAAACCCCTGGTTTACGTCCAAAAAACAAAGGAACTATTCCGCCACCTTGTGGTGTTCCGCAAATACCAACAATACTGATCGCATTATGCGACGGCACAATTCTAAGCACACTCGAGCCAGATTTGCTGCTTGAAAGGGGTGAGATTTCGAGTGTTGGGGGGGGGGGGTGCCAAGTACAGCGGTCGCTGTCTGTCTCTATTTCCATATTAATAACTCGTTATGGCGGACGGATCGCAATTTTCTGCCAATTTAACAGATTCGCGCACAATGCGCCCGTCTGCGCGGAAGGTGTGTCTTTGACGGGTGTCACTCTGCGCCGTTTATACCATTGTTGGCCTGTGAATACCGAGCTACCGAGTACCGTGGTTTACATAAATTACGCTAAAGGTTGTTCATGGTTGTGTTAAGGTGTATATATTTTGAATGTAGCCTACAATGTTTATTTAGTTCAAATGGAATTTAAGAATCTTAACAGCTGTTTCAACTGAACAATTTGATTCTGTGATGTTCAATGGCATTAAAAGTTATAAGGTTTACCAACAGGGTGCCTAAATTAATTGTTTGAATTTATGATAACATCTAATTTAGACCATGCAGCAACAAAAAGCTGTGATACAAAATGAGAACTGTCAAAGTAGGATTTTTTACAGAGTTATGTTTATGTTTTTAATTTAATAAATAATTTGGATATTGTGTGAATAAGGCGTTTTTTGAGTGCACAATTCATTAACTTATTGACTTTTTTTCCTATTTGTTTACAAAAATCTATTGTGTTTGTATGGTTTATTTCCCCATAGTAATGTTTGCGAAACGGAGTAGCCAGTTAATACTTTTAGTAGACCACTAAAAGATTATCTACATACAGCAAATCTATGGAACATAATTATAGCGTTCTCTTCCCGTTGCGAAGCACGGGCATGACTGCTAGTAATATTATAAAATGCAATCCCATAACGTAGAATTGACAACATAAGCAAATATTTTACTTTAAGTCAAAATATGTTAATTTATCTTGTGCGCAGTAGTGAAAAATATATTTTAACTTTTTGGTACAAATATTACAATACAGTAGTCATAGCCAAAAATATTACTGTAAACTCACAGAAGGGCTTCACTGGCTTTGACTTTGACTTTACAAAGTAGGATAATTGACTATAAATACTCAGTAGTATATAACTAATGGTAGCATCTGAATCCATATAAAATTTGCAGTCATAAATAAAGCATGGACGTAGTTTAAATTGAATAGAGTGCACTATTGTCACGGTTTCTATAGTACACACTAACCTTATAAAAGGCCAAACCGAAAGAATAGTTTACTCGTCATTTGTTAGTACATAAATTTTACAAGTTATGTCAGTATATATGAATTTTAACGGATGATATTTTGGCCTCTAGGGACCTCGAAACGAAAAGGTCCCGGGTCCAGGTCTTACCATGAGTACTACGGTAATAGCTTATTACCTAATATGAGAAATTCGTTAAAAAACATTAAAATATATTTTACACTAGCTGATGCTTTACCCTTGGTAAAATCCGTACCACTGCTGTATTTCAAAGATATCTACGCTATTCCTGGCAATACTGTAGTCCTTTTCTGAGATATATGTATTTAAACTCATTGAAATATACGGTAGGCCTATAATGGAATTATGACGAAGAATAGGTTAACAACGTTGTTCCTAACAATTACTAATTCATTCATCACTTATTTATCTTTATAATATAACTAGTAAAAGAACTAAAATGTTGAGTCAATATGTCAACAAAGTAATCAACCAATCTGGAGATCAACTCACAACCAAAATTAAAACACTCCCTCATCCCTCTCTGTTTTACTCACACCCTCCTCCCAACCAACCCCTACGTATCCGCTAATTAACCGATGAAACTTTTTGTAATTTGTTGTCGCAGGTTTTTAAATCGCAGCTCCATTGGATGCGGCGCTAATTAAAAAGCAACTTTTCCATCTGCTCGCGGGAAACCTATTTAAAACTTTGCTTCTTTTTAATTGGCTTTATTCTTTGTTAATTTTTTCACTTTTCCGAAAGACGTTCACTTGTTTATTGAATTAGTGGTTTCTTTGTTCCGGACTTTTCCTATCTCGGGAGAGATTGAAATGCATAAATTTAAGAGGTTTCTTAGAATTTTGGCTGATATAATTATTTTTACAAATTTCTAGTTTGTTTTCATTAAAATGTAAATGCTTTGTTATGTCATTATTAAGGAATTTATGTAAGAAATTCGAAGAAAATTATATGCATAATATGTTAAAAATTAGTCACGAAAAAACAAAGTGTAAGGGTATATTTTGAATTTTCCTTTTCAATTTTATTTTATCGCGATTCCGGTTAACCAATCTCTCTATGTTTAATTTTAGTAAAGGTTTTTGTGAATATAACTTGTTTGACATATAGAGTACTACAAAATAAATAAGGAAGATTTTGTAATCCATATTTTAAACGCGTGACTAATAAATACATTTATTTAGATCCTTGTTTAACCAACTAAAACTACAAGCAGTGAGATACCTTTTTTCTCGTTTCATCGTGTAAATGTCCAGTACACAGTATTCAGGAAAGCGTAGAATTAACATTCAAATGAATTGGTCTCCTTGACAACCAAAAAAAACTAACTCTCGTTTTCCAGATGTTTCAAAAGCTAACAATGTACACCTTCAAACAGCTGACTGAACAATTTGTAAATTTTGTAAATATAATGCTTATTTTTATCGTCTGGACATGTCATTGGTTTCTAAACAACGTTGTGTAATCAATGGTGATATGTTTTCTCTAAGGCGATGTTCATCTTAATCTAGTGTCAGAGACAAGACAGGGGAGATGTGGAGAGTGTTATCAAGTGGCTCTCAAGGACAACTGTCCTCTGATAACAGATGACCTTCACCGCCCTCGCAATCACAAGAACACCTCCTCCACCGCCTGTACCTGAGTTATGGTTCCGCCATCTTGGGGACAAGAACAGCTAATGTGAGCTAACAAATCACCTACAGTGTATTACCGGGGCCAATTATGATTAGGTCCTTGAAGATTGGTTTTTGTTGTATCAATGTTTAGCAGTTTTAATTATTAGTCATCTTAGAGGACAAGAACGGAGAGCTTCTAGTTTCAGCTAGGAAATGATATACGATGTTTTACTACAATCAATTTTGAATAGGTCTTTGACCATTTAACATTTGTATGTGTAAGTTTTACAGTCTTATTTGATATTAACAAAAAAGTATGCATTAACGTGAAGTTCTAAAACGTACTAGGAGGTAAAAAATATGGTTTTCATGCCAAAAAAGTTAGTGCGTTACCAAATAATGGCGTTAGAAATTTAAAAGTTAAATGGCATTGCTGTAGTTTCGTGATTACTTCTAAATATTAAAATTGGTTGGACATACTTACTTATAGTAAAACATTAGGTTGCATTCTGCAACTAGTTTGAGTACCGAATTGATGCCGTCTTCAAGGAGTACAAGAAGTGTATTTGTGTTTTTTTAGCTTTCGTATTATGGCGATCTTCGGTAGAATATGGCTTCAATATACGTGTTGTCTTTTACATCACGGTTATGGCATTAATTTAGTACCGAAAATTGTTGCATATTGCTATAAATATTCAAGTATCCACTAAAATTTCAAAAATATAAATACAAAATCATTTTTACAAGTTTGTATGCAAATTTTACTAATTGTTCTACAGACTAATAAACATATGTTTGGCGGTATTGTCTCCGTGGGTACAATAAAACCTTAATAATCCATAAAGCAAACCAGACAAATTTAAATAGTAATTAAGGTACGCATTATGTACAAATTTACGTGGGATTGTACGTAGGTTTGTACATATAGACTGTGATTATACGTATTTTTGTGTTTATGTACGTGTAATTGTGCGTGTGTACGTATGTACGCACTCATCAACTCGCTAAGATATTCTCCCAGCCGGGTAATTAGCTCATTGTTTGCGAAACATCATCTTTATCATCAAATCACCCGACATTGTTCTAATTACCTTCAGTCACGAGAGTAATTAACACTGAAATATAGTTATGTTAAGGCCAATGCGCCAAATGTGGTTTGAAATGTTTTTCTTTGTTACTGAGTTGTTGTAGCTGCATGTATAAAAACTATTTTTATAGTACTTACGACATGACATCAAAATTTTGAATCAAAATAAAAAGTGTTTTATCATTCGTCAAGTGTCTTTTAGTGAGAAAATGTTGTCATTGTTTGATCTTATTTTGTTCTAGAAATTAAATTTAAATTAATAAATTAGCTTTTTATAGTTGATGAAAATTAATCTTATTTTGTCCTAAAATTTTAATTTTAATGGATAAATTTTCTTTTTATAGTTGATGAAATTTAACAGAAAAACCTTGATGTATCAAATAATATACTTACGAATGTGAAACGTTATATTTCCATTTATTTCCTTGTAATTTTAAACACAGTACGAGATGATTTTACCGATGAAAAGAGGGTTCCATTAGGAACTAGAATATATTGTAAGCGCTTATAAAAGCTGCCTTCCATGTTTGCTTTTGCATTACTTTTCATGGACATTACCGTGGCCACAAGAATAAGGAGTAATTTAATCTTTTTTATGCTCTTAAGTAATTTCGTCTCCCAAAATCATTTTATTGTTGTTACCAAATCATTTCCCAACCTTGATGGCTAACTGAAAATGTAAAACCCATAATTGTAGAGCAAATCCATTTAAAAACCATTACAAATAATCCCATTGACAAACCTCAAAACCAATTACATTGCCAAAATTACTGCTGATTCCGGAGAGGTGCAAATGGGCAAAAACAATGCTGCTATCAAAACAATGCAACAAAATGAACGGCCAAAATCAACGAACCAAAAACAAGCATCCCCCGCTTTGTTTGGTTTCCGGTCGCGTGAGTCGGACAGCCCGCGCTATCTGTGGTGGGATTGTTGTACAAACAGTTGTGGTGAGGCGAGGCATGATGAGATGTGCGCATGCGCCGACAGGAGCGCTACTGGAGCCCTGCTCTGATATATGCTTATAGTTCACAAAAGAGTAAACATACAGTACTCCCAAATAGTAAATAAGATTAGTAAAGAACATATTGTAGAATAAACCGTAATAAATTTTAACTTCTATTAATTGAACACTTGACACCCTTGATATACAGTGAGACTAAAATATACTTACCTAGCTACCAATTGTCAAATGTTCCATGGTGCGCAAAAATTTACAAGCGTATGACAAGCTTATCAGCAGCAGCAAGTTAAAATAAACAACATGGAGCGATGTTTATCGAATATTTTAAGATGTGAAATAGAAAGAAAGAAAGAAGAAGAAGAAGAAGAAGAAGAAGAAGAAGAAGAAGGAGAAGAAGAATAATAATAAGAAGAAGAAGATAATGATATAAGCTTGAAACATGTACACCATGAACTTGGTTTTGGTACCTTCTGTCAATTAAGTAGATAGATTTTCATAAAAATAAATTTGAAACATTGGTCAAGATCAGCATACTTTAAATGTTATCAAATGGAACACTAGTCTAAATGTGATTAAATTTCAAACTAACTATGACGAGGAGCCTACTGTTTGAGTCAATAGTTGCAGTTTCTGGTTGGTAAGTATACACAAACCATTAATTCAACCTACACACTATTATACAATTTTGTTATATAAAATTTGCATTAGAATTGGATCCAGAAAGAAATATGGCCTATAAACATTTTTCTTCTTTAGAAAAACAACGTCACGAATTCATACAATTCATAACTCGAATAGAATTCATAAACAAATAAAACATTTAGATTTTCTTGTTGTTGAGAACCAGTCGGTGTTAACATGGTGTTATCTTCCAAAACACATTATCTTCCTGAATCTGGACTGTTATATTGTACGCGGCATATGGGCATAGTCCAAGCGGGTAAGGTCATGAATAGGCCTACGTGTTGATTCATGATCTTTCGCCCAGTTGGCAGTTTGTTCCCTGTCTGAAATATAAAGGCTCACAAAAGGCATTTCAATTCCCTAATTTTGAATAAATCCCTGTTTTAAATTCACGTAATTATTTAATCACCTAAAATATACCAGACGTCAAACGTTCACATTCACTCCTAGTGTGGAGCAACCCCTTGAATAAACTAATAATTTTTATTCGTTACAAAAGCAAAACCCAACAGACACCCAATCACTTGACAAAATCTTTTCACAAACCCTTCCTAAAACCCCGAACAATCACAAGTTGACACGCATCTGCATGTGAACGCATCAAATCTACACTCAGGGCGACTACTGAATCAAAGCACTCGATGTTCTAACGTATGTAAATACAGTTATAAAGGTGGTTGTAGGTTAATTACTGTAAGGGTTGCACAAAGAAACCCCGTCCGCTCAAGGGGGTATTATTTTTGAAAACGTGTTAAGTGGGCGCGAGCGTGAGGGGTGTCTTTGGCTGAATATGCATGCCATCAGGAGTGCTCACATAATATTTGCCGATCCTCGCTTTAAGAGGCATGCTTCCCTCTGCTGAATTTACATGTTTTGATCGCGACCCTCAGATCTGCAGCTGTTTAGGGGTGAGATATGATATGAGGTGTTGGACGTTCGAGTACGTTTTGTTATTTCGTTTGTTCGAAACGGTCATTGGATAGGATTGGGTTATTGATCAATAATTTCAATAGTAATTTGTGATCCCCATTCCGTGACTAAGATATGGTTTAATATAATTTTTGAATTATAATGAGATTTGAACACAATGCTGCGAATTCAACCTGAAAATAAAGAAATTATGAGGTTATGATGAAGTAAGATACACTGTGATTCATAAATTGTTTTAATGCCAATGTTTCTTTAGCCAGTGCCAAATATATGAAGCCCCAATGGTCATGGACAGCTGGATCAAGTTTAGAAAAATCTGACGTTTCTCAAGATCGACTTGCTGATTATTATTTTTATCTTTACGATTAGTAGTTATAATTATTTTATTTATCACACAAAGAAGACTAACATAAAATATTTTGCTATCTCCAAAATTATAATTTTTTTAGGAAGCCTAATCGTTTTGTATTGACTGATTTTGAGGGAGTAATGAATCGTTATATTAAGTATTATATGATTAAGTATTATTATTAAGTAGTGATAATTAAGTATTATTAGCCTAAGTATTATATTGGTGTATTATATAAAGTATTATTTGTGTTTTTCACACTATTAGAGGTTACTTATATAGATTTTATATTTACTCTGACGATGGTCAATATTATTATAGCAAAATAATCCAGAAACATTTTACGCCATATCCGTATGAAAGATTTCCAGTTTTGTAATTTTTATAATTTCACAAAAAGTAATATTGACAAAAATTGTGTGTATGTTAGTCCCTTCTTATTTCCCACTTTAGAACCTTCCCAACCTCCAAGAGGGTTTCTCAACCGTGAAAACGTCATGCAAAAACATCTTTACATAAAGCTCTCACAAGACATCGCTCAACTCGCGGCTTTACATAAAGTCAATAAAATTGAAAAACGCCCCCGTGACGTTTGAAAGCCGAGCTGCCTTACACGTCATCTCGAATAATACTGTGGGGATGAAGGATTCACTGGATGGAAGGGCTTTTCATAAAACAGTCATTAGGGAAGTATGACTTGCTGTTGCTGAAATGTCGAAAATATGAAAAAACCGACGCCGGGCCGCGCGCCATAGATCATATAGTAATGACATCATCAGTTCAGGGTTCCGATCATCCCTTATATTGGACCCCGACACTGGTACAGGGTGGCAATGCCAATGACTGAGGTTTTTTCACCCCAGTTTTGGGGTTTTAGCAACGCTCGCTTTACCGTGGTTTATGAACTGTGCACCATAAATATGTATTTTTATTGTCACCAAGGCTCTGGATTCCTTTGATTTATGTTATGTCCTCGACTTATTGGCGTTTTTTATTTGATCGCCAGAAGGGATGTCCCCAAGCGGTGGACTTTGTAGGGTCGGAGGAAAGGGGGTGGGTTTTGTTAACGTGGAATCTGTAATGAAAGTGTTTGTAAGTTATAGTTTCCCTTTCTCAATTCCAACTACTTGCTACTATTTTCCACAAATGACTATTTAGGGAGAAGACTATTTACCAGATAGGTTTGAATGAGCCAGTGAGAACCGTTCGGTGTTGCCAAATCTAACAATACCAGCTGATTTGAAAATATTGCTTAGTATATTTTTATTAGTGTTGTCAACGGGTGATGTGGCAACGTCGCACTAGCCTTGTCTTGTGATTGGCTGCCACCAACTGCAAACTTACGTGGTCCCGACTCTAAACTGTTGCGATTCGGGTGAAATTAAGTCAGAAAATTCGTAGTTAGATTAATTACAAAGTAATTCAAATTGTAAGGATGCACTGTTTACTCCCTAATAAAGTATGCATACACCCAAGTTTTGTCTGTAATGGAAATAGCACCTTCAACCAGTATGTTTTATGTGCTTCAACTTAGTACTAAATAGTTAAAGTATTGATCCAAAAGTCTTGGAAAATATATAAATGTGAAAAAATTAGTAAAAGATGTAATTACTTACAATTGGATGGTCGCCACTTAATTTCATTTCAGTTCAAAATTACTTTAAATAACCATTGTCTCAAACGTTTTTAGCTGCCATTTTGTTATTAATGGTCCGATTTCTTTTTTCTTTATGTTATTTGTTATGTTTCGTCAAGACCTGTAAAATGATACCAAACTCGACTATACTTGCTATTTGAAAATTCTGAGCTACCCCCTACCCCCGCTACCCTTAAGGGCAAAATTTTCAAAACTGACCATAATTATTGTAGGCCTTCAAATCCAAACAAGTTTCCGCAAACCGATTTCAAATATCTCAAATAGTTAAAAAGTTAAAGAGGATGCAAGTTAATTTTTTGCCACCCTCATGGTTATTTGGATTTGAAACGTTTTATGGCGCCATTTTGTTATTAGTGAACCGATATTGGTTTTCTTTATGTTATTTGTTATGTTTCGTCAAGACCTGTAAAATGATACCAAACTCGACTATACTTGTCATTTGAAAATTTTGAGCTACCCCCTACCCCCGCTACCCCTAACGGCAAAATTTTCAAAATTTATCATAATTATTGTAGCCCCTCATATCTAAGAAGGTTGCCGCAAATCGATTTCAAATATCCAAATGGTTGAAAAGTTAAGTGGGGGTGCAAGTTACTTTTCAGCTCCCTGTATGTATGTATGTAATATTCATTTTGATCAAATAGTATTTCAATAGAGAAGCCTTATATTATTTCTCCTGCTGAGAGTAACCACATGTTATGTTATGATCGAATGTGGCATGTAAATAGGCAAAAATACGTTTGACATTGTCCTTTGTTATTTCATGTTGTTTTGATCATCTTTAAACGCAATTACGCAAATATTTACAAAGCAAAAGCCAAAAATGTCTGTTTTATAAATTGCTAAAGTCAGTGGCAAGTCTTAATTTGCAAAATAATCCTTAACAGAGCGTGATTTAACGACATCATCAGTCAGAAGTGACAACAGATATCCCAGACTTCCGCTCATGATGGAGGCTTTCCTACCCTCTTAACTTTTGTAATAATTCAAGTAATTTGCTATCCAAGCTAAGGGTGAAGGGAAAGTAATGTTAAGTGTGAAGGGAATGTAGAAGTGAAACATACAGTAGCTTTTAGTGACGTTTATAATGTTAGAAAGTGTTTGAGTTAATTTATATTACTACAAAACTAAGTTTGTTGTTACTGCCTGCCGTCTTTGGAATGATATATCTTGCCAATAAAAACCCTTGATAAACATCCCCGGTTTTTGGCAGCGCAATATTAATATTAAAAGTTGAATGAGGAGATTTAATTAAATACTAGTACTATGATAAGCACGTAGTATTACAAGATATTTTTTCAGAGTAAAACAAACTTTATGAAACCAACAAATACTTTCCAATTGTTTGTCAACCAACGATTTCAACCAAGTACATCATAAAACAGGCTACCCCATCGACTACCTACTTTGTCATTGCTTCAACAACGTTTCCACTCCGACGCCCAGAATTGAATCAACAAAATGTTGTCACAATGAGGAAATCAAATCAGGCCAAAACGAGCATTTGGCGGCCAGCAAGGGGGTTGCAATTAGCATGAGGGTACAGATAAGGGGGATGGTAGTTAGTTGGTCTTCCGCCCCACTGACTTTGTTGGTTTGTTACTGGAATGGCATCGAGGATGAGGCTAAACTTGGGAAATTGATGCTATCAAACTAATACACTCAGGAACTACGGGTAGTTTAATGAGTTTGCCAACATCGAGTAAGAAAAATACCATCTATTTGTGGACGGAGAAATATTTTTTCCGGTTGTAGTTTTGACTACTAAAACTTATTTTTACAATGTTTTCAACACGAAAATGTATTGATTTGGAAACTCTTTGACGTTACAGGGTGTGTAGCTCAGCTGCTAATCGACCAATTACTATTGATATGATAAATTAACTATGTTTGTCCCTATTTCATATCCAAGCTAACCTGGGAGTGATTACATATTATTACTTCAAGCTAGGCCCAGAGGTTCGTTTATTTAGGTTTTTTAGGTATTAAGGCTTAACCATTGTTGGTTGGCTGGATGTAACCTGATACCTAGGGGCCCAACGCTCTACACAGTAATATCATATTGGTCATTGATATAATAAAATATACAAATTTTAGTGGTGTGAATTACATGAAGAACGGCTGGGTAGCTGAGTTTTTGTTACGACGCTCACCTAATCAATTATAGGGGGGTTTCGTGGCGTATAGCTCGCATTAGAAAACACCCTAGTTACGAATTCCGAATATATATTCCTTCGCATTTTACTTAACAATTAATTATTCAATTAGGGTCAACAGTAATTTCGAACGCATCAGTCATTTTCTTGTTTGATGCTGGAAATAAATGCATTGTTTCTTTTTTCAAGTCATGGAAATTGAAATGTTGTGCATGTGACGAAATGTATAACTTTTTCTTATACCTTTATTTTTTACAATAAAAGATGTTAATTTGATACATTTTGTTTTCAGACACTAAGATAATGTTATTTTTAAATTACAACTGGCAATACCATTTAACTTGCAACAGTTAGTATCAGTATTGAATAATATTTTAGTAAACTCAAACATATTTGGGAATCTATTTTGTTACATTTGAATCTAAGTAGATAATTATTAGTTACTGAACATTCTGTGCATTTGTAGCTATGAATTTAAATAAGTTATTTAAAATAAAAAATTCCAAAATAAGTAGGCCTATAGTTACAAACATAAAGGCTATTCCATTGTGTTTATTCTATCAGTAAAAATAAAGACACTATTAATAATACTCACAAATGACACACAAAACAATAAACATCAGCACCATTAATGGAAGCTCTCAAATAGCATTAAAAATCTAAATACATCCCAGAGACACGCAAACGGTGAAGACATTCTAGTGATTTAAAAGCTTGAAAGAATGTTTTTAAGTAGCTTATAAAATAAGCATTAAACCTACACCCAGAAAAACGACGAGCAGTCTTGTTTGGAAAGAAAAGATACATTATTTAATCAGTAAAGTGAAAGAGGGTGCAACCAACATAAATCTCTGAGTTTTCACCGCAAACTAGCGGCGAGAGGAGGCATAAATAAGCGATAAATAAACCAGGAAATGCTTAAAACTAAGTTTAAAAACAACTGAATCATTTTCGAGGCATATTAAAGTTAGCAAATGGTTGGTATAGTAGTAAAAGTAGTCGTATAATCTCCAATTAATAAATTATCTTGTAAAAGGTTGTAAAAGGGAAGAGCAAACGTGAGAAAAGCTTAAAAGTACTGTACACAATGTTTTGTGTAATATTTAGATTCAACATTTTAAGATTAACAAAACAAAAATGTTTTTCAATTTTTTTCAACTAACATAATTCAAGACGATACTACCCATAATAAATTAAAGCCAGGGAAAAAATTCCAAAAAAATATTATAGTGTATTCTTGTTATGTTTAGCCATGATATCTGGGTATTTTTGCAGTTTTTGTACTTTTTGAGGTGTGTTTCGTTGGATACAAAGCAAATTATCCATCACCTAAATCAAACATCTCGTCCTTTTAAACCACAAACCATTAAATCTAAGGGTCAACTCCCTGTGAGGGTGCAAGACACGGGGTTGGCGTGTTTCAAGGAGGAACCGGAACCAAGGCTGACCGGAAGCGGAACACAACCGTGTTGATATATTCAGTTTCCGGTACAACCCTTCATCATCAGGGCTAATCAAGGTCCTCATCAATAATAGCCGCATTTCAAAGTATAATGTTGGCAACCATGCACTGCGTATTTCTGTTGCGCAACCAGATACTTGATCGCCCAGGATGAGTCGATGGGTAGGAATCACGCTCTAGGTTATGTTCTTGCTTTAGGAATTATTGTTTGAGGAAGTGTAGATGGAATTATACTCTTGTTTGCATTTATTCTCCTACAGAGTAGATATTTTATGTGTGATGTAGGACTATTCTTTACTTATATTTGCGTTGTAATAATTTCCATACCAGTTTTAACCATATTGTTTGTTAGTCTACTGTTTAGAGGCAGAAGCTGGTCAGGGAGGGAAATGTTCGATCCTCGGACCATCCATAAAATGTTGAGGGGAATTGAATGATTGGACGATTTCATTTAATCGCGTTTAATGAGTTAAGAGTTGAAGATAATCTACGTCAAACTGATACATACTTTCTCCCGTTAGCTTGTACAGTGTGTAAACGGGGTAGCTATGATATTTTTAAAATTACCATAATATTTTAGAGCATTAGGTGTTCCAATGATAAAGGACAGCTTTGTCCATTTTCTTTATTAAAAGCTGAACTTTTCCAAGATCGAACCGGCGATATTGTGTTTGTTAGTTAAGCGCTATACTCAGCCACAATTATTTTAGCTGCTCAGGTACAGTAAAGTTAGGTGATAAAACTGTAGGTACAGTTTTGGTATTGAGTGTTTGACCGAACAAAGTTCAGTTTCCAAAGACTACAGGAATTTGTCTCAATTTGTTACAGTTCTCCGGTTTTGACAGCAAGTCGAATCGGATTAATGCCCTCTCGGGACTGAGTGTTTTGGTCGTAAAACACCAGCTGATTTGTAACCTGTCATCTCCCTCTCTCTCACACCCCCTGATCATCCATATCTCCCTCTCTGTTCCTCTGATTGGTCGGCTAGTCTTGAAGGTGTTGTCAAGAACACTCACGATATTCTGAGTCGTTCATAAAATGTCTTAGGAGAAAAATCAAAAGGGAAAAATCAAATCTGAGGGTTACATCTTCTTACACATCCTACGAGCAGAATGTTAACATTTTGATATTTAGGTAAAATAAAAAATACTATTTGGTCGTTGTAGATGTATTTAAGTTGCTCACACCATCTCACCAACCTCGTCTTCACGATTTGTCGGTTTACCATTCTAATTTTTACGTTCAGAAAAACAAAATAGTGTCGGTATGGTCGTCAAGAATATTGAATACCCCAGTGGTTAAAAACCTAACAGTAGTTATCAAAGCTTATTCTGTGTAGGTAAAATTTTTCTAAATATTTAGTAAACACGCCCTGTTAAGGATGTGTTTGTAAGGCACATATGTTGCTGTTTTTCTATGAATCGAATACTCCTGAAAAATAACTTGTATCAAAGTATTTGAGATCACGGAAAATCTTTACCTTGGTAAAAAATCTTTAGCACCAGGTTACATTTTTGGCTTACATTTTACAAAATGTTTTTGCAATTCCAACACGGTTCTGGTTCAAATACCAATGGTGTAAAAGCTCTTAACTTTGTTGATTTGAAATATATATAATTTTTACACCAAAGAGTGCACCAGAGAGAGCAGAAAGAGTGCATAATATTTTATGCTACCAACACTTCGACTATAGGATCCACATCACCCTCTTTTATCTCCAGCTTGACCCCCCCCCCCCTACACTTGTTTCACCGTCAGTTGGCACTCATCTCTGTGCAAATCGCCATCATCTCGGTGGTCGCCGACACATCAAACACTCTCATTGCATTTAGATAGCTTGTCTTGAGCCTGCCGAGCTTCTTTGATCCAGTGGATCGAACTTTCGGTAATTACAACCGAAAGTGGCAATCGGTTGTTTCTTCTGGCTGTACCTGTACCGACAGTCCTTTGACGAGTTTGAAATAAATCTATTAGCATTTATTATTTTTGAAGAAGCTATTGTAGAAGTATCTTCTTTCTAATATATAAAATTCTCGCGTCACAGTGTTTGTCTGCAAACTCCTCCGGAACGACTTCACCGATCGTTATGAAATTTGGTGTGTAAATTCTGTAGGTATGCGAATCGGACGTAAACTATTTCCCGTTTCGAAATTCTTAAAAGGGCTCCGCCCCAGTGGCTCTGGAGTTTCCCATTATACCTTATGAGAAATGGAATTAATGAATCTTAACAGCTGTTTCAATTAAACAAGTTGGTCTGTTCTATGATGTTCAATAGCATTAAAGTTACAAGGATTACCAACAGGGTGCAGCACTATTATTTCTTTTACATTTTATGACAACAGCTAATTTGCAACCAAAAGGTGAGTGAGCGTAGCGAACGAACTTCAACCTGGAGGCGAGTGAGCGTAGCGAACGAGCTAACCTGAAGGCAAGTGAGCGCAGCGAACGAGCTCCAACCTAAAGGTGAGTGAGCGTAGCGAACGAGCTCCAACCCAAAGGTGAGTGAGCGTAGCGAACGAACTTCAACCAGGACGTGATTGAGCGATGCGAACGAGATCATCTTGAAAATTAAACGTAACGGTACTTTCTTTCCATCGGTCTGTCTTAGGGGAAACCTATAACTTAGGCGATACGAAGTTCGCCGGGTCAGCTAGTATGTTTATAACATCGTAATGTACTCTATTTATTTTAATAAGAGTATTTTGCACTTGGGCATTTCCTTATGCATCTTTATGGTAAAGGTATTACAAGGTTTGTGTAAGATAGGTTTTATGAACAATAAAATACCTCGAATGCTTTTCTGCACATAAAACTCTGTAGCTCAGTATGTATCATATGTGTGGATTTGGTTAAGAATGTTTTAAGGTACGATTCTGTCAGGTTTTTAGGTGTCTTACAGATGTTCAAACTATAATCTCCTTTAGTAAAATGTGATACAGTTAACGGCATGTCGCCCATTTCAGTTGGTTAACACTTTGTAAATAAGAAATATAAAAAAGTGATGACAGCACACTGTCTCAGTGGTTCAATTTAAGTACGTTTTTAATTTATCCACAATAATCTAATTGAATCGCTCATTGACAGTTAATTATTTTCATAGTTGTGTTTTCCTAAAACACTAGGTTCCAGCCCGGGATCGTTTTTCATTTTACTTCAGGCTAGACCTAGGGGTGCGGCATTATCAGTTAGATTCCATCGATCCATCCATTGGTGATTTGACGAGATTTGAACCCGGTACCTCAGGGTCCAAAGTCCCACGCTTTACCTAGACCGGCTTGCTCCCCTAAATCATGCATAGTTTAAAGTACTATGCAATGTTACAACTACAGTTATAAATACACCATGACACAGACATATTAAATGGAAATTTTTTTTTAAAAAGTCTATTGATTATTTTCATCAATAGAGGACGAATTCACTGAGTCTCTGTAGCCGTAGTAGGACGCCTTGACGTCAACGTAGTAACTCCACATGATCCACAATATGTAAAACTCTGCAACTGAACATGGAAGGTACAGTGTTAAAGCGCACACTGAATATTATAGTATGATAAACGTTTTAACGTATTTGTGTAGAATTTGCACATTGTTAACTGTAGTAAACCATGTATTTAACATTGTGGATTACCCAGTGTAAAACTGAACGTAGAAGAAACAAGTGACCAACATGGTATTACATTTATGGGACCTACCAACTAGATAAAAAGTTAATAATTCGCATATGCAATGATAAAAAACAACGAGGAATATAGTATTGCTATACTACTATTTTTTACACATTTACTGTTTTTGTTACTTGAGAAAAATACTTTTTTAAATTTTTTTATAATCCTTATAGCTGAAGATAATCATGAGGGGTTGTCTAAGTTCAGTAACGCCCTTAACCCATTGATGTTCTATGTGAAAAACTTTAAATTAATTACGTAACTAATATATTTGACAAATAACCTATCCTCCTTGTACTGAAATATCGACACCAAAAGGTTGATATATGTCAGTAATAACAAATTTATATTATCACTTGCATTAATTTTCAAGTTGGAGTTGAGAACCTAAAATAAAACATCACTACTACCATGAAGTTAGACTCGTATTTTTTTAATACTTACAACTATATACTCTATTCAAGTTCAATAACAGTTTTGTTGAAATATTTACATTTTCTCAGAACAGTCTGCTGTATACTGCTATCTTATTCAATATAACATATTTATTATCAGAAGCCTCTAAAAAATCAGGCTCTGTGAGGCTACGAGATGATTGTGTCGAAGATATTTTAGCTTATGAAGTATTTTAGAAGCTTACCCATTAAAATGGTTGCCCAAAGTAACTTCCACGAAGGTTCTTCCCTGAAATTAATAATATAATTAAAAATAGTTGTTAAAACAGGGAAGCCTAAAATATAAATGAAACTGAAATGTATCTTTCATTTTGTTGAATCTAATTAATTATTGTTTTATTCTGTTATCCTATAGCTGTTGATAGGATCCTGTAATAAATTATTAACAACAGATGTTTTCTATCAACCATGTGATATTGGCTGACATCAGTAGTCAAAATATTTGCAATAATTGCTATTAGTCCAGTCATAGGTAAAAAAACCCTCTACCTAAAAATAATTCCCTAAACGGGGAAATTTGATATATGTCTAGGTTTTACCCAGTAACAACATATTACAAAGCAACATTCGAGCATGCTGTGCTACGCCAGCCATATTGGAAAATGGCGGCAAATTTTCACTTATTTGACCATATTTCACTAACTGTTGGAAATACAGAAATTATGTTCAAACAAAATTTAATGAACACACAAGAATACATATTTTTAGTGCTTACAACATTTGCCCTATCTAACATCCCAATTTTACATCGACGTTTAACATCATTATAAAATAAGGTTTTTCACAGGTTAAGATTGTACTCAGTAGATTGTGTTTTGTTATTTTATTTCTATTAGTTTATTTAACAGTGTGGTGATAAGCAGTTTCGACTACAACATTTTGCTAGTTTTCAAGCATCCCAAAGACTGTAATACATTTTATTAGACCCTTGAGAAGAAACGTACTATATTAGTACTAAGAATTATCCCTGCTTCGTTGTATACAATTCTTACCTGACAATAGCCATGGACACGTGGTAGGAAAACATAAAAAAGAACCAAATGAAGATGAAAATTTCCAAAATTGCTCCAACGAGAATCACACCGAGGGATTCCTGTAAAAAAACCTCAATGGGTAAAAAATAGATTTGTAATATTTATCCAAGTATATTCGCCTACTAAAGAAAAATCAACGAGAACAAAATTTCCAGTTTTTTCATAATTTTACAATAAAACTTTAAGTGGTTAGACTGGAGAATCGAACATGTGATAGAACCTAGAACCCATTAGTGATTTTAAACTTATATACTAATGAAACATAAAGTTTGTTCATTGCGCATTTGAACATTTTAATTTTGTGTATACTGTGTTTCCCTTGCATGCTGTACTATACATATACATTGATATATTTCAAAATTTGATATATTGCTTTGGACTTAATACAGTTTTTCTATAACTTAACAACTATTCGAAAACAAATTGATGAATGTTTTGCAAGTTATTTTGCCTTTGAATTAACATTTAATCATATTTTAATGCATTTATTTCACCTAGATTTTTTTTCAACTTCTTATATGTACTTACCCAAATGACAGCAACTATCATTACAATCAGCCAGAGTATAAACAACACAACTGTCACCACGAGTAGAACTAGCTCTGTAAAATTAATAATAAAATTCATTGTAAAATATTAAATATTTAATTATCTAAGTAACAGGTATGCATTTTAGTAGATTCTTAGTTAGTAGATTTTTCATGTGATTCATATAGCCTAAATAAGTTAGCGTGTTCTAAAAATTAGATAAATATAGTTTTTTTATGATTTAATAAAAACAAGCTTATTGTAGTAATCATATACAACTAAATGTCAAGTAAAACCTTTGGATATTGAATATTAATTAATAATAGTCAATGGTAGAAGGTAATTTTGAATCTCGCTGTTAAGTTTATTTGTTGTACAACAAGTTGTTTGCATTTTAATGTTTTAGTCCAAAAATATTTCTTTACTAAAAAGTTAAAATAAACATTACCAACAGGTCTTTGGTTGTACAGGTTGTAGCACTCCTCAGGAATCGAATGATATTCACCTGTAAAAATTAGATTAAATATATAACACTATTAAGGACCCAGGCTTTATTATATTTTTTATAAATGTGTATTCTAACGTTAGCATTAGTAGAACCACTTTTATCTGAACACTGTTACTAATAAATACATCGTGAATCATAAATATGTGAATAATACAGTCGACTATTTTTTTTTACGTAAGTTTGTTCAAAAATTTGAAATATGGGAAAATTCGTATTTTGACAGAATATAGCCTAATTCAGGTTTTGAAGTAAAAGAAAAGTATGTACTTACGTTTTTTATCTGAATTGCCCAAAGTAATCAAATCCACTCCTAGGAGAATAATAAGTACCAAAGCTACCTGGAATAATTTATTTTTTTATAAATATATCAATTGATATTTCACAATACTACAAAGTAAGAAAAGACTGGGAACTATCATGCAAATGAATGTCACCTAGTCAATATTGAATTTAAATTCAATTTAGTCATTTAAACATTATAACAATTACTACAGTGAATGCATATTTAAATGATAAATACTAATGACAATTATAATAAATAGGTAAATGGATAGCCACAATTTACATAATTTTAAAATGAGTGTATTTTACAATCTCACCAAAAAGATGACTAATTGGAATCCATCAGTTATTTTATGGAAATCAACAGAATTAACTGAAAAAAACCACAAGTGACACGAAACCAGTATGGGATCCAAAACATTTTAAGTGTTTATTAATAAGATAAGCTTACCCCAGACCAGTAATAGACCCCAAAGAGAGCCCCAAAGAGCCCCAAAGAGATTTCTGCCCCAAAGAGAGAGGAACTGGTAAATAATTCCAATTCGACCTTATTTTAGTGTTAAATAATTTGACGTGATTCTGCAACTAGTTCACTATTGTTGTACAATAACCGAAAATCATTTATTAGCCCTGATAAGATGATAAGCTTTTTAGACATTTAAGATAATGTCTGTATTTATTTATTGTTAAAAGGAAAGAATCCAGGCGCAAGATAGTCAATATGGCTACACACTTGTGCTGCGGGTTTTGCATATGATCAGGCGTCGAATATCCTGTTGTATTGGTTACACTAAATTGATGTGTGATATTATGCTATAAAACATTGCAAAGGAAAAGTCCCATAGTAAGTAACATTTTAATCAAATATAGCAGTGAATAAAATAGAACGACCCAATAACAATTATTTCCTAATTTATATAACAGTTTGTCCTTTTTAAGACAAAGACATTATAAAGAATAGCCTACTATTATTGAGTTTGTTTCTATAGCTACTTATGAATATGTATTTTTACTATGAGTCTAAAATGCTTACAAACATATTAAATTAGTTGAAGAATTTCGAAACTTACCAATCGCAATACAATGATGACTATAACTCCGATTCTCAGCTCCAAAAAGCAACAACATTTTTCTGCTTGTGGAAATTCTATTATCATTTTGAACGATCTTCACTAAAATTTGAACACGAACGGCAAAATCACCATGGTATTTATTTTTAAATGTAGATTTGTTTAACAAATATTAATTTCTACAACAAAATAATGTTCCGCCGCTAATCTATATAAATAATTTATTATAAATAACATTGACTCGTAGTTATAGGACTTAAAATATTCCATCAACAAATGTTGTGTATGGTTTCAAAAACACTCAATTAATGCTTCGCTTCAATTGAATTTCATATTTGTGCATACATTCAGTACAACTTTATGAACTTGTGGCTTATAAGTTTCAAACTTATAGATATACAACCATATAACAAAATGATATACATATACCATAAAACGTTTATGGTCTGAAAGAAATACAGTAGAAACGGTCACATTTTTCGAAAGACTTGTGTTCAGCATAAACTTGGAGATTACATTAGATTTTAGATTAAACACAAATGTATATAAGGCCAAGAAGACTAAATTTCTTGATAAAAGTATGTAAAAAATGGTCCATAAAACTGAATATTTATTGTCTACATACATGTAGTGTTTGGGTTTGTACATTGTAGTGGCATTTTACTTTTTTCACTTTTCTGAATTTTTTTGTTCAGTCATAAGAAGTAAGGAAATGCATTTAACTTTGCCTACTAATTTTCTTCAGGATGACAATTTAACAAAATCAAATATATGTTTAGTTAATTCAATAATAACAATGAATAATAAATTAATAATCTTACACGTACCTACTGTACATTGTACAATGATATCAATAAAAATAAATAAAAATAAAAACAGTAGTTGTACGATTGATTAAATTGCACGATTGTATTTAAATGGACAATTACCATTACCAAATTACCAATTACCATGGAGAGTACATTTTTTTGTTTGACGAACTTTGTGGTTTGCAATTTATTACATTGTTTATCCCGTCACCCCAATAATACAGCTCGACCACAAAGTTAAACCTTGATACTGTAACTGTAAATAAATTTGTTGAGTAAATAATTATTTTTTAGTTGTCTCATCCATAAAACTGTGGACTAAAGGGGTTTGTTTCTTTGCAATGTTTTATAGCATAATATCACACATCATTTTGGTGTAACCAATACAACAGGATATTCGACGCCTGATCATATGCAAAAACCGCAGCACAAGCGTGTAGTCATATTGACTATCTTGCGCCTGGATTCTTTCCTTTATAAATAAATACTGGCATAATCTTGCCTAAAAAGCTAATCATATCAGGTTTAATAAATAAAACGTGCAAATCGTGTTAAAAATGCCGTTTTAAAACTGAAACGCTTGGCAAACCCGTGCGTCAATATTTAAAAAGTGCATTGTGCTGAATAGTTGCCTAAATAGCTCTAGTAGATCAATATAAGAGCTGAGATTAATATTTAGTTAAAATTTGTATTTAATATACACGAAAATAAAAACAAATTTAAATCTACCTTTACACGCATTTGCACATTTTTCCTTTTAACCTAAATCGAAATCCAACGCACCCAAGCGTCTTTTACATTTCTTAAGTGCGAAAAGAAACTTCTTCGTCAAACAGAAATGTAAATAATTCAAAAACGAATTACATCAACGCGTTATACGATACGCCGTCGACTTGTTCAAATTACAGGACCCGTTGCATTAGCATAGTCTAAGAGTATTTTCCTAAGCGAGACTTTGGCGTACTTTTCGTTGCTAAGCCGATATGCATTCATTAACTTCTTTTATCGACCCCTCTTCCTTCAGAGGCTTAACATAGCAAATAATTCGTCTTTTTTCAACCTCCCTTAACTTTTATTTATGTTCATTATGGTCTTGATTGCGAGGAAAGTCAAATAACTTCGGTTTGTTTTGTGTGTTCGTAATTTGGGGGAACACGTGACGACGTTTTTACAGATTTTTGGTTTGCTCCTTGAATAAATATTGACAGTTTTGTTATTTGATTTGTATGGGAAATGGGCAATGTTCACGTTAGTAGAAGTAAAAAAAGTTATTATTTTTAGAGTAAATTGGGGCCCAGCTTCGCTCTGCTCAGACTTTGACATTTAGTGACCATACAACCTCAGGTTTACCTAGCATCTTGCACATAATCTTTAAACCTGTTTTTATCTTGGTAGCTACGACAAGAATTATGTGAGTTGTATATTTATTTTTGTTAATCCCAGATAACATTATTAGTATAGCTTAGTTTTCTTGTGATTATTCTTATCATACCGAAGTAGATCAATCATAGAGATTATATTTTCGAATGTTACACTTCGGGATTATTTCCATTTTTAATGTTCATATCAACGACTATGTAATCTTCCAACACTGTGTATTGTGTGTAGTAGTATAGTTTAATTCCATTTATCTTAATAAGCCATGGCTAAGTTGTTTGTGTTTAAGAATTAAAAAAAAATATATGTTACTACTTTTTCAAATTATAATTTAGTGTTACAGCTAGATTATCGTAAAATATCATTTTTTGGACACACGTGAAAGTAAAATTAACACAAAAAGGTAGTTGAGTAATGGAAGGTGGAATTAAATTATTAGATTGGTTACTAATATAGGTACGTTGTCATTTTTTGTTTGCATCATTGACCAAAATCACACTGTTGAGAGAAAAAATTTTGCGATGTAACTTAATACATCCAAACACCATATAATTGGGGTCCATATAATTGGAACTGGTAAAAGTAAACATAAAAAAATAGTTATTGAAAACTATTAAAATTGATTATGCAAACATTTACTCAAAACCTAAACGCAATAATATACTAAGTAGTCATCTAAATATCCAAACAAAACTCCATAACATGTTTTTTTATTCAAACTTGAATCGTAGCTTACAATTTTCTATAGTAAAAATGTGTCTTCGCAAAATTTATTTTCTCACATGATTAACATTGTTGAAATGTCTACAACGTTCACAATCTTATATTAAAAATAATACACCTCGTCCATATATTTTAGTAAGTGGTCCACTGGTGGGGGGGGGCTCAAGACGCAGGTCAGTCCAGCCCCCCGGCCGGGATAGGACCCCCCCTCGTACCCCCCTGTGAGGAGGATCCTCGCAGACCACCCCTTCCTACCAAGGTACTCCCAAGGCTCGATATCATGGCTGACTTGATTATCTCAAGAAAAATGTTCCGAGATAAAACTTACCTCCGGGTTTATGGGTGTAATCTGGTTCCAACTTAATTATACACAATGTTTACCTTTGACAGTTATTTGCTTGACAGTGTAAAACATTAAATAATAGAGATTGTTGAAAAATGTGTGTTGTGCTTTTGTATTCTTGCCATGAAAATGTTTGATAGTTTAATTTGTAAACTTTAAGTAAACTATTGTTGACTTTAGTCAAAGGATGATTTTTACACCTTTAGTTATTAGGGATATCGGACAATATTCTTGAGATAATTATATAAAGGGTATACAGAACAATTCGGAACTCAGTAAAATGGTTAAACCCGAGTTTATCAAACACATTTTAATAAAAGGGTGTAGATTTTTTTACTCTTAAAGGCATAACCCTTATAATATACCTTTAAATTGATCTCTGCGTGTTTTATAGAAATCTATCCAGTACGATTAAGGTTTTCAGTTTTAAAAATAAAATCGTGACTTGAAATGGATAGACATATATTATGTACAAATTTAATTTTTTTTTTACGGTAAAATGCTAAATATCCTAATAACTACTATTCATAAACAATGTTCAGCATAAGTTAACAGCCTAAATTGTTCATGGCAAACGTGGAAGTTTAAATAGTCAATTAATTAGTTCAGTATTGATTCATTTGCAGTATACAAAACTTACTCTATTATAATTGAATCTACAAAATGCTTAATTTTCAAAAGTTTGTCAACTCGAGTATCAAAAATTCTTCGATTTGGAAATTAGTTAAACCGTTAAACGCGACAAACTGTTTATAATCGACGGATCAAAATAACATTTTAAAAAATCTGTGAAAGACCTGTAACATAAAACAAAATAACTAAATGGATAGCTAATTCATGGCACTAACTAAACCATTACGGCGAGTTTATTTAAAGGAATGAGCTTAAATGTTAATCGGTACAAAACACGCAGTTAAAGCTATTTAAATGCTAAACAAATGTCCGCGCTTGAAAGAGTCGAAATTGGTTCTTGGACATCCAATTCGGTTTGTAGCTAGATTGGGGTAATACTGATGGTAAAAGATATCTCTGTTAAACATTTGTCCTTATAATATGTTATAAATCAACAGACGCTGGCCCAATAGATTATAATTTTTTTAAGTAAACGAAAGCATGAACAATCAATATTTAAATTTTACCCACTGTATTCTTATTTACTTTCTGGCGTAAGTATATTTTAACGTTGTCAAAAATTGTATCTGTTTTCTTTGTATGAGCTCGAATTTTCTTGAGCAACTCAAATAAGTAGAATGATATCAGTTTGAGTTAGTTCCTTACTTATAAAAAAACATAGTTGTAGTGAAAAAAACGTTACATAAAACTTAACATAGCCTGAAAAAAAACTATCGCCTTTTCTCCTGCTGGTGTTTGATTTTATTTTATTTCAACCTCAAATTTAAAAAAAAAGCGTAAAGGTTTGAAACTTCCACATTACATTTAAATTTGTGCAAAAATACTTTTACTTTATCACTTCAGAGACGAAATTTGCTATAACATAATTTCCTCTACTTATCTTTCAAATTTTGGCAGCATTTTGCCTACCAAGATCACAAAAACCCCTGGTAAAAAAACTTTCTTCTCTACGAATATTGAACCAACACGTACAGTACTTTATGTGATGTAAATACATTAAAGGCAAGGCGTCTTGCAAAATATAACAAAGAATTTACTATTTAATGAGAAAATTTATGTTTGTAACTTAGTTTAAAAACGTTGCATTTTTAAAACGCTTTTTAATTCAACACGAATCAAGAACCTAAAATTAAACTTTTCTTTAGTAAAAAATGCCAGTGTTAAATAAGAAATTAACTAAGTATATAATAGAATATTAGGCAGAAATAGACAATAGTTTGATTTGGACAAGTAAGTTATAGTTATCAGTTAGCTTTAACATAGTAAACAAAATATTCCTGTTCTTATATGTGATTTTAGACACCTTTATCATTTTTTTAGTGGAATGTGTGAGTACCGTAAAATTTGTTCCTTTGCACTACAAAACAATATTCTTATTCTCCTGGTTTTCAATTCGTAATCATGTTTTTACGACGAGCCAAGGTGAGTAGTAGATCGACTATATATCACATCTAACATTGGCTTAGGATACAATACAGAGTACTAAAGATCTAGAATATCAAAGGGCTTCAAATAGTGTTATGGGAAGACAGGTTACTACCTATAGATACAAGATCCCATTTAGAGGGCGTTACAGCGGCAACAGTTTTATTATTAAAAAATTAAGTAGGTTGTTCCAGAGTGAGTAGTATTAAAAATGGTGGTAAAAATAGTGGTGGATTAAAAATAACAAACATAGTAATTGCGGCATAGCACATAGCAATATTTTCATCAGAATGTGTAAAATCTTGAGTCGGTCCGTGAGAAAATAACTTTCGCATTAAACATTTAATATGTAAATTTATAAGTAAGAAATTTTTAAACTACTAAAGTAATTTTTTGAAACTCAACTTAAATAAAAACCATATTACCAGCTTGACAGTGTAATATAAGGGTTCGTCAGCCGTTCCTCTTATTTATAGATGCAGATATTAAAACCACCAAAGGGGCAGTTAGTGTCGTGTTCATGTTGACGTTATGGCTGTCATTTTGCCGCCAAAACATCACCCAGCCCAAACAGCTGTTTTTACTCGGGACACAATTTGCCCGTATGACATAATAATGTCGCAATTACCTCCGTTATGGAACTCTCCCTCTCGATGCACGTGTTTTACCGGTAAATTCTGTCATATTTGGGTTACCGTAACTTTATTAGTTTTTAAATTAAATTTGATCTTCAATTAAATGCAATCGAAGCGTTAAAACATAATATCTTGGTTAAGGAATCAATTTGTCGATATTGATAGGTCCATATAAATTGAAACTACTCAGCAGAAAAGTATATTTTAATTTAAACTAAATTTAAGTCGAAAACTGAATTTTTCTAATAATGTAAGTAAGTATATAAGACATTTTTTCATTACAATTTGTCAGTTTAGTACTGTAATGACAGTCTTAAAACAACCCTGTAGTTTTTACGAACTCAAGGAGGTTTATTTTTTTTTTATTTGTCGTTTTTTTGTCTGTGCATTTATTCTTTGGTAGAGACATAAGTGGTTTAATTACAAGATATGAATACAATGTAAATGAATTACTATCGCTTTAATGCACCACATTCACTGATATTTTAGGTTAACATTATAAACTTCTATCATATGTTCGTGAATCGCTTATAGAATTAATTAAGTTTTTCAACCTCTGAGGTTATTTGGATAACTCTAGCTGAAAATAATGATAATAAAGACACCCGTATTTAAATATGTCATATTTACTTTGAAAATTAACTTCTTTTCAAACTCACATCCCAGACAATTTATAACATCATTGTCGTGTAGTTAACTTTAATGTAATTAACAAAAGATATCTTAAGTAAATGATATAATTAATTGACCAGAATGTTTCTAGAAAAATCAAAGTTTTACATGTTTTAAAATGGAATAATAATAAATAACAATAGGACACAGGTATAAGCTAGTTTTTAAATTCGTTAGATTTGGTTACCGCATTGAAACAGTTGCAAACAGCTTATTATGCCGAGAAAATGTAATTTATTTTATCAGCTTAATACATTGTACTCAAATCAAATCACATCATGTCGATTGTTGGTCTGTTCGGTGAACTTGCTCGTAATATAAACATACCATAAAAATTAATCAAATCCGTTTTTCATTGCTTAAAGACCTTGTGGCAAACGAAACTTCAAATCACTGTTTCGATTGCGTAATCGGTTCCTCCAATCAAATGTAATTTTTACAATTTTGCTATCAATTAAAAATCACCAGAAAGCTACCTAACAAAATATCGACGTTAGATAGTAATAAGATCAGTACATAGCTTAGACTGTCCCATAAAAAAATCTTGAAAATACCAACATTGTTTTAAACAGTGTAAAACACCAACAGATATACACGAATAAACTTGATAAAGAAAATTAGTTCAAGTAGAGTTATGATAATTTACGATTGATTATTTGTTGAATATTAACATGACGGAATTAAAACAGTTTTCACTTAGCATTCAATAATATTTAGAACAATCAATTAAACTACCAATATCCACAACCCCTAAAACATAAACTGTATGCTTATGGGTGGTGTTGGAATACAAGGTTACTCCAAAACACCCCAAACTACACGTAAACTTTCCCCAAACGTGAAATGAGGGTCGTATCTCAAGGGGTGAAGCCACGAAGCGTAGTTTGATGCAGAGCTACAACACCTGTGATGTGGTCGGGGTGCAATAAGAGGCGGTGTAAGGCAAAGTAAAGGGTTACAATATTAGACAGCCTCACCGCGACATGTGCTTCTGACGCCAATCACACACCCTCCGAGTATATTGCTACCGCACGTCAAACTTTGACGTTACCGCATCTGTGGCGAGAGTGCTGTTCATGTTTGGTTGAAAACTGTGTTATCTTGGGAAATTCTTAGTTGTTATCGAAATGTGCAATGTAATTAGTATTTTGATGATGTTTTTTGCGTAATTTTAACAGTCGACACATGCTTAATAAAATATCAACCGTCCTTTTTCTCGATTGTTTGGATTAAATAGTTCAGTACTGGGTTTGGTTTTTGAATGAACTTATTGATGAAATGGTCAAGCAAAATAAATTTTAGACCTTCACTCGAATTCCTTTACTCATAAAATTTGAACTCGTTTATAAAAGACGCACTAAAGTCCATAGAAATAAATTTGTTACTAGTTTTTCGTTATTTTTCATGTCACATTCTTGTGTCAACTGTTTCCTAGAAATTATTGATATTTATCCTGACTACGAACACTATATATTTTCTAATAATTTTCAGTCTAGTAATTTTGGATGGGTCCAAAACTTGGATGATTGCAAGACTACAAATAATGTTATACAGTATAGCCTACTGCTAAACTATTTATTTACTCTATGACTAGGGATGCTCTCTAAGAAAACTACTAGTAAAATATTGGGAGTTTATCAAACACTGGCACGATGTTGAAATTCCAGGTTTGGGCAAGTAACTTTAATATAAGATGGTTCAAGTTTAGGTTGCTTAGAGATTTTAGTCAAAATATTTATAAACACAAATATTTCCAATAGAATACGTAAGAATAGAATACGATTTCCAATACTAATATATGTATGCCTGTACTGTAAAAATTTGCATTAAGGTAAACAGATATATGAATGGCGATTGATTTGGACCACTCACGTCATCATTATCATTCCCCAAACCGGAAACATAATACTCACTCATTTTTTAACAGGAGTGATGTTTTCGTAGAGATTTCTTTAAAATTGTTTGCATTAACAAAATTTGTTTGGACCTACTTTTCAACCTAAAGAAATAAGTGATTTAGTGTAATGTGTATGATGTATATAATGTATAAGGCGCTTTATCAAACTTTGACGAAACTGATGGACAAGAGCTAATCACAAGTCAGTAGTCAGTACTGTATCATAGTATTCGCTTACCCTCTGTTTTCACATTGCAACGTATTCTTTCCAAGTACGTGCACTATCTGGCCAAGTAAACATTTACCATTCAGTTTCTTTACTCTAGACCTCCTCAACCGCGTGTCCTGGTATGGTAATGTTTTGCCCGGGGTAAGAGCAAGTCCAAGAAGTAGGAATCAGTCATCCGTATATTCTCAAGACATGTTGTAGTTCCCACGGTGCTACCCTCTAAGGAACACCCCTCCCCCACCCCAACAGGTCGTCCAAAGCATAAGATACCTTGACTGCCTTAAGCTATGCTAATAACTAATCTACATAGTCCTTTGGGTCGAAAGAGACGTCTTCTGATAATTTTTCAGCCTCGTTGAATTCCGTGCCATTCGTATTGAAGTACAATCATGTTTGGAAAGAATAATAATCTTAGTTTAAATCATATCCCATGAATTACGTATTTGGTTCAAGAGTAGACATACCATCCTTAGAACTAAGCTAATTTTTCATTCAATAGAAAAAAAAATAGTTAAACAAGGCACCCACAAAGAGAGCTACAGTCACAATTCTATTTCCTCTCTTAGCTGTCGATACTTTGACCATTTATGGTATTAGAAATTAAATGCTATACAGAAATTTGTCCTTTCAGTTTGTTTGTGTAAAAGCAGTTTGTTTGTTTGTTCTGTGTATATTACAGAATCAGCAATTGACATCATCCCACACTCTGCTAGGATATGACGTATACTCTCGTCACAGTCAAAGACTTCACCCAAGAACAGGGAAATAGTTTTAAGGCAAAACATATTTCATGGATTAAGTTAAAAATAAGTGAAACGGTTCAAACAATCGTTTAAAGTCATATATTAAACATTTCGCTTCTGATTAAACGTAATTATTTCGTCATTTGTGTGACGAAAGTGGTCGAAACATTTTCCCACCATTACCTATACAATTCCGTCAGTAAGCACACGTGTAGATACAGTTGAAAACTCCAACCACGATGCCGACTTGTACAACCCAATTTAATAAAGTCGGTTTAAACAAAGCCCCGCCAATAAGACTGAGCTCCGCACTTTCGAAGGCAAATAAGGGTGGCTCGGGGAGGGACCGGCAAATCCGGTGAACACAACCTTAAAAGAAAGCTTTTACAATAAAAGTGTCGCACCTCTGAAAACAACCAGATCGAATATGGTAATTGCGAGATAAAAATGTATGAAGCTAGATTTAAAAGCCCAACTTTTCTGGAAGCAAAGTAAACTTTGTACTCGGCTGGATAAAAGGGGCCGGCTGTTAATTCGAGGTAAGAATTTGTATGCGATTCTGAGGGCTTTTGAAGAACCCTTCCAACGGTGGCTTTGGAAATGATTAAACCCGACCGCCCAATCTGCATGTTGGATCATCTTCAGAGGACTCGGTTCCCTCGGGTTTATTTCACAGATTTGTTTGCTCGGGTTTAAATTAAAATGCTGAAACACACCAGCATCACCAGCTTTTACAGAGCAAATTAAAGAACTATTAATTGCGAATGCAAAACATAGTGTTGCTTCTAATGGTGTGAGGATTCAGATTCACGCATTAAATGTACTGTAGAATAAAACAATAAGCAATTACACATCTACCATTAGCTGTTAAAATAAAACTGAACTGAACACCAACTTATTTTTGTTTATATTATTTAGTTATTAAACAAATTAAATTAAGAACGTTCTTGAAATGTACTCCCCTTCAAAAGCCGGATTGACCCAACCTTCAAATTGTCTTTAGCTTATCCATTAGTATAATAAGTATATGAGGGACTATGTTTACTCTATGGTTCAAACTAGTGATTGAAAAAATAATTCATTATATCATAATATCCCCTTTACGGCACATCTAGGCAGATTAAATGTTATTTTCGTTTATTTATTTTTGTTTATTAAGGTTTTTATTTACTGTTTGTTCCTTATTATTCTGACAAATTAAACACTATTTTAATGAGCATAACAATCCATTTTTAAACTATTACTTGTTTCCTTGTATTTCAACCAAACAGTAAAGCAAAAGTGGTTAGTTCTACCATTGATTTTTATTAATAGTCAAAGGTTCTACCCACGATTACTAGAAAAATACCGGTATGGATCATAAACATAAACAAATGACGTTGTTGGCCCGAATCCTATACTAATATCATTGAACATATGTTTTGGCGTCATTTGTTTATGTTTATGATCCATACCGGTATTTTTCTAGTAATCGTGGTTCTACCCTAACATAAAAAGTAAACATTTAGTCGACATCAGCACCCTCTAAGCGTTAACAATGCCCGTAACATAGACTTTATATTTTGCAATAGTTTGAGACATCCACTATTCACTATACAAAGCCAGCTTTATCAGATGTTGACCTTCATACCCTAAAATACCCCCGCCGCAGCAAACCTGCAGACTAAGCGAATTTCCATTTGCCTGATTGGATTTACACTAAAATGTCTCCTTAAAAATATCACATTTATTCCCTATTTAAATAGAATCAGTTTAACACATACTTAGGTTTGCTGCAACAGGGAGGGTAAAAGTGTTTTTTTATGTAAAATGTTAATAGTTAGTAAGAAATAAAAACATTTTCCAAATTTTGGGAAAAATATGTTAATAAACAAGCAAACTACAACAGTTTACTTATTCTCCATAAGAATAACATGAGAATTTTAAATTTACAATTTTTTGGAATTTTCTCCGTAACCATTAGGCACATTATAACGCTTCAATATACTAAATTATTTGTTTTTTTAAGCTCTACAAAATTGTTTGGAAAGAAATTGCAAAATTGTATGTTTTTTGGGTCAAAAATGGGAAAAACCCATTTTTACCCCATAAAAGCCCCCATAAACCCCCGTTCCCATGGTCCGATCATGCTGGTTCGCGAACTCGTTCGAATAAATGTAAGTTTACACGTTTGTACCAAATTTCATCAAAATCGGATCTTTTTTGCTCGAGTTATCGCGCTAACGGACACACACACACACATATATATATATATATATATATATATATATATATATATATATATATATAAATATGAAAAATAGAAAAATAGGGCTACTATATATAAATAAAGATTAAACATTAATAAACTTAGTACCCAAGTAAAATTATTTATTAAAATATTTACTTTAATAAATAATTTTACTTGGGTACTAAGTTTATTAATGTTTAATCTTTATTTATATATATAAATATATATGAATTTGAATGGATGGTGTTTTTGGCCTCTAGGGACCTCAAAACGAAAAAAAAAATCGGTCCCGGGTCCAGGTCTTACCATGAGTACTACGGTAATAGCTTATTCCCTATATGGGAAATTCGCTAACAGAAAATAATCAAACCACATGATTTTCATGATCATTGGAGTTGGCGATGAACGTTGATCGTCTGATCGGTCCGTTGATCAGTGGTACTAATGACGTCACTGGAGCGTATGACCCTACTGTTTGTGTTTTGTTTTGTTGCCGCCAGGCACCGCTCGTGTCGTTGTTGTTTTTCCGCTAGACTTATCGTAGCTTAAAGGCAAACAAACATGTGATATTCACATGACGGTTGGGTAAACATTTAAATTATTTCAATTTGGTTTGTCTGACTGGATACGTTAAAATTGCTCAGTTTAAATTGGTGGATAAATGTGTCTTGTTTATTTTTCAGCTCATTGAGTTATTCTAGATATTTATTGTACTGTAATTAATTTTTACGGGTGTGTAAATTACTGAAAATAATGAAACTGAAAGGCCAGCTAATTGTAATATAGCATATTTTATAACAACACTGTCACAGTAACAAATACGAAGAGTTAAAATATAATTTTAGACTGGAGCACACTCTGTGGATGGGTCTCTCAACTGTATTTTTCTAGAAAAAAATGCTACATCTGGTTCATATGAATGGGATATTTACTTCAGTATATTAAGGTCAATATTCGCCTCAATTATGTACGTGTTAAGTCAATGTTTAAATAGGAGCGTCCCCGTTCTTCATAGCAATTTAATAATCCTGAGGCTTTACCCTTGTGTTTTTTTTATTTGCGTTGACGAAATCATCAGAAATTCCACATTTTATGAACGATATTCTTCAATCCATATTTTCACGAGCCGTAAGAGGCTCTCGACGTCCTAATGATCGAGCTTTGACGGTTTGTCGCGTAATGACAATATTTTGGAGGAGTTAAGAGCGGCTTGGAGTTGATGAATATGTATCAGGCAGGCTCACAATTATAACATGAGCCCTACACTGATACTCCACTGCGACGATGTAACAGCTGAGTTAGTTGTCAGGGTTTGTTTTCGTTCCAAATTGCTCTTAATGTGTAATTGCAAGGTAAAACAGCTAAAAAGTCTTTATTGAAAAAAAGTAATAAGGATAGAGTCTATTTATGTATTGTTTACATATGAGAAATTTACAGTACTACAAAATTGGCAAGACATAAAAAGACTCGCGTACTATCCGCTACATACAGCCACATAGATTAAAGGAGTAGCATAACTTATTTGCGTTATCTACAGGTTGTCCAAAAACATTGCACTGTTTTTCAATTAGTTTCTTGTACCCAAGAAACATATTTTACAATGTCAGGATTTTACATTGTTGTATTTTTAGCTGAAAAAGTTATTATCCAGCTCGATAGTAAAGTTGAAACGAAAACACGTTTGTAATTGGTACTTTATTTGAACTAATCACCGATAAATTAAATAACGTGAGCAATCAGTCCGTGTTAACAAACCGTACATCGGACTCCGACTGTCGGTTCAAATACATTGCGATTGAAGTTTTATGGTGGTTGGTGGTTTTACTAAGCTAAATGAACTATTAACTTAAATTTTTCCACCACTGTTTACAATTTTTTTCACAGTATTAGAAAGTCAAACTGTATTGCTAAATACCATCATTGTGGTACAATCTATTTTAAAACTACAAGCAATACAAGAAAATATGTTTTACATTAGTTTACTTGTGTTGGTCTTTTGCATAAAAAAATGTATTCGTCGTGTAGCATAACTTGGATGGGAGGTTATAAAGTATTTCGTAACCAAACTTATTGTAGAGATATGAGTCACTATATTTGGGGAAATGTCTTCTTTGGGGTTAGGGGAGAGGAATTTATGTTTAGCTGGGATTTAGAGTTCCAAAACAGGTTTCATATTTTTGTAAGTTAATATTTTTGTGGTAGCCTTAGTTCTTGCAGAGTATGCTGACACAGGTAATTGGTTACGCGCAAATAAATACTTAAAATTAATGCTTGCCACTGAGAAAATAGAGAATAGCAAAGGTCCATATTATTTTGTTGGGGACCTCTTGAAGATAAAATACAAAACCCTTCAACATATATGAAAAATCTATTAAGTCTCTTTAGGCATAGCTTGTAGATAAGTTAAATTAAATCAATTTATTTGCTATCGAACAACTAGAATAGTGGAATAGTGCTCGACTAGTAATCAAAAGTAGTTGCTTTGATCCTATGAAAAGTCAGTACATGTTTGATGGTTCGAAACTAGACCCAGTTGTCCTTTATCATTGGCTTGTTATAAATTGTCCTGGCTATGGATAATTATTTTAGTTAGTGGCAGTGCCATAATTTAACACCCAACCTTACCTCATCTTCATTCAAAACTTCATACCTTGGTGTTTCAGCGTCGAACAAAACTAATTAATATAATTATTGGTATAACAAAATATAATGTAATTATAACAGTTAGTTGTTTGACTAGCCGATTGGTTATAGTGATCACATTCAAATACAAACGCTGCTGTTTCGATTAAATTCGCATTAAATTCTAAACCTCCATTGGCCTGATTAATTACGCTAAAGGTCGGGATTCAATAGTAACGAAACCAGTGTTAGACCACTCACTTAAAGAAAACGAAATTGATTCAAAATGTAGAAAACTTTCAACATAAAATTGAATCTAATCTTAAAGTAAATGTACAAAAACTATTTATTCCAATATCCAAGTAAAACTCCAAACTCCCCAAAAAGCTCCCAAAATACTGTTGAGACGGGGGAAGGGGCCCTGCGATAACTTCGGGCGCCTAAATAAATTTCATTATTTCACACCGGAGCGAAGTATCCCTATAAAGCCCAGGCGATGGGATGGTTTCATGAAATGGTCAGTTACCGCTCGAGCCCGCCTTTTTGGCCACTTTTGTCCGTGAAAATTGAATATAAATGTGCGGTTAGCTCCCTCGAGCGCAGTAAGGCGCCGAACGTCTTTATCAGATGAGCGAATTGGGCCCAAGATATTGCTTCTCTCTTTTTCTGTAGAAATGCATGGCTTTATTATCATGTTGTAGTCTGCTTGAGTAGAAGGCCTTTTGTTCATTTCTGACACAAAGTTGTTGGAGATGTTTGGACTGTGGTACAAGTGTAGTGCTACTGTCTTGAGTTATTTTATTGACTTTTGGATACTAAAGACGTCCTTTATTTATGAACCCGCTTTAAATTTTTTTTAGAACTAATGTGAGCCACTCACTGACTGTGATGTTGTCTAAAATTATTTACCTACAACCGTTTTTTAAAGTAGCCATTTCAGTTCAGTTCTTAGAATTGAAAAGTTTCACTTAACAGCTGTTTACTTTCATATCAGCATAGTTTCTTTTCATGTCAGCATAGTTTTTCTCATATCAACACAGGTAACGGACCAATGAGGTTCAAGTATTGAGAAAAAAGAATTAAAATTGTAATGCTTCAAACGTCAACTAATCAGCTGATCAGCTGATCAGTTGACCAATTTAATTGTTGATCTGACTTGTTCCTGTTGATACTCGCGTATTCTTAACCTAAGTTTGTGGAAGTTAAAGGAAGGTAGATTAAACTGATTTAATAATGTCAATTAGTGAAAGTTGACGAGATGGAAATAAGAGAACAAACTGTTTATAATATTCTATAATATTCGATGCTGAGATCTAACTGTAAATTAACTGTTTCACTATAATCATTCAGTTGTCAAAAACAAAATGCAACATTTCCCTAATTGTACCTGATGCAGTATTTATGGTAAGAATGCTGCTAGCAGAACACATTCCCTGAAAAAGGTATCGTATTTTTTAACGAAGTTTTACAAACACGTAATTACAGGAAATCAGCTGATTATACAATAAGTCGTTGCATCAATTTCCTTTCATTGGCACTGACAATAAACGAAAACAAAACCTCTCTAAGAAGTAATGAGTAGTGATTTTTAGTAATTAATCACCAGATTGTTAGTAACTAGAAAACTTTCGTAGGTAAAGTAGTGTACGCAACTCACGTTAATAGTCTTTACGACACTCGTAGAAGTTTTTCAATACTGATGATACAAATTTTCTACTCGTGTCGTAAAGACTAACTTAACGAAATCGTTGCGTAAACTACTATTTCGCTAGTGATATTTATTTCTGTGTTAGGAGAAAATATGTTATAATTTCCTATCAAATCAATGTTCCATTCAGTTTGGCTTGGCTTAAAAGATGGCATAATCGACAGAAATCAGTTAATTTACGTCCATTTTGTATTTTATTTCTGAGTGTACAACCTACATTTAAAAGTGAGGTATTTTCACGAAGAAGGTCGCCACGATTAAACTTTGCACTGTGTATTTAAAGATGATGTAAGTAAGATTAGCTTAGGTTAAGTTAGATTATGCTAGGTTAGGTTATAATAGGTAATGGTATGTTCGGATATGTTGGGAAGGGACAGAATCAAGGTCCAGATATAGTATCAATCATAGCTTATTGTGTTGTGTATGCTAGTATGAAGTTGAAGTACATTAATGTACAGATTCGTTTTCATACGAAATGTATGTGAAACGATTAATTTATCGTTATTACGTATATTTGGATGTCTAATTACTGTAACAACAACAATATATAAACTTCTCGCCTCACGCCCCTGACATATAGTGTAACATTTTCAAATACATATTAAAACAATCCTTCAAGTTTATGTTGTTTTAACTCGTCTGTTGTTGATCGTTGATGATTGTGAGTGTAGTGGTCCTCTAAGGGTAAACCCAAGAGCTAATCAAGTAATGCAGCCCTAGCGGCCATATTGTTGCTAATGTCGTCAGCTGCTGAATTGATTGTTGACTCAGTCAGCTGATCTCCCTTCTTTCCCTCGTTGAGTGATTACATCTTCGTTGGGTTTAGTGGTCTGTGGAACCTCAAGTACCAGTGATTAAATAGGGAACAATCACATAATATAGATTGCGAATGTTTGACCATCTGAAATATATGTTAATTGTTTACTTGTATAGGTGGTTTATTATGGCTTTAATAAGGTATAATAATAATATTTTTTAATATTTGGTATTTGGGGAGTATTTGGGTTGCAAATTTGGTACGGAGGCCGCCGCCTGCGAATCCATGGTAACGATGCTCATGGCTTCTAGTCTTAATGCCAAACACTAAATTTTATCAGCACAGTTCACTCTTGTATTGAATCTGCTGACACTTTGATTTGCTGATTCTACGCACAGTCCAGAGACCTATAATTTTTTTAGTAAATAATTCTAATAGGCTAGTTACTAAACTGCGTGACCCTTTGTGTAAGATGTTAAGATTGTGGTGCAATCTAAAAACGGAAAGTATTCGATATACCTTTGTTGTTGCCTGCGTTCTTGTAGGTAAGATGATTGTGTCAAACTAGACATTTCTCCATCTTGTGGAATCATCAGTGGATTCTTATCACTAACACTATATCCTAGGAGGATGACAAAAACATCTTAACTGCAAGAACGCAGGCAACGAAACCAAAGGTAAATCTAATATAATTCAAGTTCTTGAAACTTAGACGACAAACATTATAACGGAAATTAGTTGTCATTACAGCAACAAATGATTACTTTACTACGTACGAAACAGTCATCCGAAAGTAAAACAATTCTAGATAAATTGCGCTACGTTTTAGCCTCAGCAGAGTTCAGGTTGAAAGATTCCTAACTCTACCAGGAGAGCTCGACACGATGTTTAATGTATGAGCTTCAACCAAGCGGAAGCCTGCTAAAGCCTTTACCTCCGCCATCCACAACTCTTCGTTCAACGTTCAACTTCGCTGAGCTAACCCAGCTTTTTCTTTGACACCTGAGTTGTTTCGCAGCTTAAATATTCAATATATTTAATTTTGTTACTTTCATTGATTCCTTTACTCTAAGGATTTTGTCGTAATGTTTAAGTTGTGTTTTTATTCAATAACTCACCAATTAAAATTTGGTCGTAAATTTCTTGATACGCTGTAATACAAGACAAGTGTTTTGTTTTTATTGAGCGCATGTCCCTTTCCCAAACGACTTTGTCTATTTTCCACATTGGTATACATAATAGCTGAGTTCCACTTTGAAAGTTCTAGGCTTGTAGCCATTGCCAACAAAATAGTTATGCTTTGAAAACTTAATTATATTTTCTAAATTTGTATGAATTTACTTTTGGAATTATAAATAAAGAAAATTATTAGAGTTAAAGCAATAAGAACAAGAACAAATACAGAACATTTTTCGTAAAAATGGCTATCAATGTCTGTTTTTCATCGTATTTTCCTGACAGGCTTTGGACTTAAAACTTCTTTTTTTCTGCAAAATTCGGTCGAATTTTTTGAACTGCTGAGTTAATGAAAGCCGTGAGTCTATGCTGTAGTGCTATAGGCCTACGGAAAACTGCATCAACTTAATTCAAACTAGTTTTAAGCCACCATATAAACTACCGATATGCCTACTTGTTGCATTATTTAAGTATGTTATTGGCTTTCGTGTTTGTGCGACATTTGAATTACTTAATAAATTGTAAAAATTTCATTTAATAATCGTCATCAATTACGAAAAAATAGGTAAATTCATCCTCCCGCCGAACTTTGGTGTGAATTTGGTTGTCTTGTATATTTTCTGTTTGTTGACTTGCGACTACGTTAATTAATAGGAAAGAAAAATAATACCTAAGTTATGGCTTATGCCACTTTCAGAAACCTCCCCTTCCCTGCCTCCTTGCTGCCGGATTCCCGTTCTTCCTTTGGGGTAAGTTACCTGGTGCTCATGAAGAGGTCCGCACCACAGACAATGGAATATTATATTGTCTGTGTCCGCACCTTCCTCAGCGCCCAGGCTCGTCTCCAGCCACCTCCGAAGCTTCAAACCTGCCCTTGTTACTTCAGTGGTAGGGACCAGCCCCACTGGCCATATTTAACCAACCGTAGGAGGGACTGGTATAACGTATTGTTTAAGATCACAAGCATTGAAAATCCAATGTTATTTTCTAGGAAAATTTACAAAACAAAAATTCAGCATATATAGAATGGAAATATGGTGCAAAAGACTATTGAAAACCAAAACTGTTCAATGAAGCAGTAGATAAAGAGCGTATATTAAAAATGTATCAAAATTTAAAAGTAATGGCATATGTGGCTATCAAAGCTATAATATTTTATACTTTCAGATTATTATAATCAAATCATGTGAATGAGAAAAAATTATAAGGGTCAATATATAAAATGCTAATTTTGAGACATATCCTTCCTCAAGATGATTTTCTTGCAATCATATAATGATGATATTTTAAGTAGCCTAAACAAAACAATTAATTCCTTCCGAAAACTAACCTAGCAAACTTATTTATACTTTGCATTTTCTATCTAAACTTACTCTATGAGCTACAGGATTCAGAATGTATACCACAAGCCATTTTTCTGAGGCGTAAAACGCTGCAACTCCTGCCTAAACTAGTGTCTCTTTTTTATGTCAAAAATAAAAACGTCTATTAATCGCTTTTCCATTCTAAAACACTCATAAAATGGAGGTTGGTTAAAAACTTATGTAAAGGTTTTTTGCAATTTTCTCAAATATCACACAATTTAAACTTCCGTTTTAAACAGATGTTTCATCACAGTGACTCTGTACTATTACTATTGAAGGATTCTGAAAATTATAATAATATTTCAAAAAAAATGTTGTGCATTATGGCCGTTTTATGTAAGAAAATACAAATATTTTGAAAAAATCATAATTTGTCTGTTATTCCCTACCTGTAAGGGTGTAGAAATCTAAATTAGTGCCATTTTGTCACAAATACTAAGTAGTTTTAACACATACAAATTTTTAACACTAACTTCGTTCCACCCTGTATATGTTTAGGGTCAAAAACTATAAAAAAAAACCATTTTTACCATATAAACCCTCGTTCCTAAATAGCCCGATCATGCTGGTCCGCGAACTCGTTCGAATAAATTTAGGTTTACACTTTTATACCAAACCTCATCAATATCGGATCATTTTTGCTCGAATTATCGTGCTAACGGACACATGAATATATATAAGAATTTGAACTGATTGTGTTTTTGGCCTCTATGGACCTCAAAACAAAAAGTAAATCCGTCCCAGATCCAGGTCAATGAGACCTACGGTAACATCTTATTTCTTTATTTTTATTTATTTAATCCAACAGCATAAATCACCAATTTACAATTTTGATATGTATAATATGACCATTACATTTATTAGTTTATTTATATTTATTCCAACGGCAATATTATTAATTTACAAAGTGGATATATATATAATGACCATGTAATAACAATGCTATCAAAAAACTTAAATCTAAATTGATTCAACATTTCAAAAACAACATCAGTGACAGGAAAATTAAATCTGAACATGACTAGAGAAACAATACAGCGATGAAACATGACATCTATGAAAACAACAACAATGGAAATATCCGATGATAACATTAACAAAGTAACTCAACCATAGCAAAATTAACAAAAATACAAAAATAAAGGTATGAAAATTAACAAATAACAATAAGTGGCACACTAGGCTTCGGGGGCAGGGGGCTATAGGACCCGGTGGCCGAGCGTCTGATGGCTGCGAGGCTGTCACAGAAGAGGGTTAAGGACTACTGATTGCCGGATCGTATGAGCCTGATAATAGCACTGTGCTGGAGGTAGCTTTTTTCTGCATGTTCCAGCTCACAAAAAAGCTGTTCCGAGTGTTCCCTAGTCCTAGTGGGCACCCTGATATTGATCTTCTTCAGGAGGTACGGGCGACTACCTTGCTGTTGAAGAGCTTGAAGAGGAAGGACACATCTGCCACTTGTTTTCTGCATGCTAATGGCTGCAACCTGCAATCCGTAGGATTCTGAAACAATATCGATGGGGACTTCTAAGTAATTGAACCAATCTTGGCGGTTCAGGAACCTAACGAATCGTCTCTGGACTGACTCTAGCTGGTCTAAAAGGACAAGGGACTTGTACAAGATGGTTGTTGCTACGGAGTCTAGCCCATCATTTACTGTTCGACACATATGTTGCTAAAGTGCTGGTCAAACTCAAAGGAGGAGTCAATTAGTGAGTAGTGACACCAAGGTCCTTCTTGTAACTGCATCTTTCCAGCAAGGCTCCGTCCAAGACAAAGTCATTTTCAATGACATTGTTAATCCCTATATGGGAAATTTGCTAAAAGGATAAAGACTGAGGAGAATAAAAGCAATTGGACAACCATAAAGACATCGTAGTTTCATGGATAAAAATTCCCAGATCACATTATAGGCAATTAGAACCAAAAAAAGGAACCACGTGATCAGTGAGTGATCACAAAAAATAAACGTCACGGTCACACTCGAACTCGACTCACGCTCACGCACTCGCAGACAGACACGCCAAGTGCAAGTGCATTGTTTTGTTTTATTTATGTCATGAAATTGTGTTATTTTTTAATGTTCCGTATTTATTCGTTACGGTTAATTTTATTTTTGCCAAATTGTAGTTGAATATGATTCAACTTAATGCATTGCTATTCGTTAATAAATCGTCTTATATAGTTTGCAATAAATCAGTGATATTTGAGTCAGTTTTAAAAGATTAGGCTAGTGTACCTTATCTTGGACCAAGGTTTGATGCAGGTTAAATGTTATTCTTGTTCTTATCAATTAAACTCAGTTATTAATAATTATAACAAAACCTGAAGCAAGGCAACTCTAAGTTTAGGCAAATTAGCAAGTATATGAGAGGGCCGAGCATAAACAAGGCCTGATAGGTTACAACCAGGACCAACTGATATGAGTTAACTTAAAGCTTAAAGTCATGGAAAACACTGAGGAATCACAACTTGCTAGTTATGAAAGTTGTAAGCTTTTGGCCTTATCAACATACCAGTCCGCAAGCGAGAGATGTGAAAACCAGAATATTCTTACAACTATCAAAAGAAAATATGAGGGAGTAATAAATTCCCCTAGAACTTTTGAGTATATCAATGATCTTCATACTCTTTTGAAAGTTTTAGAAAAAAGGTGTGAGCTACAACCAACGGACATTCATGTCTTAGAATATATTTATAGTGTTCTTAACATAAAGACACACAATTTGGATTATCATAAAACAATACTTCATGATACAGGCAAGAGTAGGCCTACTCACAACGTCCATTCCAGAGGTAATTCCTAATTCGCATTGAATAGGCATAACTTATGTTAAGTGAACTTTAATTTACCTGTAGCCAAAATTTATCATAAACTTAAGTTAATCTATGCTTATTGAGGATCCTTGTCAGTATTTATTTACCCGTGTTTCCTTACACTGGAGTTTGGAACAAAATGTTTTAAGACTTATTGTAAACCTACTAAGTACTTAAGATGTGTTTCTTAATTCGTTTGTAAGTTAACAAAAGCTTAAAATGGTAATTCTGGGCAATTAGGCCTACTTGGTCAACCCCAAACTTTTTCTTATTTTACTACGGTCATAAGGATGTTCTCAGAAAATAAGAAACCTATAATTCTAGCCCCGCAAGGTTAGGTTAGGTTGGGTTAGGTTATGACGCTCGGAAGCCAAACCTAGATATAACATGCACATATCATAACCCCGATTCAGGTTATCAATTAACCTAACCTAACATAACATAACGGGACTGTCACAACTGACCTTCCGTGCGTCTCCCGCAAGCCACTGTTATCGCGTGGACTTTGAACCTTTTTATTGCTCGGCAACCTGTACGATGGCCTTGCGGGGCTTGAATTATATGTTTCTTGTTTTCTGAGAACATCCTTACGACCACAGTAAAAAATGAAAAAGTTTGGGTTTGACCAAGTAATTGCTCAGAATTACCCTTAAAATAAGTTACAATAGATAGTGCAGCTTCTTTGATTTGGTTTGAAACATTAAATTCAATGTCCCAAGGACACGACGGTCACTAAGTTAAGTTAGATTAATACAATGCAATTCAAAGATAATTTATTCACAGATAGGCCTATACAAAACAGGATATACATGAGAGAATGTTTTTAACTGGCTGCGGCAACCTGTGTGACCTTATCTAAACCGGAGACCGAGACAGTGTAGCCTACTTGGTGAGACTGTCACTGCAATTTAGATCAAAATACAGTGGAACTAACCTGCTGGATGATATAAATAGGAATGATATCAACCTCCTTATCAGGAGAACTGCAGACGGGCGGGAGTTAAACAAGCTTCTTTGAACTGAATGGCCAAATAAATCATTTGAATCATTTGAACTTTTTGAGGATATCCAGTTTGCCTACTTTTTAAGAAAGTCATGTAGGCTAACTGTAATTTTTTTGAGAACAGAATGAATGACGTTTGGTGGGTAGAAAGGAACTAATGTAAACAGTGTCGAAATAATAAAACTTGTGTTCTAAATGGATGGAACAACCTTTGATCTTTACCGACTTCTGGCTGGAAACGATGTTGTAGGCCTAGGTCTAAACACCAAAAAAACTGTTCCGAACATTAAATGTTTCTTTCCAAAAAGTACCACAAGTGTTTCTTAATTTGTTAGGAACATTTGTTGTAATTTATGTAACTTACAGGTGTTCCAAACTCCAGTGTAAACCTGACTTTAATATTGCTATCCTGGATAACGATTAAACTTCTAGGGCCTACAGTACACCATAGTAAAACCTAACCTGAAATTACTTGACAACAAATACTGGCTAACTAAGTTACTAACTTATCTAAACTAGCCTAGCTTATTTGTTAAACACTCCTTTAAACAAATAATCTATTATTAAGATAAATGATCAAGGACTAGGCCTAACCCAAACAATTAAGACAGTCTACCTAGTCTACTAAGCCTATATATTTTTAAGCTTAGGTAGCACTTAGGTTATTATTGGGAGCCTCTATGTATCCTACTTTAATACTTTTAATTGAAATTGTGACCATACGAAGCTAGGTATTTAAAGCCAAGTATGTATGAATGGAGATGATTGTAGGAGGAGTGGAGCCTATGGGCACAGAAAACATACTACTATTACCTACCCAGAATGCTAACCACGTGGTAAACAGTGTTAAGTACTCGGAGAGAGCTTTGCCTGTCAATTCGTAGGCAGCGCCACCAGCATCGCTATGCTGGTGCATTGTATGCTGGTGGAGCTACTCATGAATTGACAGGCCTAGCTCTCTCCGAGTACTTAACACTGTTTAACACGCGGTGAGAATTCTGGGTAATAGTAGTGTGTTTTCTGTGCTAGGTATGGGTTATAGGTTACTAGCCTAGGTATTTTTGGCTTACTTCCAATGTTTTGGTTAGGCTAAGTCTATTTTTTTCTAAAATTCCTAATGACAGAGGCACCACTAAGAGAATCAACCAATTCCGTCAGTTCCATCCTTCACCTTTTATTTTCTGTGAGCCTATCCTACCAGCTTGTCTATAAGGTGTAGACTTCTATTGAGTTGTTCAATGTGCATCAAAAGCAACAACTGAGATGACACTATGAATCCTTGATCCTCAGTTATCTCATCTCTCATGCCCGGGGAAACAACACATCCTATAGTCCTCGCCACCCTAAGTTGAGGCAGCCAAAGGCCGCACTAGATATACGCCGTGCGGCCTTGGGCTGCCTCAACTTAGGGTGGCGAGGACTATAGATTAGGCATTTACCGGTATCTGGTATCTGACTTGATGGTCAAACACACATAGCAATTCTAATAACCTTGCTTATGTATTGAAAGGCTTACTATGGATTAATGTTGTTTGAAGGGATTGTTTATTGTAGTTTAAGCTGGTTTATTTTTTTTATTTTATATTCATTCCAACAAAAAGACCATTATATAATTGATAAATGAAATTATACAATCATATAATCATGTCTCTTGGGTCTCAGTACATGTCATAGGCCTTCATAAAACTAGTCCAACTTGTGCCTACATGAAACCAACCTTCATAACTGTGTACAAATAAGTTGTTGTAGTCTTATATCCTTCATGAAAGGAAAAGAGTTATTTATCTTTGGAAGACAGGTTGTTTAGCCTAGGCATTGTTAGATATTTACATCATATATTTAAAGTTGAAGGATGAATAACTTATTGAACAAAATGTCTTTTTCTGTAGGAGATGTCCCACTTCAGGCTACCAACAGTAACACAGTGCCTACATTTCATTACTCCCCTCCAAGGCAAAGTTCCTCTGGTGTTATTGGAAATGGCAGCCTAGATCAGCAAAGATTAAACACAAGAGGTATCTTAAACACTTGATTAGATTTTTTATGATACATATACATAATTTACAGTAAGCACAAGCAGTCTGGGCACACGGTTTCTTCTCTACTAGCCGTTCTGTATACATTTCACCCACCCCCTCCACCACACCTAGTCACGAAGACAGCTCGTAAGAAATGACATTACGGTATACAAGTATTTGACCAAAATATTGGACGTTATCTTGAATTTTGAACTTCCGAATCTCCGATTTCTTTAGACTATTTCCGGGTAAATGCACATAATTCGTAGTCTAAAATAGTCTTAAATAAAACAATTTAAAGCCATTTTTTAGGCTTGTCGTATGGATTTACTCGACTATATTGATTGGAATGTCTTTTTCTGTAGGAGATGTCCCACTTCAGGCTACCAACAGTAACACAGTGCCTACATTTCATTACTCCCCTCCAAGACAAAGTTCCTCTGGTGTTATTGGAAATGGCAGCCTAGATCAGCAAAGATTAAACAAAAGAGGTAAGATGAGAGAGATATGATGAGAATTAATCGTTTTCATCTATCAACTCTATATCACCCATGGTTCATGATCGTGAATTTTAGGCCTATATTAGTTGTTACCTTTTAGCAAGTTTTCCATATGGGCTATGGAATAAGCTAATTACTGTAGGTCTCATGGTAAGACGTGATCTCGTGACCGATTTACTTTTTTGTTTTGAGATCCCTAGAGACCAAAAGTAACATCTAAAACTGAAACCTCTATGTAGCAGACCACAGAATCAAGTGAGCGTACATACAAAGATACGCCCTACAAACGATAGGTTTATACATACACAGGGTTGCCACTGGCATGAATTATTTCATTCCACTATGGTGGCAACCCTGGACAGCAGCTGTGATCAAGCATGTTACCGCAGACGACCTCTAGGTAATCACTAGGTCTGCGGAGTAGCAGTACATGTGGCCATATGAGAGCATTCACACGTGCAGTTGGTCGTTGTGCTGCTGCTGCAGCTCTCATATAGTTTTGTTATCCATATTTTTGTCGAATGAGTGAAGAATCGGTTATGCCTTTGGAACACTTGTCTTGCAGAATACCACAAAATTAAGAAGGGAAATGCGTGGGAGGATGTTTGTTGTATTATGGTCTCAGACTTAACAAAACATTAAATTACAAGTCCCCAGAAAATATATTATTCGTAGAAACAGATGCCAGCTGCATCAAAGTTACTATATCTCGGCACAATTGTTGCTTGTATGAAGTGCTATAAATTCAGAACTAATTTAAATAACCATCAGAGTTAAAATGATAAAATTAATAGAACTTGCGTTTGAATAAAAAATGTTAATAAATTTCCTTCAGTAGTTGTTAATTTTAAAATATTGTTATAAAAAAATGAATATTATAAAACTATACAGAATTTTTTGGTAAATTGTATTCAAGTCTAAAAATACCAAAAACATAACATCAGTTAATAAACAACTGAGTGGTATCTACAAATAATTTGAAATTTCCCTATGAAACCGCCTAACAATAATGTTTAATTGATTCTGATTGTTACCTAATTTTCATTATTCTAAAGCTAATTTATTAATAGAAAAACATTGATAATTGTCAATCAATGGTCACCTACCTCGATGTAAAACATTGAACATCAATGTTTCAAAAACAATTATCAAAATCTATGTCACACCTGCAATCTAGTCACTGGAATTATCAATCGTGAAAACTTGTGTGTCGCTGGGCTGCGACAATTCTAGTGAAAACCTAATGACTTCCTAGTACGTAGATTTGTCCCTTGTGTGAACCAGGCATTAGATGTAAGCTATTTTGTGCAACAACTGTAATTATTTTTCCTACACATTTGTGTTCTAGTTGTAACTGAAATTTCCTCAAGAATAGGGAGTAGTTGGCAAGATTTTGCTCGTTATTTAAAGGTGCAAGAATGCATAATTCATGAAATATCACAGGATCCAAGATTTGCTGACGATAAAGCTAAAGCAAAAGCGGTGAGTATTTTTAAATTCATTTTTATTTGGAAAAGAAAGTTTGTTAAAAACTTAAAACAAATTACCTTTTGAAAAGGCTCTTATTTTGGTTTTTGATTAGCCTATTTCCTTGTTTTAGATTTGACTTTGAATAGATAATAACTAAACATAGAGCTCTGTGTTCCGAAATAGGTCTTAAAACAATCCCAATTTTTCAATGATATCTAAACAATATATCTACTGTTTGTTAATAATTACTGGTTTTGAATTTTTCATTAACATTGTGGTTAGAATCTCCAATTGTTAAAAAATGCCATTTACCTATCTTGCTGAACATAGAGTAAGAGTTTCCTAATTTGAGAAAATTTACTGTCAAGTCAAACCAATAATGTTGGTTCACATAATTGAAGGAAGGGAACTGTGACAAAATTACAGAAATATAAATTTAAAATATTGTACAAATTTAAGAAAACCGAATCCATATTAAACAAAAATATGCCCGTTGCAGCAAACCTGCAGACTAAGCCAATTTCCATTTGCCTGATTTTATTTTCACTTAAATCTAGAGATTTAAGTTATCCTCAAATCCGGATCACACCGGGAAACTTAATTTCAAACCATTCTTGAAAACCAACGATTTTCTTTCAACATATTATTCTAACTCTTGGAAATTTTGAAAACGCCATGTTGTGTCTTATTTACAATAAATTTCCAATAACACAAAACCTCTTGGGAAGATAACTATGCAACAACGGTGATCACCTGATCGGAAATTAAGTAAAGAAAAAAAGGGATACCAAAATTTGTGGTTGTGTGTCATTAAAATGTGTCTCACAGAACTTTTAATTTGGGTTGTGTGTAAAAAAAACACTCTGTAGTTAGAGCCAAAATATTTAAATATTCTCAGAGGAATAAAGTTTGTAAAATTTAATCATGTCATTAATAACTAAACTAAGATTATTGACTTGGAAATCAAATAGACAGAAAATGAAGTTACAGACATTTTACAGGCTACAAGATGCATTATTGTTTTAAACAAATATAAAGTTTTTCACTCGTCTTAATATTGACTACTTATCAGATGAATATCTACTGTTTCAGATGCTTCACGAATATGAGAATCAAGCTTTACCTGAAGAGTTGAAGGTCAACCTGATGAAAGCACTGAAGTTGGCAAGGCGGATGGACATTCATGATATCGTGCAAAAACTTTTCCTTAGAGAAATTTGAATTTGACATGCAAAACTATTATTTTAATTTAATAGAGTGTAATGTGTCAGTGTGAATATTGTTGTTTAACTAAAATGTTACTTAAATAGGTTGAGGAATAAACTGCAATTGTAAAGATAACCGAGTTGTTTTATAAAACTGCTTTCCTACAAATTAGGTGCTGCAGCTTCAAACCTGGTAAAACTCTCCTACCAGATATTTATGGTTTGAAACTAAACAAGGATGTACACTGGCTTTTATCATTGACTATACAGGGTGATTGATATAAGTGTGCCAGCCGTTTTATTCGAAAACCATAAGAGATATCAAAAAAAGTTAAACGGTAAGTGCCTTGGACTTTTTATTTAAAAAATTGTAGTAAAGTCGAAAAAATTATTTTAGCCGCCATTTTTCCAGTATGGCCGCCAACTTTGATTTTTCTTACGGAACACCCTGTATTTCATGATGTATTCTGGCAGAAAATGTAATTTTAAGACGATTATATTCTTGTGATTTTTTTCATAAACCTAACCGTTTCAAAGATAATAATGGTTTAAGTTGTGAAATTTTGAATGGTTTTAGAATAAAACAGCTGGCATGCTTGCTTAGGCCTGTATCAAAACTCATTCTCATGCAAAAATTTCAAAACTTTAACCATTATTATCTTTGAAACGGTTAGGTTTATGAAAAAATTTACAAGAATAAAATCGTCTTAAAATCACATTTTCTACCAGAATACATCATTAAATACAGGGTGTTCCATAAGAAAAATCAAAGTTGGAGGCCATATTGGAAAAATGGCGGCTAAAATATTTTTTTTGACTTGACTACAATTTTTTAAATAAAAAATCCAAGGCACTTACCATTTTACTTTTTTTGATATCTCTTATAGTTTTCGAATAAAACGGCTGGCACACTTATATCAATCACCCTGTATATACCTACACCTGACTATATATACCTGTAGGCTGTCAATGCTTTTAGCCAAAGATCCTCTAATAAGATCTCTAGGATATCCAATCCCCCTTTCACAATTATTCAAAATCTCTCAAGATGTGTCACAGAATGTTGAAAAAGTGTATTCATTTTACACAACTCTGCTAGTCTGTCACCTACGGGACCGAGACCATGGTCAGAACAGTAAAAAGAACAAATTACCTGAGGGTGATTTTTCCCAAGACTGCGGGCTTTGTCTAGGATTTAGCACCGATTGGGGAAGACGATAACATTCCCGTGACCGTGAGATATTCAACACGGACAAAAATAAGGGAGTGAGCCAGCCCCCCCCCCATAGTAATACAAATTTTAACAATATTAGTGTTGTATAATCTGAATTATTTTAATGAAAGATGCGCGAAGACATGCAGTGATATTTCCCGAATAGGTGAGGGTAGTGACAGAATGAAGTTAGTGCTAGTCCAGAGTGTCTACTTAAAATGACTTACTTCAAACAAATATTTTATCTACTTCCTTCAAAATATGTTTTAGTTACCGCAGAAGACATTCAGGAGTTTGATGCAATGGCAATGATGTAACATCAAGTTTGCAAGATGTTACATATTTTCCCGTGATCGTCAAAGACGTGGATCAACTTTTCTCAGACTGTGGAACTAAGCTACGTGGTCAAAATAATAGTGAAATAAACAATGACATCATCATCATAACTGATAGGCGATGACACGGTTGGATTATGCGACAAGTCGGATTAGCCGAGATTGAATTAGTGGAGTTCTACTGTATTTAATTTTAATTTGCGGGGACTTAGTGCGGACATTTTTTCTGACACATCCTGAAAAACAATACAAATCCGTAGTGATTTTGACTTGATAGGCTCTTTTATACCTGTTTAGCATATAACAATACAGTTTCGGGATTTGATACCTAGCAGTCAAAATTTATTTATAATTTATAAAGAAGGCTGTGAATCGATGTTCTCTCTGCCAAAATGTCAATCCTGCAGAGAATAATCTTTTTGTTAAAATGTTCTAACCTTTTAATGTTTTTGACTTAAGTATTGTAACTTTCCTCATTTTGATTTTATAGTATGAATTGACCACTGCGCGGGGTTGGGATATCCCCGATCTCCAACCTGCTCCCGTGGCGATACAATTAAATAAATACCGTTCGTCACAAGCCTGTGTTCTATCCCCGAGAACCATTTATTGTACGTGTGTGTCTATGTAGATAGATACAATAGATTTATTTCCATAAACAAATTTTATAACACAATCTGTTCTTGAGATGAAATAAAATAGTTTATTTCTTATTGTGGTTCTTTTATAAAACTTAATAGCTTGAAACTTAAAACTCAAGCATTTAGGGAAGATTTTATGAACCTTGAAGAGGCATAGCTCTCAATGTGTTAGGCTTTTTGGAGGTGATCCGGAAGGTCACCGAGGTCGAAAATTTGGATTTAGCAACCTACTACCCCATTTCATGCAAGGTAAAATGCGTTAGGTTACTGGGTTAATATAGATATATAATTATACAGTTGATGACTGGATTAAATAAATTTAATTTTAAGATTATACTCGTATAAAAAAAAAATATATATTTTTACTCAGACAAAACACTTTTCAAATCCAAATATTACAGTTAGCAAATCCACAATGGGTTCTATTTTGTTTTAGCGAATTTCCCTATAGTAGCTATTACCGTATGTGGCATGGTAAGACCTAGGCCCGGGACCGGTTTACTTTTTTATTTTGATACACCCAGAGGCCAAAAACACCATTCGTTCAAATTTGTATATATGTATATATATATTTAAAGATTTATATATATATGTGTCCGTGAACGTGATAACTTGAGTAATTTTTGTCCGATTTTGATAAAATTTGGTTTAAAGGTGTAAGGAGGGATAAACTTGAATGAGTTCGCGAACCAGCATGATCGGACCATGGGAACGGGGTTTTATGGGGTATAAATTGGTTTTTCTCATTTTTGACCCTCAAAACACAAAATTTCCCGATTTCTCTCTAGCCCTTTTTAAAGAGCTCAAAAAAAAAAAAAAAAATTACTATATCAAAGTGTTTTTGTACGGTTATTGGTAATGGAGAAAATTCAAAAGATTGTAAATTTAAAATTCCCATGTTATTCTTATGGAGAATATTGTAAACTTTGTAGTTTGCTTGTTTATGGATATATTTTGATCAAACTTGGCAAATTTATTTATTTTATACCAAGCTATTAATATTTTACCAAAAAACACACTTTATTAGTTTCCTTGTAGCAGCAACCCTAGGTACTCACTAAAACTTATGTAATTTAAGTAGATTTAATTGAAAATCAATTCAGACAAATGGAAATTCGCTTAGTCGGCAGGTTTGCTGCGGCGGGGGTATTTTTTTTTTTAGTACTATCTCTGTTTAACTAAATCTAAAAAATGTTTGCTTTGTATTAGTGTGGCTAATGCAATGTCTGTGTTATTGTTAATCTGGCTTAATAAACAATTTGGTTTGATTTGATTTAGATGGTGAGAAGGTGTCCAGACCCCCAGTAAAGCCTCTAAACTTTCTTGATCATTTTGGTGATGAAGATCTGATGGCCATCTCTATTCCTGACTTATTTAATGAGATTGTTAACCAACTTTACGAAGGTTTGTACATCTTCTACTGCCATACTCATTTTAAGCTTACACTAATTTAACTACCCACTACTGTTGTTGCTTTCACAAATAAGTGTGAGCCCTTTTTAGCATTTTGTGACAAACAATAAAGTGGGAAGGTAGTTTTTGTGGGAAGGTAGTTTTTGGATTAGACTCTTTTGGTAATTTATTCAAGACTTATTTGTGACATTTTACACTTTCATTACACACTCTCAGGCAAGCTAAAGACATGCAATCTCATAAAAGACATATATGTCCATAGAATGCAGCACGAAGAACCAGAGAATTGATTTGCTTAGGTGTCTAAAAATATGTATGGTTATTAAAATTAGGTTACCAAAACCATGGATTAATTTGACTCAACCTACTCAAAATACTAGTTGATTTCAATGGTTTTTTACAATGTATTTATTTTGCTGCTAATTGACTAAATTAATCAAACTTAACACATTCGCTGCTGAAACCTTTAAACAGGCGCTCGCCAATGGCGGCGAGGCCCGGGCGGAGCCCCGACGCGCTAACTGAATCAGCGATCGCTATTGGTATTGAAATATCTCAGTAAGACGAATCACAAAAGAGCATTGGTGATTGTTCTGCGTTACTCCGAAAGTGGACGTAGTTCACTGAAACACCCAAAGGTAGCAGCACTGCCTGGATCAATAACCAGAGTCTTTGTAATACGGCTCGAACTGAGAAAATCCCCGAAAACGGGACAAAAGCATTGCCAGACGGGATTTTACGGGCAATTTTTGTACCAACCTACACCAGAATAAAGCTCGCATTATAAGCTACAGGCTGGTAAAGATTACAACGTTCCCCGACAATGGCTGAGCTCACATTGAAACAATAAACATGACATGGCGCGCTCCCCCACCCATCCATGCCAACAATCACAACATGGACTTTGATAGTTGCTTCACAACTAAAGTAATAAAATCCCTTCCAAAGGATGAATGCAACCCTTCCATGTTAAGAAGGTGGGAACTGGCATTCCAGTATATAACCAACTCCAGAACTCCCCCCAACCTTAACCTAAGATAAACCTGTCCAAGCAGCTAGCTAAATACATAATAGGCCTAGTTTTTATATAAAATATTATATGTGTGTGTATATATAAAGTTGTGTACATAGTTGTAAATAGACTAATGAGATGTGGCAACCCTGCATAGTTGACAACAGCCATCAGCCATGAAAGCAGCCATCTTGTAATTTATAAACTCTCTCTACACTTGACAAAGTCCCTTAGGGGACAAAATATTGTGTGCAAAATATTTTTCTACTTGTTCTATGGCCTACCCACACTTCTTTCAAGGTAAGCTAGCTGCTATCCTCCTTTTTCTACCATTTAAAATAAAGTTTTAAGATAATCGAACTGACATCCCAAATGTTTTTGAAAAAGATTGTATCCGCGATGTTGCTCGTACAGGTTGAGAGCGCAGACTGATTTTTGGCGAATCCCCACCCCATACAAAACCGGTTAAGAGCCACTATAACCACCTACCCTCAGGCTTCACCAGGAAACGCACGAGCTCTAACCAACCACATAATTAATGTTGTCCATAGGGGTTCTTTCCTTGGTAAGTACAAGTAGTGCAGACTTTACTTTCACAGTCTAAGCAGCTTAAACATAACTAACCCGCCCTTAGTCAGTTTGACTGCAGATTAAACACTTTCAAAGTAATGCTCTTTTTTTGGCAGGTTGGATGTGTGAAACTGATAGCAACATGTCGAAAAGAAGAAATTCCCTATCTAGTGGAGACCAAATGGATAAAAAACCAATTAGGCCTGTTTTGCCTATTGTTCAAAAAGGTGTTATATCTATCACATTGTTTTTTATTATATTTTTAGTTGTGACCTTGGTAATTTACAACATCCATGAATTTTTTGTAAACTTTAATGTCACTTTTATCAGTGGTGTACTGATATATTGTGGATTGTTCGCGATTGCTGTTTTATTCGACAGTATGCTACTAACTTTCTATGACATTTTATTGCTCATCAAAACAATTCAGTCTAAGGGTGTAAAATGGTTCTTGCTAAACTGTCTTAAGAAAACTCCTTATGTAATTTTATCCTGGTTTAAAAATGACGAAATTGTGGAAAATCCTCAAGTTAATAGTTGGGATATGATAGGACTAACAATATACCACTTTATATTATGGTTAGGTAAGAATCTTTACTACAAAGGGACTGCCGCAACTTTAAAGTACTGTATTATAAAGCTAATTCGTCTTGCAAATAAAGTATATAAGTATTTTATTGAAGTGGAGATTCATACTTCTTTAAGCGATACAAGTAACATTTACCAATGTTTAAAAGAAAGGAACATTGTAACTCAGTTAGCTAACAAAATTTCAATGTCTTCAAAATATTTATTCAATTTTTTTTGTTATTTAAATTTTTTATATTTTTTTGCTATTCCACTGTGCTCAAGTTTCCTAGAATTGTTTGTTACTGTCATTGACTTTATATCTACTGTATACCTGATACTGTACCTCAGTACAGTAGAGACCCCCTTATTAACCTAACGGAACCGGACCTAGGTCGGATAACTCAAAAGTTTGGTTAAAACGAGTAATCCCTAAAAACTAAAAAAAATGAAATGCTATTCATTTGGAATTATATAACCATTATTCTGAAGTCTGGACCATAGAAAAGTCACAAATAAACTCAAAAACACGGTAAAGTAAAATACTTTCAGTGGAATAAATTATACTCGTAGATAGAGTCAATAAAAATTCTATAATCCCTTTAGTAATTTATGCTTTCCATATTTATTGTAATTCTGTACAGAACTTATTGTCAAAATTTAAGATACAAGCAACCATTTTGTAGGCTTGAGTCACAGAAAGGATAAATACAAATTAGCTTATCAATGATACAATCATGAACAAATTAGCTCAGTACAAATTAGCTTATTCTTAGTAACATCCTTAGAGTTTAGCGTATTGTTCCCATCGCCAAGCGTGGGAGCAGAAATGCCGAGATTCCTAGAATGCAGCGGTTAAACCGAACTGCTCTCAAAAAAGGTTTAAACAAACTGTAATATTTTACAAGCAATGGCGGATAATTGGTTGATGCAAGGTGGTTAAAAGGGGGTCTACTGTACTTGGTACTGTATTAAGGCTTTGACAATTAGTTAAAAGGTTGACTTGATGGTAATTAAGAATAGACTATTTGTCGATGAGAATAGATGACCTTAGCCCATCAGCACAGATGGGTCATGTGGCTTAAGACAGGCAAAAATGTGTGAAACAAAGAAAAAATATTTTATTTTCTTACTATTTTTACACAATCCTACTAAAAGAAATAACTTATGACTGTTTATATTTTGTTTGTACAACAATAAAAAAATTGGGCTAAAGTATCTGCCACCGAAATATTAAGAAACATGGCAAATGTATCTACTGCTGTCTTTATAATTTAAGAAAGAGATTATCTTTTAAAATATTGTAGACCTATGGTAAATTTGAGCAAGACTTTTGCCCTAGAGAGGTGTTCACATAAAAATATTTCTTGTAAATTATAATGTATGGGGTATGTCATGTACAATGTTAAAGTAATTCCTTAAAGCTTGAAAAAGGGGCATCATAGTAGCACAAACCAGATGGTTCTTGTACAAATACCAAAGTCATTTTGCAGAATTGACAAAAATATCCGCTTTCCGTTCTCAATCTGCAACATATCACCAAAGGGACCATATCACTTGGGATGACATCTAGTCGCGAACCCCTCAAAAGTTGAACCGAACGTCTCCCATTGACGTGTAGCGTTGCTTAAATACCTAGTCGCAAGAGCACGACTCATCCATTGATCCTGGGCCTTAAACAAATATATCACTTACTTGTCCAGGAAAGGTAAAGTTGTCACTAATATTTCTTCATTTGTACCAAGCCATGTATGCAAGACTGGAAAACAAGACTGTTGTTCCTTTGTACTGTAAATTATTGTATAATGTATTTTAATGTAAATAAACAATACAAAAACATCACTCAGTTTTATCTATGTTTGAATCCTTTTATTTGTATTTTAGGAAATAATTAATACTTTTTAGTGTGCGAAAACAATAATTACTGGGTATAATTTTTGCTAAAATCTTTGAATTATAAGTGTAGAATGTTTTTACAACTTTAGGCAAGTGCCAAACTTTCGCAACTTATATTTCTAAGAGTTGCTTAGCCTCCGGATTACTGAATTATACTTGTACCTGCATATAGTAATTCTTTGTTGTTGTTTTGGCAAATAATTTAGGTACTTCTGAACCACGATCAGGCCTTAAGGTGTCAAGTAATCACTTCTAGAAAGCCTAGACACTGAATCCATCCAGTCGTGACGCATTATCCCTTACCGTTGTTACCATTGTTAGTCTTTCACTCGTTACTGACAGTAGTACTACATATGTTTTGTGTTATTGTTTTATATTTTGATTGAGTTTTTGTTAAATTAGAAATACACAACCTTTCTTGAGTTCAGTATAATTATTTAATAATTAATCTAATGACATGGTGCCGAAACCCACACGGAATAGAAATAAGAGAAGAGGTATGATTTTAAGGAAGATGACGATATCCATACAAACCATACAGAAGACAAAGATAATAATGTAAAACCACCAAAATGTCTTGTGGTTTCAAGTACTCAGGGCTCCATTTTTTTACTAGTAAAGACCTTTTCTTTGACGTGCATATCAACCTATGCTTACATTAAAGATTTTCTTCCAACTCCTTGTAGGCCGTCCCCCTGGAAGAGAAGGATATTGATAATTGCTTTAAAAGGTTGGTTTTCATTATTAATATCTAGATACAAATAAGTATTGCCGTATCTATGTTGGTTAACAACATATTATGCCGTTCCGGGACTTTTTTTAACACACTGCATATTATCTATCAGACTCTCGGGCTCCGCACCAGTGGCTCTGGAGTTTCCCATGTTAACCTTATGAGTACTCATATTTAAATGGAATAAATTAATCTTAACAGCTGTTTCAATTAAACAAGTTGATTATTACAGGTTACGTACCTTGACGTCCACAATTCCTTAGTCGGTATCCGTTGACAGCCGACTACTATGTAGTCGAAACTATAGTCAACGGATACCGACTAAGGAATTGTGGACGTCAAGGTACGTAACCTGTTATAATTGATTACCAATTCCGGAAGGCTTCAACATGAATAAACAAGTTGGTTCTGTTCTATGATATTCAATAGCATTAGTTACAAGGATTACCAACAGGGTGCAGCACTATTTTGCAACCAAAAGGTGAGTGAGCGTAGCGAACGAACTTCAACCTGGAGGCGAGTTAGCGTAGCGAACGAGCTAACCTGAAGGCAAGTGAGCGCAGCAAACAAGCTCCAACCTAAAGGTGAGTGAGCGTAGCAAACAAACTTCAACCAGGACGTGATTGAGCCATGCGAACAAGCTCACTTATGAAGTTAAACGGGGCAAAGCTCACGGGTACAGCTAGTAATAATATATTTGGCACTCAATCTTAATACCGTATCTTTAGAGTCAGTCTGAAGATGGCACCATAGAGTGCCGAAATATATTAACTACTAGGCCTAGTATATTAATTATATAATTTATATTTAATTGAAAATTGACATAGTTGTGTTGTTATAAGTGCTTGATCGATTCTGTAGGGGCGGACCTTGTCCTGTTGCACGTCAGCCACTGATGGGTTATTTGCGCTCGTTATAAGTGCTTAACAACAAAACATCCGCAAAACCACTAAAACAACTAGTTAGGTAGACTTCTCATCTCATTTTAAAATTTGAAGCTCGTTTTTTGTGTCTAGTTCATGTCCTGTGAAACTAATCGCTAGTGTCGACAAAATTTTTGCGACGAGTTAATTGCAGCTAGGGGACGAGTTATTGTTTATGAGAAGATCGTTTTATTTGGATAAACGAGGTTGTAAATTACTGAAATAACAAGAAACAAAACACAACCTCTAGAGTGCACCAGACAGAACTAACAATAAAATTGGCTTCAGCTGCTTCATAAGGGTGAAATATACTAAGAGAGTATGTTTTATCCATGGCAAAACCGGAAGGATATAAATATACTATATTATGTATAATATGAGTGTGGTGATGTTTGGGAGAGGGGGTGGTTAAGCAATTTCCGCTTCAGGGTGCTCCAAACCTGGCTATGCCACTAACAACTTGCTAAGTTTCATAAAGATTGGTTGGAAAAATTCAAAGACGAAAATGTATGTAAATCATTGATTGTATGAGACGCTTACAAACGAAGCTGCTGGGCTTTGCGATGGTCGTGTGTAACTATCACATCGCTGCATTTGTGGGACCGATATGATAGTTGATGTTTCCAACATGGCAAGAAATCATTGCGGGATATAATCAGAGGTGGTGACATGATCACAGGAGATAGTTATGGATGTTGCTATAGTTACAAGATGATGTGATCAGCAATGTGGCTGTGATTATGAGCAATCATCAATCATGCTGGATACCCTGTAAATTGTATTATATTGATTGCTTATAATATAAACTAAACTTATAGAGGATAAAGTAAACTAGTATCAGTCTAGCAGAAAACCTTTATTAGAACCGCTGGAAGATTATTTTAATTTATCATTTCATTATTTACAATAATCTGAGGACAATTTTCAAGATTCCTAATTAAAGCTTAAAAAAGAAAAATCACACTGTTAAACAAAAACTAGTATAACATTTGAATCAAATGACTAATAAATCTTAACAGCACAATTCATACAAGTTCTTTCAGTTTAAATTTTCAAAATGACGATTTCCCTCGAATATTACTCTAGTCACTAGTATATTTTCTTGGTACATGAATCAATTGTAGCCTATTTAAGTTTCAGTCTTTCTTTAACTGGTACATCCAGTATATAGTATAACTTGTATTGTAGAAACAGTACTAAGATTCTCCTAGTAACAAAGAAGCAATTTAAAGAACATTTAAGATTTGCAAAAATAGTAAAGTAAAAAAAATAAAACTTCTGAACGATGAGCACATTTTTATACCTCAGCAGCTCATTCTGGTCACTGCACGCTGATCTCTACTTTTTAAGTGGAGAACTTAACATCACTGTTGGAACTTTACTACACAATAACACTATCCGAGGTATAAAAAACTTTGACGTAAAAGACAACAAACAGAAAATAAAACAAAGGGAGTGTTGAGTCTTTAAATAAAACAAAAACTAGCTTGATATCATAACATTAAACGGTGTACGTATTTCTTGCGACGGAGCCAGATTTTTCCATTGTGTCCTTGTGAATCTGATAGCCGATCTGCATCTTGGGTCCAATTTTCAATCGGTCCTTAAGTTTCTTTCTGAAATTCAAAAGAGACAAGTTATTGTTATTTTTTGGCAAATAAATTTGGGTTAGACTTAAGGGTTGACAGACGACCAAGTCAAAGACCTGTTTTTCCTTGACAGGTTCTATGTACATCCACGCCTTTGAATCCAACGTGAATGGGCAAATAAGAAATTAAAAGAAGCATTACCCAACCTTTTTTGGACAAAGTATTGTTTTTGTCAAGATTTTAAAGTTTGAGTTTCCTGTGGTAATATCCATTTTGAGCCCCTTTGAACCAAGGCAACACTAAATAAACAGGCCGTAATGCTCATCTGGCATGATGTCATCATAGCCAACGTCAATGACGTAATGATATTTTTTTAGTTAAATTTTTGTTTTCCAAGAAAAGATTAAAACAAGCAGCTGATCACAAACAGCAAACGTTACGTCATTGCCGTCGCCTACGATGACGTCATGACAGAGGAGCATTACAGCTTGTTTATTTAGTGTTGTCTTGCTTGAACACGAAAAAGAGATTTTCAAAGTGATGTGTATGTGTGGATGTGTACACACTACAGACTACCCCTGTGGTCCATATTTTTATGAAATTTAGTAGATATGTGGGTAATCCAGTAATCCATGAGATCTACAGGTGTTTTTTTTTTCAAATTTTGATTCTAAATGGCAATTTTTTATTAGGCTACAAATACATAAAATTAAAGACAAATTTATTTTTCAGGAAAACAGCTTTAACAATTTTGATTTAAATTTAGTATGTTATGGTAATTTCAACACTTAAAAAATGGTACAGACCCCCCAATGCTGTAAAAAGTGATTGCTACTTTTTTTATTTTCCCCATAAAATATCATAGTTAATAAAATATGAAATGTTCAATTACGGGTAGCACAGAAGTGTTGGAATATTGGCTTTCAAGGGAAAGCGGTCCAATCCAAACCAATGTAATGTTTTGTGGATATTCCGGGAATCAAAACCGTCCCTTTCTCACTGAAGTCTGAGAGATACTAAGTCTAAGTAAAAACCCAAATATTTACCCGATGGCTATTACTGCTTCGGACTTGGCTTTTGAAGCGTCAGCAGTCCACAGAGCGATCTTGTCTGCCTTGCCTCGAATGTTGACAACAGCACCACATATCTCGTCACCCCACTCGTCAAATGCTTCTCCTATCATACACAGCAGCTGAAACAAACCATATAATGTGTTTGGAATTTCACTTTATGCTTCATACAGTACCCGATCCTCACCAAAATGGTTTAAAAGTTAGATAACCTAAAAGATCGGATTAAATAATATGAGTTATTACATGAAAGAAAAACGTAACTGCATAGGCCTACATCAATGCTTAATTCCACAGTTTTCTTATAGAGAATATCCAAACAATAGTGAAAAAATGCAATGTGATTGTGTTGACTGAACCAACTCAGTGAGCTGTAGAAAACAAGCTGAATTATCCATAATGCAGTAGGCCTACAGCACATTTTACTCTTGGAAGTGGAACTTTCTTTAAAAAAAATACACCAAGTTGAATTTTAACTGTAAGCAGTTAATACAATATTATTGTGAAACACTTTCTTACACAAATTATTACAATTAGGCTATATATATTTCACATCAGCTTCATCACATAACTAGACCTGCACAACCATAATTTTATTTTCTCATTTAAGCGCTAATCAATTAGAAGCTAATACTAGCCTTGTGTCCTCCACCATCATTGCAATAACAGCCCAAAGAGACTAATTCAACGCTCATTAGGCCTAATCCAGCCCTTTCAAAGAACACTGGTATGGCCCAAGATTCATACAAGGCAGATTAGATAGTACAACTACCAACTGTAGTTATATTACCAGATTCATTAACAAAATCTATATTAATTAATATAGACTAACATAGACTAACTTGAGCGTACGTGATACCAATATTAAATTTACAACATATTAGGATAACAGAAATTTGATGGTAGTTACTAGAAGAAAATCAATAGAATTGTAGAATCAATATGAATTTGTAATTAACTCATTAGTAAACAAATATAAAATTATGTCAAACTTACAATTTCTAACCAGAAGTTATCTAATTCAATGTCTCTCTGTTTACGCTCCAGGTTGATCAACCAACGACCACCTCTGACATTTCTAGGGTCTTCCCACATTGGACGAATCCCTTTCTTAAATAACGAGTAGTCTGTGCCTTGCCTCAGCTCACTGGCTAGTCTTATGTGGTTGTACAAACTGTAACAATAGATAGATTGTTAAGAATACTTATAGAAAATAAAATACTAAGCACAAAGCAGAGCAGATTAACACAGAATATCACAAAAGTGGCGGCTGGTGGGTTACAGTAGTGGGAAGGCATAACATTTTTTGGAAGGTTACTGGTTGAAACAGTAACTGGTTACTGGTTGTACTAATGAAACAGTTGGTCTTATTAATTAATTATCGATTTAGATGAGGAAGTACCTTGGTGCAAATTTTAACCCAAATATGAGTGACTGGAGTGTCATGGTCTGTGTAGCTTTGTTACTGACGAATACCAGATGTTACATACCAGTGCTCGCCTAGTAATCAATAGGTCACCCATGCGACCCTGAGAAAAGTGAAAAGCATTTTAATGGTTTCGAAACTAGACCCAGCTGTCCCTGCTCATTGGTGGCGTTCACATCTCAATTGATAATGATATTGATGACGATGATTTCGTTCTCAGTACTAACAGGATTTACAATTTCATGTAAAGCGAGTTCCAAGATTAAATTACAGGCTACCATCTTCAGTAGAACCACAGTAAATAGCAAAGGTTAATTTTAAAGCTTTTATATTGAAAATGATACAGGCATAAAACAATACAGTTAATACTGTAGCCCTTTGTAATTTGTTAATATAACTTTTTAATACCTCCAAAAGTCTTCTACTGTGTCAAAACTAATAATTTCACGTTGACTTTCTTCCCAGGACTTTTTTTTGTCGTTTTCAAAGTACCATAGGGTCCACACATGATTTAATGGATGTTTGTATAGAAGTTCTGGTGAAATGTCTTCTAGTGCTTCGGCTTTGTCAGCAGTCTGGCTCTGTAAAACAAAAGCTATTATTAGAGAAATATAGGCCGAATGTATCTCAGGTCAATGAGGTCAAAATACAAAAAGGTTGACAAATATATTTGTAGGTAGGAGGCTTATGTGATATGATGTGTGTGTTAATAATAAGAAAATATTACCATTGTTGGGCTGAATTTGGCTATAAAAATGCATTAGCCTACTAACTTACTACAAAAAGTAAAAAATTGTGTAAAGACAAATACTTAACCAAAACTAAGTTTTGGTTGAAACGGGAGACGAAAATTTGATTGGTTATGGTATCCCTGAAACCAAGCATCAATCAATGGAATGGAGGCACAATACGTCCTGGGCAAAAATCAAACCAAAGCAAATCTTGACCTCGAAAGGTCATGTGCACAGTTTTCTGGGACAGAAAAGGTATGTTGCTTATTCATTTTTTGCCGCGCACGAGGCCAAACAATCAATCAATATTTTTACTTTGAGACACTCAGGATACTGCCCCGCGCAATTGAAGAATAAGCGCCGAGGAATGCTCACAAAAGGAGTGGTTTTCATTCATGACAATGCTCGACCACACACAGCAAATGTGACGAGGACACCTCTTCAGGGCTTTTGCTGGGACGTTTTTGACCATCCTTCGTACAGCCCCGACCTCGCTCCAAGCGATTTTCATTTGTTTTGCAATCTGAAGTCTTTTCTTGGCAGTCAGCGGTTATTCGAGCTGAAAGAACGTGTTACCTCATGGTTAACTACACAGTGGCAACATTCTACAAGGAGGACACTCAAACTTGTACCACGTTATGACAAATGCCTCAAAAATCGCGGGAGTTATGTCAAAAAATTATTAATTAGGTTGGGTTAACCTTACCTAACTGACCAAACGATATATCGAATAACTTAATCGATATATCGATCGATATTTTCATTTGGTTGTTTGTGCCAACAGATGGAAGTGTAGCCTACCCTGTAATTTAAATGCGTTTGAAGATACTACTACTTGTAAGAGGAGGAATATGGATTGAATATTTACAATTGAATAAAATAATTGATTTAGTGAATGTGGGACATAAACAGTGCAGCCAATCATATCCTTAGCCTAACTTAATTAGGTACCTATCAGAACTAACAAACTTAACTTACCAATTGCAATTACAGTAACTTAGGTGACTTTAAGTGTTTAGGAGGAGGGACTAAACTTTCTGTACTAAAATATGACTGGCTCGCCTTTCCTCCAAAAAATTACAATGTGGCTCTCAAGGAACAAGTTTTGAGACCCCTGACCTAGGCCTAGTCTCGGGACCAAAAATCAAGACAAAAATTGTGGTCAAGTTATAAGGGGAAGTAAGACCATTTATTCGTCTATGGATAAAACTAGAATAGTTTCATTTTTATGGGAGAAAAACTATTATCAAGTAAAGCAGAAGACATATGTCATGGTCCCAATTCCGCAATAGGCCTAGCACTTTTAGTATTAGTGATTTTATAGACATAAATTGTATTATTGGTGAATAAATTGGTACACCCTTAAAGAATAAAAATTTGAATGTTCATTTCTCACTACTACTATAATAATTACCTCTATTTCTTCTGGTTTAGCAACAGCCATCTCAAATAAAGTGAAATCCCCACAGTCACAGGTATTTCACGACTTCACGTTCACGTCGTGGAAAGATAGGTTTACGGTTTCTCGAAAAGTCCTAGCCCGACCAAAGCCTTGTAAATATGTATAATTTTTTTCCTCTATCACAAAGGTGTATAAAGTGAAAATTTGAAAAATTATTCCTATGTATGATCATGGTGGAAGGAAAATACATACAAGGTAAAATATAAGGATTGAGAGAATTCTGTTCTTTATATTTTACGGTATGCTGAAGTATTACAGATATAGTATAGTATAGTACAAGGTTAATAAAAGTCTGAAGACTTTTAATGGCCCATACTAGAAAAACTAAAACTCTGCACACATTTATGGCATGTTATGAAGTACTTTTTGGGCATCCGCATAACCGCCATTTTGTGTACATCCCCAAAATGGGGGATTTCGGTGGAAACTCAAAATTTTCAAACAGTAAGAGCCATCGAATGAAGGTCCTAATAAAAGAAAACCAACAACGCAAACTAGGGGTTTATTTCTATCTCAACCCAGTAAAAAATGGTAGTCAATTGAAATTCTCAGAAGGCATGTTATGAAGTACTTTTTGAGCCTAATTACTATTGGTTCGAAAACCCAAAATGGAGGATTTTGGGGGAAACTAAAAAATTTTACTCAAACAGCTACAACAGTTACTAGATTAGGAACTTAATGTGACGTCATTTTGGAGCAGACGTGCGTGGTAGCGGCCAGCGGCTCACGTCTGGCGTGCGAATAGCCACTGCATAATACCGATAATACGTACCTATACTCCTTAGTTTTATCATAGATAAAAGGAATATATACATGAGTAGACATAAAAGGAGCAGTTTGGGTTCATGAAAGGTAAAAATACTGACCTAGCACTCCTAGCAGTTGAAAGACACATAAGCGAGATAGTTTTAATCATGTTGATGAGCCTAAACCAACAATAGTTTATCTTGACTTTACTAAGGCATTTGACTTAGTTAATCAAGACATATTATTACATAAACTAAACCAGTTATATGGAATTCAGGGCAATTGTTATAAGTGGTTTGAGACTTTTTTAAATGAAAGAAAACAAATGGTTAAATAAAAAAAAGTTTATTTAGATGTATGTTCTCAAAGGCTTGGCGTCCCTCAAGGGGGAGTGCTTTTGCCCAATTTTATTCACAATTTATATTAATGACATGCTATCAATGGATTTAAAATCGAAGATATACTGTATGCTTTTGCTGATGATACATCTTTAGTATGCCAGTGCCAACAATTATGATTTACTGAGAATGAAAATTAATAATGTGGAATGTAATATCATATTGGATAGGCCTAATAAGAAAACAAATTAATCGTCAATACTTCTAAATCTAATGAAATGAAATGATATTTACTTACAAACCTCATTTGACAGAGTCGTTACTCGTTGAAAGAAAGAGATCGATCTACGTTGTCATTTAGTTACTTGTTTTCGTGATTGTCGCTGTACAAACACTAATTTGGTTGATTCCGTCAAGTATCTTGGCCTTCATATAGATTCAGATTTAAAATGGCATTCACATGTTAATCAACTAAAAAAACGTAGACAAATTAACTATAATTATTTCTTTCATTTGAGACAGTTTATTACTCCTAAACTTCTTAGAACGCTATATTTATCCTGGTTTGAATCTACTCTTAAGTGTGGTTTAATATTGGGGAGGGACGTTTTCAACAATACCTAAACCGATTGTAATAATGGAAAAACTTACATTAAAAACTATTTGTGGTGTATAGAAATTTTCAGCTACACCACTGTTACAGTACTTAGACGTAATGCAGCTAGAGAAGATATATTTATATTCAATTTCATGTTATTATAAAAAGTATACTAGTTTATTTCAAACAGTTGTTATTAATATAGGAATACAAGAATAACTATACTGAGGGTATGCTTGTGGTATCCACTGAGCTCCGTTATGAAAGACAAAAGCAGGTTACAGTGTTACCATAAGGTAGTAAAATGTTTTAACTTTAATTTTAGAGTACTCAAAAATATGCAGGATTTGAAAATTGAATTATATAAAAGTAAATTAAAGGTATTGATAAAAAATGACTCAAATCAAACAAACAAAGTGAAATAATTAATTATAGAATTCATACCGTTAAACGATTTGTAAATATAAAATCTTAGTATGTAAGAGTGGATATAGAGGCAGTGATGGGATGAACCATAAGTGTTACAGGGAAAAATCAAAATATATATTAGGTATCAGTGACAGTGTCTTATTAAAATAAAATTAACCTACTCAAGACAGTGTTTATAGAATATAAGATATAGTTTTTCAACCGCGCGTGTTTTATAACACATATATAACTATTTAGCTATGAGGATAAAACTCATTTCATTTAAGTACGTTGCGGGTGCGAGGCTAGGGAATCTCTCCAAGCCGGCTGAGTTGAGTTGGCCGGTCGACCGACTGAGTTTTACGACATGGCAACCGCACTTAGTCGGTTTCGAGACTAGCGCCGCCTAGGATCTAGTCTGTTTTTGGGCAAAAAATTGTTAACACATTTGACAATGCGTGGGGTATCTGCAGTGGGTATCTGTGTCTATTATACTCCTTTTATCTATGGTTTTATCTATGCTAACATCTATGCTCCAGTCCAGCTGTATTTCTTTTCAAGCAAAAGGTGTGGTCACACTGTTTTGGTGTTGCCTTACTTCTTCTTAATTTAGTTCGTCTTCTTATTCTTTTCTTCTTTCCCTTCTGCCTTCTTTCAAATTTAGAATAATATTTCTTTCAGTTTCAAGTTTCAACAACCAGATAAAATTCATGTTCATGATTGATTTTTGATATTGATACTCAGGTCATAGGAGTATTTTAGTGTATAAAGTCGTAATTTCAAGTTCTTCTTCAAAGGCAATCTGCGAAGTGATATAACTGATGTCAATCTGAAGTTGTCTTTATATTATTACAGGTATTGCTGTAGAAGTTTAGCCAAAATTATTTAAGCTAACCTAGAGATTAAGGTAGGCCCGGAGAGTTGCTTTTTTGTTGAAATCCATTATCTGTTAATAAGTATGTACTGTTGATTGAAATGGCGATCATATAAAGTAGGCTAGGGCCTATGAATGGAGATGAGTAGGATGAGTGCCGCACATAGTGATGCACTGAGCTATAGTAATTGAGTAGGGAATTCATGTTTTCAATATGTTGTCATTATCATGTGTTTTCTTGAACACTTTTCTGCTTTTACAAAGTTTGTTACGAATCCATAGACTACAAATGATGTTTTTGAGGGCTGCACTTTACTTGACGTCCTACACTCATTCGAATAAAAATATCGATCGATATATCGATTAATTGATTGCTTCATTCGATATATCGTTTGGTTAGTTAGGTAAGGTTAACCTAACCTAACTAACCAAACGATATATCGAATGAAAATATCGAATCGAAAAGACAATCGAATGAGTGTAGGACGTCAAGTAAAGTGCAGCCTTTTTGAGTTTTACCCTTTCTAGGCTATTTTGACTCTACGTTAAATCTTGAACTCAGACATTGTCTTGGAATGACTACAAATAAGTTACGTTAACTTAGCTGAAGTATTTATAAAAAAAGATAAAATCGAGAATAAGCCTAGGCCCAAATATTAAAGAATGGCTTCTCAATGGGTTTTCTAGATGTGTTATTAGGCCTACCTACATTTTTATTTTCTATAGCCAATTAAGTTAGAATAATTTTATTGTACCTTGGCCTAGCCTAATAAGATAGCCCATTAGAAATTATCAAGGCCTATGCTGACTGACCTACGGATAGCTTAGCGTTAAGTTTGTAAAGAGGGAACTCAATCCTGGTATCCCAGATCAATATAGGCCTATCAATATTATAAATGGCCTAAGAGGGAAAATATTATAACTTATTACCCTTAATCTGCAAAAGGTCGCATTTAAGTTAGCTGACCGGGTTTAACTTTATACTTTTTGCAAAAAAAAAATGTTTTTTTATGTCGGTATTGTCAGCATTTACTTATTTTTTGGGCATAACACACCACATTACAGGGACACTGTGACAAACTTTTTGCCATCCTCCACCTCATTTCAGTCTTGCGACAGCTTTTTGTCATGTCCACACTGGTTGATTCCACTCTGTGCATCTCCTTGTGTTTTGGAATTACCGGTCAATAAGACAGTGGCATCTCCTTTTCTCCTTTTGGTTTATGAATTAATGAGTTATTATTGGTTTAATTGTTAATTGGCTAAAGTTTTATTCATTAGTATTGCCACTAAATTATGTGCTGGGCGCTGGGCTATAGAGAAGTCTCTCAGTGGCTAGACATGGAATCTAATGAGGGCACTTTCCTGTTAAAGGGAACACTCCTTATTTTTGATAATTTTTTTGATAGCCTTTATTGATATTTTATTTTTTTGATCCGATATACCCTAGGCCTATCACTAATGAGTTGAAACTTGAAACATACCATATCAGCTGACACCTATGATAAGTTAAATAAATATTGTTCAGTATCAACAAACAATTAAAAAATATTATATTGAAATGAAACTTGTTTTAAACTAACCTAGCTAACCAAACTAATGCTGTAAAATTTATCCCCCACATGCCTTTTCTGTTATAAAACGGAATTTTGAAATGTAAAGCAAGTTTGGCAAGTTATTTTAGGTTAGTTTAGAACAGTTTCATTTCTTATTCCATAAATTATTTTTGCCTAAACAAGATCAGTTGTCAATTTGCAATAATTTAAATGTGTTTGAATACCTATATTAAAACAGAAGTAATGGATTGAAAAAAAAATATATATCGATATGTAAAAAAATCATCGATAAAGTTCTAATGAATGTTCTCTTTATAGGCCCTAACAAGAAAGTAACTTACCCTAATAAGTAAAGTAGGCTAGGATTGATAGTCCATCGTCGAGTGTTGAGAGGGATGAGAATGTTGAACGTTTTTGTGAGGATATTTTCTAAGGCACCTTTTCAATGAACCATTGATGTGGGAGACAAATATTTTAATGTTAAAGATAAAACTTAAAACTCAAAGTTGAATTTTATCATCACAAGACAGTGAAGACTCGTAATGATTTTATAACTGAACTTTTTATAGTGAACTATGTTTTTTTTATAGATAACTATAGCCTACAGTTTGTTTCATACGTATTTGTCATACACAACAAAACTTTTGAGGCATTATTGAATTATTTATTTACTTAGAAACGGTTTACACAAAACAAACAATGCAAGGTGTATGATATTATTATGACTGTTCATTGAATACAAGTTCTGAGTGATGGAAATAAATTGAACAAACTTGAACAGACTAGCCTACATCACACACATGTAACTTATGGAGGTCTATATTATCTAGCTTATGTAGATTTATGTTTAAATTCATGCTACCTATTAAATATCTGTTTATTGCAATAAACATAATTTACCATAAGCCTGTAACTGTTTCCAGATTAACTTATAACCTCAAGGAGAAGACATGGAGTATTTTATTCGTTTTCACATCTTATTGTTAATTTCCTTAACCATGGATCAAATGGTTACTGGGCTGAAATCTTTCAAAGAAAGAGATAAGGTAAGTTTTCATGTGGAATATTATTTTATTATTTTTAACATTTCATAGTTGGTCTATATTTACCTACTTTACTTTTTGGAGTTTTTTGAGCTTTTTTCAGGAAAATATAGGTTTGTAAAATCTCTTATAACATTCTAACTTCTGAACCAATTTTATTGTTTGATATCTCATTTTAAAGAGCAAGAAAAGTGCTAACTTGTTGTGCATACTCATATTTTCTCAATTATTTTATGAGTAATGGCTTCCATAAATATATTTTTATAATTTTTTAACAAATTTCCCTATAGGGAAGTAGCTATTAACTTACCATATGTAGCACGGTAAGACCTGGGCCTGAGACTGATTTACTTTTATCATTTTGAGGTCTCTAGAGGCCAAAAACACTTTGCTCAAATTTTTATACACCGGTAGGCCTATGTATATATATCATAATATATACGTCCGTGAACGCGATAACTTGAGTAATTTTTGTCCGATTTTGATAAAATTTGGCTTGAAGGTGTAGTGCGAGATAAACTAGAATGGGTTCGTGAACCAGCATGATCGGACCATGGGAACGTGGTTTACGGAGGGTTTTATGGAAAACGGATTTTTTTTCATTTTTGACCATCAAAACACATAGGCCTAATTTTAAAATTTCTCTCTAAACCATTACCAAAGTTTTTTTGTACGCTTATTGGTTACTTATAAAATTAATATTATTTTTTTAGATTGAATTAAGGAGAGAGCTTGATAAGATTACCCAGGACTTGTTGGTGAACAAAGACCCTTTTTACCACTCGTATGTCTTTAACTCTGGAGTTGGAAATAGGGAGAGTAAGTATATATCAGTTGCTAAATTTCCATAAATTGCTAACTTTTTAGTTGATTTATAATCAAGTTAAGATAATATTTAACTAACTTCTTTTCTAGGGGGGGGGGGGGTAGGTTATAAGAAAATATGTTTACACCTCATTATTTTTAAAGTACTTTAATACTAAATTACAGAATCTGAATGTTTTTATTGTCCTTCAGCATTACAATCATGCAATAGACAAAGTCAAGGTTTGATAGCCTACATTACAAAAATTAGGCTATACAGTATCAGAGTCAACGTTTAAATGCTAACAGTTTTAAAATCGTAAAAAATGTATTACCTATTAAAACTATTGTAAATATTGGTCTTCTTTAAAATACTGTAAATATCACAAAACAATGTTATTTTTTATACATTACATCTTTATCAAATAGTTTTTACAAGAATTCTTTCCTTCCGAATATTTAGCATTATATTTTTGGCAGTCTGGAATATATCTATATATTAATAGGCATATATTAATAATAGGTAAACATGTTTCTAAAAAACCTTTTTTTCTCAGCTCGTGTCCATCACAGGGAAAATCTAAGCATATTGTTAGAAAGATATTTTCCCTTATATATTGCAGAATCCCTTTATAAATTAAAATAGGCTTAAAAAAAGCACAAAAAGTAAATTTCATCTTTAAAAAAAATAACATGGGCCTTATGGGTTACCATGCTGGTGAAAAAATAACAACCAAATATAAACAGATACCAATCAAAACAACTGGAAGAAATTCCAATCACATGTTTTATTTACAGCGTGGGGTAAACATATAGAAGTCTGTACATTACATATTTTTGGTTGAGTTTTTGACCACTGGACGACCTATAGCCAACAACCTTGCTTCAGTGTGAACACAGCCTCACCTGAGGAACGTTGTGTCAGATTGCCACTTATTGTGCCAGTTTTATACTTCAATCTAAGATTAGTTTTCAGATTCGGCTATTTTATCAATGGAGGGGACTGTTCCAAATTTTAGCTTGGGGTTTTGGCTAGGATTTAGTGGAACGGAATAGAATTATGATAATAATTATTGTAGTGAAGCATTGTGGAAGGAACCTCACCTCAAAATTGTGTTTGACGGCTTTTTTGTGATATTATTTCATGGTGTATTCGAGTTTTTTGCCCCTGCCTTTTTCCTCCATTTGGCAATACTGAGGGCCTGCTAGCAGTTTTGTTTAGTGCTGCTAACTGTTGGGATCTTCAAACGTAGTGTATATGCTATAATATGCCTCTCATTTGGATGAAACTAAATTTAAACGTTTTTGCGGACTCAACCACGCAGCACATTAGCTGTTCCCGCCACCGGCCGCAGCCAGCCATCTCGCAATCACACTGAACGTGTTAAACAATTTAATTTGAGCTCAACAACTTTATTGTATCACAGATTTAAGATTTATAACCTGTCTACACCTAATTCACTACTAGGATATTAAACAAAATTAGATACAAATAATACTTTTTGTAAGGAGTACTATTTCTAACTGTGATGTATCCAGAATAGTATGGTTGTATTTGGTTATTATTGTAATTTTTCCAGAGCTGTCAGTTGAGTGGATGAGACAAGACCCATTGCTTGCTGCTGGAGAAGCTGTTATTGGTTGGCAGGCAAAGTCAAACCGAGGCCAGGTTCATCTCCTGGGCCGGAAACATTCCTCGATCACGTTGGTAACAGCGCCAACTCAACTGTCTGCCAACAGATCACTTCAATTTCAACAGCATTCCTTAAGTAAGAAGGTCTATCTACTTAGCAAAAGGTTAAATAGTTGCATTTGTAAAACACGAGTTGTATTTCCTCCTGTTAGGGGTGATAGGTATCCAGGGGTTAGGAGGAATTGTGGGTTTTGTGACTGAGGAAAGACACCAAAGCAGCTGTTGCTGACATTAAATTGATGCCACCCTACTGTCCTGTCCTGTTAGATTAGTGAGCTGGTCTAGGTGTATATTGCAGGGCTTCGGTCTCCAAGGTTCCAAGTTCAAATCCTGCCAATCACTAATTGCTTTAACACGTGATAGTGCCGTAACTCTCTAGTTCTAACGTGAAGTAATGTGTCAAACAGTTCCACGCTAGAGCCTATAGTCCTAGGATGTAAAGGGAGGAAATTAAAATAAAATCTAAATTGTAAAGTGAAACAGCTTGAGTAGAGGGTGGAGTGGACGGACGTTAAAATAAAAGCTTTGGACACTTAAATCAGTCCATGTTAATAATACATTTAGATGTCTACTAGAAGCGTTGGAATTATGTCAGCCGACTCTAACACAGTCTGTAATCTATAAGCTTACACAGCATTTGTTCTCTGAATGTAAAAAATCCTCCAATAGATCCTTTGTAAAATATACTGCAGTTCGTCTATCTGACAACAATCGACATTTGTTGTTCAAAGGTTTATTGCGGACATTTTCCATCATAATGGAAAAATAACAAAAAAAACAACAACTCAATAATGTTGAACTTCAAATTAAGAATTGACATTATTAACCATTTTTTTGTAATTTTTTTAGGTTATGCAGCCAATGTGACAAGTACATCACTATTCACAAGATGGAACCCAGAATCTTCCCAGCCGGAAGTGGTAGTTGTAGTGGCATTAGACACATCTACTGCTGGTATTTTATTCTACCGGATCATGGATGCAAAATTGGTAACATTTATATCAAGTTTTGCAGTGATAGGAAAGATTAAATATAAAAAAAAATTAAGTGCTTTTTAATTCTGTACAAGTGGGCTGGAATCTAATATTTATTATGTTTATTATGGAATCAAAACTGACTCCTAACCTAAACAATGACTCCAACTTTGACTTAATAACATAAATATGGGCTAAAAAGCTTTAAACCTAAAGTAAGCACATCACTTTTTGATAAACAAGCACTAAAAAAGTAAAACTACTGACACTAACATAAACATGAATATTATATCAATAATTATTTAGTGGTCAATAATTATTTTTGTTGACACAATGTTAAGTCACCTTCCTAAACGTGTCTCAATGTTTTTAACATGAAATCAAATAGATCATGGCTTGGTCCAGCCCGGTACTGTTTACGATTAAAAGGTAAATAGAAATGCTCTTTACATCAATCAGCTGAATACAATGTGTAGGCTATGTTTATAATTATATTAAACTTGCAATCAATAGTATTTTAGCAGTTTTCACGTTTTAGTTTCCCAAAAATAGGATTTGGACTCCTGTGCTTAGCTATCATTACAGGAGCTCTTAAAAATTACAGATACAAAGGAATACGTACTGCCCACCTCTTTACTTATAACGTTAATATAATTTTCTAAGTCAAACTGATATATTCAACTAATGTAAGAGTTTTATTTAATCTGATAATTTCAACTAATGTAATAGTTTTATTTAATCTGCTTGTACATTGTCTGAATTTCTTACTTCATAAAAAACTTATGAAATGTGATTGCTGCGCTTAACTTTCTTTACTGCTATAAAAGCAATCCAAGTTCTAGTGTCTAAGTCAATCCAAAGTGACTTTAGTGAAAATTACTGCTGTGCACTATTTATTACCATGTCAACTTTAGTTTACCTGTGTACATGATGCAATTTTGATGTGACACTGTACATACCCTAATTTAAATTAGAAAAGCAATGTCACATTTTACACTATTAAAAAACGCCTGGACCATAAAAGTAGGCTAAAACCATAACAAGACTTTTAGTTATAACATTTTTCAGTCTGTTTGGTTTCAAAGAGTTAAAATTACTTCTTTGCATTAACATTTCAATTCTTTTACAGGAATATGTAACACAATGGTCCCGCTATAAAACAGTAAGCTGTATATCAGCTATTAGCATGCATGGAAAAAATCAGCTGATCGTGATTGATAAAGGTTCTCCTGCCTCCATTGATGTGTTTGAGATCCTGTTTGTAACGGGTAGTGGCAAATTAGACTTTAGGTAAGTGAAATCTATCTATTCTATATATATAATAGGCTAAGCCGTTTTTTGTTAATCGAACTCCTCCGTTTATATTCGCCCGATTTTGACGTTTGAGGTCTCAAAATAAAGGTTAAAACGTGTAGTTGTGTCCAACGGTATTAGATTTTTGATAAAGTCGTTGGTAAGGGCGTCAAAGGCCCTTAAAGTCAGTTTTTTCTCCATAAGGATAGCATGGGAGATAATTTTTATTTATAAAAACACATGTTTTTAGTTGAAAATAGTCAAAGTCTACTACATTAAAAAAATTGTGTGTAGGGCCTATTATGCCTGTAAATGTATATTAAGTTTAATAATGTTTTGAGTAACTTAAAGTGTACTCATAATGGATCATACTACTTTATTCAGTGGATTGCCAAGACATATATTTTAAACAAGGGGCAGTGGTTTTATTGGTGAGGAATATCAATACACCAAAGGGCCTCAATGGAACAAGGTTACAAGTGAACAAAATAGTTAACAAACAATTTAATTCTGACCAGGGCAATCTTCCTGAAGGTGATTTCACGAATAAAAACTTAGTAAGTTATTCAAGGAAGTTCTTTTGTAAATAAAATAGATATTTTGGGGATATCTTTAAAAGGGTTTATTCAAGAAGCATTTTTATGTTCTTCAAATATGCTATATATTGGTTTTGTTAAAATGTTTTATTAAATGTGTTTTGAAATCTTAAAATAACTATAAAATACTCGACAGCTTTATTAATATACTAAATATAAGACATATACAGCTAGAAAATGGATAGTCTGCTTTCCTTCTAAGTCTTCATTCATTACTGTATTTTATTTTCGACTTAGAGTCAATATATAACACGATGAATAACACGATGAATTTGTTTTCTAATTTGCGGCACGTTGAGCCGCACGGGTTTACTAGTATGATTAGAAATGTCTAAGAATATTAATTATTTTGCCTATATAAGTAATTTTCCATTGTATAATTTTGTACTTGTTTGACTTACAAGTAGTACTATTAGTCATGATAGGTGTAACTGGTAAAGAATACGTACCCATCTTGTTTACTTGCATCCATCAAACTCTGCCAGACGTACACACCCTAAATCTGACTTGAACTCGATTCTACCCCTAAATCTACGATCATGTCTTTTGGCAAGTAAAACAACTTGTTAGCCTGCTTGGCCATTGATCATACTTTTACCGTACTATCACCACTGGACAGCAAAAATATCAAGCAAAAGTAGTGGCAAAAAATTTCATTTATGTTGCAGTTAATGTCAGATACTTTTAGCTGTTATCGTTAAGTTGTACCATATACTTTCTGATTATGAAGTAGCCAGTCCATTTATACGATCTAACTGTAAACTCTTTTTACCAAAATAGAACATAGTTGAGTAAACTTTTCACAGAGTGCTGGCTGTAAAAATTTGGCTTTCTCTTTTACTTATTTGCACATATGTTTTCCTCGTTAAAAGTGTGCTTACGCAACATAAATCAGTTATGGACATTATCGCATGCTATATGGCTCAATTCAACCACTTTACCCTAATCTTCATTCTGAAACTGGCTACGTAACTGATGTGATGTCTATTTTTTGTCTACGGCCATCAAAAGTCGTGAAGGTTGGGTAATTGAGCGGAGCGAGCAAAGCTCTTTTACTACACTCTTGCTTTTGTTTTACAAATACTCCTCCTGAATGTCCTCTCGACATTGAGCTCAAGCATAATAATCAACTATGGGAAGGAAAGGTATGAATCTTAAATGGTACAAATCGGACTACGGGCTTTTTTCCTGCTGAATTTAAACTTTCATAAATTTAACATGGGCCTTACGGGTAAATTGGTTGTCATTAAAAATGTAAACAAAATCACTGTAACATATTTTTACCAACAAATCATCTTAACTAGCACATTAAAAACAGACCAAAAGGGAAAACAATCGGATCAATTCTGTTGAGCCTAATTTACAACAAAATGAATAATCAATTACATTTAAGTGAACCAAATACTGTATATCTTTGACTTTGGATACTGTTAGTAGACATCCCATTTATGTGAACCAGATGTATGTACCATTTTGTAACAAAGCTACATAGATCATCACACATCATTCTACAATCAACCTTCACTCATATTTGGGTTAAAATACACACCTAGGGGCGTTCCCATCTCAATTGGTAATGGTAATGACTTTGGAATAGTATTGTATTAATATGCTTGCTCCGCAGGATATAACAAGCCAACAACTGCATTTTACACCTAGTGTTACTTGATGGGGTTCAAAGGGTTAGTCATATGGTACTGTATTAATAGGTAACGTTGTTTTATTTCACTGTTGCCTATTATTTTGAAATCTGTCTACAACAGGTTAGTGCAGAGTTTCTCAGTGTCAGGAGACTGTAGATCGGTCACTGTATGTAGGGTGGGTCGTCAACACTTCCTAGTTCTGCCACTAAGTCATCATGTTGCTGTGTATCGTCTGGTGTCCGGACACTACCAGCTACACACTGAGCTGTCTCTTCTGAGAGTATCACAGGTTAGTGCAGAGTTTAGTTTTTGGCTTACATAAAATTTGATTAAGTAACTGATGAGTCTCGATTATTCTAACTTTACTTATCCGACCTTCTGTGTTATTTGACCCTCCCTGCAGATGATTAAGTACAGTAGAACCCCAACTAGGCCTATACAAATCAATGGAGACCGCACCACATTCCTACATAAAAAAATTCCGATACTTGAATTTCTATCGCTAATTCCAGCTGAACTTATACTTTTGTGATCGTAGAGCGTGTCTGTAAAGGTTTTGTGATGGAAAAATTCACATACCGTAGCGGTTGTAGAATAACCCATTTGTTGCCTATGTGGCCTTTCTACCCCTGGGAAGATCTTCCTTAATGCAATGGGCTCTTGTAATTGACTGTGCTTGTAGTTTTGGCACCCTGCATACCATATTACAGGGTGTCCACATTCTGGAAAGTCAGGGATAGTCATGGAAAGTCATGGAAAAAAATTTTGGTCATGGAAAGTCAGGGAAATAGGCAAGAAGTCATGGAAAGTCATGGAAATTTCCAATTATGGATGGATTTGAGGGGACCATTCAATGCTCTAGTCAGCTGTAACCCGGACTGTTGTAGCATTTTTCAGGATTTTTCACAAATGTTCGACAATTCAATTTATTACAGTTGTATTATTTTATGAGTTTTCGGTTTGTTTTAGTTTATTGTTGTACCTATTGTACTCCATTGTTATCTGTTATTACATATTTAAGTATTTTCTGCAAAATAACATGTCCAGGCAGTATTATTTGTGTGTGTATGTTATATTATAATTTGCGTGTAAAGTTCGTGAGTCATGGAAATCAATGGTAAATGGTCATGGATAGTCATGGAAAGTCATGGAAATTAATGACAAATTTTTTGTGGACACCCTGTATTAGTCTTAGAACCTGCATGGCTCTCTAAACTTTTGTCACACTTTCGGTGAAGGTGGCATGTGAGCAGGCAGGAGTAGTGCAGCTTATTATTTATAAGTTACTATAGGCCTAGTGATTGCAATCATAAGCTAACTGCTCAAGCTCAACGATTTTTTCACCTGGTGCTAGATCCTTGAGTTTGTAGGCTAGGCTCAGTTTGGCTGTCGCATACCTCTACTTCAAATTCACCCAGAGGGAAATGGATACATTATCATAAATTACCAAACACATTACTGTGTAACTAGCCGCTATAACTGTGCTTTGCTACGGGGATATGATGAAATGAATTCTTCTTTATTGAGGCAGACATCATGGTCCTTTCTTAAAACTAACAATAACATAAAATTAACAAAAGTAAATACAACAAAGTTTATAATAAAACAAATAACTTAGCACAAATATCATAATATGAATTTCTTTTCCCTAACATACATAGTCAAAGGAACATACTGTACATCATGTGCTGCACCCAAAGACCTAATGTATGCTATCCCGCCAAGCCACGGCCATCCGGTTAACATAATATTCCTTCAGCGCCACCATCAGTCGGGCTCTGTTTTCTATGGATTAAATGGGATAAGGTACGGAGTTCCATTGGTGGGATGCGGTTACGACAAATGATTTATTATACACAGTCTACCTGTGATCGGGAATGTGCAGCACAGATAAGCCTGAGTGGGTATTCCTTGCGCCTCTTTTACGCAAAAATATAAAATTTTAAATATGATGTGTAAGAGAAAATGCTTGTTTACTAAGTCATGTCAATGTAAAACCTAAAAAAATATAGTGCTGTAATCTTTAGTAATACCATGTAACTGTTTAATGCTATTGCACATCTTCGAATCATGTTGGATGTTTGTTGAAACAGCTTTTTAAACATGAATACCCATAAGGTAAACATAAGAAACTCCAGAATCACTGGAGTGGAGCCCAAAAAGATTTTTGAGATAAGAATAGCCCTATATGTTAATGGAGAATCTGAGCTGTGCCTCTAAGATTACTTATTAACACTACAGCGATGTACTAATTTTCTTGCAACTATTTTGGCTAATAATAATCAAGTCACTGGACCACAGTATCTAAATGTCTAAAATGTTTACTCAATATTTATGTTCCATTATGATACCTATTAACTTTGTAATACTACCTTCTTCTGCAGGTGGTATGTTTCAATGTTGCACTGCAGACATACTTAGCAATCAATGGAGAGACACCCCATGTGATCAGGATAACGGAAAGGGGAGAGTTCATCTCAGAATTGATGCCTGGTGAGATTTCCATTGCTTAGAGAAGTGATCAGATTATATAGAGAACCAAACAAAATGAATTATGGAGTTAAATTTTATTTTTATGCAGTTGCAGGTTAATATAAAATGAAATCCTTCTTGTTTTCAATACCAGCTACCCGCTTTAGACTCCAAAAAACTCTTTTAACTTCCTCTTTTAACTCCTCTCCCAGTAGACTCCCTCTTATCCGGACACCTTTTAAACGGACTACACTCGGCGGAAATGACATCTCTTTAACCGGACAATTTTCATTAGCACATCGGTTTAACCGGACTAGATTGGCAGGTAGTGGGTGGTACTGAAACGACTGTTTTCGTGGGAAAGATTTGAGACCAGTGATCACATGTCTAAATTACAATGCTCTCCTAAATTTAGGTCAAATACTGTTTACAGTATGCATTCAAAGGGTCCGTTTTAACAAGTTTTTGGGGATGTCGGGGAAACCGTTATCCAGATTGGCCTCGGTCCCGAGGAGTCCGGATAAGAGGGAGTTTACTGTAATTGTAATTATTACACATTGAGGATGGATTTGAGAATATGAAAAATCTTACTAGAGCTCATTACAATGGTCTTAAAAAGCCAAGCTTAACAAAATAATTCCATGCCTTCTCTGATTGTATCTTTTCAACTTGATGCTTTCAAATAGACTGGTTAAGGTTTAACTTTAAATCAGTTTTGTTTACATTCTGTGGTAGCTGTAAATTCAAAGTTGCTATTTGCTACTTAGGGAATCAGTGTGGATATTTTACAAGGTAAAACGTCATGAAACTATTTTTACTCAAGAATTACTCAGGGTGGAAACTGTTAGCAGGACCTTAAATAACGTTTGACCGGTTTTATGGATCAATATGATTTTTCCATGAGTCAATGTGGGGTGTCTTTTTCAATTTCTCTTAAAAAATCTACATCCTTTATCAGATCAGATATATTTATTGCTTACAGTCATGTTTTTACTATGAAAACCTGCAATGTATTGTTCCTACCAATATTGTATTAATTTAAGGAATGTGTATAAATAAATAAATAGCCTTGTATAGTCCATGAAACTGTTAATTTATTTTATGTTTTGTCTTTGTGCCATCTTTGCTATTTCCATTTAATCAGTTCTGATAAGAGGTATAATCAATATCAATAATAATGTCTAGGTTTTGTGAGTGAATGGCTGGTTTTGCCGGTGTCTTCGTACCGCAGTGATGTTCTACTCTTGAGCAAGTCTGCCAACATAACAACAGCTTACGTCTGGGCAGGCGCTAACAGGGGATTCAACACTGTCTCGATACCTAACTGTAATTATCATATTGACATTATTTTTTTTTAGTGCCTCATACGTCTTTGTTTTGCGCATAGTTTAGGTTCAACTTTTCAATTCTTTCCAGTTAATATTTTTCATGTAAAAAAGACATTATTTTGAAATTTCAATTCTAATATATTAATTTTCTAGGCAGCAGTGTGGTTACAGTGCTAGGCTTCAAACATGAGAAATGCTGATTGGATAAAGATATCATAAAATTGCCAGCAGCACTAAAAACACAAACACAATTATTAACAAAATAGTAGGTTATTGTAAATTTAAATTATTTTACTGAAGTAGCTCACCTCCCTTATATGATCCATGTTGTGTTATATGAATTCCTTGATTTAAATGTTCCATACTCAGGCCTATGAGACCCATGTGGGTAGGTAAAAACAAGGTTTAAAGAGGCTGCCAACCTCTTGAATAAAACTATACTTAGCCAAATAAATTTGAGGTTAGTTTTTAGGAGAAAGAGTGTTTGGCATAGGAATACATTATAAAAGGAATATACACACAACTAATTTATCCTAGAAAAGAATTTCAGGTAGTTGACAACACACGAAATTCACAGCATTATTCATTGGATATTTTGCCCCTGAAGGATTTAGTGTAAGAAATCGTAGCTGGGTGGCCACAGACAGAGAAAACCGGTAACTATAGGAAAACATGATTAGAAACCGCACTCAAGCAAAATTGAGAACTTCCTCTGCGAGCACAGAAAAATCTAGTGCGGCCACAGTGAAATCTTGTACATCTTTTACGGTCATGGCAAAATCGTGATTCATCTTCCAATTTCATGGTAAGTAAGTTAATGTATTTCTCGTTCACAGCAAAATTGAGAACGAACATCTTCGACAGTCACGGCAAAATCATAAACGTCTTTTCCCGTCACCAAAATCAAGAACATCTCTGTAAGTAGTAGGAAAAGTCTTTCTGAGGAAGCCTCCATGTAGGGGCAAAATATAAAATTTTGTAGTGAATTGTGTTTGTGTTGTCAAATTCTGGAACTCTTTTCTTGGGTGAATTGATTGTGTATACATTATTTCTTCCTTTAATATGTTTGTTCAGTTTGAATATTTGTTTCATTGTAAACCACAGGTGACGGGTGTCTGGAAGGAGATTGGGCTGGAGCTGTTTCAGTTCCATTTCAGCGGCAGAACTGTCTTCTGATACCTCGCGTTGAAAACTTCTCTAATCTTGTGGCTGTAGGGACATCACTGATCAGCAACAATCCCATCATGGATAAATTAAGAGCAACGGTCAACAAGATGAATAAAATTCAGGTATTACCATCTTTCTACGTAAAGTCCCAAAAATTCAGCACCCAATAACCTGACTGTTTGGATTTCACGAGAACATGTAAAGAGTTTGTACAAAAGGTGCACATAATTCTACGCTGGTTTATTTACGAATTATGACCCTATAACATACCCTAATAAATTAACTATATAATTGGAATCATACAATAGTCCAACATACCTGACAACTGGTGTGCTTTTCAGTCAGTGCCACAACCATGAAATGAAATAAATAACAACAGTAACAACTTCTGTGTGGCTGTTCTGTATACAGGGTGATTTGTACTCAGTGTGACAAAATTTTTTTGGTGTAAGTACAAAGTAAATGAAGTGTGATGATGCATATCAAATGTTCCAAGTCTCAAAATTAGCGTCCCAAAAAATTATTTTATGTTTATCAAAAATAACCATGCTTTTAAACTTAATACAGCGATTTCTCAATTACCTGTATATGGATTTGAGTAGATAATGTCATTTTCGTGTTCTACATTAAATTTTGAACAAGAATAATGGAAAATTATGGAGGATCAGTTGTAAAAACTCCATTGTAAATAGATTCAAAGATAAAAATTAAGACATTTGATAAAAATTTAAAAAACAATGGTCTATTGCATTTTTCACACCCTGTATAAAAGAAAGTGTCGGAATATGTTAAAAACTGCGCCATTTTATAAGCTTTCCAACCATGTGCTACACTATTGAGGTTTAGATATTTTTTTGTTTGTAAGAGTGGTTTGAATACCAGAAAACAGGGAACTTTTTACTGTTCAACCTGAATCAAAAATACAACTTTTGCTTAATACATGCCGACTTTCTATGTTTTAAATGTTAAATACACCATGCTTTGCAGTCTTCAAACAATTAAAGCGTATATAAGCAGACATAAACCTCAATAGTGTAGCATATCGTTGGAAAGCTTATAAAATGGTGCAGTTTTTATCATATTCCGACACTTTCTTGTGTACAGGGTGTGAAAAATGCAATAGACCATTGTTTTTAAAATTTTTATCAAACATCTTAATTTTTATCTTTGAATCTATTTACAATGGAGTTTTTACGACTGATCCTCCGTCTTTTTCTACCATTCTTATTCAAAATTTAATGTAGAACACGAAAATGACATTATCTACTCAAATCCATATACAGGTAATTGATAAATCGCTGTATTAAGTTTAAAAACATGGTTATTTTTGAAAAGCATAAAATAATTTTTTGGGACGCTAATTTTGAGACTTGGAACATTTGATATGCATCATCACACTTCATTTACTTTGTACTTACACCAAAAAAATTTTGTCACACTAAGTACAAATCACCCTGTATATAAATGTTTAGGTTTAGACTGTATAATATCTATTTAGTATTTACTAGAGGTCGTCCAGTGGTTGAAAACTCAACCAAAAATATGTAATGTACAGACTTCTCTATTTTCACCCCAAGCTGTAAATAAAACATATGATTGGAATTTCTTCCATTTGTTTTGATTTTCTGTTCATATTTCGTCACCAGCATAGCAACCCATAAGGCCCATGTTATTTAAAAAAATATTAACAAAATAGTTAACAAAAAACGTGGGGTGCATGCAATTGATAATAATACATTAGTTCAATAGGTGAAGGTAGTTGTAAATTATGTATTGCAGCATGTACCCCACGTTTTTCGTTTTAAATCTTACAAGTGTTTATGCTATACTCTCCACATATTTATACACTATTTTCTACTTTTTAGTGCGTTTAAAAACGTTTTGTTTTAAAAAAAGTTTTTTATTTATAAATTATTTTGCCTATTTTAATTAATAAAGGGATTCTGCACATCTACAGAAAAGTATCTTTCTAACAGTATGCATAGATTTTCTCTGCTATGCACACAAGCTGAGAAAAAAGGTTTTAAAGAAACATGCTTGCCTATTAATATATAGATTGTCTATTAAATATTGATTTAATTTATTTATTGCCAGCTATCAACTCTCAGTTGAATATCTTTGGCCAAGTAGTTTGTGTTAATTCATTAAATCTTAAATTAATTAATACTAGTGTACCTGTTGCTCGAATTCGAGCAAATACAAAGTACTACTGGCGTTATTTCAAAATGGTAATAATTTCCGATAGCCTAACTTTAAAAGAGTTGACTCAAAGATTATGGAAATACTTACGATGTACATGATAGTTCGATATAATAGGCCTAAACATTTCTTGTAAATATCTTATCATTTTTGAAAAACTGATATTGTGTTTGTGTTTTCTACGAATCTTTCCCACTCATAGCCGCATTAGGTTTTCCATAATAACGATTATAAATTCTTCAAAAAAATATATTATTTCTATTTCTTCTACTTGGTGGTGTTCTATGACTTTTGTTTCCATAGTTTGCAAATCGGCTCTTTCAATTATTGCTCAAGAAGTGCAGCACAGTGATAATTCAGTTTTCTTTTTAGTAGGTATATCAAATTGTCCAAGCTTTCTCACTTTTTCCATTGTAGTATTTATGCCAACCCAAATTCACATTTCAATGGTCATTACCAAACAAAAGTCATTACCAACCAGCTCACTCACATCAATAATCAGTCTTTTCAAGTCAGTAAATGTTTGTAGCACACGTTTCCTTAAATTGCAACTAAAACATCAACAGCAATTAAATTATCCAGCTTATCATAATGTAAACAAATATGTTCTTTATAAGGAAAACATGGGAACTTTAAAAGCCACTGAGGCAGAGCCCAAGGGAGTTTTTTCAAAAATGTAAGGTTAGTTTGCAAATCTACACAATAAGACGAACATTTTGGTTTATAATATGTGGGGTTAAATCTTAAGACATAAAAGCCTTATTGTTCACAATGTTTCATGTAGCGTATAGATATATTAAAAAGTCCTGTTAAACAGCAACCAACAACATCAACATTATACCAATCATGAAAGTGACCACAGGTTCATTAGTACACAGGAGCATCAGCATATTATTACATATTCAAATTATTTAGGTCATTATTACTGGAATTATTTGTTGGTTGAATTCAAACAAATTCTAATTCACCAAGCGTTTACTAAGCCAAAGTTTGCTGATTCACCTGGGTTGTGGAGTTTAGCTATCCTGTGTGGTAAAGCTGGCAAAGGGCAATAGTTGGTATGGACTAACAAATTTGAGTAGTGAACATTTTAGTCTGACTCTTCTAAACATTTAAACTTAACGAATATTTAATATTTTCTTCAGGATGAATGGCAACAAATAAAATCAAAGATTGAGGAGGTTGAGGAAACCTTGCATTTTGTTGTGAAAAAGAAAGGAGTCAACGTGATAACTGGAAAATGGACTGTGGGCAGACTGGAGGGTCCAAGTGTAAAGTATAACTCAATGATCAAACCACAAAATGAGACCGAAATGTCCCAAGAGACAACAGAAACTGAGGGACTGCTACAATTGGGATCACTCGAGAACTCTGTGAAAAACTTAATCGCTGAGGTAAAATATAAATTCATGCTTAGTTGATAATTTGTTATACAAATTTATTTGCCGTTATAAACTTAAATAGAGTCCTTCTAAACCAAACTAATCGGTATTGAATCCTGTTTTGGATGAACAAAATTCAGTAATAAAGTTCTTATTCTTATTCTTATGCATATAAATCCTTAGAAAATAAAAGTGTAAGTTAATGGCTTAAGTATACTGTAAAATATTACACAACATAATACTGACTGATATTGGACTTGGATTTTCTCGGGTAAGTTAAATATTATGATCTAACAACTCATTATTATGTCGTGACCCAATAGGGAAGTGAAGTGATCCAAGCTGTAGAAGAAAGAGAGAATCAAGCTTGGGGTCTTAGTGGTTTCAAGGGAAAGGTGAATTTCAAGGGGAAGTTGAGTATCAACAATCTTACCATTACTCATCTCAATGGCGAACATATGGATCAACTACTACACAATACGTTCAGGTAAACCTATATATAATCACAAGATAATTTACATTCTTTAATTTACTTCATAAGAAAGTATTAAAGTAGTAAAGTATTAAAGTAAGTAAGTACTTTAACAATTTAGGTCCGTAAATGGTGATTTATTGCCTGAAGAAAGGAATATAACCATACCTTCAATTACAACTATATGTAGCTCAAGGTAACCATAAAACAGTTAAAAGCTGTACCTACCGAACTTTTGCTGCGGCCTTGCAGTCAAGCTTAAATCTACTACACGTTAGCTTTGGATTTTCCTGGATTGTCATATCACTTTATGGGGATGCAACTAGGGGTTATTCAACCCAAATATGAATGAAAGATAAGTGTGTCAAGCTATCAAATAAGCCCTCAAGTAGTCAAGTAGTTAAGCTATCAAATAAGTTCAAGAGTCAATGATTAAAAAACGCTGTCAAATTTTCTATTTTTTCTCAAAACCCATTACAGTATTTAATTTTCTTATGCAGGAAAGACAAACCGAGTCCAATACAGCATCAGGTGATTGTGGAATCACTCAAGACAGAAGATATTTTCATCAATAGAATAAACAACTTGACAAGAGAGGACCTCAAGTTCGCCGACGGACCTGTGGTGATAAGAGGCAATGTTACACTAAGCAAGCCACTGACTGTGAGAGGGGAGGTGGAGTTAGAAGATGGGGGGAGAGTTAACGGAGTTGATCTGTCAGAGGAGTTTTGTAAAGGGCAAGAAAAATGCACAGGTAAACAGCCAAGTGCTTGGGTAAAGTCTTAACTTAATGTTATGAAATTTTATTTCCTAAATTGATTTACCACAGTTTTGGTATTCCTACTTTAATATATTTTGTCCTCCTTTTGATTTCTTAAAATCAAAGTAGCCTAAATTGATTTATTTGTGGATAAAAACTAAAAAAACTTGGATAAATTATGTTTTTAGTCTTTCCAATGGTGTACTTGGATGAAGAAGAAGTGAGAAATGGGGATTTGAACAACAATATTGACAAAGGTCCAGCTGACAGTATAAGTGATCATGTGTGGAGCAAAACCCTAGCGGGCAAAAACCTAACAGTAGTCAAAATCAATGGAGTAGACTGGAAAACACTCACGGATAATGTTGTCTACAAGGATAAATATCAACATATAAACGGAACTGTTGATGTTAAAGGGGTAAGTGGCCGTTGGATTTGATTTTATCCTTATTATTTTTAAACTATCACATCCTTTTCAGGATTTTTGTTAGGATAGCAGGCTCTTCTAAATCGAAAAGAGTCGACTACGACACAAAAATCTCAACAAACTTTTTTTCTTTTAGCGAATTTCCCTATAGGGAAGTAGCTATTACCGTAGGTCTCATGGTAAGACCTAAGCCCGGGACCGATTTACTTTTTCATTTTGATGTCCCCAGAGGCCAAAAACACCATTCGTTCAAATTTTTATATATCTATATATAGAGAGATATATATATATATATATATATATATATGTGTCCATCCGCACGATAACTTGAGTAATTTTTGTCCGATTTTGATGAAATTCGGTTTGAAGGTGTAAGGCGGGATAAACTTGAATGAGTTCGCGAACCAGCATGATCGGACTATGGGAACGGGGGTTTATGGGGGGTTTTATGGGGTAAAAATAGGTTTTTCCCTTTTTTGACCCTAAAAACACAAAATTTCACAATTTCTTTTTAAACCATTTTGTAGAGCTTAAAAAAACAAATAATTTAGTATATTGAAGCGTTATTATGCGCCTAATTGTTACGGAGAAAATTCAAAAAAATTGTAATTTTAAAATTCTCATGTTATTCTTATGGAGAATAAGTCAACTGTTGTAGTTTGCTTGTTTATGAACATATTTTGATCAAATTTGGAAAATACATTAATTTCTTACTAAACCACAGTACCTTTTAACATTTTACATAAAAAAAAACATTTTACCCTCCCTGTTGCAGCAAACCTAAGTACTCATTGAACTACAGTAATTCTGTTTAAACTTGGAATAGGCTAAATGTGATATTTTTAAGGAGACATTTTAGTTTAAATCCAATCAGGCAAATGGAAATTCGCTATGTCTGCAGGTTTGCTGCGGCGGGGGTATTTTTTTTACATATCATTTTACACCATGCTGCAAAAGCCTGACATGGCTTGTCTGCAGCTCATTAAACTAAAGGAAATCAAGTCCAAACTCTTATCACTTCCATCAGTCAGTGTGTGTGTCCTCCTTATCTCTCTAGCCTGTTATCACAAACATCTTGAAGTCCCAAAACTCTTTACAATTACTTTTAGGATATTTCACTGTCAATTTAACATATAGAATTTTGAACTGCAGTAAGTTATGAGTTGATAAAAACAGAAAAGACATATCTCAAAAAACAGAGTTCAAAAAACAGTTCAAACAGTAAAATGTGTAAATACTAGCAATACTGTCAACAACATCCTTGCCACGATTGGATCTGAAGACATCTCTCTTCCCAACTCAAACCTTGGTTGTAAATGCTGTTAGTGTCATTGGAATATTCAAAATTTTGTGTCTAACCTAAAGTAACACTTTTACTGTGTGTTACTTATGCTTTTGTCTACTCTTTTCCATTTTGGATAAGCCTGCTATCTTAAAAATAAATCCTTAATGTCATTGTAGAGGCAACATCATCGTCACCCGCCATTCCTACTAAATTAAGAATATCTCCCGTGGTCGTTGAAACATCATCGTCATCACTCTTAATTGCCAATAGTTGGAACAAATCACGTCCCAAAAAAAACCTGGATTAAATCTAAATCCACCCGATGATAGGGAATTCATATTTCCTGAAGTTTCGTAACTCGCCCATCCCTATCAATAGTACTCAAAGGATAAGATTAAGCTAAAGACTATATGCTGGAAATCAAGTGCCAATGTTTGCTAACTCGTAGATCGTCTTGACTCAATATTATATCTGACATTGGTTGATATTCCAGAGGGTGACATCAGACCCTGCTGTATGGTCTGACAGGTTCCAGTCTCTGCACAAGTCTCAGTCTAGAGCCTCTGACTCCTCCAGGTCTTCTCCCATTGTAGAAGCTCCTGCACCACCTGCTTCTGACGAAGGAAAGGTAAAATACTTAAATTTAATCCATTTCAACCATTCCCCATTTCACCTGTCAAATGGTAAAAAAAATTAAGTTATATGTTGTAAGTTAGTATCTCTTGATAGCCAACGTATCAGCCTTCAAGGCTTAATAGGTTGGTAGATAATATATTTTACCGTACTAGTTTTGTCTATGGTTAAATTTTACATGTTTTGTTACAAGGACAAAAATTGTATTATAGATTTGTTGTGGCTGTGACAACTGAAATAGCACTTGCTCCTACAGTTGCACATGGGTAATTTTCTATTTGAGATTATCAGACTAGCATCGCTTTCCTTAGAAATAAAGTTCTACCTTATTGTTTATTTTAAAATAGTTCTTGAACCATTTTGTGACAGTGCAAATAGTTATAGTGCGTGCTTGAAAATTTTTTCTTCTGTTGAATCTTTTTTTGTTAGATAATCTTATAAAAAGATAGGGCATTTGCCAGGAATTATTAACCCTCCGAGTGTCACGTGTTTTGGCCTTAATGTCAGCCTATTTTTTGCTCATTTGCAAGGTTTTATTAAAACTGATCTGAGAAGCTTAAAAACAATGTTAATTATACTGTTCTATATACCATTTTGTTTGGAAAATCTTGGGCTTCAATATTATATATAAAACATAAGGAAGATTTAAAAAAAAAAATTTTTTTTAGGTAAAAAAATGTATAATTTCGAAAATTTTCAAAAAAAAATAAGTTTGCGCTCAATGAAATTGTATAAATTATAGGCCTATAAATATTTGAAAATAGCCACTTTGTTCTAAATTTTATGAGGATTACAAATCTATAATAATATAAGGAAGTAGATTTGCAAATAAAAAAGTTATGGGCAAAAAACAGATTTCAGTACATAGCGTTTAGCTAAGAATGCATAGCCCAACCATAGCTAGGAATCTGGCTGATAATTTACATCAATATCACTACCTACTTCTTCAGGATCATCAACCAGCACTTCAAAACCACTTAAATCTTCTTATAATGCACCACGTATATCACTACTTTTGATTTTTAACACTAAAACAATGATAAACGTAATAAAACACATCAGTCATCGGTCCGAGGGTAACCTAGCTGTTTACAAATACACGCACGTCAGCTCAGTCAGCTGTCTGCTACAATATTTTCGGAACTAAAATGAATAGTGCTTAGAGACAGACCTCTGGAGAAAGCTTAGAATATTACGGACAGAACGATACCTAACTCAATCCAGTACAGTCCGATTCAGTTAGTTATAGAGCCTTCGCCGTAAACAGTGTTCGCGAGTCGCTGCAGCGACGCACGACACTATACAAAGTGCGTTACGCGTCGCTGCAGCGACGCATGACACTCGGAGGGTTAAGGAAATTGACAGGAAAGCAGGCTTACCTTTAAATAAGTCCATAGAGACACATAACACATCACAAAATTAAAAGTAGAAATTTTCGTGGTCACTGACCACTTTTTCAGTGGCTGAAAAACCGTCTCCATAACCATCTCCAGTGGTTGAAAAAGTGGTCAGTGACCACGAAAATTTCTACTTTTAATTTTGTGATGTGTTATGTGTCTCTATGGACTTATTTAAAGGTAAGCCTGCTTTTTTGTTAGATAACCTCGTTGTTTCAACAATCCATGTATGAGGCAGACTACAACTCAATTCAGTTGAATTGTGGTCTGCTGTGAAATTGATTGCTGTAACACATCCGAAACGTAAGTTACTATTTTTCCAATTCAACATAATTCAAAGACCAAGATTGGACAGTACTGTGACCCAGGACTACAAACATAGAAGGGCTAGCCCAGTCCTTTGAAGTGAACACCTGGGTGTTATTATGATTCTCCTTAGGTTTACCAAAAGTTTCTACTTTTATTATCAACAATTTTTTTCAGATTTTAGATGAACTGGCGTCAGGCTCCACTCTGATTGTGTCAGAACTAGAAGTGACCGGAAGTGTAACAGTGGTGGAGAGTGAGTGGGGTGTACAAGCAGCTGACGTGGTGCTCAGTGATGCCAACCCTATTGTGATAGAGGGGGCTAAGACTTTCACTGGTGCTGTCAATGTTACCAACAACGCAGAGGTGGAAGGCACTGTCGGTGGTGTCGTGTTGTCACACCTGTTTACAAAAGATACCAAGCAGGTGCTTACAGGTTGGTATTTTGTGAAAAATTTACAAAATCTAAACGCTTTTATCTGGCTATTAACATTTTTCCTGACCAAAACTACTTCAAGGGCATAGAAGAGAAGTAGTTTTGGAATTTTTAATTTTCAAGATTTATGAAACATATCCTTTTGAGTTGTTACATTTTAAGTAATGGGAGGTTTCTTAAGTCACATAATTTGAGGTATTATCGATATTTATTCGAGAAAGGAAGGGAAACTCGGATAGAATAAGACTCTCTGGACATTTTATGAAGAAGTGTAAAGAGGAAGACCAATGGAAGCCAATGAAGAAGACACTCAGGATAGGAAGAAGTGGAGACAGATACTGTAGTTGGTGAGAGGATTACGTAACTTCAGTTCATGCAATTTTACTTCAAATACATCAACTATTATCAATTATTCTTAACTTTGATTACTTTATAACTCAGGCTACAAAAATACAAATATTTTAGTTTAAATGGTCAGTAACGAGTATAAGCAATTAAAGAATGAATTTATTGGTTATTTTTATTGAATGATTGCTTTGCTACTTGCTATTTTACAGGCCCTACAACATTACAAGGAGACATAACAGTTGACAACCTCACTTTGACTGGTCTATGGAACGGAAAGACCTTATCTGACCTTGAGAAAGACAAATCTGAGAGTTTTATAACAGCAGCTGATACCATCAACGTGTTAGAAACCATCAACCAAGTCCCGGTGTCTGATTTTGTCTTCACTGGAGATGATGGTGTTGCCGTGATAAAAAGTGGTAGTGTCGAGCAGCTGATGGTTACTGAGAACATTGTTGTTGGTGGAAAGGTAAAGTACAAATGAGAAAATGTATGCTGCCATATTAAGAAAACACTAAACACTAAGAACTATTTGATATCATAACAACAGTTTGAAGCCGTGGCAATGTCGTCATCATCTCCCACAATCATGTTAACATTTTAGATCTAAAACGATCTTAGATGATGGTAACATTTGAGATTTTTACTTTAGATTGTGTCTTGGAGTCATGATGACATGCACAATCAATTTCCTTATGTAATTATATTTGTATATTTTAAGTTTATCTGATAAAAAGATAGTGCATTTGCCAGAGATTATTAAGGAAATTGACAGGAAAGAAGGCTTACCTTTAAACAAGTCCATAGAGACACATAAAATATGCAACACAAAAGTAGAAATTTTCGTGGTCACTGACCACTTTTTCTCCAGTGGTTAAAGAAAGTTTCTACTTTTATGTTGTATATTTTATGTGTCTATGGACTTATTTAAAGGTAAGCATGTTTTCCTGTCAATTTCCTTAATATATTTGTATTTTAAGTTTCCAACTCAAAAAAGTCTCAAAAATATTCATATCCCGCACATTATGTGAATGAAAATTTTCTAAAAGGTTTTGTGTCTTTCACGTTTATATTTAGATTCTATTTAGTTTACTATCTTAAACAACCATAATGTATTCCAGGCCAGGCCTACTACTGTATTTGTTTTGGATTGTCTGTATTTGTTAGGGGGGGGGGGGTCAGGGTAGTGGACGACACTCCCACCAGTGTTTCCATACATGGGATTATTATCCCGAAAACAGGGATTTTAGACCATGAGCGGAATTAAAACGGGTTGCGGGATAAAACAAAATTGTCGGCTCTGACGTCTTTTTTTATTCAAGTATAGGAAAAATATAATAGCAATGTTTAAACTTTAAACAACTTTTAAAACATGATGAAAAGCGGAACGCTTTTGTATAATTAAAAATCCCAATTTATCTGGCGTGATTTTTTTCATTCCATTCCGAGTGTTATATTTGACACAAGGGGATTTTCTCGACCCAGTAAGCGAGATAATTGTTTTGGTCGTGTTTTTTTTTTTTTATCGTAGATCTTATTATTTTGATTGATTAGATGTAAGATATTCATTTGCTGTATTATTAACAGTGTTATGTATTTTGTGACGATTGTAAAATGTCTAGAACAATAAATGTATTTGATTTGGATACACTTGCTCTTACTGGTTGGTGGGTTTTGAATATAGGAACATTACACTCCGCCAGTCGGCTTTATTCCATAACTATTGAATTTGCAATAGCAACATTGAAATTTGAAATATTGTGAAATATTTACAACACTGAATTACTTGAATTAACATATTCTATACCATACCAAATAATTAGTATTAGTAAGTTACTTAATGCTACATTTTGTATCCCATTCATGTTAGGGGTGTGCGAATAGATTTTTTTCAGATTTTGAATCTAATACTTCATAATATTTTCAATAAATGCAACCAATACAGAAATTTATAATACAGAAGCATGAAATGTTGGGATGAAATAAAACAACACAAAACCATGATTTATTTGGTTGAAGTTACAGATTATTACAGGGAGCGGCAAAATGATCTGACGGTTTTCTTTGCCGCCCTGTTGAGCGAGTGAGTGGTGGAGGGTGGTGGGAACAGGGGCGTTACAAAGCCTACGTGCGAACATTTTTAGTAGCCATGGACCTAGGGACAGCTGAGCACCATGCATTTGTAGTGGAAGTGTTTTTTAAAAGTGACAATTCCTGTGTAGCTGTTCAGCTGCAGTTACGTAGACGTTTCAATGTGGGCCCAAGGGGAAAAGTCCCAACTCAAAACACCATTTTGCTGTGGGTGGGTAACTTCAGAGCTACTAGTTCAACATTGAAAAAAAGTCCAACAGGTCCAAGGTCAGCCCGGACGCCAGAGAACATCGAGAGAGTGAGAGAAGGAAGCTGCAGCTCTGCACATGTCTGGTCGCTCGGTATGAGTACGGCACGACCCGCACTTTCATTCATACAAAATGGCAATCGTGCAGCAGTTGAAGCACAGTGGTTACATAAAGCGCATCTCATTTTTAGAACAAGTGATTGATTTACTTACACGTGACAAAATAGTCATTATGAGCGACGAATCGCACTTTCAACCACACCACACGGCCTTCCTCACTCTCTTGACGTTCTCTGGCGTCCGGACTGACCTTGGATGGCCTGTTGATTTTAGTTTCAATGCTGAACTAGTAGCTCTAAAGCTACCCACCCGGCCACCCACAGCAAAATGGTGTTTTGAGTTGGGACTTTTCTTCTTTGACCCACATTGAAATGCCTCCTGAGCAGCTACACAAGAATTGTCACTTTTAAAAACACTTTTACTACAAATGCATGGTGCTCAGCTGTCCCTAGGTCCATGGCTACTAAAAATGTTCGCACGTAGGCTTTGTAACGCCCCTATTCCCACCACCCTCCGCCAATCACTCGTTTAACACGGCGGCAAAGAAAACCGTCAGATCATTTTGCCGCTCCCTGTACTAGGTATCTAGGTTTATTTACTATTCAAATGTTCGAATATACTCATTAAGATCAAACCGGAATCGAATACTAAAGTATTTGTTCAACTATTTGAATATTCACACACCCCTAATTCATGTACTATTTGTGATTTAGCATGTACTTATACCTATTCAATTTCTATTTTCCATCTTTCAGGTTTGTGGAGTAAGCTTAGATGATTTTAATGAAAGACGGCTGAGCTTATCAAAAGAACAGAATATTACAGGAAATGTTGTAATAGCAGAAGCCAAAGTTACTGCTGACTTTCAAGCTGAAAATCTCAGTCTTATGGGAAATCCTTTGCTTACCGAGGATGTTGAGTCGGAAATTGTGGATGGATTGCACTTTTCAGGTAAGAGTTACAGGAGTTATTTAAACAGTCATTCATGTAAATTGTTATACTGGTTATGACAGTAAAATTCTGCAGTAGTACTTTTTTCTATTGATTAGTTTTAAAATCTTATTTAATATGATTGAATGTATATTTATATCTAACTCGAGGTCGTACAGTGGTCCAAACTCAACCAAAAATATGCAATGTACAGACTTCTCTATTTTCACAATCACGCCACACTGTGAATAAAACATGTGATTGGAGTTTCTTCTTCCATTTGTTTTTATTTTCTGTTTAATTTTGTTGTTATTTTGTCACCAGCATGGCAACCCATAGGATCCATGTTAATTTTTTAAAATTTTAAACTCATTTTCTGTGCTTATTTTTGAGCCTATTTTAATTTATAAAGGCATTCTGCACATCTACAGGAAAATATCTTTTCAACAGTATTCGTAGATTTTCCCTGCGATGCACACGAGCTGAGAAAAAAGGTTTTAAAGAAACATGCTTGCCTATTAATATATGGATTAAAATTCAAAATATGTTTGTTAGTCAACCTTAACAGTACTTATTTCAAAGTTTTGTGTACCTAACTGATTCCCACACATATCTAGGCACTCAGTTGTTGTATAGATCTATCAAATAAGGAAATCATGCTGGTCATGATAAGCTTTTAAACTGGAACCAAAGTTTTTTCAATATTTATTTTTATCTTTTTTGTTTAGTCTGCAAAATTTTTCAATCAATATTGATCTGTCGAGTTTGAGATTACTATTGGGTGACTTTGATTTCTATATGACCATTTTCAAACAAGAAACTTGCTTCAAACTTTGTATGTTTTTATTTTTTAACATACTTTCATGTGAACAGTCCAAACCCAGACCTTTTCTTAGATATCAACATTCTTTAGACAGTCTGATGGCAAATGATATCTAAGTCTCTATTTTTTTCGTAGAGCTGCATGTGAATGGAGACATTATAACATATGAAGGTGTTAACGGCTTCAATCTATCAGAGGTAGCTGCAAACGCTGTGTGGCTCGAGGATAATAATGAAATCGAAGGTCCTCTCATTTTCAAGGTGAGATTTTGTTCACTAGAACCAAGTGAAATATTGGATATTGAACCCAATCCTTACCAAAATTATAAAGTGTAATTCTATCATAGTAAATTGGAAATAAGTTTGAATATCATAGGAATGTGTTATTCACAATTTTTATAAAGATATTTTGGTAAACACTCAGGTTATTTGTAAATTAAAAGGTATAATGTGATTTCACTGCAAATGTTTTTGACAACAACTCGCCATCTAAAATAGTTTAACCTGGTTATCTAAAGGGGCAGATGTGAAAGCAAAATAAGCAACCCCAATTTGAACCAGATAAATTTTATATTAACTCTGAAATTACGATTTTCAGGATGGAGTGGAATTTAAAATCCTGGAAGGCCAAGGAATGTGCAATGACATGGTGTGTGAAGATTGGCTACGCATTGATGATGTGGTTTATAAACACAACGACTCTGTTACTTTCACAGGTAACTGAATTAAACGTTTTCTGTGTTAAAAAAACACAAAATCTACTATTTAAATAGATATTCAAGACATTTTATGGAATTATCAAAGAATATTTCAATAAAATGCATTTGAATTGAATTGCATATATTGGCTAAACAGTTGACGGACACAGTCGTGGTTCTTAATTGATTACAAATAAAATAAATTCGGGGGATTGTAATGTTGTAATTTAATATTAGATGCCTGTTCAACCTATTTAGTGTATTCCTATCTTTTAATGAAATCAGCATTAAATTAATAAACAAAAATAATTCTTAATAATACTTTAACACAAAGGTATAAAAAACTCAAACGTGGATAACAAATTTGTTTTTTTAATTATAAACTATGGCAGAAAAAAGTTTGGAACAATTTAGTTTATTGTTTTATTACTTTAACCATCAACATAAAACTTAAAAAAATGTTTAAAGTAGCTTTCTGAACGATGATTTTTGACATTCCCATACAAATAAATTAGCCTATTCTCCATGCGGAAATAAGCTAAAAAGCTTTTGATGTTTTGAATTGCTCTAAAATACCTCTGACTTCTATACTATAGTGCCCAATTTTACTTTAAAAAACTATCATTTTTGTTTTCAGGGAACAAAAAGTTTACACAAGTTATGAATATCTCTGAAGACCTTGAAGTTGAAACAATTAATGACCATAAATTTGAAAATGTTCTTACAAAGACTACAGCACAAGAGATATCAGGTAAAATGTTTCATGTAACTAATTTGTATTATATTTAGCTGTTGACAATAAAAGGGTCTGTTAAATGTTCAAAACATGACATTCTGGCGATCAAAAAACAATGACTCCAATCTACTAACTAATATTGTAAGATATATTATAGGCCTATTTAAGAATTTCTTTAAGCCTACTACAACCAGAAAGAGTCCATCTTAGCAAAATAATCTCAATTTCACACTATACACATAAACTAGAATATTTTACTGTCAAAGACAATATTTTTAACCTACAAAGATTTGAGTTGGAAAGCTCCTTAAAATCTCTTTAACTCCTCTCATTCAGATAAGCCTATATGCAACAACAATCCTTGCGTCCTAAGCTGAAGCTGTGGTGCTCTATCTTGTATTGTTCGAGTATAACAACGACCCATTGTGTAGTAAAGTGCGTCAGATCAAACTGTGAGGTTTTAATGAGGACAGTAGGACAACCTTAAATGAGTTGCCAAGATGGAGTCATCTGTTTGGGAAGCTGATTGGTAAATAAGCATTCATCAGACTCCTGAACCTAAAAACTCTCTCTCGACATCAACTAATTGTAACTGTACACAAAATGTTAAGGACCTTAGTCCGCCTCTAGATAAGATAAAGATACTTATTGTTCACCTTTATTATATTTTTCAGGAGATTTGTTCATTGGAGGAGATGTAAGGATTGAAGAGGACTCTACAGTTCTTGGACAGCTGAATAACCAAAATATAACAGAGTTTGGTCACCGATGTTCAGTTTCTGAAAACACCATTACATGTAAAGGTTTGTTTTATCACTTCTCTGGAATCTTTTTTTTATTTATAAGTAATTGAAATCAGATAAGAATTGTATGTCTTAGGCTTTAAGATTTTTTAATGCTATGATAAAACAAATACAAAAGAAACCCCTGATGAAAGAAGACCACTGGATGCTCAAAGAAGAGGTGGGAAGATGAAATAGTCAGACATATAAATTATGAGGGCCAATGATGAAGAATAGGGTAAAAAATGCAGTTACTTGGTAAGGAGGAATATCTTCTTGGGTTTACATTATCCTTGGAGTAAGAGCAGGTAAGATTCTTTATATTGACACAAATTGCTAAGAGAGGTATGAAGAAATAATTCGCATATCTTACTATTTTTGTAGGAAATGCTGAGTTCAAGGAATCGGTGGAGGTTGAACATTTAAGAACTTCAGGCAAGATAAAGGGTGTCAACTTTCGAACTTTCTTAAAGACTGTCGTTAGAACTGACAGTCCCCAACATTTCGCAGGTCTAAAGAAATTTGTCGGAAACGTAAGTGTGTTTGAAAACATGTTTGATTCTTAAGATATGTGTTGACTTTATCAAATAAGTTGAAATATCAGTTTCCTCAGTACAAACTACAAACAAGTAACAATTTTGGAATGTATCGAGGCTCATTCTGTTTCTGTTGAGGAATATAAGCAATGAGAAGGTTATGTTGAAGGAAAACATTGACATCTTTTCTAATTTTGCAGGCTTTTGTCTGTTTGAGCTATTTTTAAATTAAGGTTGGTTGAGACTGTTAAAAATGAGACAGCTTTAACCCATTGGGGAAGGAATTAATGCGCTACCTGCAGCGCCCTCTGGCGGCAATTAATTTTACCGAATTTGTAGACTTTTACTCTAACTGCTATAGAAAGAAAACCTTAGGTAATAAATTAATAATTCTTTCACCATTTTGTTCACAGTAAAATTGTCTACAGAAAAATGGTAATTGGATAGTCAAAGTTCTAAACTAAAAAAAAATATATGTATAAAGATTATAAAAATAAAAATTTTTAAAACAATATTTTGAAAGTAAACTTGATATACAAATTCCAAGATTAATCCAGATACCAAATAACACTACTATTATAAAGTTCAATCGATTCCCTACGTAGAAAAATCAAAAGTTGTGTACTTTTATAAGTAATAACATTTTTTTTAAATTGTTTGTTTACCTTACCGCAGCTGATTTTTGGTGATATGTGGTTTCCATGGCATCACAAAATTGTTTGTTATTCGCTAAAATAAATGAGTAAATACGCAAATCAAGAAGCAAGATATTTAAAACATTATAATAGTAAGAAGAAACAAAAAGGGCGAAAAATAATAATAACTAAATAACTAATGGCGCTGCCTAGCGGTGACACGAGCGGCACTCGGGCCTGCAGCGGCCGTACGAGTAACGCTCGTAAGTCGGCGCCAATGGGTTAAATAAATGTTTTTTAGTTTTAAAGAAATGTTTTGTATTTTAAATTTTATTTGTGTATCTGTGTCAACGATTGTTTTTTATAGGGTTGTTTTTTTGTATTTATGAATATGTATAGAGCGAGAATAGATACTACCACAAATACTATAATAAAACCCGGTATGGATTATAATTATAAACATAAACAAGTGACGATGTTGGCCCTAATCCTATACTAATATAATGGCATTAACACATGTTTTGCCAGTTCCATTTACGCAATGTTAAATACTGTTTATTTTCGGGCCAAAAACGTCATTTGTTTAGGTTTATGATCCATACCGGTTCTTTTCAAGTATTCGTGGATACTATGGTGGTCTAAAGTCAATGACAATAGAATAGGAAGTTTTCTTAATTTGAAATAGTTTATGGCTTTTTGTATGGAATTTGTAACAAAATTTAAAGCTAGAATTATCTTTTAACTTAAGGGGAGGTGGAAGGTTGAATGTGTCAATTTCTGATATGGTAAAGTTTTGATTATCTGGCCTAAATTAGCATCAGTAAGGTTGAGTAAGCAAGAAGGTCAGAAAACATAAAGTAAACAGGCTATTAAAAAAAACTGTTGTAAATATATTAAAAACAAAACAATAAACATGCTTCTTCAATATTGGGTCTAATGAAAGTATTAGTATATGTTTGCTTTATATTAAAAACCAGTATTTTTCTGCTTTGAACCACCACCACAAACTGTATAAAAACCGTTTAAAGTTAAAACACTACTACTGTCACTGTCATTGTAAAATAATAAAAATAGAAGATAAAGTGATACTCATCCAAACAGCTTCAAGTCTCTGTTTTTGTTTTTGCACTGCCTGTTAAGATGTAAGGTTAGGTAGATGGATATGCACTATGCAGGTCCGAGGAGTTAAAGACCTATATGATAGTAGCATGCTAGAACAATCAAAAATGCATTTAGGTGCCTATTTCCTATTTCACACATTTGAAAAAATGTATGTGCCTAAAGCCTGGTGTATCTTCCAAGTACAGACCAGGGTGGCAAAAGCTGTCTTGTACCTACTAGGGTGTACAATTGTAACACACAGGAATTGTTCCATAGATCTCGATTGTCCACTGGGTCAAATGACACTCCATAGTGGATGACCGAGGATAGTCGGGATCTACCTTTTATTAGTTCTGAGATGAACAATTTCACAATGTTTTTTCCAAATAGTCCATGCTTGATCTTGTAATGGTTTTTCCAGGTGCACATGGAAAGTCTAAGAGATGTAGATCAGTTGAACGGAGAGAGCTGGGACAATTTTCTGTTGGACGCTGTGAGTGCAGTTGACGTGGAGCAGGTTGACAGGGATGTCACCTTCTCTGACTCGCTGACACTCGGCACACTGTCTGTGGACTACCAAATGTCAACCGATACTGTCAACAGTGTCGATATCTCACAGTGGAGGACTGACGCCATCTACATCAACGAGTCACAGTCTTTGGAAAGTGAGTTTCACTCTCTGAATTGAGAAATGTTTATTGCCTTTACACAACTTACAATGTTAATGTTGCAGTTGACTAGGTCTAACTTAAACTAGAGGTATACGCATGCTCGAAAGTCAGGTTATGAAAACCTATTGTTCAGAATGCCGATGAGTCCATATTGGCATAAAAAATCCTCCTAAACAAGGTAAAAGTATTGTTGCATCAGTCACTTTTCCATATTTTTAAATTTTGGATAAGGCTCAGCTCTGAAACGACGTGGCAACGTTGCATCCCCTACCTCTTCAAAGGCCAGTCCCATTCTGTAATCTATTCGACTATAGTAGGGATAGTTTGTTAAGTACAGTAGACTCCCTCTTATCCGGACTTCTCGGGACTGAGGTCAGTCCGGATAGTGGGTTTTCCGGTTAAACCGATGTCTTCAAAAACTTGTTTAAACGGACCGTTTAAATGCATACTGTATACAGTATTTGACTTAAGGTGGTATTCTGTTTGGGAAATTTGTTCGGGTTTCCTTTAGAGTTTTGTCTGCTATCTCAGAGAAGTAGTTATTGAATTGAGAAGCGTTTTTTGATGGGTCATCTTAAATTTTTCCTTGGATTTCCAGTTATTTTAAGGACACTTAAAAAGTCTTGTACTCAAGGCTAGGAAGCTTTTTTGAGTCTTGGTTACTCTATCTAAATCTGTATGAATCATGTGCTCATATCTAGTGTAATATGCATGACTGTCACCCCTGAGACTGGAATTTTTGAGATTTTGTTTAACAAGAAATAATGAGCACAACATTTACAAACTAGGTAATGTAATTTCATTAAGTCTAATAAAGTGAGGTTTGCAGATCTAATTGTTATTGTTAGTATTGAAAGTCCAATCCTTCTCATGAAATTAAAACTTATGTGAATCTCAAAACTACTTGATAATTTTCACACCCTCTGCCAGGAGAGATAGTGCTGGAGACAGCAGTCAGCGCAGGTAACGTGTCAGTAGAGATGTATGGAGGGCTGAGTCTAGAACATGATGTGATCCACCTCCACTCTGCGTCTAATCTGCCCTACCTCAGAGCTCGGTCTGTCACAGTCCTGGGCGAATTGGAGGTGATGGACAAGGTCAACGGAAAATATCTAGTGGAAGTGGAACGGAACACTCTTAAGGTAATGCTGGTTTGTACATTGTTGATAGTATTAACTTTTGGTTACAGCCCCTTTATATTCTAACTAACTGCAACATTTTTTTGTTAAAGAACATATTTAATTGACACACTTGCAGAGTGTGATATTGCCTGAAAACTATTTCCATTTCCACCCTTACTGTGATACTTGATGTGAAATTCTAGATTCTTTAGTTACAATAAGCAGACTTTTCAGATTGACTTATCTGACAAAAAAAAAAGTTTAAAAGTGTAATATATGCATATTAATTTATAACATTTTATATTTGTATTGGCAAAAGTGATATAACGGATAATTCAGTTAAATAAGTTAATACCGTTGGTTGAGCATTAGACCAATCACCGATAGCGTCCAATCCCCCACCTGTCCGGTATGATCCTTCTCTTTGCTTTCAGTAGCCCGCCACCTACACCGACTTCACCATGTAACGTAATCCCTTCACTCTACTAATGTCAACCGGCGGTAATATAGTTACAGTATAAAGCAACTTCTTATTATCACCCTGGTATTACAAGTTCCTTAAGTAGTGATTAAGTTTGTTTGACAGACATCAGGGGACCAAGTGGTACAGTCAGATCTGATAGTAGGAGACCTAATAGTGGAGGGAGATGTAGAGACGGAGGCTCTGGTAGATGAACATCAACTCAGAGATGCGGTTACTCTAACCTCCTTGAAGGGCTACTTCAGTTAGACTTATGTTGGGTTTGTTTGACAGACGTCAGGGGACCAAGTGGTACAGTCAGATCTGATAGTAGGAGACCTAATAGTGGAGGGAGATGTAGAGACGGAGGCTCTGGTAGATGAACATCAACTCAGAGATGCGGTTACTGTAACCTCCTTGAAGGGCTACTTCAGTTAGACTTATGTTGGGTTTGTTTGACAGACGTCAGAGGACCAGGTGGTACAGTCAGATCTGATAGTAGGAGACCTAATAGTGGAGGAAGATGTAGAGACGGAGGCTCTGGTAGATGAACATCAACTCAGAGATGCGGTTACTCTAACCTCCTTGAAGGGCTGCATCAGTTAGACTTATGTTGGGTTTGTTTGACAGACGTCAGGGGACCAGGTGGTACAGTCAGATCTGATAGTAGGAGACCTGATAGTGGAGGGAGATGTAGAGACGGAGGCTCTGGTAGATGAACATCAACTCAGAGATGCGGTTACTCTAACCTCCGATCAAACACTTTATGGTGAGCAACAGTTTTTGTCTTGCTGTTCAGTACCTAAGTAATGTAGACTTAAGGCTTGGAATATCCAGCAAAAGTAAATAAATAAATTGTAAATGCAATTACTTGTTTGTATTGTTTTTATTCAAATAGTATTAGGATATTTTTTTTTCACATAATGATAAATTTTTAAAATTACAAAACTCTTATGAGTGATGTTTGGGGATTTGAGGTAAGGTAACATCTGGGGTACCGTGAACCGTAGCGGTAAGTACACTAAAGCATAAACACTGAAATATCTTTTGACAAGGACACACTGTTTGTCTCCATAAGCTAAAACTATGTAGTGGTAGGTTTTTGTAGACATGTGTGCGTTGAGTTATGATTTACTGTAGTAAGAATAAACTGTAACGTATACCAGTAATGTTTGATACTTTTATGAGTTATATATTTCACCTATATTCAAATGTGTTGTTTTGTTTTTTACAGGAAAATATGAGTTTGATTGCATGGAGGTCCAAGGGAATGTTAGTTCATCAGAAATTATTTCTGGAATAAACTTGACCTCCTGGACACAGAATGGAGTTTTGAAAAGTGGAAGGTATGAATACTATATTTAGGGAAAGGACATAATCTATGTGCAAAATATAAATCCTTGGTCCACTGTCTCTAGCTTATTAGTAGAAATCTCAAGACAATCGTAGAAATTAGAATTGTGTGGTAGGAAAATAGTAGGATTACTTAAAAATTTATTTACGGAATATCCATCTCATTACTGTCCCCAAAAGAAATATCAGAAAGTTAAGAAGATATTTAAGTAGTAGTAATTCAACTTTTTCAACGTACCTATTATAAATGCACAGATGTTCTCATGCTTCCACTCCAGTTACTCCTGGGTCTAGTCCTTCTACAATTCCTTTGCTTTCAATATCTGCCATCTTACTCCTCTCTTCTCCACACCTCCACCTCATGTATCCACCTTCAACCTAGGTCATCCTCTTGGTTTCCTTTCTTATATCACTATCAACATCATTTTCTTAAGAATTATCTCGCTGCACATATCTAGATCGTCTTAGGCTTGATTTTAACTGTTGTCTTAAGCTATCTTAAACCATTCCTCTTCAGAACTCCTATCCTCTAACGTTGATAGTCTTACAAATCACATTCCTCCAGGTTGCACTTTGTTTCTATTCTCTCTGATAATATATACAGTAGACTCTCGCTCATACGGACTAATGTGGCGGACGTCCGGTCCGGAGTACGAAAAATCCGGATTATCGAGAGTCGAGCAAATACACAGTACTGTATAAGTGTATATAGCCGTTTTTTCAATTTAGATCCAGGTCCACAGTAATGATAGCCGTGCATATGCACTTCCACCGGTAATAATCTTTACGGCTGAATTTTGTTCCAGGTCCACAGTAATGATAACCCGGGGGATATGCACTTCCACCAGTAATAGTTTTTACCGCCGTGTTATCCAATTTTTTTTCATTATTCAAGGTAGTCTCGGTCCCGTTTCGCTTGGATAATCGGACTTCTACTGTACTGTGCCGCTAAAAAAAATCACGATTGCCGATCCAGACTACCGGGAGTCCGGACAAAGCCGATCCGGATGAGCGAGAGTCTACTGTATTATATATTTTTAATATGCTGTTGATGCCTGTTTTGCACATTCATGATCAACAGGCTGCAGAACATCTCGGGTGTGTGGAGTGTACAAGGACCTGTAGAACTAAAGGGTCCAGTATCAGGTAGAGGCAGACTGGCTGATGTAGACTTGCAACAACTTACTGACAACATCACTTCTAGCCTACTGGACATTCATGCTGAGATGAAGGTAAGACATCCGTTGTTCTCTTGACATTTATCCAGTTACATGGTCCAAGAATTGGACTTAAAATTCTCTACAAACGTTATTCTCCTAAAATTTTGGACGTTAATTTAAGGAATAGTATAAATCAAGGGTAATGTAGCCTGGAAGATATAAATTAATTAAAGATTCTCGAGACTGAAATTTCAGTTCAGGACAGGATTAATTTTTCCCTCCCATTGTTTCATAGAGTTTAGGAGCGATTGTCAGATGTTGTGAGCGATCAGCAGATACTGGGAGCGATCAGTTGGCATACCCAAAAATCCTGTCAAAAGAACCATCCTTAATATTCCATTTTATATATTAATATAAAAAAATCCTTAGTTTTTGGATCATGATTAATTCTTTTTTATCAATAGAAACCCAATTCCAGAAAAAATTAAACTTAATCCTACCCAGTATGTTAACTGAATACATTGGTTTTATATGGAGCCAGAGTTTATTAATCAAATTACTATATTGTTAGAGTAACCTCACTGGGGCCTGTGATGAGGCTAATGCTCAGCTAGCCTCTGCCAGGGGTCAGCATTGCAAGCTGCTTTATCTAGACACCACTCAGACCTTCTCAGTGCCCTCTGGCCCTTCCCTAGTCACTCACTTTAAGGTAGGTATGGCTCTGCACAGTTAGTACTGTTACTCTTACTATTGCATTTAAATACGGACATTTTCAATTTAATTTTGTCCATTATTTTGTTAGTGTCTACGTCAATTGCATCACAGAGCAGTAAGGTACAGAGGGAACATTCATTGGTACACTTAAGTGGTGTCTAGCACTAGTCGCTGGTATCTAGGGCAAGTCCAACACCACCCCCCTCGACATCATGTACTAACGCTCACAGTGGAGAAAGACCCTGTGGCCTGTGTCAAAGGAATAATTGCACAGTGCTCACCGCTCGGGCTCTTCCTTGCTCGTCACAAGTATATTTCCCGCAAACCGTACTGTAGCTGAAACCGCTCAGTCCGTTAAGCATGTTTGCTTTGTACCTTACTTCTCTGTGGTGGCATGCTCAAAATCAAACCAGTTTGTCTCTGAGATGGTATCCACTAGGCTAGCAACACTCCCAAATGATGTGATGTTTTATTTGATATCATTTCATATTGTTTTCTCTTGTCTGTTTTTTTTTGTTTTTGTTCCATAGCCGATGGTTTTTACCTTGGAATACATTTTAATGCTGATACATGTTGAATTTATCACTATGCTTATATGTTTTCGTAAACATCTAGGACCTGCTATTTGCCTCCCATGTTTTAGAATAGAAGTGATTTTGAGGTCTTGGTAGCACTATAACTCCAGTAGATCTAAGTTTTGAGGTCCCATGAATGGTAAGAGGTTTTTAAAACTGTTCTAATCCTTGAATTCTAGAGTGGTGATGAGGACTACCTTGCTGTCAGTGAGAAGAGTTGCACTACAACCATATACAAGTGGAACAGAAACACCGGTACATTTGTGACTCTCAACAGAGAAATGTTTGGCCATTCGCTGAAAAGCTTTATCATCTTGAACTATGAACAAATAACTTACGTCCTGACTGAGTCTTCTGAAATCTCTGCGGACTGTAACATCCCAGGGCTAAACCTTTGGATCTTTATGAGAGATCACTTTAAGGTGAGTATTGTAACTTTGTGAAGTCTTGTTTTGAGTGTCCTTGGAATGAGCAAGGATTTATAAAGTTACCAATACACATTTGATTATAATATACCACAATATTATACTAGGGCCATCAACATGGAATTTAATAAACATTTCACTTGTTTGAGTTTCTTGAATTTGTACTATCACTATGTACACGATTTAAATATATGTACTTAATGTATAGATGCTATTAAATAAACAAGATGTTTATCCAAATAAAAGAATTAATTAATAACAATTCTTTATTACAATGGCTTATGTAGTATTTTCTCTACATAACACTTGTTTCAGCATGTTACCAATGTCAACTTCTTCTCCGGAGATCTCTTCCAGGGAGAAGGAAACACACTTTACATTGCCAACTCTGTTGGAATGTTCAAGTACGAGATGTATTTTGATAATACAGAAGGAAAAGCATATTTTACCTCGTCTCCCCATCGTTGGAATATCACAGCAGGTAATTAATCTGTCAATCACCCTTATGTAGTAATAAATTTAGTTTTATAAATTGTTTAGCCCTCAAAAATTTTATATATATGTTATGTTATGTTATGTTACTTGGATCCAATTTTATTTGTTTTGTTTGGATTTTAAATTAATATAATTTACTCCCATGTTATTCGTACACATGAAGGTACTTCCGTATTTTTTATATCATACCCACTAACAGCGTCAGTTTCTTCTATTCTGTGCATCTTCATCAGCTGTCAGCTGTCTACATTCTCATGACTTCAACAACTCAATCTTCTCTCCTCTTCTTATGGTGTCCAAAGGATCTTCCTTCCAGAGTTTCCTTGTTGGTTATACCATTGCTTTGTCTCTCCTCCTTATCTAATGTCCTAGGTTAGTGTTAGTATTGATGACAGTAATTTCTGTTCACAGATGTACCCAAGGCATGGTCAGGTGCTGTACATTACCAGTGGCTGTCTGGTGTGTATGAGACCAGCAACTGTAGTGGACAAGTGATCAGCATATCTGCTGACCCAGCCAGTCAGTTTGTAGCTATGGCCTCCACTGAGCCTGCTGAAGTACCCAGGCATGCTGATTATATCAAGGTATCACTCTTATTGTCTGTCTGGTATGGTTAACTTAATTTAATTTGTCTATACTAGAAGTAAAGATGTGTGGATATTCAACATTAGATTGGGTGTAATTATTTAGCAATGTGAAACCATTTATAAGGTCTGATTCTAATGCTGTTCACAACAGGTGTATCGCCGAGACGGCCGATTGTTTGACAAGTTGCCAGCCCTGAGAGTCGCTCAGCTCCAGTGGTTGTCAGTGCCTGGACAGACCTGGCTGATGGCTCTACAGAATCACTCCACTCTCAATCTGTATCAGCTTCAAGGTACCTCTGTAAAATCCTATTTGTAAGGGTACTTTGGTATTATACCGACCACAACAATAAATCAAATTCAAAATAACATTTTAATTAGGTTAACAAAATCTTCCTAACCTAACCTAACCTGAAACATAGTCCACCCTTAGGTTAGTTTAGGTTATAATTATTAGCTTTGGTCGGTATAATACCAAAGTACCGATTTGTCTGTGGAATGTGCTGAATTCAAACTTCTTTATTGCTTAAATCTGTGGAAAGTAAATAAAAGAAACGTCTTATAACACTTAAAACATATATTTACGCTTATACTGTTACTCACAAGACGTTAAATATACATAAAAGATGGTAAGTGGTGATCGATTTCGATTGGACACTCCAATCATCATCAGACCCAATAGGCGAATGACAAGAATCTTGAATGGCGTACCTACTTATACCCTATCGGCTACCGGAAGCACCGGCCAATACATTTTTATAAGTACAACTGGAATCAAAATTTACTTGTTCTTTAATCAACTTATTTCTATTTTTACATTTTTCCTTATAAATATACAGTACTTCCCAAGCATTCATTACATATCCTTTCTTACAATTCTTTAGAATACCTAGACTACTTCCATTTTTCCTATTGAGTGGCCATTTTGTAACAGGTGTTGTGCGACATTTGATCTTTCCGGTTTGTTGTTCCTCCACGCAGATATGTGGTTTTTGAAGCGGTTGATGAAGTTCACTGTCTGTCCAATGTAGAAGCTATCACAATCATTACAATTGATTTTATAGATGCCCGAAGCGTCAAATTTGTTACAATCTTCTATTTTTGGATGCAGTATTTTACTCATCGTGTTCTGAGTCCTGTAGGCTATTGAAACTCCGTATTTCTTGAATCTGTTAGCAGTCCTTTGTGTTGTAGTCCCCGTGTAGCTAAATGTGACATATCTGGTGTTTTCCTCTTTTATCTCTTCTAATGTTGTTCTTCTTAAATCTGTCTAACTCCTTTTTTCTTGTTCTGTAGAACTACCATGAATAAAGAGTTCCTTAATAATGTAGGTGTGATTTTAAAATAATTTTTTATGATTCGAAAAAAAAAAATAAAGTTTAGTGCTATGAATGTGCTGAAAAACTGGCTTCCACACACTGGGTGGTGTTTCAAAAAGGCTTAATACTGCACATCACATAATCCATTTTATATGCCATCACCTACTGTAAGTTATGTTTGATGTACAGAGGATTCTCGATTATCTAACTTTCTGTGATCAAGTTCTGTGAAATGGAATGCCATTTCCTGGCGGTATCACTCCACTATATACCGTAGTGGTACATTGAGATAACCCCTTTTGCTGTATGTCTACTGAGAAGATTTGTGTCAGTATTGAGGTACCTGCACTTTCGAATAGTGTTACTTCTTAAGGTCTTTCTGCCGATCTGACCTTGCCACGGCCTGTTTTGGTTAGCTAATTGAGACTAATAGATATTAACACCAAAGTCTACGAATCTAATACAAAACGTTACAATCCCTGTATACTTTTTTAACATTTGTTATAAATGAAGTGTGCTTATTTTGATTGTTTCTAGGGCCACTAATCGGGTTTCAGCCACAGATGTCTATGCAGACAGATGCGAAGGTTGTGACAAGCGTTGCTTTACCTCTAGCTTCTAAAGTTAACTTGCAGCCATACATACTCATCCAGTCTCTAGCCTATGTCAGAGTTGTCAGGGCTTTTATACAAGGTGATCCGTATCTAGGCCAGAATCTTAGTTGCGAATTTGATCAAGTTTTGAAACGGGTTCCTAGAAAGTAGTCAATAATTTGTATTTTATGTTGAATGTTAATCAATGTTGAAACAAGTGCCTGGAAAGTAGTAATTTTATGCTTCCTTGTTTTGTAACCAGGTTTGGTCGAATTTTGAAACATATTTCTAGAAAGTAGTAATTTAATTTGGGTTTTGTATTTCTGGTAAAAAATTTCCTTTGTTTTTAACTGTGTAAGATTAATATTGAAACAAGTTTCTGTAGTGATTTTACCCTGGTTTTGTATTTGATATGGAAATATCTTGACTTGTTTTCCAACTGAGTCGTACAAGAATTGTGATAACTGCCCTGAATTCAGGACAATTAATTTGTTAGTAGTGTAGTTTTGTTACTATTGAATATTTTGTGTGTGTTTATTAGCTTAGTTATCTGCTAGTTCTTGACTATTTGTGATGTATAATGTAAAGTGTTTGTGTCTAGGAATAGTGGTAAATGTTAAAAGAAACATTTAAGACTGAAAACCTAAGACTTGTCTTTAAAATATAGTAATTTATGAGTACAACTGTTGTAACTGTAAGACTGATTCTGCCTTGTAAATTTTGTTAGTAGTAACTTAGCAACTTTTGTGATATAAAGTGATATTTTGGAAATACAATGTAAGCTAAACTACAGTTTTTGGAACTTTATATTCCTTTCTTTTATTCCACCAAATGCTCTTGTTTTGTTTGCTCTACGGATAACCTTTAATCTCATAAAGCCACTCCAATAACAAACATGAATCCATTACAAAATAAGAACGTTCTTTTTAGCGAATTTCCTTATAGGTCAATAATAAGTCATATGTCATGGGCTGTATAGGGAAGTAGCTATTACCGTAGTTGGCACAGTAAGACCTAGACCCAGGACTGAATAACTTTTTTATTTTGATGTCCTTAGAGGCCAAAAACACCATTCGTTCAAATTTGTACATGTATATATATATTCTCGGTAATATATACGTCCGTGAACGCGATATAACTTGAGTATTTTTTGTCCAATCTTGATGAAATTTTGTTTAAAAGTGCAAGGCGGGATAAACTTAAATGAGATTGCGAACCAGCATGATCAGACCATGGGAACAGGGTTTTACGGGAGGTTTTATGGGGTAAAAAATGGTATTTCTCATTTTTGACCCTCAAAACGCAAATTTCCCAATTTCTCTCCAAACCATTTTATAGAGCTTAAAAAACAAATAATTTAGTATCAAAGTGTTTTTGTATTGTTATTGGTAAAGGAGAAAGTTAAAAAAAATGTTAATTTAAAATTACCATGTTATTTTTATGGGGAATATTGTAAAATGTTGTAGTTTGCTTGTTTAAGGATATATTTTGATCAAACTTGGCAAATTTTTTTTTTTTATACCAAGCTATTAATATTTTACTAAAAATACACTTTATTAGTTTCCTTGTAGCAGAAAACCTAGGTACTCATTAAACCTAATGTTTTTAAAATAGATTTAATTAAAATTTTAATTCAGACAAATGGAAATTCGCTTAGTCGGCAGGTTTGCTGCGGCGGGGGTATTTAATCCTTTCCATATGTATAGAAATACCCAACTGATTATGTAAACGTTAAAATCCATACCTGTACCTTTACTTTTTCCATTGAAACAAAATAAGTATTAAAATATTTTTTACCCTATATTACAAAGTAAATTAACAGTCATTTGACAGTGTAAACAGTTTTTACTACAATGTTGTAATTCACATTTACTACATTAAAGACATCTACTTTATTGAGATGAAATAGTATTCTTGTTATAGATCTCTTGTATTCTTGAGAATGCTATGTAAAATGATGCCATTGAATTCACCACCTGAAAATATTACAACATTAGAAATGTGTTTCTTATACAGTTAACTTTTTTACAATACCTGTTATTCATGAAGATGTAATATTTTGAAATCAAAACAAAACCTTAATTTTAAGCCACTCAAACCTCGTGATGTTTTTGGTCTCGCAAACAACCCTCTCCTTCAATCTTGACCTTTCATCCAATCTACTTCTGTTCCTATTCTTGTGATTTCTTATACGATTTGATCCTTTATAACACAGCGTAGATACTCTTCTAATGGTTCTATTAATTTTTTTTTTTTAACTGGCTACAACTTAACATAGGAATGAAACATTTAGTTGTATCCATAGTCAAAGCTATCTAAAGTGAGTCCTTAACTTACCCACACGAAGGTGTGAAGTGACAGCTCTGCTGTGTAGCTCTGTTTAGGTGTGAGTCTAACCGGCCGACGACATACACAGCTGATGGTCACCAGGGCTTTCTTGACGAAACGATCGTGAGAGTACCACGGCGCGTGGAATGCATCTTGACAAGTCAACAAGCTCTGAACAGTATTAGAGGTTGGATAAAGTAAGTACAATTAAATCTACAATATAATGTTTGGTCTAGAAGCGTCAGAAACATTAGTGATTGAGAAAACAAAAATTACCGGATTACTTGACTCATTTCCTTTGGTACTAGGGGTAACAAATAATCTTCATAGATTTTGGTTCATCAGCTTTATTTCTCACCTGATTTTGCCCTCTTCCTGAAGTTCTTTTTTCACTATCGGTTTTAGCATTCCTATTATCCTATTTCTTTTGGGTTCCAGTTCAAAGTTTACTGGCTAATATTTTTATAACTCATCCTTAAGGTGTACTTTCTTATTAAGATTTCAACACAGTCCATTTTGTCTTGCCTACATAATTCCTCATTTCTGACTGTGTCTGGAAATCAGATCTTAGGTCTACAAAGTCAAAGTCTGGCAGCTTTACAGAAAGCACAGACTTGACGTTACTTCTAATTATTCATAATTTAGTGCTTCTACTTGGTTGGTTTGATCGCCTGGTTTTGTATTTTGCTGGGTAAAAACTTTGTTTACTACCCTCATTGTCTGTGTAAACTGTAAAGTCTTCAAACTTTGCTACCCAATTGTCTGGTAAGTCTTCATCTGTCTCACTGACTTTTTCTTTGACTCATTTAATGAACAAAAATGGAAAAATCTTTGAAGAACTCTTTGAAAATTGGAAAAGATTAACATTAGGACCAGACCATACAAGAAAACAAAAACCATCAAAAACCACTGTGAGAAAAGGCAAACACAATTTATGGACGAACACAAGATAAATGATAGCTTACTGACCTATAAGTTATTAATTCAAAATTCAAGTTAATTGTGCAAAACCTCGTAAACCATCTCTGAATGAGGCTTGGCACCTAGGCAGGAATAAAGATTGGAAAACATAACACAAACACAAAATAGGTACTAGAAAAGGTCAGGAAAACCAAAACAGTGGACAAAGGAAGGAATAAATTTACAGGGAATAAGTAAGAGGTTTTTATAAGAGCAAATCAAAATACTGGCTAAGAGACCATAATAATTGAGTAAGTTTTTATTTTTTGTTTAGTCATTAATAATAAATTAATTTTTTTAAAGTGAAACATCGGTATGCTTTAAAAAGTAAGTACTGAATCAAGCTAAATAACTTCTTGATAAGCATTGTACGTGTTATTAAATTTACGGAAAGTTAATAAAAGAAACGTCTTATAACACTTAAAACATATATTTACGCTTATACTGTTACTCACAAGACGGTAAATATAAAAAAAAGATGGTAAGTGGTGATCGATTTCGACTGGACACTCCAATCATCATCAGACCCAATAAGCGATGAATGCATATATTTACGCTGATGCATCATATCCAGATTTTGAAAGCAGAACCAATCCAATGTAAAAACCGTTTTAACCATTCAAACTTTTTCAAAACGTAATTTTTTAAAAATAATTTGTGCAGCAGGCCTAGACTTAAAATAATATCTTTAAAAACTATTTTAGGTCTCATTTAACCTGGGTCCACATGGGCTAAGGTGTGTGTGCATCAAGAAAGCATAGATAGAGCCATTGCAGAACAATAATAAACTGTCCTGATAAATTTTGAAATGAGTGTCGGCAGTACACAGTCACACTATTGACTGAATTTCCGACTGGATCAGCTGTTGGTTAGCAATTATAAGGCTTACTGTTTCACACACAACTATAATCAAAAGGTTTCTACTAGTAGTACTAGTACAAAGTAATGAAAATGTATGAATGTACGAAAAAAAACGTGCAAAAATGTAAAATATAATTAGTTTATTTTATTTGATCTTCTATGGATGTCACTAAATTCTCATAGGACGTAGGTGTTTACTTACCTCAGCCTGTAAGTACGTGCCTGCCATGCAAATTAGCATAAAGAGGAACACATCTCCCACAAAATACCCGTTGATCATGATCTTTTCTGTCACACTGAAGACTTCTGCTTGTCCCTAAATTACAAAAATACATGAATTAGATATTCTCTTAAATTTAAATCCATGCATAACGAAAACGAAATGTTTAAAATTTTACCTTGGTAATGTAAAACATCCCCATGGAACCGATTGTGAAAATAAAGAGAAAGAATGCCACCAACACTGGAGTATAGAGTTCTGTAAATTCTCGGCTCAGCCTGGATAGGAAAATAAATCAAATTTGTTAGTACTGTTTTAGCATAGTTGTGATCAGTAAATCATAACAGCTGTTTTAAATCAGCTGTTTTTTAGGCCAACCAAGTTAGATTTGAATATAAGGTAGTAAATAGTTCAATTTCATGTAATTTTGTGATATAGTGATACATTACAACTCAGTAAACCTGCAATCAAACAAATATTTTATCTGAATATTTAACAGGTTGTTATACTCAGAGCATTTGCCAAACAAGTTTTGTTCATGTTAGATGTTCCAAGATTTACCAGGTAATTCACAACAAAGATCTATTATTTTATGGGCAACTTTAGTCTTGAAAAGTTTACATTCATTCTTTACATTGGGAAACTTGATTTATGGACATTACAGATAATTTCACAATATATTGTATTTGGAAATATACTTAAATTTTTATTGAGTTTTATTGTACTGCAATTTTACAGCACAATGGGTTTACCTTAAAACATGATTATGATGCTCAATCCAAATTTTTACTTGCTCTTCAACTGTTTTGAAATTTTTTCGGCTCTGAGAGTTTTCAGCTGGCAATGCTATTGGGACATTTTTCTCCAGTTGTAATGTTGATTTCTGAGGATCAGATTCCATTATAGCTTTCAGTTTCAGTCTAAGGTATCTGAATGAGAGAATCAGTGATAACGTAACGTTTAGGATGTAAAGATCATTGACAGTGTGTAGAACTATCATCATTTGAAGCACCATTGTTTCGAAGGACAGTGTGGTCCAGAAAATGGTGGGGCTACTCGCTACATTGAAGTAATATACTGGGTAGAGCACGAGATTGTTTTTTGACAAATACGGTTTCAAGAATTCAGACTCGTAAGCCACTATCTTCTGTAGAGAATTGATCGGTGTCAACATGATAACAACGTAGAAGTAGTACTTGATGAAACGATTTATTTTTCGGATCTGTTTCTCAAACACTTTGTCGTACAAGAGCAAATCTTCTTGTGTGTCCTGAGAGAAGACATTTTTGAGATCCAAGAAGTCCTGAAAGTTGTTGAAAATTTCCTCCCCTCTGAGGATGTAGTATGCGGCAAGAATGCTGCCGTAAATATCCATGACACTTACTGTACAGCTAGAGCCTCCTCCTTGGTTGAACTGCCAAAATACAGAAGAAATCATGATTGAGTTCAAGGTGAAAATGATGATTGATGCTATCAAATACATGTTTCCTAGAGTATAGATGGTGTTGGAAACACGGTTTATACTTATACACATGATTCCAGACAATTTGGTTACAGTTGAAATGGACTGAAATATAGACTCAGACTGCATTCTGATTTTCCTTGCTGTACTCTTGTCAGAAAGACTCACTCGACTGAAAAGTTTTTGATGGAGATTAGAATAATTTTATACAATTTATTCTACAAGAAACGATAACTGACCGTTTTGGTAAGAAGTACCTGGAACGGTTGTATTAAAAACTATCTGGCTGGGTAAACTGTAATCAACTGTAATTTTCTCCCATTCTTGAGAATTATAAATTCCTTAACCAGTCTTATTGCTGCTATAATTATAACCTCTAAAAGTTAAGGTCTAGGACAATCTGTAGAAAAATTACAATATACAAGAAGAAAAATACAGATGAACTGGAAACAGATTTTCTTTTTTTGTCCTAGGACACAAAGGCACGAGACTGGGATTGTTTTTCACATTACTTAGCCTGACCAAGGTAGGGGTTGCGGCAATATCACTTGGAAAATCTATTGGCGATTTGGCTGGATTTGAACTCAGGACCTCATGGACTGAAGTCCCACGCTCTAACCACTATAGGTAATAAATACCATTTAGTTGATTGAAAAAAAAACTGGGACTCTAAAATATTTTAAGTTTGTTGTAGTACAATATAATTTACAACAAAATGTAGTCAAACAACTACAATCGAAGATCACTTGACGGATACAGGTAATTTAAACCTTTTGTTACCAGTGATCCAGAGGCTATACCATAAAAATAAATATATCAATCGAATGAAGATTACAAATGGATGTGTTATTTATTTCTAATATGTACTTGCAAAAGTCTTGAAAAAGGAAGTAAGATAATTATTTATAGTTATAAAAGTTTCTTCGCGTTTATGTTTGAAATCAAACAGATTTGAGTTATGAAAAACTGAGAGCGAAAAATATTCTTGAAATCATATAATTAAATTTACTCTGTTAAAGCACAGAGCTCAGATGTGTATTTTATATTTTACTCCTCACATTTAATTACATCGGTTAAATAAATAAATTTATTTTGACAAGTCGATTGTCAAATCCACATACTGTACTTTATTCAAACGTATGAACAGTTTATTTTACGACATTTTTTCATAGGTATCTTGTTTCACTTCATGACTAATTTATAAAATCTCATTAAAATTGCCCTAGTAAGGAATGTGCATACAGGCTTATTAATGTCACCAACCACCATTGAGAATAGTCATTATTGCTGATTGCAAACATTTACAAGTCATCATATGTGATGTAATTTCCTACTAATGATCTGCTCATTAGTAAAAAAACAAGTTGTAATCCTTCATTATAATAAGTGTACATGTTGTCCTCAATTTGTCTTTATACTTTGTATGGTGCGGACAAGGCATTTTGAAAGGTTATTGTTCAAAATGTTTGTTTCAAAGACAATTTTTAAATCCATTTTGAAACTGAGTCACTTTGCTGGGCTTCATGCGATTGGCCACGTCAAACTAACAAACTTTTCAAAAATCATCACTAATATCTATTTAAGCACATTATTTGCTATGTTCTTTTTCCAGATCGTATGTCTAGCGATAACTCTAATATTTCGACTGAGCAAAGACGATGGATCTGGTGTTTTTTGTGTCATTGTCATTATGGTCAACAATATTTTGCTTATTGTTTTCTACTCTGCTTATGAGGGTAAAATATCAAAGAATTATGATGAGATGGCAACCTTTGTGGAAATGATCTTGGAAGATCCTTTGTCGAGTGAGTTTGTAAATGAAGTAAACAAGTACGCTAGGCTTGTGGATCGGTTTATTCACCATTACATGACGAGTGTGTACGTTCTGCTGGTGGTTGAGGGACTTGTCAAAGGACTATCGTACATAAAGCTGGTCAACCTGACCACTGAAGGTAGCACTTTGATTTATGTCCTACCTTGGGAAATAAACAACGCAAGTTTCTGGCCAACTCTGATTTTCCAAATAGTCTCCACAGCTTTGATGACAGTGATACAGCAAGCCAACCACTACTATCTGATGACAATGATGATTCTGCAAACGCTTTGTTTCCGTTATCTTAAGACAAAATTCGCTCACTCTCTTGAGACTAAGCAACAATTGGGACATCCCTCCAGACTACAGCTTTTACAGCCTCTGTATCAAAAACAAAATTGTTTGAAAACTGGAGCTTGGCATTTAAAGAGGAGTGCAGAAGAGGAAGTTAAGAATTGGGTTCAAATGCACGTACAACTAATAAAGTGAGTAGTAAAAATTATATTTAGGAATTTAATTTTTGTTCAGTGTTTAGGCATACAGTTCAGCTTAGATGGTGAAATTTCTTATCACTATTGTAGTAATTCTTGGTTAATAAGCTCAGTACCTCTTACTACCATGGGTATTCCAACTGAAGCAATTGTTTTTGGTCTGTTCTACAATCACAAAAACTCATGATATAATCAATATATCGGAGATCGCTATCAAGCACAATGCCGAGAGTCTTTGACTTGTCACACAAAGTCAAACTCTCCCTGTTGAGCACAACACTATCTCCTCTCTTGCTGAGGGACAGTACCATGTCACACGATGGCATTCGCATGTAACACTTTTGACGATATACAGTTTTAACCTGTTTGCTTCTGACCACCATAGGACCTATTTTTCGGTACATATTTCAATTAAGTTTCATCAAGCTTTGTCTCCAACTTAAAAGATGATTCTGATAAAATAGGTGTAAAATTATAAAAATAAACACAAAATACCAGAATATTCTAAACTTTTTTAATATAAATTAATACCAATTAAAATAGATACACATTATTAATGAACATATATTATACAGGGGGGATAACAAGTCAAGACCTCTCCATAAACTAATATTTTTCTAAGTAAATATACAGAGATATCCTTTTGGTGGCCGTGCAATCTTAGCAGGAAGTTTTATTTTATAATTTTGAAAATTATAAAAGAGATAGCGAGCTCTGGCTTTCAACATTCTTCAAGTTTTTATAAACACTTCAAAATGAGGTGTAATTGCACGACCACCAAAAAGACATCACTGTACTGTATATTTACTTAGAAACACATTAGATGGGGGTCTTGATTATTTATTTATCCTGTACATGTATGTTTGCAGATTATGCCAAGAGTTTGTGGATATCTACAGTTCTTTATTGATAAGCTACTTTCTTGTGATGTTTTTTGTGCTCATCAGCGGCGTATTCTCAATTACTCAGGTAACTTTGGCTTAAACTTGTCACAATTCAAACTTAAATGTCCCAACTAATAAATAAAAAAAATATGTGTAAAACATAGTTTTGCGTTCTATTCCTTTATCTAAATTCAGCTCTAAAAATATACATGAATTATTCATGAAAATAAAAAGATTTGTTTGTAGTAGATTTGCTATTAAATTTGTTTTAGTAAGATTGCAGCTTGAGCTAATATTCATAATCTTTAAATTGTAATTTAAAGCTTGTCAAAATCCAAGCATAAATGGAAATGGCTCATAAATAGCATTTTTGGATTTTATCTACTTTTGTTTTCACTGTCTAATGTAAAAATTTTGTTCAATTTCAGAACCGTCACTACTATGGCTTAGTAGAAGAAATCCTCCTCGGGTTGTACTTTGCTGGAATTATTTTCAATTTGTTTATTCTCTCCATAGCAGGATCCTACCTAACTTTTGAGGTAAAGTCTAGTTTTTGGTGTATTTGGAAGATATTACTAACTAATTGTAGTATAACGAAAATAAGTTTTTACTTGTTACACTCCTACTTATAAGATTCTCTAACAATAGAGATTTATAGTCAATGTATTACTTAGGTTATATGACTGATGTAATTGGTTGCCATAAAGTACGAGTACAAAAAGAGACTATTTTAAAGATGCTACCTAACCTGACCAACGTTTGGACTGTTACCTAAAATATAACTATTTCAAAGATTTCACTTCCTTAGATACGAAAAAACTTAAAAACCCAATGAAACATTTCTTAACATTAGTTTACCTTATCTATCTGAACCAACCTACCGAGGTAGATAATAGGGGAGTTTGATTCTGAAAAAAGAGAAATAAGTTCTGGTTGAAAAAATGCCTTTAGGATGGCTAAAACTACCTTTTGGTCTTGTAGAGTGTGCGCACATTCGAAGATGTGTTCCACGCACCTTGGTACACTTGCAGTCGACGGGTCAAGTCATCTCTTGCAGTAATCTGTGAAGCAGCCAAACGTCCAATGTGTTTCGCAGCCTTCAACTCCCGCTACTTCAATATGTCACTTCACAACTTCATATGGGTGAGCGAAAGCATTTACTACGTGTTAACATGCTAAAATTTGAATGGAAAATTTGCTTTATATTCTTAAACCAAGTATTGTTTTTTTGGATTCTGAAATAGACAATAGTGAAGTAGACAAGTCTAGAATAGAGCTGAAATGAAGCTCTTACACCTAGAGTATGCCCTAGCTTTCAACTATGATAGTTTGCGGGATAAAAGACGTTTAAAATTATTCGTTCAGTTTGGCTAGGTTGACAAGTTTGGTCTCGAATAGAAATCAGTAATTGACATGAGCTCTCTCAGTCAATGGTTCATATCAAAATTTGTTTGTTTTAATTCTAAAACTGGCTGCAGCTTTAATCCTTGAGAAGGCCTGCACACACCACACACCCGGAGCAGTGAGAGCGGTAGCGGTATATTGCATGCTTTTTCATCTCCCCCATCTACCATCACCACCGCGGCGGTATCATTAGGGCATTCACACTGGAGCGATTCCGCACCGCAGCGGTGCCAGCAGTTTATAGTAATTTTACGTCCTCATTTATGAGTGTGCAGTCAACAAGAGTGGTGTATTGTTAGCTATGTCTACACCACACTACACTGTTTTGACAAACTTCCCATGCAAGGATTTAGTCCAGAAAACAGCTGTTTGCCGTCTGCTTAATCAAATGGGGTTTCCATCACGTACTGCTATACGGTAATGAGTTTTTCCAGACACCAACAAGCTGATTAAATACTGTATTTGGCAATGAATGAGAATGGTTAGTTTATAAACAGAAATAATCTCTCTTAGTATAAGGATAAGGATCTGTACGGATTTAGTAGTATGGCGTAAAATATCGTACGCCACTCGTCCAAAATGTGTTAACGGACTCGTATAGTAATCCCGGGAACAACCACACTCATCCGGTAAACACCTTTATTTTCAGGACTATTAACGAATACAATACTAAAATTTTCAGGACTACAATACTATTAAATCAGATGATAAGGAATAAATGTTGCTATTGTTTGCTGTAGCTGAAGACATCGATCCCAAATATAGGGAGTGGATACATGACATCAACAAAAGGCGATTTGAGCATGGTGAATACCATACATTGATGTATATACTTAGAAAACACAAGAAACCCAAATGCCAGGCTTGTCCCACTGTCACTGAGTCATCTGAGGTGTTGTTTGCTGGCTGGAGATAAAACACCTTACACTACTAAGCCATTGATCAGTCCTGGTTTACAAACACTAACAAAACAATACTAATAAAAAAAAATGCCAAAGAAGTAATAAATTTGACTCCCAGGCAGCACCACATTTCAGGCTAGCCATCATCCATTTCGGTTTAGTTGTACTTTGACAGTTGTAAGTCAAAGTTATTAGGTCATTTTACTCTCAATGGCCAACATATCAGCCTTAAGGATTGAAATATATTTTTGCGATTTATAAACTGCCTTTGTACTTCTTATTAGGTGATGAGAGCCATGATATCCTTCTACTTTGGACTGGTTCAGATCAAAGACAGAGCAAGTCAGCGTGTTACTGGTAACTAGTCAATACTTAGTTTGAATGGTGTTTAGTTTTAGATACATAATCCACTAAGTTTTGATTATTTTAAATGCAATATTAGTTTTTAAATAGTTAATTCTTGGAGGAGAAAAGCGCAAAAATATTTTCCCTAAATAACTTCAGCATAGTATGTGCTATTAATTTTACTGGGAGTAAATAAAAATATGTCATTAAACCTGTTGAGTCTGAGGAAGATTGGAGTGTTCAATCGAAATCGATCCTCATTACTATATTATATAAATATGTAGCCTATTTACTGTCTTGTTTAAAATAGTACAAAAGTAAATATATGAGTCAAGTGTTTATTAGAGGTATTTTTATTTACTCTCCGTAAAAATAGTTTGTGTGAGTCTTTTTTTTAGACCAGAAAGTCGTTTACAGAAGGGTTTGCTAAAATCAACTGGAGTACAACTCCTGAAAAAAGCATATGAGTTTCATCAGTAGGCTCTCTAAACTTTTTAAACAAAGCCATACAATAAACATTTTTTGGCAGGCACATTGCTGTTTTACAATAAATATTGGAAAGGTTCCAAAAGTTACCTTTTACAAAAAGATGACCTTAAAAAAGAGCTTTAAAGAGGTTTGTATTATCAATTTTAGGATTTATCTAATATAATGCGAGTTGTGCTTTTGTTCAAATACCAGAATTTCATGCCTTCATGAAAAGTATATGCATATTTTCACTCCCTACAGATCAAAATCATTGAAATTTAAAAATAGATTGAATTGTGTCTTAGGAAATATGTCAGATTTGCACATGTTTCATCTCCTCGTGGAAATTAAATTGCTATTTTTTGCGATAGCACCATCTTTTAAAGCAACAGTTAAATTTCATTTGAAGAAGTCATAGTTTACTACATTCCCTTCTCATTTTACTATCTAGGTATGCATTGTCAAAAATGATATGCAATGAATAAAAACTGTATGTTTGTTAATGAGTTGGCTTTGTTATTTCCTTTGCAATGTTTGTTTTGAGGTGATAATTGCAGTATTAGTTGTGCATACCTTTAAACTCATAAACAAACAGAATGAGAAAAGTCCCCAAAAAAACTTATGTATTAAATTTAATGAAGCCTAAAGTTGGTTGTAACTAATGTAAAGAAATTGATTAAGTTTTTAACAATTCTGATATATTCTCAGGAAGTTTGAGGGTTCTATCGTAATAAAATAAAACTCACACATGATCAGTAAAAAAGTATAATTCCGAACAATTGTTTATGAAAATCACACAAACGTGTGCAAAGCTGCCATGGGGTTGTAAACAAGGAACATTCCTTAGAATATAAACTTTAATTATACAGTAACACGAAATATAGTAATAGATATATTTTACGAATACCTAAAATTGCCAGAATAAACAAACTGTCTTTGTTTTTATATATCTTTTGTTTTTTGGGACAAAACTCATATTGCAAAACAAGTTTTTATTGATACAAATTATTTTGTGTGTAAAATTAGTGTTTTGTACTAATGTTACAAAACAAAAGCATGTTTTGACTTTGACAAAGGAACTTTGAATTTAAATGACAACATGTTTCAAGAAATGGGTGAGTGACACTGTTTTGGTTTACGTTTTAATAACTACAGTACTAAAATATTCTGAATAACCCATGGCACCATTTCAAATTAGTCTTGAGTTAGCAATAAACAACAATAACAACTATGAAATGAAATGATAGTATACAGAAATTCATAATGAGACAGAAACAGTCTTACTTAACTTGTATCCAAATATCAAACAATCATAGTCTAATTACTCACATATTTATGCTGGACAAGTCTTGGTTACTCTACACCATTTTATATAATAACAGCAAAATATAATATTTCATATAATAATTTTGCTTAGCCAGGCCTTAGATGAACTTTGACAATAAGTACAGAAATGTAGATAAAATATTTGTACATTATCTTAATGGAATAAAAGTATATACAGTGTATACATATTTACAACGAAGTTTCCTACAGACTAATATTATACAGTTTAATGTACATTAAAAGGCACTTTGTCTTCAATAATAGTTACATCAATTCTTTACAATTTGTACAACGAATCATTGAAATGATGTTGACATAAAATCTCGGGATGTTTTTTACTTAATAAATGTCACAGCCTAAATCTGGTTACCAGAGGAATGATTGTGATCTACAATCGAGGTTTACTAAAATTATATAAACAATACATAAACTAGTGTACTTCATATTTGAGTATTCAAACTGGGTAGACTACTGATAAATAAATTAGGAATTGGAAAAACTACTATCTATAAATCTCAGCTCTTCAAACAGTGTTTTGATTACTTGAGGTAATGTCAGTTCACTCTGTAAGCTCACTTCGGGCTCAGATGTTTCAAACCCTTTCAGTGTCAAGTTCTTTACCCTAACTTGTGTACCGACTGACCGAGTGCTTTTATTCAAGAACGCACTGATCCTGTTCCATAGGAATGGCTGGTTTGCACAGCTCTGAGCTAGGTGAGAGTGGGGATCTTCAACAGTGCCCTCAGATGTTGAGGCTTCTTCTTTTGGTTCGGATTCTTCTTTTAGGTCAATGTCAGAAGTCTTTCTTTTTTTGGCTTCACACTCAATATCTGCAGAACCATTTTCAACCACGATGTCTGTTGTGGTATCTGCAATTTCTGTTTCAATTCTGTCCTCCCTTGGTTTCCGCCTTCTTTTCCTTCCGTCGTCTTTCATTACAAAACTGGCATTATCTATCAATTCTCCACTAACCTGGGTAGAGTTGTTCGTTCCTTCTTCAACTTCTAATTGGTTGTTTTCAGCTATCATATCATCCTCGGTTGATATCTCTGGCATATTAGTTTCAGCGTCTGAATCAACATCGGACTCATTCTTGTTGTATTTGTTATTTGCAGGTTTTTTACGATATATTTTACGTCTTCCTCGACGTCCCCTCTTCTTGGGAAGAGGTTGTAAGTCTATGGATCTTGATTCCCTTTGATTCAACTCTTCATTATCTGGTGGTTTAATCTGTTCTGCTCCTTTTTTTGGAGTTTCATTAAAGGTTTCATCTTTGTCATCTTTCTGATGTGATGTCGTGCCAGCAGTCTTAGGCTTTCTACCTCTTTTACGTGGTGGTAAATTTGTATCTGAAAGTATTAAAGTGTCCACACTTTCTAAATTACTATCTGTATTGACTGAGGCATCAAAGTCATATTTTTCATCATTCATGCTTGGTTGGATGGAAGTTTCTAAGCTCGGAGGATCTAGATCATTACAATCTGATGTTAACAGCTTGGCTCTTCTTGCTCTTGTTCGAACCAACGAAGGTGGTGATTCATTAAAAGTTTTGTCTAAAGATTGATTTCTTTCATCTTTGTTTTTTAAACTAGCGTCTTCAATGCTTTCATGGTCGTCACCAGTTTTCGTTACTGGATTATCCAATATTAGGTGTTGTGTACTATCATCTACAAATAAGTTATCCTTCCTACCCCTTTTTCTAGAAGTTATTTCCCTAGCAGCCCTTTTATTTAATGGCAAATCCTCCAGTAGTGAATCTTCATTGGCATTATCATCAGAATAGTTTTCATTATTTTGATCATAAGTTACTTCATTATTTATTTTGATTTCTATGTCACTTTTACCTCTAGTTTTTCTTAAAGAAATACTTTTTTGATTAACAGAATTCAAGGTAGGTTCTGAAGATTCATCATTGTCTCCCTTTACATCATTGTCTGATATGTACATTGGATTTATCATATGTTCATTGCCCATTTTTGACAATGTTTCTGGTTTTCTTGTACCGCAAGAACTGTAGAAAACCTCTCTGCTATCTTGATCTTCAGATACAACAGAAGTTTTAATATCTGTAGTTGGCTGATCATACAGCCTCGTTGTGTCTAAACTATTTTCTTTCAGTTTTTTAGCCTTTGGGGGCCTTCCCTTTCGTTTGAAAGATACAATCTCATCATTCGACTCTAAATGTATCTCAATTTTGTTTTCACCATCTTTACCAATAGGTATTTCATCTAAAGTTTTCTTTATGCAATTTACAGGTTCTTTACACAAAAAGTTGGTTTTCTTGAGCTTCCGATTACTTTTCCTAAGTTGAATTTGGGATTCAGGATTTATATCAAGAGAGTTGTCAAAAACTTCAACGTTCTTATTGGCTTTAGAACCTTCTTCGGTGTCTTCTTCAGGTAAATTACAAGTGTTACTTCGAGTAGATCTTCCAGATTGCCTAATTTTTGGTTGTTGTTTCTTTGAATTTTTGCGCCTCTTTTTCAGTGGTGGGCATATACTTGAAGCTATAGTTGACAAACCTGGATCTTCTGAATTTGAAAAACTATCATCTTCTTCAGCTGATTTGGGTTCAAAATCTTTTATACCATCTTCATTATACTGTGTAAGCTTAACTGAAAGAGGAATGTCTTCATCAAGATCATCATCATCATCATCGTAGTCATCTGAAGAAGAATCTCCAAAATATGGCAACATCTTACCAACTTTTCTTTTGGGTATACTACAAATAATTTTTTCAGGAATCATCTTTTGTTGTTTCTTAAAGCATTCATCATTGACAGCAATTGTTTTTTGTTCTGAGGTAAATTGAGAAGATAAACGCTCATTTGTGATTTCATTTGCGGAAGATTCATCATCACTACTTTGTCGGGGTGAAGGAAGTGAACTAAAAAAATCGTCTGGAGCATCATCTGATTTGTCTTCACTTGGACTCCTTGGTAACCCTGAATCATAATTATACGACAGTTTTGCCCTAGCACCATCTTTGGGTTTGCTTTCTAAAAGTTTGTCAAATTCAGATAATTCATCGTTGTTATTCTTTGAAATATTTTCAAAAGATAAGTTGCAATCCTTTGGTTGATCATTAGTAGATGAACGATTTTCTGTTGGTGAGTTTTCACTTGGACAAACTTTAGATGCTGTTTCTAATGGCGTTTCAAAATCGTCGTTTACATTCTTCACTGTCTTAGCTTTACTCTTCCTTCCTCTTTTGAGAGGAATTTTAGGTGGTACTGATTTTTGTTCTTTTTCTAATGTTTCAGAAGATAAGGTAGTGTCCATATGATCTCCAATCCCACTGTCAAATTTTGATTTTGGTGTTGCAACATTTTCTTGGAGTAACTTTCCAGAACTATCTTGGTTGCTTTCGTTAAATGTTGTTTGGTCTAAAATTTCCTGAGACATTATTCCTCCATCATTATTACTGGGGACACTTTCTCCGACTGGAGATTCTACTAAACTTTCTGGTAAAGAATCTTCATTGTAACACACCAATGTACGACATTGCCTTGTTTTTCTGTTTTTTCGACTGATACTTTTCAATTTTTCTAATATTTTAAGCTTTTGGGCAAGAAAATCTGGTTTTAATGGTAAACAATGATCATCATTAGTTCTCCGAGAATTTTGTTCACTTGTAACCGTCTCATTAACAGCACTTGGTTTGTTAACCGAATTTGATAGATCAATATCTTTATAAAATGAGGAAAACATGTACGGGTTTGGAGACATTGGAAAATCTCTAGTTACTGAAAGCATAGAATCTTCCATTAAAAGATCCATGACAGTTTTTCTTCTTCTCCTCTTCTTTTTGTCTTGAGGAATTTGTACAGAAGTAACTGATGATGAGACTACTTCCTCACTTTGAGAACCAGTGTGGTCGTTGTCATCGAATGATTCACTAGATGAGTTACCCAAGTTGTTGTTGGGAATCATGCATCTTCCAAAATATGATCTACGTTTCTTCCTCCGCCTATTTACCATTGATTTCCTGTATGGCTGCTTAAAGCCTGTAATAGGTGAAGATGGAGTCATATCTGATTCCTGGGAGGTATTGTTTGATGACACTACAGAATTAATTTCATCTCCTTGAGTTGAAGCTCTCTCATCTTTTGGTGAATCAGTTGGCTTTTCTAATCCTCCAGAATGCTTACAAGATGTACTTGAGGGATCCATAACAGAAGTACTGGAGTCTGGTTCTGGAACGGCATTAGAATTTAAAGTGAGGTCTTTTTGGTTATTTGAATGTTCGGCGGATTCACAAGTTTTCTTCACATGCTCATTGAATGGAGATGGGTCTCTCAAGCTACTGTTATTTTTGTCCGGGGAACGTTCATGAGTGACTGACAAATATTTACTCTTCGTATCAGACTTTTCTTGAATCTTGAGTGATTTTCCTATTAATTTGGAAGTATGATTTGCCTTAGGTTTTTGTTTTTCCATTTCAACACTTTTCCTGGAAACTCGATTATATTTTTGTTTTTGGTTAATTTCTTCGTCCGTGTCTGATTCATCAGACTCTCTAAATTGATAAATTGATACTACATCCCTCTGATTGTTTCTTAAATTTTTAATAGGGCGTGAAGCTTTAGGCTCTTTGCTCAGTGGTAATACTGGTTGTTGCTTATTGACAGATGAAGGCGTTTTGCAAATTTCTAATGTAACATTGCTTGATACATGCTGAGGTAAGTTTACAATAGCCTTCTCATTATTTAAATCATCCTTTTTGTTTCTAACATTTGTCAAAGAGGTTTCTACACACAACTTAATTTGATTTTTAGAGTGCTCTTGGTTTGTATTTTCAGTTTCTACATAGCTTAATTTGTTTTTCTTGGTGGTACAGTCAATTGGTAGAATTGAGACCGATCCTTTTAGTAAACTACTAAATGAAGAGTTTTCTTGAGCTATGAGTGCAGACGCAGAAGATGTTTTACACATATCCTCTTGAGTTGTTGTGGGTTCTTCATTGATATCCTCAGACTTGCCAATGTCTGATATCTTTGAAACAGCATTTGATACTTCATTTGTACCGACCGATGTACCTTGTGAATCATCGCTAGAAATACTTACTACGTCATCTTCTTCATCAATGTTAGAGTTCATAGTAAGGCTGCGAGTTCTTGCTCCAATCTTTTCCAAAACATTTTTATGTTGACTTCTCGCCAACTTTTCCAACTCATCTATTTCGGCCAATCTTCTTTTGATTTCTGCATCGACTTCAGCTTTATCCCTCTTTTTTCTCATTGCTTCCTTTAGTTTAGGATTTAAAGAGCATTTTGGATGAATCATAGTTGAATACAAACTGTGAGGGTTGATTGTTACTGATTGATTGTGTTTCATAGGTGCCACGTTGACATTGACACTAATAGGAGAGTTTGAGGAATTGTCAGAATTTGAAATGTCATTCATTTTAAAATTAGATGTATTGTTGGTGTTATCTGAATTTGAAAATTTGTTGTCTGAAGAATAGGAACCATTTCCATCACTTTTTGTATCCTTCACATTTTGATCCCCATTTGATGCATTACTTTCTTTTATATTTCCTTGATTTGATGTCGTTGAACCAGAAGCAACAGAAGACATACACTTTAATTTTATATCCTCTTTTTTAAGGTCTTTTTTATCGTTTTCCTCAGTTGTATTATTTATACCATTAGTAATTGTAAACTCTGTTGTTGGAATTTTGCTAGGAGTTTCAGTTTTGTTTTTATCGGCAATTAATTTGTTTTTAGTAAATATAAGAGGTTCATCAGCGCTATCAGTTGAAGAAGTTCTTTCAATTGTAGATGGATTTTTAATATTAGATTCGTCCTTTATAATGTCCTGGTTTAATTTATTACTTTCACAATTCAACCTAACATCAGTGCAATCAATATTACTGTTTTGTTTATCTTCGGAGCTTGGTTCGATAATATCACATTTGCTTCTAGTCTTTCTTGATGGGGATTCTGAGATTTCTTCAAGAAGACCTTTGTCAGGTTCAATGTATGTTTCTTTAGTGCCTTGTGCACACCCTTTTTTGCGCTGGGATGATCGTGTTTTTCGTTTTGGAGCTGTATCTAACGTAGTTGAAGACACATCCTCTAGCTTCTTAACTTCTTCCAAGTTGTTGTCAGTATTATCACCATTTATTGATGCATTTGAACTACCCTTATGTTCATCAACTATGAACTCCTCATGTGAATGGTCCAGCTTACTTATGCCGATGTGACCCTCAATCACACTCTCCTTTTGACTAGTATCAGTATTTGCCTCTTCAGCTTTGGAATATTGATTTGGCACTTTTTCAGTTTGATCCATGTTTTCTGTTGAACAATCTGTTTTGCAAGCAAGAAGGTAATCCTTATGAGATAATATTTCTGAATGTAACTCTTTCTCGGGAATACTTATGGACTTTTTAATCTGTTTTTCAGCAGTAAGGCTCTCAATATCATTTAGAAGCGAATCTTGCTTTGTTTTACAGTTAAAATACACATCACATGTAGAGTCATTCTCAACAATCTTCCCACTTCTTGTTCTCCTTGTGTTCAACATTTCATTAACTTTTCCTTTAGAATCTGAAGTTTGATTGATTTTTTCTTCACAGACTGTCTGTTCGGGTGAATCTAATGAATCTTGTTCTAACAATTTACCTCTTCGAGATTTTCTAAGCGTTGATAATTTTGGTTCAACATCAGTTTTGAAAGGTTTTATGTTTGTCCTACTTCCATTATTTCTTTTATTTTTCTGTAAGGTTGTTGTGTTGTGGGTATTTTTAACTGGGGTTATATTGGTATTATCAATAAAAGCGATGTCTTGTTTCTCACTCCCAGTGCTCTCTTCAGAATTTATGTTAAAGCTTGAATTTACTAACTCATTTTTTGAATCTATTGCTTTAGATTTGTCATTGGCATATGGCAAATTGTTATTTGGGCAATCATCATTGAAAACAAGATTTTCACTGCTTTGATTGCAGCATTCTTTTATATCTTTGTTTGAGTCAACTTCCTTATTTTCAAACTCAAGTACAACTGGGTCTAAATTAACATTTTCATTGATTTTGGATGTAGATATAAGATCACCAACACAAGATAAATCTTCATTATCTTCATTATTTTGTTCATCCAAAACCTTTTTTAATTTACTCTTTTGCCTTTTGCTAATTCTTCTCATTGTTTTGCGATGGTTATTTTCTTTTGTTAAAGTAGCATCTATCACACAGTTATCATTTTCTTTAAGGTCTGCTAATGTTGATTCTTTATTCACTTCATCAATTAAATTTTCTTTGTCTTTTGAAGGTTCATCACACATTTGTGTACTGTTTTCTGTATTTTGAGTTCCGCATTTTTTTTCAATTGACAGACTTTTTAGGCCATCTGAGCTGTTTTCTTCTCTTGAGTTCATATCAGAATCCATGTCTTTGCTGATTTTAACATCCCTGTCTATATTTACAGATCTAAACTTTCTTGCCAATCTCTTCTTAACATTATGTGGGGACGTAAGCTTGCTATTCGGACGTGCTGATGACTTTGAAAACTCAACATTCTTACAGTTCAAATTAAACTCATTATCGACTGAGCTATCTTCTGAAGCTACCATGCCAAAGTTTAGAACACTATCATCATCTTCTCCTACATTGCTGTCTGAATCCAAGCACCCTTTGGCCAGGTCTGATAGTTCTTTATCGAGAATCATTGAGTCATCATTATCACTCGTACACACATCTGACACATTAGAGTCTTTCCCTTCTACAACATCCATTAAATACTTTGTCGAAGTATCCTTATTTATATTCTTCTCTTTAAAAGGTTCAGTTTTGGTGTTCTCTTCATAAGTTTTTGTATCTTTTAATTTTGTTAGATTTTCCGACGCCTCTTGTAAATTTGATGTTTTTGAGTCAACTAAGAATGATTTCTTCAAGGAGCTGAGAAATTTCATTTCTGGCATTTCTTGAGGACTTGGGATACTTACGGCTACAGCTTTTCTTTTATTAAATTTTGTGAAAGGTGTTTCCCTCAAAGAAGCCAAAGTCTTCGTAATATTTTGATACACATATGCAATACTTTGTGATGTATTTTCAGCAGGATTATATGTTTTACAATCATTTGGGTTCTGAATATTAATTAAGTTAACTTTTTCACATTTACTTTTACTTACAGCTTGATTATTATTAGGGGCATCAAAATGCAAGTTATCAATTGGTGTATCAATTACTTTACCACTTTCACACCTGTCCAAATCTTTATCGTTTAGTTCTTCTTCTGATTTATGGTTTACAGAATCTTCGTCGTTGTCGGAAAACGATTTAAAGTCATCAAATATTTCACTGACATTTAAATCAAAAGACACCCTCTTTTTTGGTTTTTTAAGATTTTGTTTTGCAAATGTGTTTTTTTCACTTAAAAATTCTGCATTTTTATCAGATAGTTTATCTACAGATTCACTATCGCTATCACCATGAGTGCTTGCAGAGGAGACTTCCAGGGAACTGGTAGTGGAAGGTAGATGTGCTAATGTATGCATCCTTACTCGAAGTGTCTTGAATCCTGAAATCACACAATTTAGTTATACTATCAAGGCCATGAAACGTCAGTCATAATATTTTATTATATCCTTAACTTAAGTGTTTCTATTATTGTCATAATTTCAAGACTTCATGAGGTTCACTAACAACCTACTGAGGAGTTGGCAAATTGCAGACTCATCTATGTAAGTAAAAAATATCTAATTGAGTATTTCATTTCTGGATACACACCATATTAAAGTAGCGAAAACAAAAATTTGTATTACATTTAATAACAGAGGTGTAGTGTTAAAGGGTTGGTTAATGTTTTTGTGCATTTTTGAGTATTGGTTTTTCATTTTTTTCTAAGCTACCTTTCACCTATTCCCATTTCCGGTAGCCCACTTATTTTTGCTATGAAACTAAAAGAAGCATGACCACAACCAAACAATACATAACTGATATCCACACAAACTTAAAATTTAAATTGACCTATTACACAATCATATTTACATATTTTTTTGTTACTTTGTTATGAGCCAGGCAACTAAGGTTAGGTACAGGCGGAATCATGGCATATCTTAGTGGACTTCAGCTACAACAAATGGATAATTACAGAAGGAAAGCGGTTGCAGCATATAGTCAACAGCCACCGATCCCGATCAGATGCGACTGTGATAGTTAATATACACAATGAATAAAATCAAGGTGGTCTAAGGTTAAATGTTAAGGTGTAATGCATTATTCAAATGACTATTTATAAAAGTTAAATGTATTAGTATCATTAATTAATTAATTGGACCTTACAGACAAGTTTGTCTTTGAAGTCAGCTAGGCCAAACTAGTTTAACTATGAATATATGAGAATTTAAATAAATATTAACTATCTATTAAATCCAAATCTAACAGAATCCAAACATTTACAAATTGTTTTACAATATTTCTGAAATTTTTAGGCAGGAATATTAGAGTGATTTGTGGATGCAAAATATAATTTACGCAATCGAAAATCCACAATGTTGCCACAATCTTGGGAGATCTGGATTTGTTATTGATAATCCAAAGTCACCAAGTATCGAGAAACGAGAAGGCTTTGAGGAATCGAGGAATGAAATCGAACAGCAGAGAATTTTTAGGGTTGACAATTATGTTTCAGGGTATTCATGTTTGTGTGGATACCATGATGACAAGATAATGATTACCTCTCCTTATTAGATGTCCGTCAACTGATAGGTCAAAGGAAAGAGGTAGATTTTGTGATATGTAGGATTTACTTTTTCTTGATAGAGGGCATGGTTTTAATTGTTTCTCATTGGATTTCGCAGAACTTATAGTAACTTGAGCATTTTCAGAAGTAAAGTTTTGCAAGGTCTTATCATTAGAATCCGTTTTCATCAAATAACCGGTATTAGAACTCTGGATATTGTCATCACCTACAATTGGTTGAAGATTTTCATGTTCGTGTTCAATTTTCTGTGTTTCTGTTGAGCAGTTAGAATCCTCATTATTTCTATCGTTATTGATTTTATATTTTGACACTTTTGATTTTCTTTGGCTTTTTCTCCTAACTTTTGCATCAATGTCACTTTGGGAATCACAATTTCTACTATGTAATTCTTGTCTTTCTTTTTGGTCTACAGCAGAAAACACAGTTCCTTTTTCTTCACTTTGCGTTTGTGATGGTTCTGAAGTTTTCAACTCAAAGGTGTCTTTTTGAGGCTGGTGTTTGCAAGTTTCTAGTTCAACGGTATCACAGTTTACTTTCGATTCTTTCACAGCAATGATGTCAGGTTTTTCTTTGTTTACAATTTGGATATCACAACCAATAGAATTGCTTTCATCAAAATCATGTAGAATGGATTCAACAATTTTGCTTGACGGCAATTTTGCAACTTCTTTGCCCTGATTCTCTTCCAAATCCCCTCCTATCGAACAAGCTAACATTTTCTGTTCTGATTTTGTCTCTTTTGTGTCCAAACAAAGCTCTGTTTTCCTTATAATTGGCATATTCCTCTCAGGTGTAGGGAATCTTTTCAACTCTCCTTTTGTAGGTATAGACAAAGGAGGATTACTCCTTCTTTCTGAATTGTAATAATTTTTTGACTCGCCAAAAACAGTTTTCTTATGAGGTATTTTGGACTTTTCTGTGACAGCAAATGTTTCTTCAAATCTATGTTCATTTATTCCAACTTTCTGCTTAGAAATATTAATGTAAGCATTTTGCCTGATATTATCAGATCCTGCATCATACGGAAATGCTTGGTTTTCTAAGGAAAGTCTTTCTGTTAATGGTTTACAATTTTCTGGCCTGTCTTTCAGTTGTTTATCTTCATTTTTATTGAGGCTGTTAGGGTTCTGACAAAATGATTCTGAGGATTCATCATTGTCATTGTCCATTAATCTACGCAAATTCTTTGACTTTCCATCACCAAAAGCATCTTTGGTCTTACTTTTATTTACATCTGGTGATTCACTTTTAGACTCTTGAATGGGAGTTGGTGGATTACACATTTTAGACTGTGACTCTCCCAAACTATTCAACTGTTGGCTACCTGGAAGGTAAATCGTGTCCTTTTCTTCTTTTGGTTGTTCAACAAATTCTTTTTTATTTAAATTCTCTGACTGGATTTTATTGTGTTGATCTAAATGTTGTTCAAAAATGTTTTGAAATTTACTTCTTACCAACTCAGTTGGAATATTTGTGGTATTCTTTCTCTCAATGCCCCTATTGGAATTAGTCCTTGAGATGGATTGCAGTGAACCAAATTTTGAATTTTCAACTATTTCATTTTCAAGAGTTGGAGATGTTTTCACAGACGAAACAACTTCAGGTGTTTTTGTATTGCTTTGTTGATTTTCTTGATTCAACTGGGATGGTTTTGTCACAGATTGGATCTTATCATCAAATTCAGATTTCCTCTGTTTTTCTGCCTTTTTTGAGACAATATTTGACCAGGTTGGAGTCAGACGCTTTCTTTCAATGGAGTGTGAAAGTATGAAAGCAAAAGATTTATTTACTTGGTCATTGATATTCTCAATCTCAGACTGAGATAGCTTGGGTGTGGTATCGTTAAATGTAATAGTTTGTCTTTTATCATTTTGTTTATTTGGTGAGCTTGTTTTAGTTTCCTCAATATTTCCACTACAATCGCTTATCTCATCGCTGACATTAAAAGGATCATATGGCTCATCGCCTGGATTTTTACCAGCAGTTGAATGCCTCTGCAGTTCATTTTTATCTGTCTCTTCTGATGATACACTGGAACATGTGTTAATGTTGTCTTTTAATTTGGAAACAATATCTTCAATTTTAGAATTTTTTTCACTGTAATTATTAGAATTTTTACTTGATTCACTCGACCTGATAGTTTTAGAATCAGATTCTTCATCCGTAGGTTCAAATAAAGATGTTTGTTGTACATCCGACACAGGTCTAGGTTTATAATTCAGAGTAATCTTAATCTTTCCATCAGTTTTGGTCGAGGATTCCGATCTTTCTGGGGATTTTGTCCTGCCTTCTACCACAGCTAGCCTCGGATCTTTGTTCTTTAGAGCGTCACAATTCTTCAGGCACTTTTTTACACTGTCAATGGCTTCTTGAACTGTCTGATTATTTTGTCCTAATGGGTTATGTTTGCATTTCGATCCTTCCAAATGTGTACTTAGATCGTCAATGCTATTCAAAGCGTTGGTTAATACTGGATTGGGAACATTTTTCACTTCTTGCCGAACGCCGACCATGCCGGAAGCCTGATTCGGCATACGATAATGTTGGTGGCAAGGCGGAGGCATGGTCATCTGGTAAGGGAGGGGTGGAGGAGGTTGGTTCATGAAGGGGAAATGCTGCTGAGGAGGAGGGTTTGAATAGTTCATCATCTGAGGAGGAGGAAACATGACATTGGGGTGCATGTCTGCCCCAGGGGGTAACCAGTTGTTGAAGGGAAGGTCGTAGCCCATTGGGGGAGGAACTGTGTGTGTTGTGTTGGGGAGGGGTAGGAAGGAAGTGTAGGTGGTGAGGTCTTCTCTCTTGTCTACCGAGGGCGGCGCTGGCTTGGGTGGGGGTGGCTCTGGAGGCAACGGGGGCAGTGACGGCTCCATCACCTCCACCTCCGATGGAGAATTGGACGAACTGTCCTGTAAACCCAGCCACACACTCATCTCTTAGCATTATCAAGTATTGCAAGTAGCATATCTGACTATGGATATTACCACTTTCCATTCCCATGGTTAAGAGTCCTTGGAGCCTAGATTTCTAACTCATAAAATATTTTGTTTTAAACTACGATGACAATTTCTAATCCCACAGTTTACTAGATATTTAAATTACAATCACTCTGGTGTTTGAACTAATATTTTGAGATGGTAAATAGCTTTTCAGTGGCTGTTTGAAATTAACGAAATTAACATTGTTTTTATGGCGGGCAAATCCAAGATGGCCATTACCTTTCATAAACTCCCTTGGAGAACAATTGAAAACTACAAAGAACATTTCTAATATCACAGTTTACTATATATTTAAATTATAATCACTTTGTTGTTTGAAAAAATATTTTTGGACGAGAAAAAACTAAACTCTTTAGCAGCTGTTTAAAATTATTTAAGATGGTCGCTAGCCACCAAGGACTCTTAAGTTGTAGCCAGTTTTAATTAAAATGAACGTAGTTCAATTTAGCCACCGACAGATTGTGCTGATCTAAATCACTGATTTCTGTTGAGTATGCCAATTATCTGGCCAATCAAAACTGAAAGGAAACTTATAGCATATTTTATGTCATATAAACTACTTCGGTAGCTCAGACTGTGAATGCCTCATTCAAATACGTTATTTTTTCTTTAAAATATTGTTAATGACAGATCCATATAGATGGAGTGTCTACGTCAATATCCAAAAGTCAATTGTAGCATGAGGTGGATCAACTGAGAAATGCTGACTTAAAAATTCTGAACTTGTTAGAGAAATTCAGTGAAAAGATGTTGTATTTTTCATACTTATGTAGCTTAGATGCACATTAAATAATTCTTCATTTTTTAAGGTTTTAATTTTTGCAGGACGCAACTTACTAATTCTTTTCTTAAATATAGGCCTATTTTAACATGAGAGTGACTATTGATTTAAGAACAACTGAAATCCAAAATTGGAAGAAAAGCCTCCTGTAATTACATGAGAAAACATGAGATGATTGAGATGTTACAAAATTGGACTCAATACACAATCAAGATTGTAACAATTTTTCAAAGTCTTCAATCTGGTTTCTCATTGACAACTAACTATGTGAAAACTGACTTGCTGATATATTAGTTATTTATTTAATTGTGTAAGACTTTTATCATTTAAATGTCAGTTTGAGGACCAATGCAAGTAACTTATTGGAGAAAGATTCAAACATCTGAGGCACATTTTAATTAGCAAGTTTACACTCAAAATATAAAGGTAAACAATAAAAACAATGGTGAGTTAAGAAAGCATACACAAGGTAAGAAATACCCAAATGTTTAATTATTTTTTTTGGTAATGGTTACCAATACAAAAGTAGAGCTGATTAAATTGTGAAATAAGAAAGCCAAAGATTAAAAACTTGGGCACCCTTTCAATTACCAGAAAATAGTTTTGTATGTTACTGAATGAATTAATTGTGTTTTTCAAACTTAAGCTAACCACTAATTAAAATTCTATCTTAAGTGGCCATTTTGAATGGTTTATATAAAATCGTAGTATATTTATACTATGATTTTATATAAAATCACTCATTAATTTTCTTCATCAGAATTGATCCACGTCAAACAATAGTTAAACACTGATTAAATGGTTTATTGTTTTATACTGGTCACTCTTAAACCTACAACTTCTAACTGGATTACGACTTGGCAGAGATTCCAGGTAAACAAAAAAGTCAAGCAAAATTCAATTCACAGGACTTCTAAGCTGAAAGTATGTAAGATGGATAAAGCATATATATAACAAAGATATAACAAAATACTAACTAAAAAACACACAAACATGCGACTTGCCATTGATACCTCGCTTTGATAACATCCAAGTGCTACGTGTAAAATGGTTTTATTAATATTTGGTAGTAACAAAAATGTTGATTTCACAACATTCAAATCAAACTAAGAAAAAGGAAATGAAAACAGTAAATTCACAAGAAAATTAAAATATATTTCAAACATACAAACTGTACAAATATTTAAAAAAGACTAACAAATAACAAATTCTTTATGACAAATAACATTGAGCACTAATATGTCATGTAATGTATTGGGTTGCTTCCCACTGCATAATGTCAGAGCTGGCCTTGGGTGGTTGGGTGGTGCGGGGCCCAGTGGAAACATTCAGAGTGGGGGGGTTCCTACCAAAAAAGTAGTGTCTCAACAATAATAAAAAAAGATTTAATGTATAATATTAGTATTCATACTCTTCTCTTTTCATTTTCTTTGATTTTTAGGCAGAAAATCCACCAAGAGCCTGAGGTGCGGGGCCCTGAGCGGCCGCACCTTTCCAATCTGCCTAATGCCGGCTCTGATCGATGGGTGTTGGATGGTAATTTGATCAGTGGGAGGAGTAGGGTCTGGTTGAGTATCAAGGTGGGGATCTGAGTAATGAAATGGTTGAGAGTATGGCTGTGAGGAGGAGGTATCACACGGCCCTGGTCTTGGAGCGTGGTTATGGTTGTATTGAGGTTCAACCAGTTCTGGGTAAAAATGGCAAACCTGTTCGGGAGCAGGGGGCAGGTATTGAGAGGGAGGTGAATGGGTTAAATCTACTACAGGAGGATTATATGGTTGAGAAGGAGGAGGATTGTGTGGTTGAGAAGGAGGATGATTGTATGGTTGAGAGGGAGGTGGAACCGGTTGAGAGGGAGGAGGAACCGGTTGAGGGGGTTGGTGGTAATCCGGTTGTGAAGCAGGAGGGTGATATTGTAATGGAGACGAATGACCTGAATTCATACCAGGAGGATTTGTTGGTTGTGAAGCAGGATGATTATATGGTTGAGAAGGAGGAGGGGTGGTGTATGGTTGAGAGGGAGGAGGTACCGGTTGAGGGGGGTGGTGGTAAACAGACTGTGAGGCAGGGGGTAAGTAATTTGAGGGAGGTGAATGATTGGGATCCACACCAGGGGGATGAATCGGTTGTAAAGCATAATGATTATATGGTTGAGAGGGAGGAGGAACCGGTTGAGAGGGAGGAGGAACCGGTTGAGGGGGTTGGTGGTAATCCGGTTGTGAAGCAGGAGGGTGATATTGTAATGGAGACGAATGACCTGAATTCATACCAGTAGGACTTTTTGGTTGTGAAGCAGGATGATTATATGGTTGAGAAGGAGGAGGGGTGGTGTATGGTTGAGAGGGAGGAGGAACCGGTTGAGGGGGTTGGTGGTAAACAGACTGTGAGGCAGGGGGTAAATAATTTGAGGGAGGTGAATGATTGGGATCCACACCAGGGGGATGAATCGGTTGTAAAGCAGGATGATTATATGGTTGAGAGGGAGGAGGAACCAGTTGAGGGACATGATGGTGAACCGGTTGAGGGGGGTGGTGGTAAACAGACTGTGAGGCAGGGGGTAAATAATTTGAGGGAGGTGAATGATTGGGATCCACACCAGGGGGATGAATCGGTTGTGAAGCATGATGATTATATGGTTGAGAGGGAGGAGGAACCGGTTGAGGGACATGATGGTGAACTGGTTGAGGAGTAGGGACTTGAGGAGGAGATACACCTGGAGGGTAAAGTGGTAAGGGAGTGGGATTGAGCCCCGATGAGTCATAAGGTTTGTTTGGTAATGGATGTTCTGTTTTCGATAGATAACTTGGTAGTTGTTTCTTGATTCCCCCGGGTCCCGTCTGCCCTTGCACCTGAGGAAACACTTAGTTTTACTAAAATGTCGGTGACAAAAGATCAAATGAATTTCCACTGGCTAACATAAAAATCTTGAGAATAACAAATTAAGAAAAAGATTGAAAAACATTTTGCTTTGTCAACCTTAAAAGAGTATGATGTAAACATGTGGCTATTTTTCATCAACAAAATTGTGATCTGCTCACACACTGTGACTTATCCTATTCTCTTGTACGAGCAATGTTTGCTTGTAAGTATGTATGATTGTGTGCTTGCTTACTTGCACAAACATCTCAAAAACGGCTTCGACGATTTCTAGAAATGTAGTAAATAATTTATTTCTGACCTAAAAACGTGTTTCATGCAGTAAAGACTGCCAACAAAAATCTAATTACGTAAAAAAATGAAATTGAAAGTCAAAAATGTTGAACAGTGAGCCATGGGTTACTGCTTTGGCAACAAAATAATAAAGAAAATTGTAAACATTGACAAAATAATAGGTAGTACTCCCCAGTCGAGTCACCTGTGTTTTCTCTTAATCTCAAACAGTTTAGTTAAATTTGAAAACAACGGCATGGAGAAAGGCAGTATAGGGTAGGTCAAATTTAAAACCAATGAAATAAATTTAACAGCTGATTATAAATAAACCTCACACCAAAGAGGTTTTTAATTTATCACTGGAGGACGCTATATCCTCAAGTAATGTTTTGACAAATAGACTGCAACATTTCATTTGTATAAATGGCAATGACAAGACACTGCTCTCAGAGTATACCAATGACTTTCTCCGAGCAAGGCTCGGTCCCCAGGAACTAAGATTTTATTTGGGCATGTGTAGTGAATTAAGAAAAAATTTAAAACATAATCTATAAGAGCTGTTTAAATTTGAGAGGACACTAAGTCTGACTAGAGTGCAAATAAACTTAAATCTTCTAACAAAACATGTTTGGTAACACTGTATAAATTATACCTCTGCGGATGAAATAATCAAATATGTCAAATAATTATTATATTGATAATAATATCAATATAATTATATTATATACAATATTATCAAATAATCAAATATCAGGAGCATTTTCTAGTCTTTTAAGAAATTAAGAAATAAAACAATGCAAAATGGCATTTTAATTGATTGTTAGTGTTTTTTGCACAATTCATTTCATCCAACCGAGGTTGAGGCTTTTTGGTTGTATTGAATGTAATGTGACAGTAACAAATGCCCTAACAGTTTTAACTAGGAAATTCAAATTTCCGACAGTACCAATAGGTATTTTTTTCAATAAATGCCAACTTATTCTTTTAAAAGCCATACGCCAAAAAGGTTAACACTTTTGTGAAAACTGAAAACTTGCAAAAGACAGACGTATAAAAATCAAAAGGGACTAAAATTGGTATAAACAAACTTATCTGCTGATTCATAATTTATATATATATATATATATTTTATGTATATATGAGACAAAATTATTACTTTGATTTACAAGTATAGTAGAGTCTCAACTATCCAACATTTCAAAGTATCCAACTCTACCAGTGAACAATCAAATACTGATCACAGGCTATTTTCAGGTGGTACGTCTGTACACCATAGAGGCTACTAAGACAGCCCTTGTCTATCCTCACAAGAAAGGTGTCAGGCTTTAGACCCTTGTACTAGACACTAGACCATACACTGGACATCTCACAGTTTGTCACTGTTAAATCTTTATAAATGCAATACTTCTCTGCTATACCTAAAGTCTTGTTCGCGGACAGAGAGCTATTTATTGAGCATTGCTTTATCTTACTCTGTATTTTTACTCCGTAAATTATTGTTTGTAGCTTCAAAATATTAAAAAACTACAACACACAACAAACTTAAAGCATTAAGTTGAATGGGGTTGACAAGATATAAACTTTACTTATTCAGTTTTTTATTTTATTTTCTGTATTATCGAAACCTATCAAGGGTGGTTTAGGTTACAGAGACTCTACTGAATAAATAGAACATTAAATTCAAAAGATAGATAAAATATATTTCTATGTTCACACCTTTTTAAGTTGTTGTATAAGTTACATTAAAAAATGTGGAGTTAGATGAATACTTAAGAGATTACACATGATTATTTGAATGGGAAATAATTCAAAGTTTTACATGTTACAAATACTAATACAATTTTTTTTTTTAGGAAACAAAAGATTAAAAATAATATAATCAAACTATAACAGAAAATCTTTGTGTATACTGATGTATTTAAACCTTGAAGCAACAATAAATACAATGGGACCCAAATATTTCACCAAACCTTTCACTCCATGCCCCAGCATTATAAATTCCACCGCCCAAAAACCCCAGACCAGTTTCTTTTAAACGAGAAAAGAGTTTGATAATTTACAATAGTAAACACATTTACAAAGACATAAGTGAAATAGGTAGATTACAATACATATTGTCAACAATTTTCTGGGTAGTTGAGTGGTTAAATCATCCCGGACCCAGATACCCATTTGCCATGGCAATTAATTAATTAATTAACAACCAAACGATGTTATCCAATATAGGGTCAAATTAGATATTAACAAGACCAGAATTTGGACCACTCTAAACAAAACCATAACAAAATACCAATGGCAATAAACACACACAATAATAATACTGTACAGGAAAATAAAAAATAAACAATACAAATCTAAATGAATATTCCACTTACCATTGAGCCGATTATAGCCACACTCCCGCATCCCTTCATTTCTTTCTTCTTCCACAGTAATTATTCACATTTAAGCCATGCAAAAGCCAATTTATGATAGCACTAAGCAAAAGTATGTAAATAGAAACAGAAAACATGCATGTTAAATAAAAAGTTTATTTCTATGAAAAGTATAGTTCAACAACAAGGGAAAACAAAATAAAATATTAAAAATAAAAATACAAGCCTATATACAAGCATACAAGCCTGTAAGCCAATGAGAAGGGCTTCCTACCTCGTTCATCACTACAGGGTCGTAATTGTCACAGATAGCCTCGAAATTGTCTCCTCCATGGTTGGTGATGGTTATGGATAATGGAGTCGTCTGGAACAATTTGCAGTTTTGTATTATCTGACACCTTACTGTTTTTGTATTATGTAAAAAAGTTACAGCTTAAACAAAAATCTTAATTGTTAGAGGTAATAGTTATTTGTAAGATAAAACAAGTGCAGTAGAGTAAAAAAGTTTGTCAAAGTGAAGGAGTGCAGGAATCATATATACAGTACCTAAGTTACAGTTGGAAATTCATATTTAAAATTTATTGCCATTTTAACACGTTCAGTGCTGACTACATCAATTGATGTAGTACATGACAAGCGCCCGTGGCGGACTACATCAATTAATGTAGTCGCGCTACTCCATCTATATTGGTTCTATATTGGTGCCACTTCCGATACGCCACGAGGGACAGCGAAGGGACGTGGCGGTCAATAGGGCTGCGGCCCGCGCCATGTTACTTGTGTCTGCATTGACCGATTTGTTTACATGGAGGGATGAGGAAGGTACATATATGTTCTTATCTCGTCTGTGCCACGTCTCCGCCCGACGTTTGTTCTGTGTGAATTGGGTCTAAGGTTAGGTATTAGTAGGGTACAGCCTTATAAATCTTTGCCTCTTTTATAAGAGCCAAGAGCTTGTTACTTTAAACCAGGGCAAGGGGGTCAAAGCATTATCCCACAGCCATTTGTGATTGGTGGGATTTGAATCTATGACCTAAGGACCAAAGTCCTGCGCTGTACCTGTTACAGTACACTCACCGACAAAGGTTTCCGTATCGTCTCCCTGAGCGACGCCAGCGCCCGCTCGTGATCCTCCCTCAGTTTGCGCCGTTTCTCCGTTGCCGTCAGTTGCACCATGGTAAGTACTGGGGGAGACCTAGACCTGGATCTGGACCTAGACCTGGACCTGGACTTGTACCGTCTGTAGTGCCTCTCTCTCTCCTCACTGGACGATCTGCTGCGGTGGACCTTGCGTGTCCGAGATCGGGATCTGCAACAAAATACATCATCCGTCAGCTAATATCTCAAATGAGGAAAAATAAAATAAACTGCAACATGCTTTCTTCAAAACTAGTTTAATCCTGAGTAATCCTTTTTCTTCCAGTTAAATTTTGGGAGAGGTTATCTATGGGGTTTTAAGGGGGAATAAATCATAAAAATTGCACTCACTTTTTAACTGTAACTGTTACAGTGTTAGGAATTGTGCCATTTTGTTCAGGCACAACAACTATGTGCAAGTTTTAGACTAAACACTATAACACAAAGGGCCTATACAATTTTCAACAAAATTTCTCAAGCAGTATTTGTGAAAAATCAATAAAATTTCTGTAAAATAACAGAAAAGATTTTTCTGTTATTTTAAGGAGTTTTACGGGAGAATTGCCACAATATTAAATTCAAAATAAACTGTAGGCCTATAACCAACCTGACACATGCTTTCTCCTATTAGCTAGTTAACAACCTTTGTTTATTTAACAGAAATCAGTAATTATTTACATTAGCATACTCAACCAGTGGCGTTAAACTATTTTAGTTTTTATTCTCAATCTACACTACTACTCCAAATCACAGTTATTAAAGGTTCTCAATTCTAGTAGTTTTATTTGTGTGTACTTTTAGCAAAATTCTTCTTATTCCATTGGCTCTGCAGCCTAAGTTTACCACAATCCTAGTCCAGTATTCTTGAAATAGTGTACCATATACAATCACGCTCGGAAAAGCATTACATCACACAGTTTTAAGTTGAAGTGTTACATTATGAAACGTCACCCATATTTTGTTGTCAAATTTAAGACCATTATTTACACAAATAAATTGGAATGAGTCATAAAGTAGTGTAGTTTTACTATTACAGTTAAACCTAATTGAAATTGTCTCACAAGCAATTTAAAACCTAAATGAAAATATTTCACAATTGTTTCTTAATTAAATTGAATAAGCCTTATGAATCAAAATCTGAATGCAATTTTTGGTTTGGAATGTTTATGTTAACATGCAACAACAGGATTATACTCACTTTTAGAATAAGAATAAGAATATTTATTTATTTCACTCTATTATTTGCAAACATTTTACTCAAGTCTTTTAAACTCTCACGTTTTCCGTTAGGTTAAATCACGAATACTAGGGATCATAAACATAAATAAATTACGTTGCTGGCTCAAAATAGTTATTTGTGTAACTAGTGTGCGAAGTGGCACTTTGCTGCACATGAGAGAAATGTTCACGGGCGAGACGTATAGGCGAGTGGGGAAAGTTTCTCGAGGGCAGCAAAGACACTTTGCACTCGCGTTACACATTATATTTTTCCTACAGTTACTAGAAACCATATAAATAATTAGTCTTTCAAACAATATACAACCCGTTTTTAGGTTAGGTTTAATCCAAGCGTTGAACGAAATGGGAAACACTACACCAGCTTATCGTATTCGTAGTATCTTTTAGTCTTTCCAACTTATTTTCAAGCATACAAAGCACACTGTTTTTGTTGTTTGGTTGAAATACTGGAGTGCGACAAAAGTAGGTAAATGCAAAATTAGCTACTTTGCGTAGGCCTACTATAACAGTGCAAGGAAGCCCACTTTGTCGGGTAACTATAGGAAAATAAACATTATTTATCATTGCTTAAATGGAACTGCCAAAACATATGTTAATGCTATTAGTATAGGATTTGGTCCAGCAACATCATTTGTTTATGATCCATACCGGTTCTGTTCAAGTATTCGTGGCCAGAACAGACATATGGATCATACATAAACATAAACCAAATATGTTACTGGCCCGGAAGTAAACATTATTTAAACATTGTTTTAATGGGATTGTCTTAACCAAACCATATGTAAATGTTCTTAGTTTAGGATTTAGGCAAGTTACGGTTAAACACAAGATTTTAACGACAATTAATTGTAAACACGCAACAGGTTTATAGGTTAAGTCGTTGTATCAATGGTCAAATTTTTATTGAAAAATTTGTTGTTGAGAGTGCTTAACAGCTATTTTTAATGTTCCAAAGTCAATTTTTCGTATTACATAGTATTTACTTACTGTTCCATATATAATAGAACAGATTGTAAAGTAAATAAATAAAAAAAAATAAAAAAAAATGCAAGAATACTTGACTGGTCCGTATTCGTTCGTGGTCAAATGGAATGACGGAATTAATCGGAACTTTGCTAATCGGGTATTTATTAATCGGAACTATTTTCTTTGTAAAATGGGCGGATTGTAGAAGAAAGAAAATGTACGGCTATATCCTAGACTCCAGCATATAAGTTTTGCTGAGGCATGACGATTTGATGACATTGCAGTCGGAGTCGACAGTGCAGTCCGCGTAGAACGGTTTTATATCGTTACAATCCTTCTCTTGGTAATAATCCTGTTACTACGGTATTCGTTGTTGAGCTACAGGCGTACCATTTCTTTGACGCATTGAAATACTATACTTGTCATGTGTCGCTTAAATTTGTTTTAATTTTTTAGGTTTATTATTCGAGTATTTTTATGCGGTTCAACGATATGCTGAAACCTACTTTCTAATACTAATAATAGGTTAAATACCTGTTTACGTCTTCAATCCTAGTCTTTTTATGATGACTATAGTTTCGGGGCAATCAGCCCCATTGTCAAATCTTCTGTCTTCTTTATTATTACTGTTTTAAAAGCATTGGTTGCATTCCACATGTCGTACATACACACTGACACACGAAACATTTATATTTACACGAAATATTTAAAATTTAATACTTTTTCATCAATCCAGGAGGCAAAACATGGGTACTTTCTAATGTTTACATGTATACTTAAAAAAAGAAAATATGATTTACGTGTTCTTTATTTCTTCCAATTAGGGTTTTATTTCACGTTTTCCTATTTTCTTAAGTTTTGTGTTCGATCGCAGTCACTGCAAATTACAGTTTAGTCATTTCACATCAAATTGTAATTGATTGAATGCAAAAAGGTAAAACAAAGTGATTATGATTATTAAGTTACACAAAACTACCTTTTCGCTATGTAAAGTAATTTTTAAAAAATGTTCCAATTAGAGTATATTTTAGAACGGGAACTAAATATTACAATAGCTCCAAGGTAAATTACTTGCATATCGTGTTGATACTTAAGAGCGCCTTGCTTTCTCATTAGCCACTATAAGTTAGTACTTAAATATGGTTTAATCATAATTGAATTAATCGGACTCAGTACAAATTCACGATCAAATTACATCTTGCATTATCGGCTACTACTATTTTAAAGTAAATATGGCTTTATTATCACTCAGTAAATATTCACGATCAATTTACCTTTTGAATTATTGTAATAAACTACTATTTTGAACGTAAATACGGCTTTGATAACCCACAAATTACACTGACTCAGTAAATGTTCGCGACCAATTCAAATCCTGAATCATCATCATAAACTACTATTTTGAACGTAACTACGGTTTTCGTAACCCACAGATTACACTGACTCAGTAAATGTTCACGACCAATTCAAATCCTGAATCATCATCATAAACTACTATTTTGAACGTAACTACGGTTTTCGTAACCCACAAATTACACTGACTCAGTAAATGTTCACGACCAATTCAAATCCTGAATCATCATCATAAACTACTATTTTGAACGTAACTACGGTTTTCGTAACCCACAAATTACATTGACTCAGTAAATGTTCACGACCAATTCAAATCCTGAATCATCATCATAAACTACTATTTTGAACGTAACTACGGTTTTCGTAACCCACAAATTACACTGACTCAGTAAATGTTCACGACCAATTCAAATCCTGAATCATCATCATAAACTACTACGGTTTTCGTAACCCACAGATTACACTGACTCAGTAAATGTTCACGACCAATTCAAATCCTGAATCATCATCATAAACTACTATTTTGAACGTAACTACGGTTTTCGTAACCCACAGATTACACTGACTCAGTAAATGTTCACGACCAATTCAAATCCTGAATCATCATCATAAACTACTATTTTGAACGTAACTACGGTTTTCGTAACCCACAAATTACATTGACTCAGTAAATGTTCACGACCAATTCAAATCCTGAATCATCATCATAAACTACTATTTTGAACGTAACTACGGTTTTCGTAACCCACAAATTACACTGACTCAGTAAATGTTCACGACCAATTCAAATCCTGAATCATCATCATAAACTACTACGGTTTTCGTAACCCACAGATTACACTGACTCAGTAAATGTTCACGACCAATTCAAATCCTGAATCATCATCATAAACTACTATTTTGAACGTAACTACGGTTTTCGTAACCCACAGATTACACTGACTCAGTAAATGTTCACGACCAATTCAAATCCTGAATCATCATCATAAACTACTATTTTGAACGTAACTACGGTTTTCGTAACCCACAAATTACACTGACTCAGTAAATGTTCACGACCAATTCAAATCCTGAATCATCATCATAAACTACTATTTTGAACGTAACTACGGTTTTCGTAACCCACAAATTACACTGACTCAGTAAATGTTCACGACCAATTCAAATCCTGAATCATCATCATAAACTACTATTTTGAACGTAACTACGGTTTTCGTAACCCACAAATTACATTGACTCAGTAAATGTTCACGACCAATTCAAATCCTGAATCATCATCATAAACTACTATTTTGAACGTAACTACGGTTTTCGTAACCCACAAATTACACTGACTCAGTAAATGTTCACGACCAATTCAAATCCTGAATCATCATCATAAACTACTACGGTTTTCGTAACCCACAGATTACACTGACTCAGTAAATGTTCACGACCAATTCAAATCCTGAATCATCATCATAAACTACTATTTTGAACGTAACTACGGTTTTCGTAACCCACAGATTACACTGACTCAGTAAATGTTCACGACCAATTCAAATCCTGAATCATCATCATAAACTACTATTTTGAACGTAACTACGGTTTTCGTAACCCACAAATTACATTGACTCAGTAAATGTTCACGACCAATCCAAATCCTGAATCATCATCATAAACTACTATTTTGAACGTAACTACGGTTTTCGTAACCCACAAATTACACTGACTCAGTAAATGTTCACGACCAATTCAAATCCTGAATCATCATCATAAACTACTACGGTTTTCGTAACCCACAGATTACACTGATTCAGTAAATGTTCACGACCAATTCAAATCCTGAATCATCATCATAAACTACTATTTTGAACGTAACTACGGTTTTCGTAACCCACAAATTACACTGACTCAGTAAATGTTCACGACCAATTCAAATCCTGAATCATCATCATAAACTACTATTTTGAACGTAACTACGGTTTTCGTAACCCACAAATTACACTGACTCAGTAAATGTTCACGACCAATTCAAATCCTGAATCATCATCATAAACTACTATTTTGAACGTAACTACGGTTTTCGTAACCCACAAATTACACTGACTCAGTAAATATTCACGACTAATTCAAATCCTGAATCATCATCATAAACTACTATTTTGAACGTAACTACGGTTTTCGTAACCCACAAATTACACTGACTCAGTAAATATTCACGACTAATTCAAATCCTGAATCATCATCATAAACTACTATTTTGAACGTAACTACGGTTTTCGTAACCCACAAATTACACTGACTCAGTAAATATTCACGACTAATTCAAATCCTGAATCATCATCATAAACTACTATTTTAAACGTAAAAATGTTTTATCCTCGACGAATCACACTAATTCAACTTGTGAGACTCTGTGCAGAATAAAGAGTCATAATTCTCACTATGTTATTCTTTACTACTACGGCATGACAAAGGGGTTATCACCAATGGCACTGACTTTCATTGAAATTAATTATCTATCTATCTATATATTAATAGGCAAGCATGTTTCTTTAAAACCTTTTTTCTCAGCTTGTGTGCATCGTGGGGTAAATCTGCGCATACCGTTAGAAAGCAATTTTCCTGTAGGTGTGCAGAATCCCTTTATAAATTTAAATAGGCTCAAAGATAAGCACAAAAAATGAGTTTGAAAATTTGAAAAAAATAACATGGATTTTATGCGTTGCCATGCTGGTGACGAAATAACAACGAAATATAAACAGAAAATGAAAACAAATGGAAGAAACTCCAATCACATGTTTTATTTACAGTGTGGGGTGAAAATAGAGAAGTGAGTACATTACATATTTTTGGTCGAGTTTCGACCACTGGACGACCTCTCGTACTTATTTAATACGCAAGCAGGTTTTTTGTGACAATTACTCCTCCGAAACTGCTCCTACATGTTCTTGGTGTCATTGGAAAGAGCGTACCGTGAAGTTGTGCAGGAAACTTTCTTTTTAGGGAAATAATTAGAGGGTGAGGCCCTGGAGCCCTTTAAAGTTTTGTATTTCTCCATAAGATTAACATGGGAAACAAAATATTGTTATGAAACTCCAGCTGTTGTCAGAAATTAAAAGTGAGAAGAAGGACATATGTTAATTGTAAACACAGTCAATAGTTTGCTACAAACATTTACTTACTTGGTTGAAATGAAATACTGTAGTTACTATTTGAATTTGGGTTGACGTAAATATTACAATGGAAAAAAAACTAGAGAGCCTGGATAAATTGTTATAATAAAAAGTACACTGAATTAACACTGTGCTGCATTTCTTAGTAATCATTAAAAGAGCCGATTTACAAACTATGGAAACATAAAAACAGTCATAGAACACCACCAAGGAGAAGAAATAGAAATAACGTGTTTTTTTTTATATATAATCTTTATTATGGACAACCTAATCCTAATGCGGCTATGAGTAAGGCTATATGTAGAAAACACTAAAATAATCAGCTTTTGAAAAATGATAAGATATTTACAAGAAATGTTGATTACATCGATCTGTTGTGTACATCTTGAGTATTCCATAATCTTTGAGTCGTATCTTTTAAACTCATAAAAAATTATAACTGTTATTTGTTTTAAAATAACGCCTGTAATACTTAGCAATTGCTCGATTTCGAGCAACAGGGACACTAGTACACGATTAAAACGCAATCCAAACCAACATACGAGTTTAGTCTTGTTTTTAAACTGTCACTTTAGGAACTTTTCTTTCAACGTTGGGATCGGGATCATTAAAAGTACTGTAATATATGTCCGAAAAGTAATTTAAAAAATTGAAAACATGGTCTAAAATCCAAGACATTTTACAAATTTTAGAAGTAGTACGTTTTTTTTTAAGGTAAAGTAGGGCGATTTTCGAAAAACGCCGAAGAGTGTCTTGAAGAAAATTTTATTCCTGACCATGGAAATTATTTCAAATCTTTGCTCTTGCCGTTTTCGAGCTATATCCGTTTTAAAAATGCGTTTTTTTTTTTAAAAAGAAAATGCGATTTAGGGTTTTATTAAGGGGTTGTGATTTGAAACTGCAATTTTTTGAATTTTCTGGGCGGTTTGGGATCGAGATGGACATCCACAAAAGATTTCAGATAGTAGCTATTTTAGAAGTGGGTTAACATTTGTATACCTGATCAGTGAGTCAATGAGTTCCTAATCAAATAATTAAGTCGTTCAGTTACACAAGCGTTTGTAACTGAACGGCACATCCCGTTCAAGTATGTGCACGGTATATGCAAAACATTATGCAGGTTTTTAAATTGGAGTCTTGCGACTTTATTATCTATTTAATGAAGGTTAGCTTTAGGAATATAACTTAACTTAGGTTTGTTAATGCTGGTTTTGTAATGTGTATGACCTTGGGTGTCACTAAAAAACTAGTTGCGTTAATTAAATTAACTCTGTGGTACAGTATGAAATTAATTGGTAGTTTACATACCGGTGAGATAAGTAAGATCTTCTTGTAACAACAATCATGTACTACATTTAATACTTATAAAAAACATTAGATACAGAACACCCTTTAAAATAACTGAGGTACAGTATAAGACTATTGTTGATTAAGTTTCAGTTTGTTAAATATTTAATTCCAGTTTTGATAAAAATGTCCCTAATTTCATTTAGGTTTAGGTTGATGAAGGACTGACACAATAGTCAAATGGTATAAGTATAAGTCACTTTGGTAATATCATCTTTTACAAACAACAAAATAATCAGGAATGTTACATGAAAAGGGCAGTCTTTACATTTAAAAAAACGAGTAATTATGATAACGAACAACATAGGTCAAAATTAGGAAGAAGTCATACTGGAATTTGTCATAGAATGAAGGGGAAAAGTTGTTTATAAAGTTAATGAATAGTTAGTTTAGACGATAAATCGATTCAGTAATCATTATTTCCGTTACAAAACTATAAACTGTAATACTGTAAGTGTATATAAATTATTTAAATTCGCCTCGATTCTTGTTTTTATGGTCCATAACATTTTTCATACGTTCCCCCTTTATTTTTAATGTATATAACGAACTTTCAAAATATGCAATACTAAGCATTTACGTATATGTAAAACAAACAGTACAGTACAAAAATCGTTAATTGGGTTTTGGGTAAAATATAGGTTAAAATCACAATACACTGGTCTAAAACGTCTAAACGCGTAAGTGGGACGAATTTAACAATTCATTATTTTTTTTATTTTCGTTATGTTTCACTCAGGAGTTTTTTATACGCTGGATTCGACAATTTATTTCTAAACGCGTAGTTGTGCAACTCGCAAACCGTATTCAAGACGGGTTTAACACACTTTATAGTTACTGAATGTGTAAAAAAAGTTAATTTGTATATTCTATGAACACAAGGCTTTTTAAAAGTATAAAGCTCTAACAGTTCTTTACGCTTACAACACTTACACTGAACAGTCGCCTTCAAATCTGATTACAAGCGACATCGACAAAGTATCATATATCTTAAGTTTTTGGTCCACCCAATATATAATATATTTGTTAGATTGTTGTTGATAAAATCCATAAAATCTAACAAATTATCGACATTAGATAATATTAAGACCGTTCAACAGTTCCCTTTCCATATCAAACCATAAACATGCAAATGTTGAAAAATACACTAATAAAACACTCAATCTAATTTACAAAACTATACCTTCCCTCGAGGTCTTCAAGAATCTGCTCTAGTGCGATAACACTGTTATCAGTGACCAACATATCAGCGGGGGTCCCTTATCAACGCGGCGGCCCTGATAAGGACAGGGGCGGCCGTCACAACCATCGCGCACTCCGCACCTGTATTTACATCTCGGACACTACTTCACTGTTAATACCGCAGAGAGGCCGATATCAATGAAACCGGATACAACACCTCGGGAGATCCGGTAAATAACGGCAGAGTCGGCGGTCGAGCAGAGCAGAGCACAGTAATTGCGAGCAACGGAGGACGGATCAATAGTGGACGCGCGCAGCCAACCCCTGTACCGCCCTGTGGAAATATTATACGGAAATATTATAACGTTAAACTTACGAACTGAGCTGGCACTGATAAAATGAGAAACTGACCAATCGGACTTGATCTATGCATAGTCCCGGGACCAATCGGTCGGGATTTGGTACGGTGGGTAGGGAAGAGGGTTTAAGTTCAAGGGCAATAGAGCGGTCCATTGTTTTAGACCGAAACTGTTCTTAATGGAATAAGCACGTTGTAATTTAATTTAGGGATCGGATTCACCTTTTTCGTATGTTTAAGAATAATCAAAAATGGAATTAGTAAGTGTAATAGTATACGGGAGGATTTATTAAATATTTTATCAGAGAACTACAGTAGTTTTGAATCTATTATTATACTGTATGATATTACTTACGATGTTGACATTTTGTCGGAAAGCTATTTGTTAATTGATAGCCCGATGCCATCTAGGTCCAAAATCGACACCGCGATTTGGAGAAGAGCACTATAACGAGTTAACTAATCAGACAATTAATTTTTGCAATCAGCACACACTATGCGACCATGTTTATTACACAAATATCGTAACGGCGGCTACTACGGTCTCGTTATGGTAACCAACTGGAAAACCGTTTTTACAAATTTTAGCGATTTTTATAAGTTATAAAACTCTGGTACATTGATGCAATACTGTGATGGCTTACCGTCTGCGGACTAGAGTTGTCAGTCTGTGATCTCTCTTGGCCAGTCTGTGTTCGGGAGGTGACGGGTAGTCCTTCCACCGCTCTTTGAGGTAGGCCGTAGGAGAAGTCCTTTTCCTATGGATATTCTCCGGAGATCGCGGCCTGAGAGGAGGAGGAGATGGTGAAACAGTCGATATTGACGAATGGTGTTTTCTTTTTCGTTTTTTCGACCTCGATCTTTCTCTCCTGGGACTTTTAGACCGCGACCTGGAAGGTTTTGACTTCTTCTCTGGAGATTTCTTGTTCAATCCCTCCTTCCTTTCTTTTTGATTTTCTAGGAAATTAAGTAACGCCTTATTGTGCAGTTTAGGCACGGGAGACCTGGACGGCGAAAGACTAGATTGAGAAATATTCGAAAGATCGTCGTTCATATCGTATATTTCATCGATACCTGTATCTTGAATGAACGCTTTCTTTGGTTTGATTTCGGTCAGCTTTGGACTAGATGGACGGCATTCGGATGACAAGAAAGGGATGGCTTTTGATTCAGAGTCGCCCTTGAATAGTACGCTGGTAAACACTGATATACTCTTCAGCTCTGGATCCTTTTCTAATTCAGACTCGATTTTCTCTTTGTCTTCTTCTATACTTTTCTGTTCTTTTTGTTTGTCTTGTTTTTCGAGGTCAGTAATTGTGATGAACAACTCCTTGTCGTCGTCAGCTGGGTCACTCCTCACTGTAGCCGTCGTCGCTGCAGAGTCTACAGATAACGTCCTTTCTTTCCTTACTTGTGCATCATCACTAGCTTTTACTTTGGCAGGAGGTTGCGGAATTTCTTTATCAGGTGAAACTAGTTCTCTGTTATTACAAAATTCAGAAAAAGATAAAATTGGAGGACGAGGAGTTTGTTTCTTCTTAGGAGGTATTTCCTTTTTCTTTTCGGGACTCTTAGATTTTGATTTCTTTTTCTTAATCTTTTTAGGTTTTTCTGACTTAAGGAATCCCTCTTCGAGACATTTCTGCCGCTCTATTTGGAGGTAATGTAAGTATTCCTGATATAACAGTTTATGCTCTTTTAATTCTCTGGATTTGCTTTTAGGTTTTTTGTGCTTGGACTTGCGCTCTTTATCCGAGGAACTTCGTTTGGTGTGGACTTCACTGAGCGGAGATTTGTCTGTTTTCGACGAGTGCGAGCTGCGCTCGAACTTTGACGATGTTGAACTATGAGGTGAATTATCTCTGACTACTTCCTTCACAATGGACTTCAACTTGTTACCTTCACCAGAAATCCTCTTTTTGATTTTGTTCTTTTCTATTAAAATTTTTTTTCTCTCGTTCTTTTTCATGAGTTCAGTTTTCTTTGAAATCTGTTTCATATACTCACGACATTTAGCCCTATACATTTCCAATCTCGCCATGTATTTTTCGAGTTTTAAGCGTCGTTTTTCCTCTTCCGTACCTTCCGATTCGTTTTTCTTTTTACTTTTGCTTTTCTTGTCTTTCATCACTTTATCAATAATCCTTTCTCTACTTTTGCTCGGACTTTTTTCTTTCCTCTTGACAACAAGCTCCCTCTTCTCGATGATCACTTCTCTAGCAGGTTTCTCGTAATACTCTCCTTCTCTTCCGTGATACTCATCCACTAGTTCCACGTCGCTGGAACCCGACAGGTCCTCTATCCCTTGCATGTGGTTGATGGGCGGCGTATCGGGCATCGTCACTACTATGTTGGGACTGTCTGGCAGTTCTCCGTCACTCGTATCACATTCTCCAGATTCCGGACCGTCTAGCTCATTGTCAGAGATACTCTCCAATCCTGTATCTTTGCTGGCCCCTTCCTCCACCCCTCCAGGCACTTCCTTAGCATTTTGAGACATGAACATGACTTCAAGTTCTCTTTCCAAACTATCTCCTCTTTGCGGTCTTTCTTCCTCCACTAGCCTTTTATCCTCCTTGTCCTCAGCTAACCTTTCCTCTTCCTCTTCTTCATCTTCGTCGGAGCTGGATCCCATGAAATCCAATTTCATAAGCTCTTCTGTGATTTCATCGTCAATCTCTATGTCCGAGAGATCTGAGTCGTCTAACGCCGCCTCCTCACCCATCCTTGCCTGAAACACCAGTACGCAAAGGTTGATTTGTGTTACAGTAAATACGTAGGGGCATTTATAATTTAAAAAGTATCAACTAGTAACTGTTAGCAAGAGACCCACAACATAGAATAAAGACGTCATTAATTTAAACCAGTCATTCCAAAGCCTGATATTACAGTAGTAATTTACACAAGCACGGACAGGTAGTTTCAATAGGAGAAAGCAGATCTATTTGTCTATTACTTGAAAAATATTAATTGACCAAGGGGGGGTTTATATGGCACTATCTGTTATCCGTCGGCTTTGCTCGACATACTTATGAGTTTTATCATGGACCGACTGTGTGTCATCATCATGAAGAAGTTGTCTCTTCACTACGGGCTTAACATGACCTTTTACATTATTTTTCCATATGGAAACAGTTATTACGGATTAAATTCATTCTTATAGCCTTTTCGGCAAAACTAATTATGGGGCTACTGAAGTCAACCTAAGGGAGAACTTCATTTGAAAAATTAACTGCCTTTTGCCTTTCTACCAAGAGCTTCGAACTGCTCACTCTCTCTGGAACAAAATCATAATATTTTTACAAAAATACTTTTCCCGTTCTATCTCCTTTCACTTATAGTTATACCCTCAAACCAAATTCGCCAATAGTACAGTTTAATTTTTACATTACTTTATAGAACATTGTTATATAGGCTATCTTGAAGTAGGATTAATTAATTTAAAAACCTTAATTTTGTGACATTATGTTCTCTGGTATATTTAAAAACATTTCGTATTGATGTTACTAAGATAAATAGATATATAAGTTTGTTTCGACAGGAGCAAACATTTAAACACGCATCTGATTAGCCTTCATGTTTTTTTTTCTCTTTCTTGATCAAAATCTGTTGAGAACCGGGCGAGTAACAGGTTTGCTTTAATTTTCCTGTATTAATCTTACGAAAAATATCTAAAACTTAGGATAAAAGCTTTTAATATGAAGTTTGTAATTTTTTTATTGAGCTATGGGGTTTTTTGGTCTAGAGCTGCGTTCTGTTGTTAAACCTCTTAACTTTTTAATGCTCTTGAACATCACATAAACCAACTCATTGGTTTTTATTTTAAACAGCTGTCAAAATGCATAGATTCTTTTGAAATATGAATTCACTTAACGTTAACATAGGGAAATTCCAGAGCCACTGGGGCAGAGCTGCAAGGGTGTTCAAGAACAGGAATGTGACAGAAACCTTCCCGGGAGTGTATAGAACAATTTCCTAACGTTTCATCACAACGGATGGCCAGTTTGGTAACGCATAAAGGACAAACAAACTGCAAACAAACATACATTGGAGTATATACAGGGTGATTGATATAAGTGTGCCAGCCGTTTTATTCGAAAACCATAAGAGATATAAAAAAAAGTTAAATGGTAAGTGCCTTGGACTTTTTATTAAAAAAATTGTAGTAAAGTCGAAAAAATTATTTTAGCCGCCATTTTTCCAATATGGCCGCCAACTTTGATTTTTCTTATGGAACACCCTGTATTTTATGATGTATTCTGGTAGAAAATGTAATTTTAAGACGATTTTATTCTTGTGATTTTTTCATAAACCTAACCGTTTCAAAGATAATAATGGTTTAAGTTGTGAAATTTTGAATGGTTTTCGAATAAAACAGCTGGCATGCTTGCTTAGGCCTGTATCAAAACTCTTTATCATGCAAAAATTTCAAAACTTTAACCATTATTATCTTTGAAACGGTTAGGTTTATGAAAAAAATCACAAGAATAAAATCGTCTTAAAATCACATTTTCTATGATAATACATCATAAAGTACAGGATGTTCCATAAGAAAAATCAAAGTTGGCGGCCATATTGGAAAAATGGCGGCTAAAATAATTTTTTTGACTTGACTACAATTTTTTAAATAAAAAATCCAAGGCACTTACCATTTAACTTTTTTTGATATCTCTTATAGTTTGCGAATAAAACGGCTGGCACACTTATATCAATCACCCTGTATAGAAAATTAGTAAAGAAGCAAAGAATGAACTTTTGTAGTCGTATCAGCTGACAGCCTGTTATTTAGTGGAGTGAGCAACGCTCTTATACAATCCATCTTTTTTACAAATACTCCTCCTTAACGGCTGAAGCGATCAGCACAAAATTAAGCACAGACATAGTAACCAACTATGGGAAGGTATGCAAATAGGTGCATTTGTGTGAACCAAATTAATATATACAATGTATATATTAATTGTATTGTACAATGTGTATTATATATTATATACAATGTTATTACGAGAATTATTGTTCAAATAGCTATCTTAGTAGTATATTTCAACAGCTGACAACTTAATGGTAGGCCTACTGTATATTTTACATTTACAGTAGGCTAGTCCCGAAAGATTTCGGGACAAGATACTGATGATTCACAAGCGAGACGAAGCCGGGCGCATAAATAACGATCAAGACCGGAAGTGATCTTTTGTGACGAGTTGTGAACGATAGGCATACTTTTCATCACGATGCAAAAAATTTACAAAAAGCTTCTCAGTATTAAATAATAAATTACTCGTATTATTCCATGGTATATCAATTATGTTTTCATCAATGAGTTCCTTTTGGGACTAGTAGTGAAATACAGTATGTAATTTCTTGATAGTGGCAAATTTCCAAAATTACAAAGCTGTTATTATGAAAAAAAGTCGGTGATTTAAAATAATAACCGGTGATCAGCGGATGCAAAAGTTTGACTTTTTTCTTTATTCAAATCCATGTTAATAATAGTTAGCCCGTATCTCCACGCTTTCAATTTCTGACGCTACAGTGTATTTTAAGGACGAGTCAATAATGACTTCAAAATATGAAAAAGATTGTTAAAGAGTCGCTAAAAACAGCTTATTGACGTATACAGGGTGATTGATATAAGTGTGCCAGCAGTTTTATTCGAAAACTATAAGAGATATCAAAAAAAGTTAATTGGTAAGTGCCTTGGATATTTTATTTAAAAAATTGTAGTCAAGTAAAAAAAATTATTTTAGCCGCCATTTTTCCAATATGGCCACCAACTTTGATTTTTCTTACGGAACACCCTGTATTTTATGATGTATTCCGGTAGAAAATGTAATTTTAAGACGATTTTATTCTTGTGATTTTTTTCATAAACCTAACCGTTTCAAAGATAATAATGGTTAAAGTTTTGAAATTTTTGCATGAGAGAGTTTCGATACAGGCCTAAGCAAGCATGCCAGCTGTTTTATTCGAAAACCATTCAAAATTTCACAACTTAAACCATTATTATCTTTGAAACGGTTAGGTTTATGACAAAAATCACAAGAATAAAATCGTCTTAAAATTACATTTCCTACCAGAATACGTCATAAAATACAGGGTGTTCCATAAGAAAAATCTAAGTTGGCGGCCATATTGGAAAAATGGCGGCTAAAATAATTTTTTCGACTTTACTACAATTTTTTTAATCAAAAGTCCAAGGCACTAACCATTTAACTTTTTTTGATATCTCTTATGGTTTTCGAATAAAACAGCTGGCACACTTATATCAATCACCCTGTATACTTGATTTTGTTTGCTTGTTTGTTTCTGTATTTGATTTGCAACCACGTTTATATGCATAAGATTAGTTCCAGCATCAATACTAAAAGAAAATTATTCCACTACTGGGCCTCACTTAATTATTTCAAAATTAATATTTCAAAACATCCAGAATTTAAATATATTGAAATTAGACATGTAACGATTAAAATTTACATAAAAGAACTTAACATATACAAAAGTTTACAATTTACATTGTAAAATGTAACTGGAGGAGTTTTAGCAGTGGTCCTCTTTCGAAGAGGAAACGGCAATTCAATAAAGTAGTAATTCTACACAGAAAATCCTACTCAATGCAATATAGCTTACTCAATTCATAGAAAACGTTAAAATCATATAGATTCTTTTAAATGACCAGTATTGTTTATTTGTTACTAAAGGCCTATAATAAATGTTGTAACGTTTTAGAAAATCCTATCCAAAATCACCAGGCTGGACCCAGTGTTTAACGAAAACATAAGTGTATTTAACTTGGTAAGAGCTGAAATTATTATGAATGTTTTATTTTTTACGACTGAACAGAAACCAGACGCAAGAGGAATGTAGAACGTTGGGAAGGAGGATTTTGGTGGGTGGCAAAAACATTGATTATGCAATATAACAGTGACATGGTGAGGGGTGTCCGACCTTGGGCTGGCAAAGCGGCGCCTCCCTTACGACTAGCGAATAAAAAAATATTAGGTATATTAAATACATGTTAAACAAAAAAAATATTAATAAATAATCAATGTTCCAAGTATTATATTTAGTTATTAATATGTAGGTTTTTATTATTTGGGTTATTTAGTTACTTAAGGTAAGTATATTTTTAGTAGACGAAAATCGCACATAGAGAACTAAAAATTTGTTTTTGTGATAAGACAACATATATAATACATCAAACATATTTAAAACATACAATACATTGAAATTTATACAATTTTAAAAGAAAATAAATAGGTAAAAGAAATAACTACGCACGTTATTCAATTGAAATTTATTTGTTCGCTAGTATAATACATAATACAACATTCCACTTACATTGTAGCATAACAATTAAAAATGTAACATATGCCTAAGCAGTTAAAAAACACTGCATGAAACAGTTAAGAAACAGAACAGATATAAAAATCAAAAAGTAATGTAACACTATAATTAAAATAGAATAGGCCTAACAGTTACAATCTCACTCTAAAACATTATGTTTTACTTTTTTGTATTGAAAGGACAGGAACAATAACGATATTACTATAGAGAAATTACATTTACTGTAAGTAAGTTAACTAATTCGAAATATATTAATTATATGATATTTCAAAATATGATATTAGTAATCACGTAATTTATTGATAAAAGAAACAGGCTATAGGCCTGGTTGAATATAGAATAATAATACCGGTTTACAACTACATAACACATTAATTGCGTTTTGAAATAAAATGCATAAACTATCATAAACTACAAAATAATCACACTTAATTAAATATTCTACCGATTCATTTTATACTATATAACTATAATGCTTCCTATCGATTTAACTATGAACATTTGGACGTCGGGCGCACTATTGGTTTTAATTTTGTACATCTAGTGAGGTTTTAATATTTGCCAATTTATATGTTAAACAGCAAACCAAAGAATAACTTAAGCTATCCTTTTAGGCATACAAATGATGTACAATTTAAATAATAACTTTAGAATTACATAACCTAAATAAATAGTAGGGCATACAGAAAACTTTTAATGTAATTAAGTAGGCTAACATTTTAATTTTTTATGTATACTAGCCATAATTTTGGCTATGTTTCTCATGTCCAAAAAACATGTACAGTAATTCAATTACAAACAAAAATTCAAAGTGTAGGTTATGTTTGTTGCTTTAAACCGTTAGGCAAAAGAACTACTGGTTACACATTTGTTGTTATCATCAAGACTATATAACTTATTTTGTAAAATACAACTTAGCTTAGATTTTTGTGACTTGACAACACCATTTGATCAATAAGCAACAGAGCAAAAAAATTTAACATGTACACAGTTTTACACATCTCTGGAAACAATTTAACACTGTATAACTCTGTTAAATAATAGGATTATTAAAAGTACATCAACATTGACCATTGAAAAGAATACCTAAGCTTACAAAAGGTTCATCACTGGTGTGATCCGATTAAAAATTACGTGTGTGATAAACTCAGTTAAAGTAAGAATAAATTGCCAACGTATAAGTGTAAATTATGAATGCATAACAAATGAATAATATACACAGATATAACTTAATTTATAAATAACGTACTATAGGCCTACATGTTCTAACTTTGTTAGTGCTCAAACACGTCTATACTTATTCATAAACACTTTATTAGCAAGAAAACTGTTTTTCTTAACCTTGTACGCCTACGTCTACAGTAACTTAAGTTGGGTTGAAACATTGAGCACAGAATAATTAAATATGTTTAATGGTATATCAGCTACCACGGATATTAGAACAGATAACAGTTTACAACATAGTATAACTTATTTATTTATCACTTTTACATGTATACATGCATAGGCAGGAGGTCGTTTTCCGTTACTTAATACATCTTGTATTCAGTCTTGAGGTAAATATTTATAATTACAATGAATAAATAACAGGTATTATAAATACGAAATAAAAATTGAGTGACTAGCAAATAAATTAACTTTACAGCAATAAATTAAAATTGATGCTTTTTATGCACATTTAACATCCTATTTTCAAATAGTTTTCATTAACTTATCCGCACATAAACAGCTTTATCCCTACAGATTCGCAATAAAATTTACATCACTGGCCCGAAACAAATAACAAACGTTTAGTAATACAGTAAAACTAAAATATTATTTTATAGAAAAAACTAGTGGCTTGTAGGGACATAAGTCCCTTAAAAGCTCTACAATATAAAACAAATGATTCTAATTTGTTGTTTGTCTTTGTTGATGCAATTTGCAATAAATCATTCGAATCGCTACATAGGTTTAACTCTGCCAAAGGCAGCAAACATATAATTGCCTGTGAATAAATACTGGTTCATTAAGGTAGCTTTGGTCTTGGTGTTAATGGTGATAAAAACAAACTTCCCTGATTGTTTTTTTTGGAAATTGTCTTAGTCCATTTTACTGTTGACATTTAAACAGTTTATGAATTTCAACCTACAATTGAAATAAGACTACAACCCATATGTTGAACTGTATTTTGTAAAAACCTACAGTATTTACTACTATAGTTCGGTTCCCAATATTCAGGCGGTTTCAGGAGAAGTTATCCCACTACTTTTTTCTTATGTAGCAGCTGATTGACGTTTTAGCAAACCTCAGCTGTTGAGCTGTTATTTTAATAGTAGGATGATCGAGTGGAGGGAATAAATTTCTTCCCCTAAAATCGCCTAAATTTTTTGAACCGAGTATAGTAATGATCTCTTGGTTTAGCTACAAACAACCACACATAATATTATAAATGGGTCTAATGTATTGAGTGAAATGAGGAATTAGCTAACACTACATGATATCTTTATCTCACATAAGTTTACAGTCAACTCATTTCTAAGTTTAAATGGGCTGCACTTTACTTGACGTCCTACACTCATTCGAATGAAAATATCGATCGATATATCGATTAATCGATTGCTTCATTCGATATATCGTTTGGTTAGTTAGGTAAGGTTAACCTAACCTAACTAACCAAACGATATATCGAATGAAACAATCGAATGAAAATATTGAATCGAAAAAACAATCGAATGAGTGTAGGACGTCAAGTAAAGTGCAGCCCAAATACTCGCTAAACAGTGTGAAACATCGGACCAGCATCTAAAATAATTGTTTTGATAGGCAACGTAGGCTACTCAAATCTGACATGCTTTGTGCTAATTTTAAATTAGGTAACATAACCTAAACAATCTACTGATTTAACTTACATTGTAACACTTTTTAAGGTACATGCAAACCTCCTGCCAGGCTTATATCCATATTTATATTTAATGTAAGCCTAGCCTGGTTTGAAGTCAACATAATCAAAGCAACATTACGTTTTAAAGTGCACATACACACCATCTGCAATGGAAGATGCACTTAGAGGGTACACTTCTATATTTGTAGGCACAAACAACCGAATGAAAATATCGATCGATACATCGATTATTCTATATATCGTTTAATTAGTTAGGTAAGGTTAATCTAACCTAACCAACCAAACGATATATCGAATAAAACAATCGAAAAATCGATATTTTCATTCGGTTGTTTGTGCCAACAGATATAGAAGTCTACACCACTTAGACATCCTCAATGCTTGTTTTGTAAACAAACTATGTAGGTTACTGTCTATTGATTCAAAGCAGGCTACATCACCCTATATAAATAATGCACACCTACAGAAACAGGTGACGCACTCAAATCCTAAAATCGTAAAACTAAATATTTAAGCGTATGCCTACATAACCTAAAAACACTATTGACTAACATTTAAATGTGCATGCATCTAGTTAATGCATTGCATCGTTCATGTTTATTTCAATAAACCATAACATAAACAACACACTGACTTACAACTCATAGCACTTAACATTTTAAAGTGCAATTTAACTTAATAGTATTCCACCCACTCACCTAAAGCTGTGCTGTGGAAGAACGTCTAACCTCAAAATCACAAGTAGGCTGATCCAAGCAATTTCGCATGCACATAATCCTTTCACTCATGTTGATGTTAGGCATAACCATATGTCTTCAAGCTAATCAATGCACTTCCAGTTCACTGCACATAAAACATTCAACACGAACACAACACGAAATACTATAACGGGAACAAAACACAATCACAATAGCATCAATCAAGTACAGGTGTCGTGTCTTGTGTCTCGCCGGAAAGGAGAAGAAGAAGAAGCGTCAACATTTTACCACGGCACGCCGCCGTAGCGCTGCCTGCGTGTTTGCCCGCCAATTTTGACCATAGTAAGGAGGAATAACTATGAGCGTGTGTTAGTTTTATGTTTATACATCACACATGCTTTACCATGTTTTGTTTTTAGCATAAATTCGATGAAGTAAATTAATTCAAATACAATTCAAGCATAGTAAACATTTTAGAATTTTAGCATAAAAGTCAAAGTCTTATTAAGCCAGATTTACAAACATTTTGCATTGACCAAGTCTTAACTAATAAAATTACATTTAAAAAAATAATTTTTTAAATATATATATACAAATTGTTCAGTTGTGACACATCCTCTTGATGTTAAATCAAGACTACCAGCTAATTCCCGGACGCTGTAGCAGACCTTGTTTATTAAGTTGGACTTGAGACATTTCCTGAATGTCCTGTTCGGCTTTCAAATTCAAAGGGAGAGGAAGGTAATTAAAAAGTTTTACTGCATTAAAGTGGAAGTTTTTTCTAGCGGAAAGTGGTTGAGTACAACATTCAACTACTTTCTTGCTGAAAGAATTAAAATTCAAAATTTCAAGATTCAAAGATTGAACATTTTATATTGACTTAAATATGAATTTTATGGTATGGTTGTACAGTAGGCCTATTCGTTATTGCTGGAGTGTGTTGGTATTTTCTATTTTGTTTCTTATTATTTCACTAGCATCACAATAATTATTTCACCTAAATAGATAGTATTTTTAACTGGTTTACTTCTGGTACGACATTTTAAGAGGGACGTCTCCGAAACGGCCATAGTGCAGTATTACGACGAATATTAAAACAGAAACTGTATGCATCATAAACATGAACAAATTATCTTACTGGTCTGACTGTCTATACTAACTTAATAGCTGGTTTGACAGTTTCATTTAAATATTAATAAAATTGTGTTTACTTTAGGACCAGTGACATAATTTGTTAATGTTTGTGGCCCATGCCGTTTCTTTTCTAACAATCGTGACGTATAAATTGCGAAGGCGGTAAGATATAGTCTATCTATGCACTCACAATCTACTACACTAAAAAATCTGTTGTGAAATCTCTAAATATTTCCTTAGTTTGTAAAGTTTAACATGTCAAGCGAAATGAATTACTTCTTCAAAATCAACATAGCACTCACTTGAAGGGAACTTCTCAAATAAAGTAACAACACACTTTTTCAATAGACTATTTGCAATGCTTTAAGGTTTGGACCGTTGATTTGTAGGCCAGTGGAGAAGAAAGAGGGGAATTATTTAATACTGACTGGAACGGAATGGCAACACAGTCGGTTGTAGCCTTGGCGACCTTGGACTAAATGACAAAAAACACGTCCAGCAATATGACCTAATTCGTCAGCAGTTAGCACCACCTAATTCTGCACGCTACGCGAAACATTGATACCCATACCACAAATATCGCAGCATGTCTCCCTTCTTTACTGTATTTTTGGTTTTAAATAAAGTACATAAACTATTATTCCAGTACGCCTTTGGTTCAATTAGCAATAGGAAGATTTCAAAACCCAGGCATTAAAATACACATTTTCACAATTAATTACGATTAACAGAAGTGAAAATAAAAGAAACATACTAGCTAAGAAATTCAAAGAAAATAAATAAATGTTGCTATAATATCACACAAAGTTGACATTGATATAGCATACTAATATTTCCAACGAAACCAAAAAGATTTATTTTTGGATACAACATTTTATATTTGCAATTCTTAAGGATCAGTAGGAGAGAGTTTTAATGTTAAACATATATTTTAAGAAGTTTTTCCAAACATTTCTCTAAATCGAATATTATGGTTTCTCAATAAATATCTCTCCCTTTAAGCATTTTTCTTTTAAGGTAATCTTCGTGAAATCTTTACTTATTATAAGATTTTCCAAGATTTTAAAATCGAATCCAAACCAAATAGGCCTATGACTTAGTAATCAGCAGTTTTAATTCCAAAACACACAATACCAAGTTTAAACGTTCAATAGGACCGAGTATTCATACCATGGTCATTCAATTTACTACAAATTTGAGGAACAAAGCTCATATTTATAACAAAACGTGTGTGGGTCTTCCATATAACTACCCTGTCATACAGACTAAACCATCAAAAAATAAGCACGGTAAATAATGAAAAATTTTATCCCGTGGATTATTAAATTTTCTCAACTAAAAAAAGCTTACAATTTATCAATGTTTACGGCCGTAATTAAGTATTGCCAAGAAGTGAGATGAATACAAAATGCTGTATCTGCACCTCGCACAGCGGAGGGTGGTTTAGATATTGATCATGGCCATCAGACCCCAAACCCAGCCGCCCCAAGGGTAGCGAACCCAACACAAACCCACCTTTAATCAACCCCGCTTGTTTAACTGGAAAGTGAGTTTTAATTATTAACCTTCCCCAAGCAGTACTCCACATACTAGATATGTCGCCAACAATCATGATTGATTACATGTAAATTGGAAATAGATAATTTTTGTAATTTAAAATTAATGTGTTTGGGTTTTTAGAGCTATATAATGTTAACGTAACAATTCTGGATTTCGGTTGAAATAATGCAGTATAACTGTAAAACTCGAGGTATTTTAGGTACATACCTTACAAAGTTCAACAAGTGGTGGTAAAACTCACGACATGTTTCGTATATTCAGGCATCGTCTAGTTGATATTTACAAGAATGGTTCATCCAAATTAGATTCGCCAACTACAGTCAAACAAATACACATTATACGGACGTAGAAATCATTTTAACATTCAGAGTAGACCGGAGTAGACCTACGATTTACCGGCGACGAATAATAATTCGACGAAACATCCTTGTAAAGATCACCTGGCGATGACTGAATAGGCGAAACATGTGAGTTTCACCACCATTTCTTGAACTGTTGACGTAAGGTATGAACCTATAATAGTCCAATTAAACAGTTCAGGGGCTACACAATGAATTTATATCAGAGTATTCATACATAAAGGAACTACATAACACACAGTTTATACAATACTAGCCTCAATATGCGGATGTAGAGTTGAATTTGTTCTCAATAATATAAATACTACCCTTTCTACAGATGTACAGTTTAATTCGTGTCGATATGAGAACTTCGCTAGGAGAATGTAGTATTTAATAATTTGACCTCATTGATATATGCACTATCCTTAAGGGCTGCAGTGTCGTCACGTATGTGTCTCAACTTACAATACTAATCCTTAGGGGCGGAAGTATTGTTACATATTTAAATTATTTAATTTATTTTATATTTATTTACAAAAAATGCACAAATCCCGTTTTCTACATGACCTCATTAGTACAATACTATCATCAAGTGCGGATATATTGATGAATTTTTCCTCATTGATATAAATACTATCCAAACTGGCCGGCGGCACTGTTACGTGTATGTCTTCATAAATACAATGCTAAGCACAATACTTGATGGGCGGATGCATTTTCACTAATCTAGTCATTGCTACATACAATGAAGTACTTACTATCCATACTGTATGGGGTTTCCCTGTCCTCAACAAACACCACAACAATACTACTAAAATATTCAAAAATACTATTCTCATGGACGCATACATTGGTAACATTGTTTTCGTCAGTCAGTTTAATTCGTCAAACTACTACTAATTAGTAATTATGACCAAATTATCAATCATGCTGTAATCGTTGATAGCCTACAAATGGTATCTCGTGAATATCATTATTAATCTTACTGTCATGATTGGAAAATCCTATGTCACATATTAAACGACCTTATTATTAATCATAATTCTTTAATCGTGAACAAACGTTAACACGTAGTTACTCTCATTATCGTCTCCACAAACAATTTTGTTACGTAAATTTTCTCTTTATTTATCATACCGTCTTCATTATAAACTAATGTTGTCACGTAAATGTCCTTAATATCAAAAAATATTGATATTAAATATTTTTAATATTTAATATCAATATCAATCACACAAACCACCTTGTTATCACACTATTATACTTCCAAACGAATTATGTAACGTAAATGTCAACACTATTTGACAAAATTTTTGCCATAAATTTCATGGGTGCACCGTACAAGGTATAATTATTTATACCTTTATTATTTTGTTCATTTAATCGATATCCGTCAAAAGTACAAATCAGTCAATGAAAGAGCACCTGGCCTTCGATTTAGTTATAAATAAGCGGTCCCCCATAAATTACAATGGAGTAGCTATTTTTGAATTGTATTACTTCTCAGCAAATACGTCGCTAAAGTTAAAATGTTTATAATGATTTGTCTTGCTAACATTATGAAGAATACTAACGCAACTACTCCACTGGTGTTATGTTCAGTGATGTGACATTACGTTTCAGTGGGCGTGTGAGCCAACTGATCTAGGAGTTTAGTCATATTCAGTTCAATTTAATATACTTTATCTTTGACATGGAAATAAGGAATTTTTCGCCTACATCACGTCTGATTCTACAGGTCGGTCTCGGGTTGAGCTCCAGTGTCTGTATTGATCACAGGAGGATCTAACTTACCCCAACCCTCCCGCATCGCAGTCTCTCGTTTTGTGACAGTTGGTTTTCACTATATTTTATTTATTTTTACAAAATCAAAAGCGGTGTTTGTGTTTTTATTATTGTAGCTACCTTTAAATATGTAGTAGGCCTAATGAAGTTTTATGTTTAAATTATTTCAATTTGTGATTAATCTTTAAAGTCGTATTACAAATTGATAAAACAATGTATTATATTCATTCAACCCCCAAATTGATGGAATTAACATAGTAAAATAGATTACATATCTCTAAATCAACATTCTACTTATTATTGTAGAATATTAGCTTACTGGAACCACGCTGTTTTGTGTTGTTTCGTTGGAATCATGATGTGCGCCAAAGTATAAACCGTATGACAAAGTATAAATATGCAGCAATTAGCAGCTTTCTGTACTATAAACAGTACAAGGAAGCCAACTTTGTCGGGTGACTGTAGGAAAACAATATATTTAACAAAGAAAATATAGTCTGAACTACATACTTGTTATTGTTAATACATTGAATGAACTTACGGCTATTTCTGTTTCCAGCTGCTAGATGTTCAAGACATTGGGTCGGTGGATGACCTGAAAAAAAATAAAAGTGTTAGACTAGCACTCGAGTATACTCTAACATTCGTATATAAATTACGTTATGCGTTGTTAAAAACTGTACTCCCCTCATAAACGTTTCTATTGTGATACATAAAAATACAAACACAGCGATGTTATTTCCAAAGTCAATGCATCCTTTATTTCAAGTAAAACATATTATAGATGTTCTATTTTCTAAAATATATTGTTTGTATTACTGGTGTTTATTTTTTTTTAATACATAGAGGTATCAGATACGATTTTAAGTTCAAAAATGGAAAAATCCAATTATTATCCTATAAAACCTGTTCCCATGGTTCAACCTCAATGGCTGTTTCGCGAACTCGTTCGAATAAATGTAGGATTACACGTTTGCACCGAATTGCGTCAAAATCGGGTGTTTTTTACTTGAGTTATCTTGCTAAGACACAGACACACGTGTATATGAATTAAAACGGACTATATTTTTGACCTCTGGGGACATCAAGCCAAAAAAGCAAACGGTTCCGGGTCTCGGTCTTACCATGATACCTACGGTAATTGCTTATTTCCTTATGGGAAATTCGCTAAAAACCACCTTTTTATTTATCATTTTTGATAGCTAAGTTTATCAAAACTCAGATGAAAAATTAAATAGCAAAGCCATTGAATGATTACGCCTTAAATATGGTTCTTCATATTTTTTTGCATTTGTTTTATAGTTAGCATTCTATGGCACACAATGTGTAAGATAGGCCTACAGTTTAAAATTATATAGAGCAAGTGAAGATTAAAATAAACAAATCACAGAAGTCGGTAAATATTTGTTTCTATGGAAACAATATACGTCTGCAATCCAATTTCTTATAAACTAAATGGATGCAATTTTCTGTCAAATTTGGTATGTGGTTGGAATGAGTTCAGAAGAGTATGATGAAGTAAAGTAGTTGAGTGTTGAATATATGACAGAGTTTGTCCGTTGACAGCCAATTACTCCAGAAATCTTGCATGGGGTAACAAGAAAGTCTGGATAGATAGGAGTTATAAAACCATACGGAGATTTGATGTTGTACTGTACTCGCAAGGTGTTGTTCTTGAGAATAAGTAATATTCTCTCTTCAGATGAATTGTTAAATGTCAAAGGAATTGCTGTTGAGAAGGATATGGTAAATCAGATAAAACGAGTATAGAGAAATAGCGTTCATACCACAGAAAAGTTGATGAATCATCTGAGAACTTCAAGAGGAAGCCGCTAAAGAGACAACTGAATGTTCTGCCTGGGGATACACGAAATTAACATCTCAAGGACTTCAAAGATGCGAAAAAGAAAACGTAAAATTTTATTGATGACGGACTTTTTAGGATGTAGTGTCTCAAATTATGTATGTATCTAGTATTAGTATCTTAGTATTAATTTTAGTCTGACCGAGTGAGGTAGCTATGCTATTTCACATTCGGGAGGTCTGACTATCAGGCCGACCATTCTGAGGAGAGTTTGTACGGTTTCTTTCCTCACTTAGGCGAATGCCGGAATGGTTCCCTCAAGGGCCGTACCCCGCCAGGCAGAATGGAAGAAAGGACTCTGTCCTAATTCTGTTTGGTTTAAAATCCCCTAAGTAGGCTACCCTAAAATAAACATTAATTTCCACTTTTACGTTTTGTATTTTTTACATCTCTAATACGATATGTTTATATGACTAAGAAAAAGGTATGCTTTCTAACAGGCAGAACGAATGACAGGAATCTTAATTCTGCTTGGTTGAAAACCCCAGGTAATAGTTTAAATTCAAAAGAAAAAACAGGTAACCGTTTTATATTTTGTGTACTAGTTTTATAATTAATTTGTTTCCATGTTTTGTTTTTGTCAACAAATATAAAATAAGCTGCAAACTTGAGGGCTTCTTCAAAGGAAACATTCTAAAAGACTTAAGAGTTTTGAAGAGTTTAAAATATTTTAAAAAATAGCTCAAGGAGCGTATAACCGGATTTTGTAAATAGATTGTAGGTGAATGTTTACCTATAAACTATTGCCTTTTAGTAATAGTAAGAAAAATTATAATTCGACGCATTGTGTCAAAATACTTGTACAGTATTTGCAAAAACATTGGAATTCGCGGGTTTAGGAGGTTGAGAGAATCGGGAAAAGGGGGAAATGATCAATACACCAACCCCTCCTGACCTTAATAGTGTAACTAACCCTCTTCTATGAAAAAACCTCCCCAGTCTATAAACCTCCCCAGAATTAAAGAACGTTTTGTATTTATTTGTTTAATACCATATTTCAGAACTCTTTGAAACCACTTGTTCATAGGTTTAGTTTTAACAATCACATGCAGCCATGTGACAGCAGGCCTCTTTATTGCGCGTTTGTGTATTTTCTAAATTAGTTGTTTTGTTCTTGAAACTCAGTTCTAGACATAGCCCATAGATTTGTCGGCTTCCAAAGTGTAGTCAGACAGAATTCACTGTCAAAATGGAACGACGTGGTTACATGTATACATTTTGTATACATGCTCATTATAAATGAAGATTATTTTAGTCGTTCTTTCAACTTCAAACTAGGTAATATGTCAATAAATATCATAAATTCGGTTTTTATTTTCACCACAATGTCGATTACCGTTACACATCAAAATATAGGTTAGTAAAGATATTTCTAATTGTATACAAATAAAATTAAATTGCTATTAGCTTGTTTAAAAGTAAACCCCGACAAGGAAGTACAGTACTGCAATACCTGATAACTATAGTAAGTCGACATGTCATGTTTTAAAATCGAAAGGTTCTAATGTGACAAATAGCTGAGAAATTACAGTTTTAGTCGCAAAAAGAGGCGAACCCTGACTGCTTAGGCCTTATTTTGCCTGAACCGTACAACTAAAAATCATGATTTCTCAGCTAATTATCATAATATGATGTTTTTTTTTAACTAGGTGTTGTTTGATAGGGATTTTAAAATGCTTTTAACTTTTAAATAAAAGTTTATGCCTATTTAGAATTATTTAATAAAATCAGCAATTTTTTTTAAATAGAACTTGTGGAAAATGAAATTGCCACCATTTTGAAAGGAAGCTGTGTTTTAATCATTTTTTGCTCAATAGTTTAATTTGATAAACGGTATACAAAATTTAAATTTTTGATATTTACGAGTATATCTTAAATAGCGTTAAAGATATAAGTTTAAAACATAAATAACAAAGAGGCAAATATCTTGCTAACGAGGTTTAAAAATTTTATTCTTAATTTTTTACCCATTAAACATATTCCTAAATGATGTTTACTTACTAACAAGGTCACAAGACGGATCTTTTAAATTGATTAAATGATATAGTCCTCGAACAATCCATTATGTATTCATTTGTTTACAGTATGATCATATAATTATTAACTACTTTCATCACTACTCGATATACAGTAGGCCTAGTTAGTTACACATTCTAGTTATTTTCAGCAAATCTGCATAGCTATAAAATGAAATACATATTCTATCACTTCTCAGAATGCCCACACGTATACTAAAATTATTTAATACTAGCTGTAACCCGCGGGCTTTGCCCCGTTTAACTTCTTAATTTTCAAGATTATCTCGTTTGCATGGCTCAATCACGTCCTGGTTGAAATTTGTTCACTACGCTCACTCACCTTTAGGTTGGAGCTCGTTCGCTACGCTCACTCACATTTAGGTTGGAGCTCGTTCGCTGCGCTCACTTGCCTTCAGGTTAGCTCGTTCGCTACGCTCACTCACCTTTTGGTTGCAAATTAGCTGTTGTCATAAATGTAAAAGAAATAATAGTGCTGCACCCTGTTGGTAATCCTTTTAACTTTAATGCTATTGAACATCATAGAACAGAACCAACTTGTTTAATTGAAACAGCTGTTAAAATTCAATAATTCCATTTCTCATAAGGTTAACATGGGAAACTCCAGAGCCACTGGGGCGGAGCCCAAAAGGATTTTTGAAATAAGAATATGCCTATATGTTAATCGGGAATGTGAGCTATCATCATGCCAAATTTCAGCCCAATCCGACCAATATTTTTCGCGTTCACTTGTCACAAACATACATCCATACATCCATACATCCATACATCCAAACTTTCTCATTTATAATATTAGTAGGATATAAGATATCCAGGACTTGAGATATTTCACCACATGGAGACTCGCGGGAGTGGGACATATGTTTAGTCACAGAAAACATACGAGTACTACTAGTAGTATATGTTTAGTCACAGAAAACATACTATTAGGTTATAGTAGTATGTTTGCTGTGGTTTAGTGGGCTCAGGTAGACCATACTGGAGCCCAGATAATATGTCAGGGATTTTCGTATCCAAGTGTTCGTGCGAGACTTCTATTCTTAACTGTTTTCATCATACGTAAGGGTGTCACATTAAAATAAGATATATTAATATGTACGTGTATTCATAAAAGGAATATTAGTAATTAAAAAAGACTAATATTACATATGTAGCTCCAAAAATGTTGAGCTAAATATGAGCAAGTTATTTAAGTAGGACGAGAATAGTTATCAGAGAATTTTATGAAAAAAGGAATCTATTGTGAAAATTTGAGATAAAAGAATGATTAGGTAAAATAATAAGAATAAAATTCAATTCACATTTGGTAAAAGCTTACTAACGAGGAAGACAAATAATGTAGTATTCTTATTCAATATTCCATCTTCCAATAAAATCTTATTCAAAATGTGTGTGAAATAATTACGATTAAATTAACTACTTAACATTATTATACCAATATTTTATTATTATTATCATTTCAATATTTTATTATTATTATTCCATCTTTCAATAAAATCTTATTCAAAATGTGTGTGAAATAATAACGATTAAATTAACTACTTAACATAATTATACAAATTTTATAGTACCTATACGCTTCAAGAGCCAGTATTTATTGCGCATTACTAAGGCCAAACAACTACACTAACCGACTCTAGGAATTAGATAACACTATAACGGTAGTAAAACTCCCGAAACATTATTAAAATAATAATCTTTCTGATTATAAGTCTATGTAGGACAGTGATGTCTTTTAATGTTCTAAAACTATTGAAATTATCGTTCCAAATCATAAGAAAGCCAAGGATAAACTCTTTTTTCGTGACAATTTAATAAAACAAAACTATAACAAACTACGGATGTCTTTCATACTCGGCCTTGATCCCAATAAGCTACTAGAAGTGTTTAACATTTTATTGTACGTTTTATTTTAACATTTTACTAAGAATTATGTGGACATTTTTATTTAATATACGTTCGGGTTACGTTTAATGTATACATTTAGGATAAATAACAATAATATTAAAAGCATTAATTTTCCTTGTATCATTATATGGATAATTGTCTGTGTTGTTCTACACTCTAATATAATAGAATTTAAAGTATCTACTAAGTCTTAATTACCTAGATGAAATATATATCTCTTAGTAGATCTACGATACAGCAAAAAAGATAATGTTTGACAATCAACATAACAACATAAAAGTGCCAAACTTAATACAAATAAATGAAAAATATTAAATTTTAAATATAAGATATAATTGAAAAAAAACTTAGTTAATTTGAAAAAGGGATTAAATAAGCGAGATGGAGGACCAGAAGGAATATTCCATCACAGCTCGACACCAGGAGGTTTGAGGGGAGGAACACCCTTGATCAATAAAACGTCACAATCCAAACCTCCCCAACCTACCCAGCATAGCGATAGAATACGAGAATATTCCACATCCATGAAAACAAAATACGAAATCTTATCGAGATTGTACACATCTAAAAACACAAAAAACGTTGCGTTAACTCTGACACTTTCAAACTAGTACAGTACAAGTCTATTTAATTTCCCCACGTTCTATCACGTCCCCCCCAGCCATCACACTCCTCTATATTATGGTCCAGCACCACGAGGTAGTAAATGGGTTAGATCTATCAAAGTGATCAAACAATATAGCAGAATAAATTTTACACTTTAGTACCCTAAAGAAATTAACCAAAATGTGCTTGTAATTTGATTTGGTAAGGTCTTGGCGGAATTCATAATAACAAACACGTCAAAGATTGCATTGTGTAAAAATGGTCTCTCCACCTACGAAGGTATGATATAGATACAGAAAGTACAGCATAATTATTAAGAATATTGTAATGTTTAATTTATAGCTTGAGTGAAGATTCATACAAAATTTTGTAGTTTATTCCGTAATTAAATTATTCATGACACATCGGATTGTTATGTACATAACAATCCGATGTGTCATGTGTCAACAGTGTTACGTAATAGACATGTTGATATATTTTAATGGTTCATATAATGAAACATTGTACGGCCTAACTGTTTTTGTAATACGGATAAAATCTGAATATTTAACTGCGTTTAAGTGACCTAGGAATTAAGGATTTATTTGGAATATTACACGTATTTTGTTGTTTACTATATACAGTAGTAAGGTTGTATAGGAGTTATGTAATACTCCCTTCAGAATTGTGGTAATATATTTTGTGCGTAATATGTATATAACTGTACATTGTGGTAATATATGTTTAAATTGAAAGATGCGTAAAATAATACTCAGCTATAGGCCTACGTTGTAATAAATTCTGTAATGGAGAGGTGAATTATTACATTATCACTCAGTTAGGCGTTGTGACATATTCTGTAATGGTGAGATACGTAAAATAATACTCAGCGTTGCATTGTAATATATTTTGTTATAAAGAGATAAGTATAATATTATTCGGTGTTCCGTTTCAATATAATCTGTAATTAAAATATACGTGAAATAATATTCAGTGATGCGTTGTTAGTACAACGCATCACTGAATATTATCTCACGTATATTTTTAGTGAGTATAGTTACTCACTAATGGAGAGGTAGGCCTAAGTCAAATATTAATCAGTGTTGCGTTTTAATAATTATTGTGTAATTGAATTATTCACTAAATAACACTTATTTTTGCTTCGTAATATATTCTGTAATAAAAAATATGTTAAAAAAATATTCAGTGTTGCGTTTTAATACATTATGTAATTGAAAGATACATAATAATAAAATACTCAGCGATGCGATGTAACATACTCTGTAATGGTGAGATACGTGAAATATTACTCAGCATTGCATTGTAGTGAATTCTGTAATGGGGAGGTCCGTAAATTATTACTCAGATTTGCAATGTAATATTTTCTGTGATAGAGAGACACGTAAAATAATACTCAGCATTTTTTTAGTAAATTCTGTAGTGGAGAGGTACGTTGATTATTACTCAGTTTTGCAATGTAATATACTGTATTCTATGATGGAGAGACACGTAAAATAATACTCAGCATTTTTGTAGTAAATTCTGTAGTGGAGAGGTACGTTGATTATTACTCAGTTTTGCAATGAAATGTATTCTGTGATGGATGGATACGTAAAATAATAATCAGCATTGCGTTGTTGTAAATTCTGTAGTGAAGAGGTCCATAAATTATTACTCAGTTTTGCAATATTATAAAGTATTCTGTGATGGATGGATACGTAAAATAATACTCAGCATTGCATTGTAGTAAATTTTGTAGTGGAGAGGTACGTTGATTATTACTTAGTTTAGCAATTTAGTATATTCTGTGATGAAGAGATACGTAAAATAACACTCAGCATTGGGTTGTAGTAAATTCTGTAGTGGAGCGGTCAGTAAAGTATTACTCAGTTTTGCAATGTAATATATTCTGTGATATAATAAATTCTGTACTGGAGAGGTCCGTAAATTATTACTCAATTTTGCAATGTAATATATTCTGTGATGGAGAGATGCGTAAAATAATAACCAGCATTGCGTTGTAGGTTGTAGTAAATTCTGTAGCGGAGAGGTCCGTAAATTATTACTCAGTTTTGCAATGTAATATATTCTGTGATTAAGAGACACGTCAAACTTTATTCAGAGCTCCATTGTAATATTTTCTGTAATGGAGAGGTACGTGACTTATTACTCAGCGTTGCGTTGTGATATATACTGTAATGGAGAGGTACGTGACTGTGACATATTACTCAGCGTTGCGTTGTGATATATACTGTAATGGAGAGGTACGTGACATACTACTCAGCGTTGCGTTGTGATGTATACTGTAATGGAGAGGTACGTGACATATTACTCAGCGTTGCGTTGTGATACTGTATATACTGTAATGGAGAGGTACGTGACATATTACTCAGCGTTGCGTTGTGATATATACTGTAATGGAGAGGTACGTGACATATTACTCAGCGTTGCGTTGTGATACTGTATATACTGTAATGGAGAGGTACGTGACATATTACTCAGCGTTGCGTTGTGATGTATACTGTAATGGAGAGGTACGTGACATATTACTCAGCACTGCGTTGTGATATATACTGTAATGGAGAGGTACGTGACATATTACTCAGCGTTGCGTTGTGATACTGTATATACTGTAATGGAGAGGTACGTGACATATGACTCAGCATTGCGTTGCGATATATACTGTAATGGAGAGGTGCATAATGCATGACATAACTTTGTATTGCAATATGTTCTGTAATGGAAACGTACGTAAAATATTATTCAGCAATTGTAGTTAACGCATACGCATAATAACATAGGGCGTTGTTAGTTTTCTGTGTTTTATTCTGAGTTTTCAAGACGAGTGTAAAAACCCAACAAATGTTGTATTGTTTATTGTTACAAGGATGTAATTAAATATTACAATTAGAAGCAGGTTTCCTTTTAATGATGACTAACAATAGGTATAAAACGTTGATGTAACGTTGTATTACCCGGAATTTTAATGTTCACTGGACTGGGGATATCCAGGTGTATTACACAACATTACTATTGTGTTTTATGTTTTAAGTGATTGTGTAGAATATTGCAGTGTTTGACTACGTAAAATGTTTCACGGTGTCTAAAAGGGTTTTGTATAGAAAAACTATGTAATTAAAGACAAAGTTTTTGCATGTTATCCATTGATAGTACAGCTTTATGTAGTTTCCATAATTAACTTATGCAATGAAAGAAAATTCTAATTTTTGACTCAGTTATACAAAATGTCTAATTTTGTAATCGTAATAGGAGAAATTTAAAACATAAGTACGTTAGAAACGTGTACAAACTATGAACTATTTTTTCGTACTGCATTAAAAACGGTTGTTTCAATACATGCGTGGTGGGACCAAAGTAGCCATTTCCCCCTGAAAAATAAGCTGGAGTCGAGGAAGCAGCATTAAGATTTTTTGTTAAAATTCGCCTGCTAGTTTTGAAAAGGTAAGTTGTCCCGAATAACTATATAAAGTAGCCTATTATCGTATCGTCATTATAATTTATTTTCATTTGTCGTCGTAACATATTGTATACTTCACTACAATATTTATATTTTGACTGAAGTTTATAAGAATTGAATTGCAAACCAGTAAAGATATTAATTTACTTTTTTGTTGATGAAGTTATAAAGATCGTATCGAATTAGCAATAACGGCTGTTTATGTAAGAAGGAAACCATTTCTGGAGCTAGTTTATAAAAATTAACAATGTACGAAATTTGAGTAGTGTTCTATCATTATGTTATTAGTTGAAAAAATATAAATTATAAAAAATATTATAATTGAAAAATATAGTTTGTAACAAGGACCAGATGTATATTTTCGTCCGCCGCTTGTTTTCCAAACTACGTTCGTCAACTTCGGTTGTTGATTAAATATATGTCAACGGGCCCTCGACTGGGGCCTTAAAGATGTACTATGAATAAATGTACTTTACGCTTTTTTATTGTTGCTATGAATACAAATTAATAAGGTTCTTTGCATATATAATGAGCACACAATGATTTGTACAATAAAAGGACTTAAGCGAAGCCATAAAAACAGAAGTCGAAATTCTAAAATTCCTGTTCGAAATTGCACTAAACCACTAATCCACCATGATCATGACATTAATTACAAAATTTATATTAGATATTTATATTTAAAAAATTAGAATAAATACATGATTGAAACTTATCAACTTTCATTAAATGCTTTCCGTTCTTACATTTTCCCCCTTGAGAGTATATTTGGCAAAATTCAGAGAGATAAAGCTCGGGGGTTCGACAGTAAATATTAAGCCGGCGACAGGGAGTCCTGTATAGAACAGCTCCACCCTGAAATCAATAGAGAAACTCTCTCGGTCAGACCACCTCTCATCCTCAACCCACCTGTTTTGTCGTCTACGTTGTGAAATATCTCTCAAAAATCCTCATGGGCACCTACAAAATGCTAAGCAATGTATAGAAATTAATGTAGCGAATTCACTTATTGTTTTAAGTACTGAAATCAAATTTACAAAAATATAAGGATAGATTTCGCAAATTTATGTATGTAATCAATAACTGTTTTTAATCATTTATACTTTTAGATATAATTTTGTATTTATGTTGATAGTTAATGGCAATATTTTTTAGAAACATCATTTTTTTCTCAAAGGAAATCGTCAGAGTTATGAGCAGGTCAAATTAAACACGTAAGACAAATACACGGTCTAAAATATAATTTTTAAAACTGGTTAAAAATTTGGGTTATGTTAAATATTATGAATATGTTAAATGTCTTTAAATAAGTTCAACATAATACTTGTACACATATCTGCTTGGCATGTACATAGGACTGAATTGAAAATTATGTAGTACTTAAAATATAATGTGTTTAAATACAGGTAATACTGTAGTAACTAACTTTGTTAGTTATATATTGAAAGAGCGATGGTCAAAAATACACCGTTGGTTCGTGAGATTTACTACAGTTTCCCAAACTTTTTGAGACAAAATACCTATGACAAAGGAATATCTATACTGCCGTAGATATGTGGACAACATTTAAAATATTTTCTATTAAAGAAATTGTCAACAAATTCGAAAAAAATAATATTTTCCGTATTGTAGACTAAACGAAAAGATCATCCTTCCCATAGTAAATATTTCAAAAATAATTAAAAACATAAATAAAATATTAAAAATATACCCCCGCCGCAGCAAACCTGCCGTCTAAGCGAATTTCCATTTGGCCGAATTGATTTTCAATTGATCTATTTAAATAACATTATTAGGTTTAACGAGTACCTAGGTTTGCTGCTACAAGGAAACTAATAAAGTAGTGTGTTTTTAGTAAAATACTGATAGCTTACTATAAAGTAAATAAATTTGCCAAGTTTGATCAAAATATATCCATAAACAAGCAAACTACAACATTTTACAATATTCTCCATAAGAATAACATGGGAATTTTCCCATTTTTTAGTTTTCTCCGTAACCAATAACCGTACAAAAACACTTTGATATACTGAATTGTTTGTTTTTTTAAGCTCTTTAAGAAGGTTTAGAGAAAAATTGGGAAATTTTGTGTTTTGAGGGTAAAAAGTGAGAAAAACCAATTTTTACCCCATAAAACCCCCCATAAAACCCTGTTCCCATGGTCCGATCATGCTGGATCGCGAACTCATTCAAGTTTATCCCGCCTTACACCTTCAAACCAAATTTCATCAAATTCGGATAAAAATTACTCAAGTTATCGTGTTCACGGACACATATATATATATATAAATCTATATATATATATACCTATAAATATATACATATATAAAAATTTGAACGAATGGTGTTTTTGGCCTCTGGGGACATTAAAATGAAAAAGTAAATCGGTCCCGGGCCTAAGTCTTACCATGAGACCTACGGTAATAGCTACTTCCCTATAGGGAAATTCGCTAACAGGGGATGAAACAATGAGGTTTTATTATTTTAGAGAGATAGAATGGATAGTTGTGGGGGAGGAGAATTCTGGAGCTTCTCTATTGATCTCAATGTAGAGCGAAGAGTAAATCTCCCTGTCGTTGGCTACAGCAAGGGGCTCCAGTTATTAATAAAGATTTTCATCTCCGGTCCTGTCAGTATTTTAAAATATGTACATCTTTATTTTATAATGATTGAAGTTTTTGTTAAGTATTTTTTATCAATACGTTTCAAGGACATACACATTGTTATGGTAGGAAATAAACTCGTTTTAGTGTAAGGTCACGTTAAAAGCTACAATTCTTTATTTTACTATCTAGTATATTAATTGTTACTTCAATTGAGTTGACAGTTGAGTTTTTTACGTACAAAGTAAAAAAGTGGAAACTTGTCAGTGAGAAAATAATTGTTAAAAGTTTAATATTATTTTTGTCAGCCATTCAAATATAAACGAACGGTTTACCATCCAATTAAGTTAGATATAGTTTTATTTCAATAAGATAGGTTCCTAAAAAAATAATATTGTATTCACATTTTGCAGATATTTTTATATTTTACTTGAACATTATGGATTTAGGATATATTATGGGTACCACCACCACTAATGCGATATTATTTCACATTAGAATACATTAAATTCAGATGGGTGAAGTTCCCAGATATGACATTATTAATCAATAGACCAGAGTCCACCAGCCACCCCCACCCATTTTGGGCTATGGCGGATAAATATATTTTATATGTATTAAAAGTCCGTACAACTTACTGGGAAAATGAAATTTATTTATTGAACGATATAAAATATATGGCGAATCAATGAGATGCTTATAATATATCTTGCTTACGAAGGGATACTACTATGAACTCTATAATCAAAATTATTTAAGGATTGTTCCTTGATGTTGGAGGGAGTAAAAATATATGTTCAAGGTTAATTGATTAAAGATGCCGATTTGATAACAGCGGTTGTGCAATCACAGAAATATTATATGTATACGCCTATGTTTTTGGTATGCGTCCATGTGAAAGAGGATTGCTACGATAAGTGTTCGATTAGGGCTTTTTTAGTGGCTAGTGGACTATAAATAGGTTATATAGTCAGACAGGATGTATTGTGTTATGTCTTGTTCCTCGAGTCTACCAAATGGAGGATTAATTGGATTGGTAATTGGTTACTCAACATCCTCTTAGTCACCAGTGGACTAATTAGGACCACAGTTTTATGTACTGTGCCTGTGGTTACCCTTTAGATGATTAATACTAAGAGGGGTTTACATATACAGGGTGTCCCACGAGAGGTGTCTCAAATTGATTACGGGATAACGGCTTAACGTACAAGGATGAAATTAAATTATTTCCCACTAAATCAACCCCAAGGAAAAACGTAAAAATATTTTTAACTTTTTTCAAATACAGGGTGTGCCAAAAACTGAGGGTCACTAGTTCGAATCTCGGAATTTTCAAATGTAAACATATGTCATGTTATACATCATTTTAAAGGTATTAAATAGACAAACATTTTGGTGAAAACAGAAATTAATTATCTTTTTCCGTTTCAAAATGGCGGCAGTTTTTTTTGAAAGAAATCTATATTTTTTTAATACTCTGTATTTCCTATACCAATGCATTTAGCACTTCTCCGGTTGCATTTTCTTACTCGTTATGAAATTAGCTTTACTGTGATATGCAACAAGTAACGGTTTTTTGAAATAATAAAAATTCCAAAAAAAATTATTTTTGAAAATTTGCAAATGCTCATTGTTCAAAATTTTCAAATAGCAACATATGTCAAGTGGCACATCATTTTATAGGTTTTTCAATTCCTAACAACTTTTTAATTTACACTTACTTCGTATCTCTTTTAGTTTTTGTGTAAATAACAAAAAACCTAATTTTCCTATATCAAATGCACGTTATTTGGGTTTGACATGGTTCAACACTAAATGAAATGAAGCCTTTAGTGTCAAACCCAAATAACATGCATTTGATATAGGAAAATTAGGTTTTTTGTTATTTACACAAAAACTAAAAGAGATACGAAGTAAGTGTAAAATACAAAGTTGTTAGGAATTGAAAAACCTATACAATGATGTGCCACTTGACATATGTTGCTATTTGAAAATTTTGAACAATGAGCATTTGTAAATTTTCAAAAATAAATTTTTTTGGAATTTTTATTATTTCAAAAAACCGTTACTTGTTGCATATCACAGTAAAGCTAATTTCATAACAAGTAAGAAAATGCAACCGGAGAAGTGTTAAATGCATTGGTATAGGAAATACAGAGTATTAAAAAAATATAGATTTCTTTCAAAAAAACTGCCGCCATTTTGAAACGGAAAAAGATAACTAATTTTGGTTTTCGCCAAAATGTTTGTCTATCAAATACCTTTAAAATTATGTATAACGTGACATATGTTTACATTTGAAAATTCCGAGATTCGAACTAGTGACCCTCAGTTTTTGGCACACCCTGTATTTGAAAAAAGTTAAAAATATTTTTACGTTATTCCTTGGGGTCGATTTAGTTGGAAATAATTTTATTTCATCCTTGTACGTTAAGCCGTTTTCCAGTAATCGATTTGAGACACCTCTCGAGGGACACCCTGTATATATATACCTATTTATCATCTGGTTAAAAATGGTTATATGTTATATGGGTAGTTATGTGTGGTGTGTCTCAAATCTGCCCATTGCACGATTGGTTGGGTAAGAATTCGATATCGTCTTTTTTTAGCCAGTGTATTTTGGACCTTTATCCCCAGATATAGAAAGTATAGCTGTCAAATAGTGTCTTTAAATAGAGTTATTCCACATTACCAGATATAGAACCTAGCCAAAATCAGTGGCTTTCACATATTGAACCACTAAGTACTGTATATAACGTATTACTGTCAAAGAGTATCTGAAAATCAGCGGCTTTCAGATATTGATCCCCGCATCTCCCAGGTATAGGGATATAGCTGTCAAACAATGTCTTTCGGACCTTTATTCCTAAACATAGAACGTATAGCTAAAATCAGTGGATTTTATATATTGAACCACTAAGTACTGTAACGTATAACTGTCAAAGAGTGTCTTTCGGATATTTGTTCCCAGATATAGAACGCATATCTTAAAATCAGTGGCTTTCAGATATTGAACTCCCAGCAGTATAGCTGTCAAACAGAGTAGCCTATTTCAGGCCTTTATTCCCCGATATAAAACGTATAGCTGAAAATCTGTGGCTTTCAGATATTGAACTCCCAGATACAGGACGTATAAATGGTAAACAGTGTCTTTCGAACCTTTATTTCCAGATATAGAACGTATAGCTGAAAACCAGTGGTCTTTCAGATACCGAACTCTCAGGTATAGGCCGCATAGCTGTCAAACAATGTCTTTCATCCTTTATTGCCACATTTAGAACGTGGGTATAGCTGAAAGTCAGTGGCTTTCGGATTTTGAACCCCCATTCACAGAACGTTTGTAGTTGTAGTTCACCAGTAGTTAAAGAAAATATTGAACTTTTATCCAACCAATACTGCGTTGGACTAACTAAAAATAAAAAGAAACACCACACTAATTTACCCATTTACACCTTCCTTCCTATATCCACTACTAAGCGGTTTCCCAACGATTAGTCATCATAGTGACCGAAAACAGTGGGAAGGAAAATCTATGTTCCGACCAAGAACAAATCACGGGATGTGATTTCCGATTTCCGATTTCTGTGGTGTAAGGCGAAAATAACTTAAACACATATGGACCTTCGACGTAGGCGAAGTCCATCGTCAATTGACTGGGGTCTTTTATTTGAACTGGCTCGTTTGACCGGAGCTCGATGGAGACCTTAGTTTACAGACACAATTTGTATGTTTTGTACCTGTGTCCACCTGATGGACGATTGATTCGATAGAAATCCAATATCTGTTAGTCGATGGAGGATATGTGTTTTTCTCTAACTGCGTCTGAGAAATTAAAGCAATTTACAGAATGAATAATAAACATTTAAACAAAATGAGGTCGCTGGATCTAAAGTAAATATGTTTATAAAACTGTCAAAAAACCGTCCAAACAATATTTTTATGTTAATAGTATGAGATTCGGGCCAGTGACGTATTTGTGTAAATGTTTATGATTCATACCGTTCCTGTTCTAACGTCCGTGTGTATTTGTAAATAAAAACATATTGAATGGCTCTGAAGATAAGAATTTGAAATCAGTTGAATACTCTGATATTAAACAAACGACCCACTCATACTGATTTTAATATACACATTAATAGTTAAAAAGTAATATACAACAACAAATTTTGTTCTTATTCGAATGTACACAGAAACACCGAATCAAAACAGAAGAACTTAAAGATGTTATTTTTATTCCGGGACGTCGATGTCAATTATATGATAGCATAATAAAGGTTTCAGTGATAAATTAACAGTTTTTGAATAGCTTTTTTTTTATTATAAGAGAAATTACCAAGTACAATAAAATGTTGTAAAATAATACATCACCCTTCATTCGTGTGACACAATGTTTAGTTCCAAGAAACAATGTAATGTGTTCGGTGTTATAAACGGTGATACTGATAGTACAGAAAGATCTAAAGGTAGACTATTGTAGCCCGCAACACCCTATGAGCTGTGAAATAACGCGACGTTGCCAGTTTTCCGTCCGCCCGTTGCCATGGCAACCACCGACCGATATCGTCAGACCTCGCCACACGCCAAGCTCACAGCAGTGAAAAATACAACATTCCTTTCCAAGTTACGTTGCTTTCACTTTGACTAAGTTTTCAAATAATGTGGATTTGTGTAAAATAAACCCCAGTCACAGGTCAGAATACCAATATCTTTCTGTTTTCACGATTAGAAACATGATTAAATTGTATAAAAATATATTCATCGCAGTAAGGTACTAAAACTGTTTGTAAAAATCAAACTGTGTATATGCTCGGAAACAATAACAGGCTTAACATTTTACTTAGTTATAGGTTATAGTCCACACCGTACTTTGAATAATAAATTAAGTTAAGAAAGACCACTTATTCTAGCTCTTTTTCTCTAAGTATAAAGTGTGATTATAAAGTGGCATAAATCATTCAGCACTAACTTTTGTAGGATATAAAGGATTACATTCGCATCTGACGGGTTTATAATGGTGTACAACTGGTATATATGGTCATTATACCCAACATTACTAAGGTTTTATGGAAAAACAACGTAGCAATAGCGAAAAACAACGGAAAAAGAACGAGCGTACCTACTTGATTATTCTTGATTGTTTATTTTGCAAAATGTATACCATTCATGCAATGGTTGACCAAATAGAGTACCAACAAATTTATTATACCGGTATACTATACTAATATTTACAATAAAAGTTTATGTTCTGTAACAGAAGTACGGGGTATCCCGCAATTACAAACAAAAATTGGAATAGGTTTAACGGGACAAAATAATACGAAAATTAAGAAAAACATAAAAAAAATACTTAGCAAGATATCAACATTTTGTTTCTTTAATGTTTTTAATTTATATCTCGCAAAATGTTTAAGATAAACTTATGAAATTCAGAATACAATTCTATTTAGTCATAATCTATATTTCAGAAAAATAACTACCTAATGAACAAGTTTTTTTTGTTTCAAAATGGCGACAATTTTAATTGTTATAACTTAAATTACTAAAATATGTTTGGTTTTATTTTAACTTGTCAGTTGTAACCGTTTGCTTACCCAAAGTTCGCTTGTATTTAGCATTTGAAATTCCCAACCAAACGACTCATTGTCCAAAAGGATTAAATAAATAATGCATAGATGTAACAATGTTTATGCGCAAAATGAGGCGAACCCCCACTGACTGTTTGGCCTTATTTATTTAGGCCTTCCCGGCATGAAAAACTAAAAATCGTAATTTTTCGTTATTTATTATTTAACGTTTTTTATCTAAGTATCGTTTGATAGGGAATTTTAAAAACAAAATGTTTTTAGTTTTTGACTTTTTCATAAAATACCTATGCCATAAAAAATTATTTCGGAAAAAAATTAAAAATGAACACCATTTTATGAACACAACCAAAAATAACCACAACTTTAAACACACGAAAATGTTTTAAATGAATTTCTTATAGAATATTTTTTGAGTTGATAAAATGGTATATGTAGGCTACAAAATTTCAAAGATATCTTAACTAGTTTTTCAGACATAAATTTATAACACAAAGAACAAAATGGCGGAGGTCTCGCTTACGAGGAAAAATGTTATTCTTAATTTTTGTTTTACTTTTTCCCATAAAACTTAGTCCTAAAAGGTTTTTTACTTACTTACTGTCTGGACTTATACTGGTATACTAGTCGTTAGGCTATAATGTGTGTGTAATATGTTTTAAGGTCAGAAAACCCCGTTTGCATTGCTACGAGTCAAATTGCTATCATGTATAACAACAAAAGCGTTTTTGTTTAGCTTTAGAAGGAAAAGGGGCCAAACATTTATTATGACAACATTTATTATGGTTATTATGACAATTTTCAGAGCACATCTTTAAAATGTATAATATTACGTAACATACTGTCAACAATGAAATGCATTGCCTACAAACACAACACGGTCAAACGGTCAAATTCATTATGACGTATATGAAAAATTAAAGAAACAATCTACCATAAAAAGCTTAAATACCTCCGCCGCAGCAAACCTGCCGACTAAGCGAATTTCCATTTGTCTGAATTGATTTTCAGTTAATATTTTAATAACATTAGGTTTAACGAGTACCTAGGTTTGCTGCTACAAGGAAACTAATAAAGTGTGTTTTTGAGTAAAATATTGATAGCTTAGTATAAAATAAATAAATTTGTCAAGTTTGATCAAAATATATCCATAAACAAGCAAACTACAACATTTGACAATATTTTCCATAAGAATAACATGGGAATTTTAAATTTACATTTTTTCTTAATTTTCTCCGTTAGTAATAATCAAACAAAAATACTTTTATATACTAAATTATTTGTTTTTTTAAGCTCTTTAAAAAGGTCTAAAGAGAAATCGGAAAATTTTGTGTTTTGAGGGTCAAAAGTGAGAAAACCCAATTTTTACCCCATAAAACCCCCCGTAAAGCCCCGTTCCCATGGTCCGATCGTGCTGGTTCGCGAACTCATTCAAGTTTATCCCGCTTTACACCTTTAAACCAAATTTCATCAAAATCGGACAAAAATTACTCAAGTTATCGCGTTCACGGACGTATATATATATATATATATGTCTATATATATATATACATACATATATAAAAATTTGAACGAATGGTGTTTTTGGCCTCTGGGGACATCAAAATGAAAAAGTAAATCGGTCCCGAGCCTAGGTCTTACCGTTCCACCTACGGAAATAGCTACTTCCCTATAGGGAAATTCGCTAAAAGAACCATAGAACGCATTGTTTGCCTTTTGAAAAGTCCATCCGCTGTATATCTAGTTATTTAAAATACATGATCAATGATAAATATAAAAAGCAATAGGCATAACAAATAAAAACAGAACAGTCAGAATGGCTTTATTTCATAAAATAACATACTCAAACTTAAAGTAAGGCAATAAAAATCAGACAGTAACAAAAGATAAAAATGTAAAGACAGAAAAAAAGACCATTAGAAGTAAGAATTAAAATTAAGTAAAATAAGATAAAACTGAATTATTATGAATACTTAAAATTATTAAAACTGGATACGTAAAATTCAAGATAAAATAATGATACCAAAACAAAAATATCCAATCACAATATAACTGATGATTTCTACACAAAAACCACATTATGTATATATATAAATATCATAAAATTATTTGGCAGACATTAAGCACATAGCCGTAAGTTCTAAATGAAATCATATTGATGACTATTGTTATCAGTGTACTGTACATAGAAACATGCAAATTCGTTGTCACAAGTCATCCCAAGTAGGGACAGACCAATCGACAGACATGCTATACAGTATTAAAATTACTAAAATGGTGTTGAATGATACTTACAAGAATGAAATTTCAACGATGATTTATGTCTTGCAACATTTGCACGTCATCTAAAACCAAATAAAAATAATTATACAATAGTACTTAATAATTATAGAACTATACCAAAATTTCTTTACAACAAAAAATACACCTAGCAACTCTATGATAACTCTTAAACATTATACATTATATTCCTAAATTTATTTGACTAAATATATGTTGAACATAATTTCATTTCTATCCGTTTAGTTTTCATGTTGCGTGTTCAATTATCGTATTATTGGTCCAAAGCATTCCTATTTCTTACTGAAACATGCTATTTTACACTACCCAGTAATATGGCATAGCGCTGGATTCATTTACTAACGCATTTATTTGTATGAAAAATAAAGAAACAATTTATTATAAAATTATTAACCTTCCATTTTACAAAATAGAAGAAGGGTGGTAAAATAGATAAAATAAATCCATAATTAAAAATTACATTTGAGGGTACATAAATAATGTTGTTAACAAGACATTTTTAAGTTTAAATTACAAACTCGCCCTCCAAATTAAATTACGCCCCCAAACTTTCCTTGTAAAAGAATTCAGAAGGATACTGCGTTTATTTTTTTAATTTAGCATCATTTCACCAAAAAAACATGAACACAAGATTGCAAAATTTTGACATTCACAGCATCACTTGATGGTTTTCGTAAACCAGTTTATTTATAATAGCATGTATGTGTTATAGAAGATGGTATGAAGAGTTTAGCTTGATGGGAACGGCCGTAAATTATAAACAAAGATTTTAGTACGCCGAATAGTACGCCAATTTTAGTAGTGACGAATTAATTGAGTAAAAATTTAAATGTATATATCCTAGAATTCATAAACGGCCATACTAAATTCAATAATGCATTACATAGCTTAAGTATGTTTTGTTTATACAAAAAATACTATATGAAAAAATCCCCCTTCTATCATTGTTAGTATTAAATTACGTCAGAAATTACAAAAGAATATATGAAAACTATCAAATGATTTTCCCCATGTTAAATACTACGTTATTTGTTAACCAATCCTCTGTGCTGTTAATTTTTAAGACTGAAGCTGGCGTATATTTATTAATATTTTTTTATTGTTCAGTACTTTTTTTGGCTGCTAAATATGATATGGACTAACATAGTAAATAGGTCGCAAGGTCGCATCGATGACTAAAGCTAATGATCGCGTGTTCATTTTTATTCTTTCGCGTGTTTGCATGAACAAATATAATAAATATTGGCGAATAGGTATAACAATATGTAACAATCATTACCGTACACGTTTTCGTCACGAAAAATAACTTCACAGACCCTATAAACTTAGACCTTAAACGGGAAAAAAACACATACCAAAGTTAATTGTGAAAACCGACAGGAAACTGCGATTCTTGACCAACATTTGTAACCGAACGTCTACTATATAAAAATTGAAAAGAATTTTGCATTTCTACAGACAACTAAAACACAATAGGGTGAATGGTAAACGACAGTTTAAGAACATTTCTTTGTGCGTTACACATTTTTACAGCCTCCAACGTAATGTTTCCAATCTTCAAACATTTGAGTGGGTGATGACATTTCATAGTAAAATTCACAAGCTCATACAATATTTTACGGTTAAAACAAATTTCAAAATACACGCCTTCTTAAACACTCAATCTTTGTGACCTGAAAATATATTTAGTAGACTGATTTTCCCCAAGCATTGTTAGAGTCAAGTATATCAAAGAATCAAAAATGTATGAAACATTATCAATATCATACAAATTGTAAAGAACTAGAATTTGAGTTTCCGCATATTTCAAACGTATGATTTTGTTTTTATGATGTATCCAAGAAACTCTAATTAATTAATTAAATTATTATATATATTAATTAATATATATTAATTAAAAATTGATGGATTGAACGTCACAGCAAATTACTCATAGGGTACATAAGAGGTCAACGCAAGACTTAACAAAATAATAAGACTGTTGTGTAATTATCAATACCAATACCGCTAATAGGACTGTCATTAGAAAAATTAAGCATAATACAATATTTAATTTAATATATTTCACAATTAGAATTAACCTTGGATATGACGTGACTATCCTCACATTATCATCTCATTGTCTGTTGGAGTTGTGGTTGTATTATTAAAAGTCGAATTCACTATGGATGCTGTATAATTATTTAGAATTATGTATTTAAAATGTATGACTGTCATAATTATGTGTCAGTGATGATAATTTAATTTAAATGAATAGCTAACAAAATATTATTACTAATTTAAGCGTTTTTAATTATAAAATAAACAACTTACGTTATAATTTAAGTTGTATAGTTGCGCCATCATTCAACTTCTGTTATTATGGAATTATTTACATGTAAGTTATTATAATATGATCTCATTTGAATAATGAATAGTTATACAACATAGGTCTACATCGGGGTAGCAACCTTAAGCCACATTCTCGCTGTCGCATATAGGTCAAAATAATAACGAAAAACTCTCGCTTTATGCGATAAAATGTATTTTCGTTATCTGCATTAAAAACTGCTCTTATCAACATATGCGTTGAGGACACTGAGCTAGAGATACAATTGGAGGTACTAGCACTGAATGAGAAAAGTACATGCTTTAACTACCAGATCAGACCTCCAGACCAGACCATCTGGCCGCAACCAGACCGTCTTGGACGGCTCTACACACTCCCAGACCAGACATTCCAACATTCGTAATTGAGACGCCGTGGGGAGAACTCCCAACAAATGTTAACAGACCAGACAGAAATAGTGGTAAGGGAACCTCAGACCGTCTATGGTCTGTAGGTTCAACCATCAGACACGCAGAAAGTCTGATCCGAGAAAATCTGTCTGCAGACAGCCCTACTCACGATAAGTGCCAGACCAGACCAGACGGTCTGGTCTGTTATTATAGTGTGTGGGGCCGGGGGGGCTTAATGCCTTGAGCCAATAGGCTGATTCCCCTAGTTGGTACCATCCTAACAAAATTAAGGCGTTTTGCTTTTCTAGCAGAGTTGCCGTGCCAGTGCTACCTCCAATAGGCTAGTTGTGTCTCTAGCTCAATGGTTGAGGGGATTACAGTGCCAGTACTGTAGTTCTTTTTATTTCCAAAACAAGAATGAATCAGCTGTACCGGTAGTCGAGAACGTCAGCTGTTCATTTTCTGCCTTTGACATAGTTCTACATTTTATCCACATGGTTTTGCCGAAGAACATGGTCCCGATCAATAAAAATACTATCGTTTTGTATAGTAAACTAGAACTCGAGGTGGAAAGTGACATTTTACCATTAATGCTCTGAATTATCAATATATTACTCTGGATTAAGCAGAGTACGAATTGAAAATGGAGTGATGTTATCTGTATAGTTTATTTTAATAGCAGTGTTGTGTCTATGAAAGGGTCATCGGACGTTTCGGCATCATTATTCTCGACCTCACAATTCTATATAGGTAGCATGTTCGTGGGCCTCTCCGTAAAATTTAATAATGAAATCATTCGGATATATAAAACGTATATACAGGGTGTCCGGAACTCTCTACCAATATTTTAGGGCATTGCTCCTGGGTAAGAAACATACCTAAATATCATATTAAAATTGTCCGGAAGTCTTTAGTTACTCACACAGCCGCCATTTTGTTTTTTCAGTTATTATTTTTTTCTAAAGAATGGTTAAACATACGAAATGGAAACTTAGCACAAACATTTATAACAACAAGACAAAGCTACAAAAAAGTATGACGATTTTTCAAATTCAAAAAACAAAATGGCGGCCATTTAAAATGTTGTTTCTTGAATTACTCAAAAACCGTTGATTTTGCAAGAATAACTTTTTTAAGGCAATTTTATTACAAATCGATCGACACCTTAATCTTTAAGATCGGAAGAGTATTAACTGAGATATGGCAGTTTTAGTGATACGTGACCGCTGGAGGTTAGTTGCAGCGCATGCTGAAAGCGGTCACGTATCACTAAAACTGCCATATCTCAGTTAATACTCGTCCGATCTTAAAGATTAAGGTGTCGATCGATTTGTAATAAAATTGCATTAACAATTTATTCTTGTAAAATATTTGTAAAATTAACGGAGTAATTTGAGAAACAAAATTTTAAACAGCCACCATTTTGTTTTATGAATTTGAAAAATCGTCATAATTTTTTTGTAGCTTTGTCTAGTTGTCATAAATGTTTGTGCAAAGTTTCAACTTCGTATGTTTAACCAATTTTCATAAATAAATTAATAAGTAAAAAAAAACAAAATGGCGTCTATCTGAGTAACTAAGGACCTCCGGACAATTTAAATATGATATTTAGATATGTTTCTTACCCAGGAACAATGCCCTAAAATATTGGTAGAGAGTTCAGGGACACCCTGTATATGAATTTGAACGGATGGTGTTTTTAGCCTCTAGAAACCTGAAAATGAAAAATTAAATCGGTCCCGGGTCCAGGTCTTACCATGAGTACTACGGCAATAGCTTATTCCCTATATGGGAAATTAGCTAAAAACATAACATAAATAAGATTATATATATACATCCAAAAAGTTAATTTGTGTGTAATTATGGTCGTAGGAAAAATCTTGTGCGTATTGCGACCACATACAGTATAGTGTGTTTGATTGCACACTAAACATAGCCTGTATCTTATAATTTTTACATTCCCAGGTAGGATTTTATAGCCTATGTCATTTATTTTGGACCTACTTAGAACTATGTCGTAATGAGGGTTTTCCTTGTAAAATCCCCTTTTCAGCCGCTCTACTCAACCGATTTTTAATATTGATGGGTCATTGTAAAACTTATGACCTAACGGAGTGACGGATGGTAACTAAAAAGCACGAATACTTAAACAGATCATAAACATAAACAAATGACGTTGCTGGCCCGAATCCTATACTAATAGCATTCATTAACATGAGGTTTAAACAGTTCAAACCAATGTTAAATAATGTTTACTTTTTGTTTATGTTTGCATACCGGTTCTGTTCAAGTAATTGTGCCAAAAAGGTTCGCCCTCTCGCGTCAGATTTTTTTAGGGATTGCTGTCAAAGGTTCACTGAAGCTGTCCAAATTCCTTTACAATTGTTTAATGTGACTTTGAATGTGAACGGCTTATCTTTCCGTAAATGTTTAACCACAGTTAAACTGATTGTAAAAAAGAGACAAACAAGTTTATAAAAACTGAATAATCTGGTTGAGGTAGGTAAATATAACTTCATTTTGTAGATCTAAAAGAAAAAAATAATTAATTAGTAAATTATACTTTGATTCACTCTACTGTCTCAAACATAATTTTTGAAAAATGTAGGATATTTAATATTGTAGTATTCGTTTTTAATCTGAATTAATTCGCCCTGTAATTTGCCAAAATTAGCAACCAGGTCCCCTCGTTTGCTTTGTTTTCATATTTAAAAATATAAATTAGCAAATATGAGAGTTCGCTATCAAATTTATTGTTCCTGTGTTTGGCTTTACCTCACACATGAAACTAGAGCGCTCGCCGGAAAATGCTATTTTCGGCATTACATTATTATGTTATGCAGAAAATAATTATGAAATAAACTCAACTCTAACAATTAGATAAGTTATCTAGTATTTGCCATAATTTTAGATTTCTTTTCCCCACGGCTCTTTATTGAGACTACTAGCCCACAAATAGAAGAACTACGTTTAACTTGTATTTATGTATGAAATATTGAGCGGAAATGAGCACGGGCAATTAAACGTGAGTGGCGTTTCCAAGCACCTCACGTATGAGTTTTTTTTTTTTTTAAGTTTACTTATTTAAGTTGTCTGATCGTGTTTATAGTCTTGGGATTTTGGTGAGGAAGGTTTCTCATAGGCATCTTAGTTATTGCGGAGCATGAAACATTCGTCGTAAACGCAAGCTTCAGCGGTATAATGCTGTAAATTATAGCACACGATTTGAAATATATTTGAATTGACCGACCGGATACAAAAAATGCTTCATTCTGTGTCTTTTATATTCCATGTAATTTATATTTCATTACTTTTTTCGTTACTAGGGGTAGATGTTTGCATTATAAAGATCAGCAGGACAAAGATTTTAATTTTTCAATTTAGATGGTTGAAGATGACGTGATGATAATGCATTATTTCCATTGTGGACTAAATTCCACAATCTTGACGTTTATTTCCGTTTGGGGTTTTTTCCAGGGTAGGATGGAATTTATTATATTTAAACTTAGTGGCACACACAATTTGCAGTTATATTAGCAGTTGTCTCTGAAGAAACAAATTAACCTGTGAATAGGCTACACAAATACAGTAGTATTGTAGGTCACTCAGCAATTTCACCTGAGAAAGACAGTAGTGAAAATATGATAAAACATGTAAAATAACTTAAAATGACAAAATATTCCAATAAATAAATGAGGCAATAATCAGAGTGTTTGCAATTCTGTTTGTAAGAAGAGATGTGTGAAATGTCAAATGACAACTTCAATGTCTTAAAAACGTTGAATTAACACTTTTTTATGCTAGCCAAAACTGGTTTAGCTTCCACATGTGCTAAGCTTACCGTACAATAATTGAGAGGAAAACTAAACATGATCTGAAAACACACATCTCTTCTATGGAAGCGATAAAGTAAAATGCCGGCTCAACGGGTTTGCATCTTTTAAATGTTTATGCTGTAATTGTCAACTTAACGATTAAAAAAACCTAAATATATATTTTCCTTATATTAATAGGCCTAGTAAAGAGATTTAGTATTTTATTGCTTATGATTGGATTATAACTTTAATAAATTACATTTATAGAACGAGGCATGGGTTTCACATGAAGAGAATTATTGTAGCTAATTATCTTATGAAAAGAAGTAGGCCTAGGCCTATTCTAATTTTAAATGAATCAATAAGTAATAAATTAGACTACAGTACAATTTGTCTGCTAATGCAATATTAATCTTAAAAACGTTTACAATCGGCTAAGTTTAGCCATTTTGGGGATTCCAAAAGCCAACTTATCTAAGTTAAAAGGGTCAACTGAATGACTCATAAAAAGATTAAATCCCAATCCCAATGATGTAGCCTAGGCCTAATATTAAGTTAGGTGTGAACTAACTTAAGGTACTTAAAATGCTCCAACTTACATCGATTAACATTTTATGCTAATCATAACCTTTGCCATTACAAAATAACTTAAACTTAGCCTAGTGATAAAGACAGTATTTTGCAACTTTTAGGCTCGTTAATTCATCTGATTACATTTCCAGCAGATTGGACTAAAACTAGGAATATCTAAAGGGCCATTTAATGTCGGTGACTCGGTGTAGTCAGAAATGCCAGAAGGCTGCAACTAAGTTAATCAAAACTGCAACCAACTTGCTTGGGATAAGTATAGCTGCTGTTAATTACTTTGAGTAAAAATATAGATAGACGTGCTTGCTATAACTTTATCTAGCAGGTACCTATAACGTACATTAAGGAAACCGTAACACTAAAATCCATAACTAATTTGTATGAGAAATTACTTTCGGAAAGAGTAGCCTAGATGGCCTTTATCGGAAACAAAGGTCGTCCAACGCTGTAACTGTAACAGCTAACAGCAGTGACAAAGACTTATGAAAATAATTAGAACATGAAGTACAAGACTAGTCTACAAATAAAAAATTACACATAATAATAATAATTAGCTCTAACCTTCACATGATTTAAGTTTGCACATAAAATAATAAAGTGCTTTTAAGTTCTTTGACGACTACAGAAGTCAAGACTCTTCTAACCATGTGACAAAATAAAATAAGTCTACCAATCAAAACAACCAAGAAACAAAACAGAAATTGTATTGTTTATAAATTAAATCACTGTACAATGTTCTTGAGAGGTAACTATGAATCACAACACTTGTTTACATGCACACAAAACATCACAAGAGCAGAACACTGGTGTAACCATCAACGGTTGCAACTGGATGGAGATTGGAGAATGAAAGAAAGCGAATCGAGTCGATCCAAGTAGAGGGGAGGGAACTGTGAGCGTCGCCCCCCCGCAATGGACTCGCTCAAACCCGGCCACTGCTCAATCGATCGCGTTTTTGTGTAGTGGCCCAGCCGTTGCAAATGCAAGTTGTGTTGTGGCAGTGGAATCGGAATCGACGGAATCGTAATTCGGATTTCTCGCTCATCCTTTGTGAATCCTTCGTTTGCAGTTGCTTCGTTAACCATGATGTTTTTCCAGAAATACGACGGCGATTGAATGTGACACTGTATATTCGTATCGTTTATTTTTTTAAGCAATAGTTTATGTGAATTTCGTTTCAGATTCGTGATAAGTTCATGACAACTGCTAGCATTGCACTTTTGTAAATTTCAAGTTTTGTTGTAACTGGCAATTATAACATTTATATCTTATCTATAATTAAATAGTAAACTTAAGTGATCATTGTTTGTTTTTTTAAATGTTTAGTTTAGAGTTTTGTATGGGAGTAAGACTTATAAACTTTAATCATTAAGGGAGAAGCTAGCTTTTTGTTACTTAGTTTGTAGCATATCACATAAAATGAGTTTAAAAATGTATAGTACCATACTGTATTGTTATTTTTTATTACCTTTATAAACCCATTGAATTCAAATATCCCACTCCAGCAAACTGCCGTTTAAGCGAATATTCGATTTACTTTTTACTAAGACATGCCAAATTTATTCCCCATTTAAATAGAATTAAACGTACTAATGAGTGTTTAGGTTTCCTGCTACTGTACATGGAAGCGTATGTTTTATCTATGATAGAAGCCCTAACAGCCCCAACAGGTTGAAATCTGTCTTAAGATATCTACAAGTAATTAAATATATATTTTTAAAATAGCTTATCTAATAAATCTGTAAAATATCTGTTAAGATATTCTTTAGATATTAAAAGGTTTTACAGTAGATATTTATTTAATGTTTAGATGCAATATCCTTTAAATATTGTAGGTTAGCATATTCATTACTAGATATCTACGAACAGATATCCTGTAAATATCAATCCTACATTGACGATTGGAGATTGATTATAAAGACGATATATGCTGATAAGTGCATTATTGTTTCTTCAAGAATATTGAATGTTACAGTTAGCCTTATTAAAACACAGGATCTTAAGTCATCCACCAACAAATCAACAAACACTAATCAAACTAAAACTTAATTGTAGTTTTTATTTGGATATTTTGGTAGGATGAATTATAGTATGTTGTCTCCGTTACCCTAATCCGTGATCGCGTTAAAAAAATCTCATCATTTTAACATACTTAAACACCCTGTATAAATTAATTTGAACGTATGGTATGGCTTCGATGGCTTCTGGAGTCATCAAAACGGGAACGTTAATCGGTTCCGGTTCTAGGTCTTACCACAGAATAAATAGTAGATCCCCTATGGCCTATGGAAATATAATATCACTACAGTTCAGAACAATATACAGATCAGTGAAAAACTCGACTCAAACAGTTTCATTGTCCGTCGCGTTGAAGTAGAATATTTGTCTGTTTCTGTTTGTCAATAATTATTTATGTTGTCCTGCCTCGCCTCCTAATAGACTCGGAGTGACAATGCTCTGTTATATTGCTTCTTAAATGTTCCCTAGATTGTATTCTTTGTGTTTATATATCGACGGATTGTATAGAGTCTGACAGTTCGACGAGAAGGTTGTTGACCTACTCCTGGCCCCGTTGTTTTGTGGCGTGGCACTGTGACAAAGGTTGACAGGGATGTTACCAGGTACTGTAACATGCATCACAAACCAAATTTCCTATGTTTTGTCCTTCATTGTATACCTATAATGGACGCGTTGCAGAAAGTCAACAGTCCCGGAAGGTCAAATAATTTATACCTGTGCCGCTAGGTCAAAAACTACAATGTTTGCAGTGTCTGTAGATCAAAAATCCCAGTAAGTCAAATAGTACAGTCCGGGCTAAAAACGTAGTCTATGTTAAAGCAATTGACTTATTGGGAATTTGACCTAATGCAACAGCAGTTTTAATATAACGAAATAAGATAAAATATAAGTTCAGTTTCGCTGAGTCAACAGTGCCGGAAGGTCAAAAGTATAATCTGTTAAAAACAACGATAGTCCTCTCGACGCATGACTTAAATAATTTCGTGTTTTGGTGTACTTAAAGCTGTGCTAAAATTTTGAAATTTGGCACAGAGCTTCTTGGTTAGTCCTACTCGATGACTATTTTGTTGGAACTTTAAACTATTTACCGATCTAATTAATAAAAATTGATTTGTACGGTGAAATAGTTTTAAATCGTGGTTTCTAACATGAAAAAGTTAGCATGCGAGATTTTTTGTTTGTTTTTGGGTTAGAGAGGTTTTGTTTGTGGCAAAGTTGTAGCCAAAAGTGTGATGCGTAAAATATATTTCTTTGAATTTTTTACAATCAGTGGTTCAGTAGATAACTTGGGTTGAAGAGGACGGCAAATTTAGCATTTCGCAACGCATGGAAAGAACTACATCGTACGATGCGACTGCTGAGTGGACTTTTAATTTATAGTTAAGGACAAGAAAAAGATGAATATACAGATCACCAGTACATTCATATTATTTATAAAACATCTTTCTTTATTACCAGCTTACATTTTTCACTTATAAGAATACATCATAAACAGGGTGTTAAAATAAGCGGGGAGATACTTTACCTATTAATTCCTTGGGTCAAAGTAAACAGAAAATCAAGGCTAACATTTTTTTCCAATATCATTTCGTTAACCAGATATCCACCATTTTGTATTTTTTACATACAAATATTTATCTTTGCACTTTTCCAACCGATGTTTATGAAACTTGGTATGTATGTTAAGGTAGGAGAGACGCATGTTATAAACAAAGATTCATCTCGATTCACCCTAAAATTTCAAAATTTAACACTTAACTACAATATAATATACTTTACTACACCACAATATTTACGTATCACCATAAATCTTTAACAAAATAAAACGTTAACATTTTTAAAATCCAAAGTAAATCAATATAATATTTCTTTTTTGAAAAATATATTTAAAAAAAAGGCGATGGTAAAATAACGACAGGCGAGTTTCGATCTGGGTGTTTCAGGTTTGAATCTAGGAGGATTTAACATTAATTAGGTAACATTAATGTTTAATCCTCCTAGGTTTGAACTGATTGAGAGGAATACATGAAACCGAAGGGGGGAGGTAGCAACAAGTGCACTAGTATTTACTAGTGTCCAATTACAATTTCATGGATTTAACCAAAACCTTTCCTATTTCACTTATTTTTAGCTGTTAAATTTCAAACGATACGTTTTAGTGACATCATTAACGTTATTATCATCATCATCGTTTGAGTTTGTGTTTGCGGCAATGTATTTTTATGAATAAAACCTTTAATTTGATACCAAACTTGACCTCTGCTGCTATTAATTGACTGTATGCACTATTAATTAACAGCTGTGTCTAAGGATTATGTCGGCCTTAGTCACAAACAGGACAACAAGATCGCTCCACTCATCCCACCACACTCATCTCCATTCATACTTGGCTTAAAATGCATACATTTGTATGGTCGCCATTTCAAAGCAACATGGCTACATTATCAATGACAAACGTGGAAAACCTTATACGAGTGTGAGTAAATCCAAAACAACTCTAAAAAACAATAAGCAATAAATTGCAAGAACCGTTGCTTATATCATTGGGTAAACTTATACACGTATGTATTGACGTGTATACTCAATGCTTATATCGAACGAATGTACATCGTAAGAATTTCCATTAGTTGTTCCATTTAGTTGTGTGTCCATTAGTATAATATTTTAGTTGACTCTTTTAAAGTCGGCGGAAATTGTGACTGTTATTGCCCTTGAAATAATGTTTGTGTAGTACTTTGCAATCCTACCAATGCTTATGGAATCATACGATTACAATTTTCTGGTTAGAATATGTTGCATAGAGTGGTGACTACTGTATCTTTTTGGTTTGCTTGTAAAACAGGATCAACAGAGATTTTCCATCGACTTAAACAATACGATACTCCCAAATTGTTCATTGCAATAACAAAATATCACACAGTTTGATGAATATTTGTGTGTAAACCACATACAGTACACCTGTATTCTATCTATTTTACCTTTTATTTTTCCAAGGCTTTATAGAAAATCACGCATTACGTGATCAGTGAAGAAAGGCTGTATCCCATGTGTTTTATAGGTAAAGAAGACAAGGGCGGTCCTAGACATATATTTTGGGGGGGGTCACCGGGGGCCTGGGGTGTATGGAATACCCCTAAAAGGAGGGGGGTCCTGGGGTTCCCCCTGGGAAAAATATATAAATAAATAAATATAGGCTATACAGGGTGATCAACTCAAGAAGGCCACCATTGGGATATCGGAAACGGTAAGAATTAGAGAAAACTTAGAATGGAAACATTCCTTTATTTTTTGTGGCAGTTAAAAATGTGATTTTAGTTTTTTGAAATTCAGCCACCATTTTCCATAATGGCGGCAAAATTTGAAATTTTTTATCGAACACCCTATATTTTATCATGTTTTCGGATAGAATATGCAATTTAAAAACTTTTTATCCTTGACATTTTTTTGATAAACCCACTCGTTTAGGAGTTAGAGCCTATGGAAAAATGACTTCCGGTGTACATATTTCATCATGTAGCTCCCAAACAAGTAAGTTTATAGCAAAAATGCGAAGCGTAAAAAAGTCTTACAATTGCATCCACATTCCAAAAAGACCATAAAAATAATTAAAATATGAATTATATTTTAAAAATGGCGGCAAACTTGAAAAGTGGAAAACTTTTTATTTTATAGTCTTTAAGGAATTTTATTCATTTTATTTTATTTTATTTTATTTCCAACGGCAGCAGCCAATTTACAAAGATAAACATGATGGTTGAATACAACAAAATAGGTAAGCAAAATTTGATGATAAATATAAGTTAACAAAGATATAACAGGTTATAAATATCCAAAGCGTAACAACAACAAAAAAATAAGATTAACAAACAACAATAAATACTCTAACATAGCAACAACAGAAAATAAAGGTTAACAAACAACAATAAATTAATTACTAGTCTTTCCCAGAAAGAAGAAGAGAGGAGGCCTGCCGACGAACCTGCTGAAGTCCATCGAAAAACAGGTCACACCCAGACGCAACTCGATTTCCCAGGCGAGTAAACCTTGCGAAAGGACTGTTGAAGTCGAAGTTGGTTGAGTGGTATCTTCGACCCAGCAGATCTCGAGATCTTGTGTTTGTAGGCACTCTGAGGTCGATTTCAGCTAGGAGATCTGGACAGTTCATGTGACCATTGACTATCTTCCAGAGAAGAATAACATCAGCCACGTCACGTCGCAGGGCAAGAGGTGACAAGTTCAGATTGCTGGACAGTTCCTCCACTGTTCCTCCACGTGTAATATGGTTGGGAATGTAGATGCAATTCTAAGACTAATTTACTTTTGCAATTTTGCTCTAAACTTACTCGTTTAGGAGCTACATGATGTAAAATGTACACCGGAAGTAATTTTTCCATAGGCTGTAGTCTACTCCTAAACGAGTGGGTTTGTCGAAAAAGTGTCAAGGTTAAAAAAGTTGTTAAATTGCATAATCTATCCGAAAACATGATAAAAAACTAAAATCATATTTTTAACTGCCACAAAAAATAAAGGAATGTCCCCCATTTAATGTTTTCTCTAATTCTTACAGTTTCCGATTTCCCAATGGTGGCCTCCTTGAGTTGATCACCCTGTATTTATGAATTTGAACGTATGGTGTTTTTGGCCTTTAGGGACCTCAAAACGAAAAATTAAATCGGTTCCAGGTCCAGGTGTTACCATAAGTACAACGGTAATAGCTTATTCCCTATATGGGAAATTCGCCAAAAACCTAATAGTTATATAGAACAATATTACATTCAACCAGCTGTTAGTTAAAACAAATTATATGGGACTAAAACAAATCGATGATTACAAAGATTCCTTTAAAAAATAATTTGAACATCCTACTATTTTACTATGCATATTTAATTAATCTGCCATCCTCATACCTAAGAATTGAATGTATCAATGGTCAGCATTACACATAGTATAAATAAGTCAACTATGTCTTTAAATTGGTTTCCAAATGCTAAATTTGTGTCACAAATGCTGAATGTTTACAGCTGTTATGTTAAGCAAATTATATTGTACTAAAAGCTGGCTTAGAAGGTTAGCGTCGGCTGCTAGACTATTTAAAAATTAAAACTTAATTTCTAAAAAACTGGGACCCTTAATTATAATTATGACTATGACATTCCCTAGTTCTCAAAAATATCTTTCTTTCAACACTAAAATAATGAAAATCCGTCGACTGGTTGATTCAGAATGTGAAAAAAACCCCATTTACGTTTTAATAATATATATGATAGTTTGGACAGGTTTCAACCCTTCCGAGGTGTAATACATTTACACAGTTTATGTTTAGACTACATTATAACTCATAAAATAGTTCTAAAATTAAATGGGTCTCCTTTTACAAACGTATATAATAACCAGAAATTTTCAGATCGTCCTTGCGGGTATTTTATGCCACAAATTTTGACGAAAGGCTATACCTATTTACAGTGTTGACCAAACAGTTGGCAAGAAGCATTAATAGATAAGCTATGTACCAAATATGATAATTTTAGCTCTATTATAATTATGACAAAACACGAAGTAACTAAAAGCGAGTTTTGTTGGTGTAGTAAGCGTTGCAGGAGGTCTATTTTACACTGAATCGACGCTCACTTTTATTGCTTTTGATCTTCCGGCACTGTTGACTCAGCGAAACTGAACTTGTATTTTACCGTATTTCGTTATATTAAAACTGCTGTTGCATTAGGTCAAATTCCCAATAAGTCAATTGCTTTAACATAGACCACGTTTTTAGCTCGGACTGTATTATTTGACTTACTGGGACTTTTGATCTACAGACACTGCAAACATTGTAGTTTTTGACCTAGTGGCACAGGTATAAATTATTTGATCTTCCGGGACTGTTGACTTCCAGCAACATTCCCCCTATAATTATGCGCCATACACTTGTTACACTCAACTATTCAGAGTAAATGATGCACGGAATTTTATTTCCCGCATTTGATATGGTATGTGTTTTAAATATTTTTTTGTTTAAAGATAAGAACTGCTGAAAATCTAAATTGCTTGAACGAAGTCTAAATCTAAAAATATATAAAACATCCAGCAAAGGAGAATGTTTATATAATCCTACTTTATACAGAACCAAATAGGTAGTTCCTAAAACTGCTACCAAAAAATACCGAGGTTGGCAAATTTGCTACAAGGAAGAAGAGATGTATCCATTTTATTTGTTTACACTATCGAATGTACATAGTTTATTGTTCAAGAGACGAGTTCAAGGTTGCCATCTCAATTATCATTTTTATTGTTAATTAAGATTGCAATTTTCTCGAACCTAAAAAACAGGGTTGCTATATTAAGCATGAGAATATTTATTTTCCGTTAACCACACATATTGCAATTCACTTATAATCTAAAACCTATACTATTGTTTTAGCATAACTACATTAATTGAATGCACTGTACTTATATTTTGAGTGCACCTTTAAGATACTCCTGTTATGTTATTATTTCTCAGCCAGTTATGTTATTATTTCTCAGAGATGGTTGAAAGCGTCTTTTCCATTACAGTAGTAGTCAAGTCAATATTTTAGATAAGCGGGTCTACGAAAACCAGCAGCTGTGAGGCCTCGGTTTATCGCATTTTGTCTATTCAGTTTTGAAGTAGGACTCTGGTGTATAAAATTAATTTTTATCTGTATTTGTCTTTTCTTTTGGCACCTTCCGGTATTGTGTACCTGGAATTTATTCTTGAAGATTGTTTACTAGAATACTTACCAAGTTAGAGTTATTTTTTCCTTTGACCCAAAAAACATTAAATTTAGCAATTTCTTTCCAAACCATTTTGTAGAGCTTAAAAAAACAAATAATTTAGTATATTGAAGCGTTATTATGCGCCTAATGGTTACGGAGAAAATTCCAAAAAATTGTAAATTTAAAATTCCCATGTTATTCTTATGGAGAATAAGTAAACTGTTGTAGTTTGCTTGTTTGTGAACATATTTTGATCAAATTTGGAAAATGTTTTTATTTCTTACTAACTATTCACATTTTACAAAAAAAAAAAAAACAGTTTTACCCTCCCTGATGCAGCAAACCTAAGTACTTGTTAAACTAATTCTATTTAAATCAAGAATAAATGTTATATTTTTAAGTAGACATTTCAGTGTAAATCCAATCAGTCAAATGGAAATTCGCTTAGTCTGCAGGTTTGCTGCGGCGGGGGTATTTAATGTTTAGAGAGCTCCCATCTGATACTTCCGAAACTTCTTTGCAGTGAATTTGTAAGAATTTGCAAGATGTGTAGACTTTTTAAAATTAGATGGTGCACATATAATTTCTTAATGTGTTCTTTAGTCCATAAAGCAAGGATTCTAAATTTTAGCTGAACACCAAGTTACTCAGTAGAACCTTAATGGCTAGACTCTCACAGAAAAACACTACAGAATTGGTATCAAGGTATAGGCCTATTACTAGGTCAGCTTTCAGGTGAAAATCGTTGTTGTTTGTATATAAGTTAATCAATGGTTGTATTAAATTCAGGGGAACTTGAGAAGTACTCTTCCTCATCAAGGATCTTGGCAAGTTGCTGCTGTATAAGCTAAAAATTATAAGGTATAAACATTATCACCATTCAGTTAAAAGATTTCTAGAATTCAAGGTAGGCCCTACTGTTGGTACACACACACCATGGGAGATGGGACCACTTCATAGAAAATTGTGTTTCAGTTTAGCCACAGAGAAGTAAGGTACAGAAGAGACACTCAATGGTACACTTAAGTGGTGTCTAGCACTAGTGATGGTGTCTAGGGGACACACTGCCCCCCTTGCCCTCATGTACAATGCTCATGGTGGAGGAAAGGAAGACCCTGTGCGATAGGAATTCCTGCACAGTGCTTGTTAGGGCTTTTTCTGGCTCGTCACAAGTATATATTTCCGGCACAAAATACCAGAGCTGAAAGCGCACAGTCTTCCTATAGGCGTGTATTCTCTGTACCTACTTCTCTGTGGTTTAGCCCAAAATAGTAGCCAAACAAAAACACAAAGCAGGAGTATTTATTCATTTGAAAAAAGTAGTTTCAGTTTGGAACTTGGCATTATTTTCAATATGAGAGATACCATTCCATTTCATTCCCCTCAGATCAGCCCTGTTACTCTGTGTTTGCTGTCACTGGCAGAAAAAAAGAACATATGAAATGAAAAATATACACAGGAAGAAAATCTTTCTCAAGGGATGAGTAAAGAACAACAAATTATTAGATTGGATCGTTTATTTGTCAGGTGATGCAGATATCAAGATATTGAAAAGCGTTGCTTACCTTTTCGCTAAGACAACAAAACATTTCAACCACAAAACATCAGTGGATTTGAGAGTGAAACACCGGCAAGGCTAGTGCAGCCAGTTTAATATAAACATCCTACCCGCTACAGCCAGCAGTTAAATTTTATTCCTAAAAATGTCTTTATTACAATATAAAGCTATGTAGAACCAGTTCAAAAGTTTCCAGATCTTTATTCACTCTCAAATCTCTCAAACTGTTTTTACTAGGCCAATGGAATACTTTCAAGTATTCAAAAAGCTGTATTGATACAAAAATACAACGGCTAGTTCTTACAACGGATGTAAAGGAAAAGGTGATGGCAACAAAATACAACACTTACGAGTAAAAAAGGAATGTTTCCAATGTTAAACAAAACAGAATTGTTGTGCGTGCGCACTAAAAGCTTTCCTTAAATATCTTCATAGTATTTCTTTTACTAATAAAATACATAGTTATCTTAGAAATAGTTTGAAATAAACATTTTTTTCAAATTAAAATGATCGCCAGCTAGCTCCAAGAGTAAAAACAAATGCTTAATCTTATTAAATTTTAAGAACTAATAAAATAATTTTTATTAACTTGTAGATTATTTTTTAGCTCAGTTTACTTCTAAAAAACAGATTAAGTGGTTATAAATATCAAGTAGCAACAAAACTTCCAAACGTTAAGTACTCAAACAAATTAAAATACTGTAGTGCAATCCCTATAGTTCAAAATTTAGGGAAGAATACAAATTTGAATCTTGTAGCCAAATCATTGATGTTGGCTTAACTGCAGCACTTTTATTATTCGTTAATCAAAAACATTTTGATTTTTTAAATTAAGATAATTTGCTATACACAAGTACTAAAATAAATAGCTTACTTCTCCCATAAATTAAATACACATTAATTGAAATACAGTTAGCTGTGTCATTCAACTGAAATACTATCAATAAATAATAAATACAATTATCACAAAATACCTAAGTTGTATATAATACTAATAAATTAAACAATAATTTTAAAATCATCTATCAATGAAAACGGGTACAATGTAATAATACTTGAATTACATAAAAAAACTTATCAGAAATGAATTCTACCCCAACCTCACTATCTCTCTGGACTGATTTGGTCAGAAAGATGCCAACTTATTTATACTTTACTGATGCTTACTTTAGCACTACCAATATACTGTCTATTGGTAGCTTAAAACAGCCTTTCCAACTCAACTCATAATACTTAACAGAAGTTGAATCTGTCACATAATCGTGACTACAGACTATGAAAGAATGATCACATGGGTATGTTTGATGAAATTGTCCAATCTTTTGCAAGCAATATATTTTAAATGCCTGAAATAATCAAGTGTAAACAAGAATTGTCATGAAACAAATGCATTGAAAATTTCACAATTTTTTAGCATTATGTCACTTTGGTATACACAAATTACAAGCCTGAAACAACACATTTACCATATAAAATATGATTAATCGGTAAAAAATATCCATTGTACTTAAGTTAAATATCCTCAAACCAGATAAATATAGATAACAAATTACAAATAATACTTAACAGAATATAAATAAATGTTACGACTATTTACAAGTACACAATCAGTTGTAGCCTCAATGGAAACTCAATACGTGTAAAACTGATACTTTTGCCAAAGCTATGAGTTAACGAGCTACAAGCTACGGTAAGTCTTACAACTAACAAGTCGGTAAATAAACTATGTGGCTTGTATATTGAGATTTTCGGAGCTGGAGCTAGCCGTACGGGAGTGAGGGACTTGTGTGTGGCCCTGCAACAAGTAAAGTAATCATAAACATGGAGAAAATATTTCAAATTACAAACAGTAACGGAAAACATAAAAAAAAAATAAAATCTCTTCACTGTATAAGACCTTGTTGAACCACGACTTCTAACAGTCAGATTCAATTTCGGTAGAGAGGAAAGAAAAGAAAGCTGCTATACCCAATTCCTCGTTCATTACAGGTATTTATTACAGAAGGTGGTTGAGCTATCAACATTACAGGAAACATCCGCCATAGTCAGGCTAACAAAAAGATCCACATTTTTGGCGTGGTCAGCATTAGTTATACAAGGTTTACACATGACACAAAAACAGTGGCGTAAGTACATCGAGCGGCGCTCTCCCTCCTGCAGTACATGCAGATGCGCCCCCCACCAAAACATCACCACATACGTTTTACACGTTTATCTCAGCAAAAGGCGTGATTTTCATTGTCTCCCTCCGTCATGGAAACATAGTCATCGTTTTCCGTGATCTTGGCCAAATCTTGAATATATCCTGCATTCATGTAGACATGCTACGGTCATGGAAACTCTCATCCTTTACCGTGATCCCGTCAACATCTTGTACATCACCCGCGGCTTTAAGTCCTCCTCTTCGTCTCCAGCGGTCGTCACGGAAATGACATAATTTTTTACGCGATTGTGGCAAAATCTTGAATATCTTCTTTGCTCTTGAAGACATCATCAACGCCTCCCACGGTTTCGAATACGTCATCGTTTTCTGCAATTGCGGTGACAGTCGGACCTCGAGGCCCCCCGCACTGCGGGGGTTGAAGGGGTGTTATTTACGCCACTGCACAAAAACAAAGACAAAACAATGTTTTTGCCGTTATTTGTAATTGAACGCAATACTGCGGTTATTAAAATAAAAATTAATTATCAAGTCTGCGTGTTGGTTCAACTAACTGTCTTTTGGCTAAAGAAGGGTGCTAAAGAACATTTTACAAATTTCAGTACAATTTCTATACCATAGTGCTTTTTTAAAAGATGGATTGATATTTTTACTTTATAATTTGGCGTTTTAGCTTAGCTACAGTTAAAATTAGTTATAAAAAGAAAAACTAAAAGTAAATGAGCATTAATATGTTCTGATGTTTAGAGCTCACCTTATATTTCCACTCAATTACTAGGCTCACCTTATCTTTTTTAATAAATTGCTATACTCACACCTTATGTTCTAGATCAATTTAATTACTTAGCACATCTTATCTATTCAATCAATTACTGAGCTCACCTTATCTTTTTAATCAATTGCTAAGCTCACCTTATGTTCTCAATCAATTTAATTACTTACCACATCTTATCTATTCAATCAATTACTTTGCTCACCTTATCGTGCACTGATGTACTAAGACCTGAGAGTGACTTTGCGCGCTTCATGCTAAAACAGAAAAACTGCATGTTACAAAGATAGATTTTTTCTTCAAACAATTAGGTAAACTTAGAAGAGGTATTTAAACCACAAACTAGTTTTAGGTAGAAACTGTTTTATCAAACCTACATCACTATCTTTGTGACCTCAAAATTGTGGTTTAAACACAAGTAAGTGATTTAGTAAAATGTTATTATGATGGTAAATTCAATGCTTATCAATATTTTGTCCTTTAAAATAATATTAATCTGCTTATAATTTTGATAATAGGAAGCTGTCAAGGTATAAGAAATAAGCCAAGAAATGGATTTTTTAAAATGTGCAATCATTATCATTAATAGAGTGAACAATTGATTGAAAAGCTACCTGATTTATAATTGAGCAATAGTAAAACATATCAGGCACAAATTGGAATGTAAGCACAGTTTTAACATTAAATGGAACATAAGAAATCAGGATTTATTAAATTAACAATGTCATTGACACCAAATTGTATAAAAACTATCCATTATTTTACATTTTTGTCAATTAACACTGCAAACCAGGAGTTAGTTAATACACCACTAACTAAATGTAAAATATAACCTTTGCATAAAAGGTAACGTTTAATCTTATTACTTCCCATAAACTATATAGCTTTCAAATCTAATTTAATAAAAAAAAAACCCGAGTTAGTTTTTTATAAAATAACAAAACAAAACAACCTTTCCATACACTACTTTACTGAATAGATTAAAACAAACCACACATTAACTTACCTGCAAAGCAGATAGGCTCACAGAAGCAAATACACTAAGTGAAATTAGGGTTTTATTGGTTTGACAAAGTATGTAAATTCAAAATCAAAACCATAATTTTAACATGCAAAGCGAAAAGAATAGTTTCTACACAGCTTGTGAAGTACACATGCTAACTAAAATACTCCTATTGCAGCGAGGGAACCTGAAGACTTAACACAACGGTTTAAAGAAATTAGAACTTTGTAACTCTCAGTAGACCTATTAAGTTTGTTACTCATTGTAATAAAATGACTCTGGGGTTAAAGTGGTTTCTTGAGTTCCTCCAGCTTGTGGACACCAACCAGCAAATTCACACCTCACCACAAGGAGCATTAGAAACATTGATTTAAGTGACTGGAGTTGATCAGAATTCTCCTTTCAACACTACTGTATCTCATGCCCTGTTACCTGTTTTACTTCACAGTAATAAATAGAGGAATAATATATACTAATAAAGAAAAAAAAGTTATAACTCGCAATAAAAAAATCAAAATCTCTTCATTTACTCGGTGGTATATCTGAGCGTTATTATTCTTGTCTGACATTTGTTATTAACCCCACTTTGTGACAGAGTATTCCTAAAAATAGTTAGCTGATACAAGCAAAGTCTGCACCTTAGGTGGTGGTACAGGACTTACATGCCTGGAGTAAGTAAGAGACTGAATGTTTCTGTCCGAAGGATCGCCTACAATGTACGATGTCCTTGGAACGGCCATTCTACTCTTCTTGTCTTAACCTTTGGTAGAAAACAAGAAGGAAAGTCCTCGTGGCATAGTTTAAAAGGCCTAGACCTAAGAAATGTGCTAAACAGGTCCAGGATAGTGTCTTATGAGATTAGGGGATTTTTAACCGGTATAAGGACATTGAGCCAGAAGGCACCATAGAGGACTTTGAGCTTCTCAGTGTCCGTAAAGGCATTTTAACCGCCTTCCCACAAAAAAAAAAAAACCTCCGCTGGCTATGAGTGGTACAGAGTGGGACAAGGGAAACAGGCAAGGGCTTGTAGGTGCCAGATTTTCCAGGAGATAGGAGATTCTGGTCCTCCAATTAATGGCCAAGTATCTCCCACGAGGCGAGCACAGCAGTTTTTTATTCCTTCAGACGTCATTTTAGTTGTTAGTGTTCAGTGTAGTTTCGGTTGTGTGTGTGTTGGAGATCACAGTTAAAGGTGGGAAGTGGGTTTGATATGAAGATGGAGGAAATAGTTAAGAGAGTTAGAAGAGGAGGCAGTTGAGTTTGACTATATAGAGTAGCAAATATTGAATTCCAATATGTAACTGTTTTTAGAATGAAAATGAACATAGTTGAATTAAGCGTTAATGTAAATTACTGAGTTCTGTCATAAACACTGATGTTTTAACCAAGCCAAACTGTAAGGACACAATGTCCTTACTATGAAATCTTTTATGCCACATAAACTGTCAAGTATCGGAAACAGAGAGATAATTGGAAATTGTGTATTTTTAATTTTAGAAATATCGTTAAACTTTTTATGTTACTAATCTATAGAGTTTAATTCCTTAAATAGCTAACGAGTGTGGGATAGCTCCAGTACTCCTGGACTATATAATCAGAAAAGTCTTAGTCCCTTACAGGGGTGGCTCGAGGGGGCTTTAGGGACTAACGGATTGGACCCTGGGAAAATAAATTTAAACATACATCTCGTCCTAAAAACGTAATGAAGGTTTTTAGACACAGTTCTAGACATAAACAATAGATTTTTTTTTAGAAAGCCACCATACAGTTTTAAAAATGCCAAACATTGCGGGAGTGGACCCCAGAAAACCCCCTCTCCCCCCTCTCTTGACAAGGACCTAGAATCACCAAATTCCCTTATGTGTTGAAAAACTACAAAATTACTGCTGTGCTATTGATGAGATAAAACAACGTTAGAAAATGTTCTCCTATTGATATGCATCAAACCAGCCTTTGGCCATTATTTCCATTATTACATGAAAATTATTTCAAGTTTAAAGTTTAAGTAAAAATCAATGATTGACATTCTAAGCTAATCAACGAAGAACGAGAGATCCTCATCAATCATAACTTTTTAAAGATATACACATTTTTAGTTGCACCAGTTGCGTCATTATCTAGAATATCAACTTTTTAAACTTAAAAGTTGAAGAATATTTTTATTTACTGTGCGTCCCATGCCGAGGCCAAAATGATTGACTACATGCTACATATCTGACATTCCGTTAGTAAAAGTAGTCCTTTACGATACCGGTTCGCAACAGTTGAGAATTGTCTAGGTTACAGTAAAAAGTAAATTTTGGGAACCTATGTTAAAAAAACATGGTCTGACTAAAATAACGGCTCATAAATACACACATGAATCTTGAAAGACTATTAACGTGAGTTGCGTACACTACTTTACCTACGACCGTTTTTTAATTACTAAAAATCTGGGTTTTTATTACTAACAATCACTACTCATAACTTCCTAGAGAGGTTATGTTTTCGTTTATTGTCATTGTCACTGAAAGTGATGCAACGACTTATTGTATAATCAGCAGTGTTGGGAAGTAGCGCGCTACAAGTAGCGACGCTACAGTAGCGCGCTACTTTTTTTGTAGCGTTAGCTGTAGCTACGCTACTTTTAAGATTTTGTAGCTTTAGCTGTAGCTAGCTACATTTTTAAAGTAGTTGTAGCGGAATTTTAGCTACTTTTCTCGCTACATTAACCATGTTTGAGATAGTGATTTTTATCATAACCTCAACCTTACGTGAAACAACCTCTTTCAATATCAAACTGAGATTTTCAAAAAAATTAGGCCTACTTTCTTGGCTTCATACAGCTGGTGGCAGCCGTTTCATTCCCTATTACAACGTTGTGTGGACATGGAGGTCATTAAATGAGTGTTATCCGAATTTTTGGCTCTCATTTCCAATTTACTACTCTATGATTACTGTCAGATAAAATAAAATCGCTAGATGCAGACGACGTTTAAACGTTACCGGTGACAAGAGAAGCTATTGAATCATTGAATGCTTGCAAGTGGTTGGCAGGGAAATTAGTAATCAATTTAGTTTCTTTATTATATCGATAGTGTTTCAACTTGGGTTTTAATGGACACCAACACTAAACCTTAACTTAATGAGAAAGCTGGTCTATCAACCTTTGATTCAGCTGTTGATTGTTGTTCATCATCACAAGCCCTTCCTTGGTTAGATTACGAATATTTTTCAAATTTTTACTAAATTAACAAAGAGGAAATTACCTGATGAGATTTAAGATATGCCTAGACTACATGATGATTGTAACGAAAAATCTCCATATAACATGAAACTTACATTGAAAAATTAGCAAAGTTTGCTCCTGCTAACAGCTCTTGTATCTAGGACTATTCCTAGGCATACTATGGTTTAAGACGAATACAAAGTTCCAAGTTCAATTATTAGGAATATATCTGTTTAGTCCTTGCAAGAACAAGCCTACTATAGCCAACTTGTTACATAGCCAAGTAGGCCTACATGTTATTTTTACTTTACAATTTTCAACATGTTTAAATTAAAAGCCGATTTTAGGATAAGTTGCTGAATACTGTTTTCTGCACCAACTAGGTTGAAGCACAATTTGCCCTATGCATAATGACAATAAAGGACGATTTCTTGACATAGAAAAGTGTTATTCATAGAACAAGTAACTTATCACTATGGTTAAAAGTTATAGCAATGTCGTTTTTAACATTAAAAATAAAGAAAGGCAATAAACTCCAATTTCAGTAGGCTAGGAACACAAAAAAGTATTTTAAATCATCGTTTTTACAGTTTTATTGGTCTTAATTGTTGATATAAGACATATATAAATGAATCTATATTAAGGAAATAAAATGAGCTTTTAAAATATAGTTTGGTTGTATGTCCTTTGAACTTAATGAAATTTACATATAAGACGCTTAAAAATAATGCAATATTTAAAAATATGTACTAAATATGACGGGGCACCCAACTATTTGGTTCTGTTGTTGTAATGTTAGGTTTATACGCCAACAAATTAAACACAATCTATGAATAATTTGTTTTCCAAGTAATGTTGGATACAATACTGACCTTTTTTGTTTAAATGTTTGTTTAAAAATGTAGTTGCAATTAATTTTACATTTACCTAATGTTCGTAGAAAAAAAAGTAACGTCTTTGGAAAAGTAGCTAAAATTGTAGCTGTAGCTACATTTCATTGTAGCTGTAGTTGTAGCTAGCTACTTTTTCGGAACTGTAGCTGTAGCTGTAGCTAAGCTACTTTTTTGGAAATGTAGCAGTAGTTGTAGCTAGCTACATTTTAAAAGTAGCTTCCCCAACACTGATAATCAGCTGATTTCATGTAATTACGTGTTTATAAAACTTTGTTAAATAATACGTTACTTTTTCAGGCAATAGGTTCTGCTAGCAGCATTCTTACCATAAATACTGTATCAGGTACAATTAGGGAAATATTGCTTAAATTTTTGGACAGCTGAATAATATAGTGAAACAGTTAATTTTCAGTTAGATCTCAGCATCGAATATGTGGTCCACAACGAGTTGGGTGAAAAAGTGGTTAAGAGGTTTTCAAAATAAACCAGAAGAACATTTTCATTTATCAATTTAACCTTATTTTGTTTCGTCCATTTAATGAATTGCTGGTATGTAATTGCATAAGGTACCTTTGTTTTGATTTTGGTGGCAAAAGATTAGCACAAACAGTTTGTGATCTTGTCAACATCACTTTCACTAACTGATATTTTAAAATCAACCTTCATTTAACTTCCACCAACTTAGGTTAAGAATACGCGAGTATCAACAGGAACAAGCAGGATCAACAATTAAAATTGTCAACTGATCAGCTGATTAGTTGACGTTCGAAGTATTACAATTGTACTTCTTTTCTCTCAATCCTTGAACCTCATTGGTCCGTTACCCGTGTTGATATGAGAAAAACTATGCTGATATGAAATGAAACTATGCTGATATGAAAGTAAAAAGCTGTTAAGTGAAACTTTTCAATTCTAAGAACTGAACTGAAATGGCTACTTTAAAAAACGGTCGTAGGTAAACACATTTACCTAACTGACTCAATCTGCCTATGATTTGACTGATTGTCACTCTAATTAACTTTTAATTGGCACCTGTGTATGCATCAGTGCCTAAATATCAGCACATGTATCCAAATTAGTCAGTAACCCAATTCAATCAAAAGAAGAATCTTCAACATGATAAACGTTAAATAAAGCACTCATAATTATATTAAACCTGTTTTGTGTTTTGATAAGCTTGGAAAACACTTGCTTAGTGGAGGTGCCGATTCAAAACTACCTATTGTAAAAATTTAAATGAAGCATTGCTCTCAGTGCTAGTGATGTTTCAAACTGGAATATTCCATGTGCTGTTTTGAAATCTCTTACCAGAATTATTAAGCTTGGCTCGCTGGGAGCCAAATAAAGCCGTAGATTTTATGTAGGCAGATTTCAGGTCAGAGTTCCAAGATTTCTGCAGCTACACAAAATTTGTATTATTATTCTTAGATCTAGAACAAAATCTTTGTGTACTAAAAGTAATTGGACTTTTGTAAGTCTGCCATTATATAGAGTTCTCCTATTCCTTTGTTGGAAATACTTTCTCAAACCTTGTCAACTGTTCGACGTTTAAATAAAACCCCAGAATCCTTCTTTCACAATACTTTTCCTAACTTTTCTTCATTACAAGCGACAATGCTGCTGCTTACAGCATTCAATGATTTAATCTTTATTTCACTTGTACCTTAAATTTATATTTCTTTAAAAATCTGTTTGAGTTTAAATATTTTTTTGTTTTTAATAAGTCTATTAAAGACACCACACCTTAATTACAATTATCAACAATGAATGAAAAAGTGAAACACCTGAAAAGGATACCGAGTAAACAGTCAGTTTTGCGTAATTAACATTAAGAACAGAACACACAAGACAAAAGGCAAAAACATAGAAGTAACATAGGCAAAGTGGAACATTAAAACCACAAAATCTATGAAAAAACCCCATCTAAGTTCTTACAAAAATACACATGAGCATTACACTGTTACTACGACACAAAAATCCATTAGGAATTCCAAAAAATTGCAAAATCTAAAAGCAGCTTCTAGACGAAAAAAGTAACATACAAAAAACTAACAAACAAAGGAACATCACACAGCGAATTAGTAGAAACACGACAAGACCGCACATGCCAGAACCTACCTGAGCTCCGCTTCACTTGAGCGGCCGAATCTCATCAGTCGAGCACTCGATCGGCGAATAGACGCTTTCAGCTTGGAGAAAGACCCGCTTCGCTTCATTTTCCCCTTTAAAACAACCCGATAAAAATGTGAACCCTCCCTTGTAATGTACAGAGAACCAGGGGCGGTGGCGTGGGCTCAAATGAAACTCAAATCTGTCATCACAGCTCCTTTTATTTTTACAAAAGTTGTCCGTATATACAAACAATGCTATAACTAGAAGGCAACGGCAGAGCCAAGGTAACATACCTCCCTTGGTCGGGACAAGACTCCCAGACAGTAAACTTTGGGCAAATACAGAATCTTTTCTTTGTGAGTGTTTATCAGATGTGTTAATATAAAAGATAATATAAGATCTATTAGGTTTGTTTTGGAGGAAAGAGCACTTGGCTTGAGAATGCATTAAGGAAGATGGATACACAACAATCCTACTCAAGAAAATAGTTCCAAACAGTTTATAGCTCACTAAAGTTCACAATAAAATTAATTTCATATCTTTCTCCTCCAAGAAGCTTCATCATAAGGAAGTGTAAGCAATACAATAAAAGTTAATTGTGTTTTGAACTTTTTGTGTGCAATCAACTGCCTGTAACTCTATACATGGGTAAGTTAGTTGTGTGTATCCACTCCTTCTTTCTTCATGTATAGAAGATCTAACAATAAATTTGGGTTCTCTAAGAAAATATTCCATCAAAATAAAATAAAAATATCTCAGCTAACACTCACATAGATTTAGTTAATACACGGAGTATGCTATAAAAACTAAAAAATTAAAAGATCTTTTTGTGTTTATCAGTACATGTTTAATTTTAAAAAAATAAATTAAGATTTTAAAATCATTATATTGTATAATTAAAATCTACAATATAAAAAAAAGAATTGTACATAAACTATACATTAAAAACATCGTAAACGAGTATTTAAAAACAGAATAAGTATTTTGTTCAGTTATTTTCAATGAATAATAGGAATTATCTACCTGATCAAACATACACAAAACTAATATACTAGGTATAAAATAAACAATCAAATATAGTCTAAGGTTTAGGGAAGCCCACAAATCTAAAACAATAACTAATAATAGGAAATAAAAATTACAGAGCATTGAAGAAGGCTTGTTTGATGAAAGCATGATTGGAAAAAATAAAAAAATAAATACGAGATTGCAACGTATTAGATTCAAATAGATTAAGGTGAAAAGAACTGTGTTCCATATAGATGCAGTAGAAAAATTATATGAAAAATAACTAGCTATGAGAGTAGTTCAGAAATGCAATATTAGATAGGCTTATCAGATTAAATATCAACTTTGCTTTCATTAAAAACAAAACCTCCATCAACATGCCCACGTCGCATCATTGCAACTAACCCACTAGGCTAACAAAACATTACACATCTAAAATCTGTTGAGCATTCTAAGCGTACAGAATGACGCAGCCTACACTCTAAGTTTGATTAGTTTATGGCTTACACTTCTAAAACTAACAAAAAAAACTTGCTATGATGTGCTTGTCATGTCAAAGGGTATCCGACTAAACAAAGTCTAAGTTTGTAAAATAAAATTTTGATCAAAATGAGAATTCTTGATTTTGTCATAAAATGCAAAAAAGGAACTATTCAATAACATGCCAATAATTTTGGCAATAAACCGCTTAAAATATTTGTTCTGATAACATTTTATATACATTAGTGTATAAAGTAACTGGTGGTTCTATATTCACAGTTTTTTTTACAAAACGCTCAAAAGGAGCTTATACAAATATTATCAACAAGATAATCACAATATAATAACAAGTGATTCAGTTAAAGGTTACAATTTTAAGATAATTTGCATAACTGGGCATTGTTTAAGGGCATTTGTTGTTGTTTTTGTTTACAAGGAGTGTTGTTCAATAAGAGAATGTGTTTTAAATGCAAATAACTTTTAAAAAAAGAGAAAGATTTGATGCTTGTTCCTCAAGTTTTGGAAAATGCCAAAGCTGTTGCAGTCAATGGGGACCATTATCAGGAGATGATAAGTAATTACATTTGGCAGAAGATGGAAGTGAGTGGTAATGACAATCTGAACAACTTGTGGTTCAAATCAAATCAAATCAATCCAACAGGACAGGGACTCTTATACAGGTGGAAAAACCTCACACAATTAGATACATTTTTTACGTAACTTGAAGTTTTTTTGAGGTAACTTGAAGTAGAAGGTTAGACAATCAAACCCAACTTGATTCGGAACTGAAGGTTGAGACTAGAATTTTCCATAAAACCTCACAAAATTGAACAAGAAAGTGATTCAACGTTTCATCAAAAGGGCAAAGTCTGAAGATCAGTGATCTGACAGATGCCATTTGTAATGTTCAATGAACATTCTAAGAAAGTGTCTAAAAAACATACTCAGGAAGTAAACTAAATGCATGCTAACCCATTTTAAAATTGTAACCTCCAACTGAATCAACCTATATAAATCCTAAATTACTCGTAACCGAGCAAATAAATGTATAAAAGGAGCTATGTATTTCCGCAAAACTCGGTGCGGCTCAAATTAAGTAGATAAGACTTAACCTAGCATGCAAGATGGCATTCATCACGCGTTGTGGTTGAGTCCGAGAACGTTGAAAAGTTTGTTTTTGAGTCCGCCCGTGCGTGGGTCCAACGCCCCAGTTCTCTGTACATAACCAGTTCCCTGTGACAAATAAAAATGTCAACATCGGTTCTAAACGCAGGACTGGTATGGGACAAAGTGTACAACTGTTTCCCCATTGGTATGAACTCCCGCTATAAGGTTGCTTTACATACCTCGCATCTTCAAATCTAAGAGAAACTTGAGATTAGGTTTCAAGTTCTCTGAAAAACATACCTAAACAATTAAAATATGTTAAAAAGTTGAATGAATTTGATGTAATCCTATTTTATTACAAATTTACTTTATAAGTCTGTTGTAAAATAGTACTAGACAAAATTCAAATTTTGCTTCCATTTATTTCTTAAATGAAACACAAGTTTTAAGTAGAATTGATGTATATATTTATGGTTTTTATTTTTCATGTTTCAGGAATGCAGTAAAACCGCTTTTACCTGTAACCTGTCAAACCTAAACCTGGGTCAACGGAAACTATAATACTAATTCAAATCAATTGGAAAATTAAGGATTTTGTAATGAATAGGTTTGACAGCAGGCTTACCTTACGTACGAAATAGATGAAAGTGCACAAATACACATAAACACTTACAGTAAAGCTCCAACTATCCCATCTCTCAACTATCCGAATTGCTTACAGAAAGAAAAAAATCCTAAAACCACAGTGCAGTAATTATAATTGTTGTTCAAGAAGGCAGAAATCCATAAACTCCTTTGCGGTAATTTTTTCATTGACTCACATTCATGGAAACTCGTCATTGTTTTCTGCGATCGCGGCATAATCTTAAAACATCTTCCGCAGTCTTGAAGACATCATCATCATCTCCCGCGATCATGGCAACATCTTGTATATCTCTCACAACTGTGTAAAATAGATCATGACTCCTTTGGTCATGGAAAGTCGTCTTTGTTTTCTGCGATCGCGGCATAATCTTAAAACATCTTCCGCAGTCTTGAAGACATCATCATCATCTCCCGCGATCATGGAAACATCTATATCTCCCACAGTTGTGTAAAATAGATCATGACTCCTTTGGTCATGGAAAGTCGTCTTTGTTTTCTGCGATCGCGGCATAATCTTAAAACATCTTCCGCAGTCTTGAAGACATCATCATCATCTCCCGCGATCATGGAAACATCTATATCTCCCACAGTTGTGTAAAATAGATCATGACTCCTTTGGTCATGGAAAGTCGTCTTTGTTTTCCGTGATCGCGATAAAATCTTTAACATCATCTGCCGTCTTGTAGAGATCACCATTGTCTCCCGCAGTCACGAAAACAGTGTCATCTTTCTCACGATTGTGACAAAATCTTAAAATATTTTCCTCCGTCCACCTTTGCAGACGTGTTATGAGATCGCAATAGTAAAAGCTTGGCTTGACTCAGCCTATTTACTGTAAAATATCCAGATTTTTCATAAAAATCCAGCTATTTGTATCTTCTATCTACCACATGTGTTACGGTACGGATGATTGGAGTTCTAATGTAGCTCCAAAAATTAGAGTTTTTGTGTTTATTTGTGCATTTTCATATATTTTCGCCAGTAAGTTAAGTTGCTGTTACATTCATTACAAAATTCTTAAGACAGGCCTCCTTAAACCCTTAAATCTCAAACATTGATTAACTGAAAAATAGGTTATCGCAAACAGCCTCACTTTTTTTTCTGTTATTCTGGGTTTTACTGAGTACACAAATATTTGTTGGATCCATATAAACTGGAGTCACTAACAAGAATGACCATATAAGAGAAATTTTCCATTCAATCAAAGTAATTGATGTTTTGCATGTCAGTAAAAATTCTTTCTCCCTACATAAAGATTTTATTTTTTTTAAATCAAAACTTGAAAATGTATTGCTATCTTGAATACAAATTGCTTTATTCAAAAAAGTTAATGTTTTTAGAAGCTTGTATCATTAGCACCTATGATTTTCAAAAAAACAATGTAAGTACATTTTAGGGCTCTCAGCCCAGGTTTTGGCAAATTAGACCTAAATTTTACAGGGCTTTATCTTCCATCCACTTACCTCACAGCTGACTACAAACTAAACTAGAGAACTGGTGCAGCTAAAAGCGGAATAATCACAGTTTATATCTCATTAATTTTCCTTTTCAAGATGTGTTGGCTTCGGATTACCAAGATAGACTATAGGAGGTTTTAAAAAAATGTAATATTGGTAATACAATTGGTTACTTTGGCAACTAGTTTCGGCTCACAATGGAGCCATCATCGGGTGTTACAAGGACAGAATAGATTCTTCCGAAGGTTGTCATATTTCATACACATTTAAAAACAAAACACAAATAGAGTTAGTACGATGTGACCGGTGAGAGTTTACCTCTAGACCGCCAGACCATATGTAATGTGTGTTGTGTTTTTGTTGTTTTTAGATGTGTGTGAAATAAAACGACCTTTGGAAGAAGCGATCCTGTGGTTGAAACGTCTGATAATGGCTCCATTGTGAGCTGAAACTAGTTGCCACAGCAGCCAATTACATTGCCCATCAAAGAATTTCAAATCACTCTTTTTTTGCTGCTAATTAGTAAGTTAAGAAAATTAGCGATAAATCGGGTAAAAATCTGCGATATTAACAAAAAGCAATATTAATTAATAAAAATTAGCAAATTATAATTTTTTACACCAATTTGTAATTCAAAGTCAAATGACTAACCTATTTTATTCCCAAACTATTGGAAAAGAAATAGGCTTTGTATGTGAACATTATATATTAAATTAAATATCTTGTAAAAAAGCATTGGTTTTCAAACTTCGACACTTTTGAAAAATCAAGTCTTACGTAATGAATGAAAATTTTCATTTAACATATTAAACTTTTAACATTTTTACTCTTCATTTTAATTTGCATGCAATGTTTGATAAACACAAATTAGTGGAAAAATTTATTTTTAAAATCTACAAAAACACAATTTTAACTATGTCAATGTTATATTAAGTAAACATTCAATAGTTAGTAAAATTGAAATAGTTTTAAATGTGTAAAATATAGATGAAACAAGTTATGAGTTATGAGAAGTTATGAACAATACAGTTTTGAGTTCATTGGATGGTAAAGCCTCAGAAGCAAGTAGTGGTAAATTATATTTAAACTGTACAACCAGCTTCAACGGCACTGACCTAATTGTATATACTATATATCATAAAATAAAACAATAAAACAATTTAAAAAATGGGCAAAGAGTTTTTCTGGTTTGGGTTAGTATAAATAAATAATGGTGTTAAGTTAACCATTAACCATTAGGTGTTAAGTTTTACATAAGCGCAACTTTTAGATGAAATAAAACAATTTATGTAATTTAACAATTTTGAGTAGAATTTTAATTTTTTTAAATGTGATTCACTAAAAAATTTACTTATTTTTGTTTGATGAAAACAATAAACTGTGATTATTGTAGGTAAGTGCATAAAAAACACTCAACAATCATGCACAAAAACTTACCTTAGTGTGCTACCAGTAAGTTCTGTTTGCTTAATGTATATGTATGTAAAGTTGTACTGACTTACATTTCTAATAATTTATTCTCAGGATGCAAATCACTACTGTGAAATATCATTTTAAACTCTGATTTACAATCAAAGTAAATTCAACTACAACCTTAAATCCTAGAAAATATTCTTCTTGATTTATTTGACTAAAAAATACATATAACTCACAAAACTGGAAGTTATGAAAAAAAACTGCCCAAATAAAACGAAAATCGATATTTTTATTTTAAGCTCTTAGCTTCTTTGATACAGATTTTCCTTATTTCAAACATTCCCGCATGTTAATTATTTGTTCTTTTGACGTTTTAGATCCATCAGAGGAAACCCTGATGAGTTAAATTGGGTGCAAATTTAATTTCTCCAATTATGTTTCTTCTGAACCATAAAAAGCATTTCCAAAATAAGAGCAACTTCTGTGTAAAACTGTAACAAATTTTAAATCACACAACTAATGTAAATAAATATTATGTAATAATGTAAATTAACAATTTTATTTATTTGTCAATTGTATTACGTTCAATGTGTAAATTTTAAATGTTCCTTACCCTAGAACAATTTTATTTTGAAACTTTTCGCATCAAATACCTAACAAAGGAAATATTTTGCGAAATTTACTTCAAATAGTACTAATGTTATTGTGAAGTTCCAATATTTGCTTTTTTTAATTTTTACAGAAATATTAAAAGTTTTGGTAGGAAAAGCATTACAAGACTCCTGAGAAAAGTAACAACGAAATGTCTTTATTTTTCATTGAGATGTCATAAGCCCAATATGAATAGATAATATTAATTAATAAATTGTATGCACATTAATCTATAGGAAACTAAAATAAATTATTTAATTTCTGTTCTTTGAAAACCCACAGAAACAATAAGAGACAAGTAGATAATATTTTTCCAAAATCCACTGATTTAGAAAGGGTTTACATTTTTATTATTTGAACAACAGTGATAATGACTGCACAGAAGATTTGTTAGGAAGATGCCAAATAATGTACGTAAAACTTTCAAGTATGACAAGTCGTAAAATAGTTACATAGATAAGATTAAATCTAGTAATTGTGTATACCTTTTGAACCCAGGTATTTTTTTCTCTTCGATCCGGGTAATCTACTCTTTGAAGAAGTTCTATTTGGTTCTAAATATCAGGGTTTTGTTTATGATTTTTTATTGCGTCACTGCAGTACAATTTTCTCAGTCAGAACCAATATACATAAAAAACAATTGAGGCCATAAATTTATTAGGCGGCCACAAGCGTTCTGTCAAAATGTATTTATATGTTAATTATTCTTCGTTACATATTTTAAGACTTTCAATTACCTCTTTGGAGTGATTCCATGTTAATTATACGACTGATGATGACCATTGCTGGGTTGAAACAGGTCACCACCCAGAGAAATTGATCACATGACAGATTAAGATATTTTAACCTCTAGTAATAATTTAAATTGTGATCAGGAGGCAAAAAACAACAAAAACAAATTAAAAATTAATAATCAGTAATTTGGCAGTTTTAAATAAACATACCAATATGTGTGTGTTAGGGAGAGTAATAGAAATGGATTTATTTCATGAAATAGGATAAATAATGCTATCACTGAGACTGAAGTGTCACCTATACCCTGGTAATAGATTACTGAGATAGGACGATAAATTACTGTTATTTTAGTTACGTAATCTTAACTGTTTAAGCGAGCAAATTAAATAACTATACCGCTTATCACGTATTCCTAAACAGCGGGCATCATAAAATAATAGAAGGTACTACTATTATTTTGCGATATCCGCGGATTTGGGTTTTGATTACTGAGAATACTAATTGTTGAAATGTTGTTTGAACTGTTAGAAAAAGCAAGAGAAATTACGCTTAAGATACTTCTTTATCTTTACATCCCTGCACAAATCAGAAATCCAGTTGAGGTTTTTAAAAAAGCAGCTCTGTCATTTATTGTTTCCGTGGCTTGTCAGTTGTTACGAGTGTTTGCTCACCTCGTCTCCCTCGTACTGACTCATAGACTCGAGACTCTCACGAGAGCCCAGTCGAGGTCCTCGGTTGCCAGAACTGCGTCTCGCGTCCCCGCTCCCGAGGATCTGACTCACCTTCGCCTGCTTCACTATATCCAGGCCCTAGACATACACAGAACATTACAGCACTGTTCCCTTTCTGACCGAAAATGTTTCAGCAAACAGTCATTCATAGTTTAATTTGCTTCCTAGATTAAAGGCTAATGCAAAATAAATATATTGTGTCACCTTTTACCATTAGAATTCTTTAAAACAGTTGTTCCAACGTTTATATTTCAAGAATCAGGTTGCCTTAATGTAATACTTGTACTGTTTGAGGTAATGAGACTACGAGGTAACCATCTTGAAACTATCGCCTTGGATGAACTATACAAATTGACTACTTCAAAAGGAAACACAACCTAAGCATTTTGTACTCATTTTGTAAGTCTCACACCATCTATCTATACAGTGTGGCAAAAAAGTCCCGAGATAGTCAAGTATTAAAAAATACTAGCGATAGAGCTTCACAACTTGGATCAGAGTTACTGGACATAAAAACCATTAAGAATCAAGAATCAAGAATTTATTGCAATAAATTACAAAAAGAACATTTTGTATAGTTGAGGTCATGAGAGTAACTTAGACTAAGAAGTCTCAGTAATCTGCAAGGATAAAATGTCCAGTGGTTAGCATATCAATTACAATCATTATAAGTAATCATTATAAAACATTATTGAGTGTTACGCTGCCTCCTCAGGGAGACGGCTCTCTGGGAGTCAGAAGAAAATCCTTAATGTAAACTGTTGATATGCACATTAAATTGACATGACGTGCATTCGGAAAAAAAATAGTGTAATATTTTAGGTGTAAAATTATATTTATAATAAATAAGGTAATTTTCAAGTGTTGTGCATATCAGCCTATGCTTATAGCATTTAAGATTTTCTTCCAACTGCTTGTGGGCTGTCCCCCTTAGGAGGTAGCGTATCACTGAATAATGTGTTAAAATGATTTTCATGCCCAGTAACTATGCGCCAAGTTTTGTAACACTGTAATTATAATTTTTTTTATATTTTACCATCGCAGGACTTTTTGCACCCTGTGTATTAGATTAATAAAGAACAACATTTCCTTTAACTAGGTTATTCTTTCTACTTTACCCTTTTAGTTTCTGATCCTATCACAATGCTCACAACAGAACCTACACCATACACAGTTTTGACAGCGCTCACACAACCTCTTTTATCGTATAAACAATCCAATGGGTGGCCTATTAAAAAAACAATCTTTTACTCAGTGTTTACACACTTCAAGAACTATCCTAGCCTGCTAGGTCTGGCCGAAGGTAATTAACCTTGCTACCCTCCATACACTGATAACCTCTGGACTGAAAACTAAACTAACCTCTTTCCTAGAGCGCAAGGCACAGTCCTCCAGAGTCTCGGCAGCTTCGTATTTACCCTGTCGTCTGTAGAGAGCTCCAAGGTTCTTCAGTGTTGTGGTCACTGTAGGGGAGTCAACCTGTGGACGATCACTCGTAAATTATATTCATTCTATAGTTTTTTTCCTAGGATGCTAGGCACTAGCCCAGGATAGTTTTTCACATTACTTCAGGTTAGACCTAAAGTAAAGTAAAGTATAAAATTTATTGGTGATCTGGCAGGTTTTGAACCTGGGAACTACAAGACCAAAGTCGTGTGCTATATTACTAGACCAGCTCGACTAGACATAAAAAAATCATGTCAATCATTTATTTATTGCAAACCAAACAATGTTTGTATTTTTTAGGAAATTTCTCAAAGACTGCTATATGTACGACATTGAAAACACCTCCTGAAGACAGCTATTGGTAAATTAATCCAAACCTAAACTAGGAGGAGGCTGCCACACTGCAAGTAGACTGTTGGATTTTGATCTTTGGGAATTGAACTGGTAATAATATTGGCACACGTTTTGGATGGATTATTGCAACATAATCTCAAGCCGGGGTTACCCGATGCCAGTAGGTGGCACGATTGCCATTTGCCTTAACAACTGCCCACACAATTGCCCTGAAAATTTGTTGTCTCCGGGAGTAGACTGAGAACAACTGGCCTCCGAAAATCCCACAATAATGTGATGAGAATTAGCAAAGAGAACTGTCTCACCAACTGGCATCGTGTAAGCCAGGCTTAAACGTTGGCCAGTATGTTAACTAGTTAATTGTATGATCATCTCCTAGAGACCAATATTTGAAAATCCAAACTTAGCAGTAGAATCTTTCAATCTTACGGGAACTTTGAAAAAAGATAAAGATTTATCAATAAATATTCAATTTGAAAATCTAAAATTGTGATAAAAAAATATTGGAAAGGCTTTCTATTAGAAAACATAGAAACTGTTATAAATTACTGACTCAAAGTCTCAAAATGATAGAAAGAAAAAAAGAATGCTTAGGCAATAGATTGATGAAAGACATCTGTTCGAACCACAATCCCATTCCCTGTCCAAAACTTTACTCTACTTGGAATCTGAGGCAGACTTTAGATGCTACACTTGATCAACTGGCATCATATATAAACCCGGCTTTAAGGATTTATGATGAACGTGCCAACTTTATAACCAAAACTTACATGACAACCTATTGCAAATAATAGCATCTGTTGTGTCCCATCATCTATTGAAAAATCAAAAACTAAGGGAGACTAGCTTAAGCTTGGTTTACACAGTGCGGGTTTGTGAGACAGTTGTCTTCACCAATTGTCATCACGTGATGGTGGCCAGTTGTCCTCAATCTACTCACGGCCAAAGCCAATAATTTCATGCCAGTGAGTTGTTTTCTGACATGTTTCTCATACTGGCACCGTGTAAACCCAGCTTTACTCTGAGAAACGCTCATTCAAGCATATTCTAGTTGAACAACAATAGAGCTACTAAGTTACCTTGGCTGCCTTGTGCCATCCGCCGTACTCCCCGTAAGGTGCGTTCTCCTTGTTGCGGTGTTTGTTCTCCTCTCTCTCCTCGGCCACTTGCCAGATCGGCTTGTTGTCTCCTGTAACACGTCGGGACGCGTCAACGCTTGCACAACCGACTCTGACACTCAGTGGCAACCATTCAATATCTTTAGTAACTACAGTACTTAATTGTTCACTTTAAAGCTATATTTAAAAAAGCTAAATGGCTCCATTAGGATTTCTCGTGAAAAGGGATGAGTTAAGCTTAAACGAATTATTAGTTAAAAAATATATATTTGAGAGTGATGGAGTAGGTACATGTTTAATTTATAAAACACATTCAAATCTGATCGTTAGTTTACAATGTATTAACTAGTCTTGAGGTTAAGTTTTGATGTTATGTGGTGTTGAATATTGGCTACTATTGTGTTTGAAAATGTATGATTCAATCAAAGTAGGTATGAGAAAAGTAGAAAGTGTACTTGCCTACGCCACTTTTCATTCGAGTTTGAAAAAAATAGTCTTCAATAACTTAAATTTAGTTTAAGTGTGCGATAAACTTTACAAAATAAAATAAGAAAGTAACTGGTCTAATTTGTCAAGATGTTACAATTGTACTTTGTTGTAGCCCTTAGAAAAAAGATCATGTTTACCATGTCATAAAATAAAATGTTTCTAAAGTATATTTATATAATCATGTGTAGTTATTGGAGGTGTATTTGAAAAAGAAAGAAATTCAACTAAACAAGTAAAAACTACCATTCACAATCACAACATAAATAACAGAAATTAAATTAAACCAAAACACAAAACGGTAAATTATAAATCAAACTTTTGCCACTGAATGTTTCTCCAGAGTCAAAAGTTGCACAATATTTTCTAGTCCAAAATAAAAGAGTCTTAAATAATAAACAAACACATGCATACAAAGTAAAAACAAAAGTATATTAGCAAATATAATATACCTACCCCACCAAATCAATATGTAAACTAGATAAAATTACAGGGTTGCTTTAACAAGAAACCATGACACTACAATAAGCTTACAATTTGGAAAATGGTGTATCAAATCTTTTCACTCCATACATTTATTTCAAAGTGATTTTAAACATTATGAAAAGAATAATGAACTAAAAGGCTTGACATTAAACATTTTCAATATGAAATTAAATGATCATGATATCACTTGCTGATTATTTCATTACCAAACTTTGTTCATTTGTTTAGGTCCTACCATGTTTTTCTGGGGTAGACTCAACTTTTAACATAACATGAAAATTCGGAACCAGCAAAATAAACAAATTTACAACTGGAAAATACATTTTTAATTATAGGTCGGCCGCTTAGAAAACGACCTCCTCCAGCATTGGTTTAGCATTAGTGCGCAGGTCGTTTTCTAAGCGGCCGAACTATAGTAGCATTCTGTGTAAAATATTTAACTCATAACAAAATAAGGCAGGCCTATCTAATATGTTAAAAATACTTTCTAACCTTTATGTGTTGCTTATTTTATCTTTGATAAAAACATAACCATAACAAATTATAATTGCTAGAATTATGTGAAACCAAATCAAATAGATTTCTAAACCAATTCAAGGGTACATTTTAAGTAATGAAAAATAAAATAAATAGTTTAATTATTTGCCTTACATGATTTAAATAAACAAAACAAAATTCTGAAGTAAAAATGTCACAACAATATAAATCTGAAAATATTATTCATACATCATTTACAATAGAAAACTGGTCAAATATATTTAAATTATGATTGTATCTTTACATCTTTATTAGTCAAAAGACTAGTTAATTATTTTGAAGAGTAAATATCCTCAGTTTGAAAATTTTGAATGAAATTGAAAGTATTAATTTAACACTGGACTATAGGAGAAAAACAACACAAATTAAAGTGGTAACTATTTAATAAGGCAAATAGAGGCTTAAGTACTTGCCTGGACAAAACAGGCACAAGCAAGCAAATAAATGCAGCAAACAGTACATTGAGAATTGACATTACTATGAAAGAAAGAATTTCAACTTTAAAAAGTGACTCGGAGGTTGAAAATATAAACTGTGGTGTTGGCAACAATTAATGAAGTAATAGCGGACTTGAGGTTTCAACTATATTAAACTCGCAAATAAGAATGAGAAAAAATCATGAACTATCATAACACTTCTTAAAGGGGCTACGTTTAAAAAATGGCCAATAAATATTTTATCTTTAAACTTTTACATAAAACAAGGCATTTGTATTAAGCAATAAAATTTCATAACCCAAAAATCAATAATTAAAATATTTAAATTTTCTGCTGAAATTCTTCCTCCCGTAAACTGACAAGACTACAAATTGCCAAACTAAATATAAACATTAATACACAACGTTATAAACAAAGCGACAACAAAGTACACATAAAGTGTAGGTAGTTACAGTTCACAAATAAACAAGCCTAGGAACAAAACATAGTAAACTGAGCTAAACAAATACAAAACGTAAATGATAAGTTACAATACAAAAATAGCCAACTTTCTCGTTTTTCAAATAAAAAAATATATACATAGTAACACAGTTTGATGGAAATAGTGAAATAGTCTACCCAAAGAAAAGTCTTTGGCATTGATCACTTTTTTGTTTATCACAAGACCAGGAAAAAAAGGTCTACTAAAATACCGGGTTGTGACAAAGTAAATTTTGTAAAACAAATTTGTGTTCTTATGCTTTCAGTAACAGAATAATTTTGTATATGTGGCCTACCCACATTAAATCATGATAAAACATATTTTCAAGTACAAGAATATTTGATTGATAAACATTTTTAACTTGTGAGAACATAAAAAAATTGTAATCAGAAAATCCTAGAAAAGATTTACTTTGTATGGAGTTAACTTACTACAGGTAGCTTTCAAAATATAAAAATATTAAATACATCTTCTACAATAATAAATACACTCTAAATGACTAAAATTGCAATGCCCAAAAAGCGAGTGAACCCTAACCTTAACACAACCAACATCACAAAACCATCATGGTTTCTCTTGTATATCATAACGAAAAGAGGGATTTAGTTGAAACTAAACAACTCAAGTCTCATAGAAACAGGGGTTTCAAAGTATAAACAAGAATGAGGTATCAATTTACACACTATGTATTACATTATTGAAATCCATTCTAAGATGTTGTGTTGATTAATTATTTAAAAACAAAAATAAAGAGATGCAGGTTTTAACTTAAAAGAAAAATGTATTTTAAATTTGATTTTTTACACTATAAAACCCCCGATAATATAGTTAATAGAAGGCAACAATGGTTTATTACTCTTTTATTTCATAAATAAAAAAAACTTGGAGATACAACCATTTAAATGAAAATTAACTATTACTTTTAAGTATATAACTACACCCGTGATGTAATACAAATAAAAATAAGAATCTTTCATTAGACTAAATCACAACAATAATAGTATACAACCTAAGTCATAAAGAAATTTATATAATTTTATAAAAAACATATTGGAACACTATGTTCAGTAAAAGATTTAAAAATTTGACATGACGAGATGACTTTATTTTACACATTAAATTGTTTTAAATGAAAATGGAATGGTTCCAATCACATTCTGTAAAATAATTTTTGTACTGATAAACTAGATTCTAAAACAAGTAAAATGAATTCAGGGTGTCCACAAAACGACTCCTCAAAATTCCCGTATTTTCTTGCTAGTACTTAAAAATTCCCCAAAGACACCCTGATGTTCTTCACATTATGAAAAACACAAATAAAAAAAAACCCCTTACAAAAATATCCTAGACAAAACAAGATTCTACAAAACAAACAAAACAATAAACTAAAAAAAAAAAAAACATCAAGCCACAAAATTACAGTCTCATTGCAGTCACTTCACAACAGCAGACATCACAAGTTATTTGGTGGTGGTAGGATGAGATTCTAGAAGATTGTCCTTGTACTTTAAGTTCTTACTTTAATACTCTGAGGATGGAATGTAAATTTGCCCAAATATCTTATAAGTCTATGTCTCATAGTATTATATATTTTAGTTAAAAATTGACAGTTGACAGTTATTGATTTAGTTACATTGATTTTGGATTTGGAAATAGTTTTTCTTTTTTCATATACCTGCAAAACATTTTCACCAAAGAAATTATCTGGATAGGATTTTATTCATCACTCAATAAAAAAAATGTAGATACTGTAAAATCCTACAATTTTGGCACCTGATGATGTGGCAGTCCAGTTTTCTCAACAGGCTGGCAAAGGATACATACTTAAACTAAACCTCCCCACTGTTTTTACAGCTCTGCGAGCGAGCCTGTGACAATATATAGAACTCAACAGAGTTAATAGTTAAAGAGTCCTGCCTCTGTCACTTGGACCTAGTACTACTTGCGGACATTGAGTCACGGTCTGTAAGTCACGCATGTTTGATGAAACGACCGGCTGGTCAGTCAGTCAGTCACCACCATATCCATGAGAATTTAATGTGAGGCAAGTCATGCACTTTTCTAAACAAGTTGAATTTATGTGATTCAAAGTTATGATAGTGTATATAGTATTTATGGATGTGGAATAAAAGGGAAGTGGACTCTACAGTAGGAGTAGACTCCCAATTAAATACAAGTGAACTAACCAGTATTGCAAAATAAAAAAGAGTTGCTGTTGTTTATTTTACTGACCATTGATGAGTCACATCCTTCCCAACAGCGCAATAGGTTTGACAAGTTAAATTTTGTGTGTGTGTCTTTATTTTTGTTTAATAGGCCTTTTCATATGTTCTTAAATAATAATGGTTAAAAAAATTAAGTGTGCAGAACCTAGTTAAAAGGTATGTACACTTAATTTAAAATTCTTTATTATTACCTTAACCTGTATTAAATCTGAACAATACATTGAGGTCAACGTTGTTATTCCCTACAAATTTTAGGTTAGGTTTGAGTTATCCACAATTATTTCTATCATCCATGATCATTCACTCATTATCGTGAATTAATCGGGAGTCTACTGCATTATGTTTCAGATTCAAATTTTATTAAAAGTTTCCTAAAAACAAAAACCCGAAATATGTCAAAATTGGCACCCTTCCTGTCCACATTACGCAAAATTTGTGGGGACACCACTTATGTGAGATGGTTGAACCCTCTCCACTTCTAACGGTAGTCTAAATTACCAGTCCAGGTAAATTAATTCTAGAATGTCCAAGAAGTCAAAAGTTTTGCAGACATAATAAAAAAGAAAAAACACCAACTGAATTGTAATACAAATTGTCCGTGAGAAAAATTAGCTTTATATCAACCGTAGGACAACAGAGCATTATTATTCTAGACTCCAAGCACCGTCACATTCCACCCTCCACATTGCAGGCTACAGCACAGTGGTGGTCCACTTACCGTCGATAGTGCCGAACTCCCGCTCGTGCGCCCGCGTCAGGATCTGCTTGTAAAGTATCTCTGCCTCTTTGTACTTCCCCTGCTTGAGGTAGCACGAGGCGAGGTTGTTCTTCGTCTTGGCCACATTTGGGTCGTCCGGCCCCAGTTTGGACTCGTAGATTTCTAACGCTCTCTGGTAGTACCGCTCCACTTCCTCGTATTTTCCCTGTGGAAGTCGTTGGATTTTAGTAATGAATAGTGAGTTTGCAGTTTGCACACAGTCTCACGTATTAAGGGTTCTTACAGTTTATCTGTTTCATTACATTTTGCTGTGTTCAGTACTCACTACTCAGTAGTTGGCCTAACCAACTAAACAATTGCTTGATAATTTTAAAGTGTTGTTATTCACAAAATATTATGAATATGAAAAATAAAGAATTAATAACTGGTGGTGATGATTTTGAATACTAGTTATTATCCAACTGATGAACAAATTGTGCATAATGTAGTAAAACAGTATGAACTGAAGATAAAAGAAAATAAGATGACTAAATTTATTAATTACATAATATTAATAAGAATGAATCAATAAATTATCATTTTTCAAATAGACTAGTTAATCCATCCAGAACCTCTAACCCGTGGTAGGATATGATGGGAGTTACTGTACCTGAGGATTACTTTATGGAGGATCTTAAAGGACTGTTGAAGGACATGCAGGGTACTTTAGACTGGTATACAAACTACTTATCTTAATGTCACTTGCCTGGTTTTGGCAGAGCAGTGCGAGGTTGTTCAGTTGTTTGGCCACATCTGGATGATCCTTGCCCAACACCTTCTCCCTGATCTCCAACGCTCTCTTGCACAGTGGTTCTGCCTCCTTGTACTTGCCCCGCTTTCCATACAGCACCGCCAGGTTGTTCAAGGTAGCTGCCACCTGCCCCACCACACATGTAAGTTTGCAACTTTTGTAGATAATGTAAATTCATTGTAAAAGCCTATGGAAAGCCAGTATGTTAAGATAACAGAGTGCCAACTGAAGGTTTGAAGATCGACATTAAGAATCTCTATCAATAGTTGTTTTGGGTGTATTGAAATCTTAGCGGTTAATATCTTTGCACTGAAAGAGGGAAGGGTATCAATTCCCAGCATATCTTCAAACATTTGAGGCATTTGAATTGCTTTCCCTCAAAAGTGTTTGTGATTTCGAATAAATAAATTCTACTAGCACACTCTAAAAAAAAAATATTCAATATTCACACTCACCAATATATTCACAAATTTTTAACAAGAGTTAGATGGAAATTCTAAAAAAATAGGTAAAAGTAACAATGTCACAAACAATTTATTGTGTATCGCAAATACCCCACCTATAACATTAACTTTTAATAAGAAGGAGGACTTCTCATGAGATGCACACTAGACTCGGAGACTGGATTTGAACCCTCGATCCACTGTGTTCTATCATGGCCAAAAAGATAAGTATTAGATCGCCCGACCTTTGAATACACCTCATCTAATGGTCTACTAGGGTGCACTAACTATGTAGCAAAACATGTAAGGTATGGGTTCCAGCCACTATTATTCAGTTATTTTTACTAAAAGTAGGTTAATTTTTGTTAGTTAGGCCTTGGCCTACATTTGATGACTGATATATCAGGCTTTGGGGTAAACTAAGCAGCGGGGAAAATATATTTCAACTTAAGCTATATCCAGGAAAGTACAGTTATGTTTGGGTTTTATGTCTGCGATTTAGGATTTAAGTGTATCCATGTTTTTTACAGTAGTTTTTTAACACTATTGCTTATACTGCTTTAATGTAGGCGTGCATAACTCACTGCAGGATGATTTTCACCCAGAGTCTTCTCTCTTATTGCGAGGGCGTCATTTAACAAGTTGGCAGCTTCTTTGTACTTGTTCTGGTCCCTGAAATAAAAGTCACAATTTTGATTGTGTGTGCGTTAATTTTAATTTACTACAATATTTAAACATGAATCATATCTTTGCAATACATAACTGCACTAAAGTTAGATCTTGAATCAAATTAACTCTCACATTAGGGCCCTTTCACACGAGGCCACTGGAGGCTTTGACTACTGGCTGCCACTGGTTACCGTTCGGGCAACTGCAGTTGATGGTACAGGCAACTGACAAGCCACTCCACCAATAGCCACCGTACAACTAGTTGAGAAAATGCTTGTTATAACGCTTTGTCACAATTTTTGTTTTTCTATTTTATTTTATTGACATATTTCTCCTTTGTACTATTTCAAATCGCCGGGGTGTAACGGGTCAAATGTGTAGGGGGTAAAATAACGGCGAAACCACGAAACTTAAACAGCTGAATGTAAGCTGTTGTTGTGCCCTAGTCGCGACGCTAAACTGACATCGCACCTAACCTCCAATTCCAAGACAGCAGACGACGTTGGTGTCAGTTTGGTTGTTTGGTTGTTCGACTGCGTCTGAGGGCGGGCTACGGGAGAGAATAAGAGCAGCTGATCCACCTTGTGAGCGAGGCAGCTATAAAGCATGTTAAAGCGGTCATACGCCTGCCTTTGCTGACACGGGACTCAGCTGACTCTGTTTGTGCTGACCAATCAGGAAGCGTTTTAACTTTCGTCTCGATTCTGAGACGAAGGTGAAGGAAGAAGAAGAATTGTGGAGGAGAATTGTCATTCGTAATCCTGGCTTTTCGTAAGTTTGTTTCGCTTTTGGTTCTCTCTCGAAAATTCGTGCAAGTTAAAGTTCGTATCGCAAGCTCTGAAAGCTTAAGTTCGTGTGTATTGTTTTGTAGTGAATATTTTGATATAATTTCGTCATCGGGTAAGTTTTGTAACTAACTTACAGATTATTGTATATTACTTGACCAGTTTTCGTGTACGAAACTTGGTTGAACTTGAAGGCTAGGCCTGATTCGCAGACCTAGTCATACGCCTTAACCAACAATTTGAGTAAAGTACTGCGGTTGGTGAAATATATTTTCAATAACGTTTCATAATCCATATTTGGGACTTACTTTTTAATTCTTAAAACCCTTTGTAAAGTTCCCAAACGTCCCAAAGTTTGTCCCAGCAGACAGGTTTCTACTGGATAATTTCTGTCGAAGTTGGTTTAAGTTGAACACGTGAGGAAGTTAAAGTTTTAGTTTTTCGTTATCAGCTCCAGGAGCAGTTTTATTTTTAGTTTCAGTTTTTCTCTCGTTTCGTGTCTCACTTGTGCAATTTAAGCCAACTTGTTTTCTTGTTTTAGTAAATTTGGACTCTGTGGGAGTTCGGCTAGGTTAGGCCTATCTTGTACTAACCTTGTTTGTTACAGGTTGACGATTTAACTCCGTAGGTAAGCGGAGTGACTATTTAGCTTACTTGTTGATTCGTTGAGTTAGCTATTAGTGTGTCCTTTAGATATTTGCCCACAGAGTCAAGTCAAAATTATTTATTTCCCCACAAGCCTAGGCTAGAGTGGTGATTTCTAGTTGGGTGTTTAGTAACCCGTAACGTTCGTCTCGAGCTCTGACAACCAGGGCTATCAAATTTAGGCTATCCGAATCACTATCGACTCCTGGGAAATTCCCCGCGACCAGACTAGGGCGAATCCTGGGATCTTCGTTTTATTACCGGTGGCGTAATTTCCCACTTGTCGTCCGCCAGGAAAATTACGTCACAGGGTACTTAACCCCTTAAACTAGATCCTCAGTATTAATTTTGTATTCTATTATTTTGTTTAGTCTTTTATTATGTTCTTCTTCTTTTGCTGCAACGTACCCTCTTTATTTTTATTTTGCTCAAACACAAACAAAACAGTTCAACACAAAATCTTCAACTAGCACATGTGTATCTATTTCTGCACGTGAACTGACTGTCAACTGCAAAATAATTTATGCGTGCGGTTCCGCGGTGACGGCTACTAATGGCTTTTTCTGAAGACTCCCATTTAATTCAATGCCCCATGACAAGTTGACGCCACTGCGGTTGCTGCTTGCAGTTACGCGAGGAGACACTGCTCGGCCATTGTGTCCTGACGGGCAACTGCAGTGGCCTCGTCTGAAAGCCCCCATTTAAAACAATGTTTACGCTGTGGCGGGCAACCAGTGACAGCCACCAGTGGCCTTGTGTGAAACGGCTCTTAGTGTGTGGTTAAATCCTCTAGTTGCTAACTACCATTTTCAACAAAGATCCTAAATAACATTTTGCAAACATGTAGATTACAGTTAACGACTTTAGTAATTATGGTTTGGTACTATTTCAGTTGCTTTAACATTGATTTTGATCTCTACTAACTCAATGCAAGAAGATGTCATCCGGTAATGCAAATACAGAACTAACAAAAATGATTGACTACTTATCGTTGTCTGGAAATAGCTCTATTTGTAGGGCAGTGTGAATACTACTGAAGTAAGTGTCAAAAGGGCATTATTAGGTATCAGGCCATTTTCTTGACTCTGCTAGACTTAGCTGATTACTCTGTCAAACAGACTTGAAATCTACACCTGCAAGGTTAACTTTCTCCAAACCTTTATATTTGGCAGCTTTTGGGCAAAGTATAAAAATTGTGCCTTTATGTAAGATCTTTATATATTTACAAGTTAATTACCTGTAGACCAACGCCAGTATGTTCAGCATGGTGGCCACATCGGGATGGTCATGACCACTGGTCTTCTCCAGGTCTTCTAGTGCTTGTTTGCACAGAGGCACAGCCACCTCGTAGCGGCCTTGGCTGGCGTATTGTATCACCAGGTTGTGTAGTGTCCGCAACCTGGCAGGGATCTCGTAGCCGGCGTTCACCTGCTGGGCAAACTGCGATGGCGGTGTCGGTGACATGTCTACAACACAGGCTCAGTATTACAGGTCAGGCGATAACTATTTGGAGTGGATGTAATAGAAAACATGTGAGTGATGCATTAGAAGTAGATTGTCCCAACTCCTAAATGCATCACTCAAGTGTTATTTTGCTTAAAAATATTTCATGATTGTGTGATAGTTAAAATCTAGTTTTGTAGCTTTGTACAAACACTTTTTCAAGTAGTTTGTTCCAGATAATCCAGTAAACATGATTTCATTTCTCGTTGGCATTTGCAAAAACCGAAACATGATCTCAGCCTTAGGTTGAGCCACCATCTTGTGTAAACATGTCCATTGTCTTCATCTATCTTCAATTTGTTTAATTTTTTATTTCTTCAAGCATTTTAGTTTCTTGATTTTGACTACTACAGTTTTTATGTAGTTTTCCTCTTTGAGATTATCCATATCCAGATTTGGCAATTTATTTTTATTCCAAATAAAGGGTAAGTAAACACTAAGACAATCACAAGATAGTGCCTCGAGCAACATTAGGATCACATGTATGTCCAGTAAATGGCCGAAGCAATGGCAACAGATAATGGAAATGCTATCCATTGGAAAACCTACTAAAAACATGGAGAAAAGATTTTACAGAGCCAAAGAGGAATAAAGTAAAGCTTGAAGTGGGCGCAAAAGAACAATTTTTATGTGGATGGTTAAGCTTTAAGGAACATTGATTTGGGTTATTGCCTCATCAGAAGATTCATCCTAAATACAACAGAAATAACAAGAAATGTGTTTTATTTAATTAACAGAACACGAGGGAATAGCAGGATATTTTAAATCAACTAATAATAAATGGCATAATTTTTTGCTAAGGAAATTGGGAGAAATTACAATTTTATTGGATGTTGTGAATTATGTAGACATTATTTAATACATAACTAAGGGAATATTAAGTCTGGCATCTATACTTATTTAATACGCAAGCAGGATTTTTGTGACAATTACTCCTCTGAAACTACTGAACCGATTGACATGTTTTTGGTGTCATTGGAAAGAGCGTAACGTGAAGTTGTGCAGGAAACTTTCTTTTTAGGGAAATTATTAGAGAGTGAGGCTCTGAGGCCCTTTAAAGTTTTGTATTTCTCCATAAGATTAACATGGGAAAGAAAAATTGTTATGAATCTCCAGCTGTTGTCAGAAATTAAAAGTGAGAAGAAGAACATATGTTATTTGTAAGCAGTCAATAAGGTTGCTACAAACATTTACTGACACTAAACAACTAAAACACTAAAAAACAAGATCAGCTTTTGAAAAATGATAAGATATTTACAAGAGATATTGATTATATCGATCTGTTATGTACATCTTGGGTATTTCCATAATCTTTGAGTCAAATCTTTTAAAGTCATCAGAAATTATGACTGTTATTCGTTTTAAAATGACGTCTGTAATACTTAGCAATTGCTCGAATTCGAGCAACCGGTACACTAGTTAAAACTATTGCTGAGGTCAAAAGTAGTAGGGCAAACAAATAATTGTCGCTGAAAAGGTATTATAGATTTGTTGATTTAAGTCTCACAAACTGCAGTAGTCATATGGTTTGTGCACATGAGGGATAATAAAGAAAATTAATGGAAATTGATTGAAGTTTTACTAAACTAACTTAACTTCATGTCTTTTAGTCCAGTTCATTCACTTAACATATGAATATAATGTTTAAGGTGCAATTGTTTAGTCATACTTAAATGGTTAAAACTACACCTAAAACTTACTATTCCTTTCCTCAGCATCGTCATCAGGGAACAAATCTACGACAGGATCGTCAGCTTTGGGCTTGTCTTGTTTCAGTTCTGAAGATGATTCTTGATCCTGCAAAGATTCAGTTAGTTTTAGTTTACAATCAAAATATTTTTGTAAGAGAAGAGTCCAAATTCTGGTCTTGTCATCATCAAGATCGGCTACAGCAGAAAATTTGGTAACGTTAACCTACATCACAGTTAAGTGTAGTAATAAAATATTCACAAATTACGACAAAACATGCTGTTGTCAGCTGACAGAAGACGTTGGTTTGTTAACTTTTTACATCACAATGAAATGATTGGCATAAACACACGATTAGATGACAGAAAAACTCTTACCCACCTCTTACCTCATATAAAATGCTCAACGTCTCCATAAAAATAACCTTACACAATATGCGTATCAACCAGTACATGCGCAAAGGTGCATCTCGAATGGCCAAACCATTTTAAAGTAAAAGCAATCCATTTTTTGAAAGACATGTTTTTAGGCGAGGTTTATTATATTGATCAGCTTGTGCATAGCCACAGTGGTTAGGCGTTCGGCTCATGTACGCAAGAAAAATTAAGTTTTAATTCTTAGAAGAAGCGGGACGTTATCTTTGATGCCGCGAAACGTCGGAGTAAATCCAAGGAAGATTTTTTATGTGCGTGTATGTGTCTTCATTGTGTCTTCGTTGTGTTACATTTCGACAAGTCCTGGATTAACAAATTAAGGTGAGTAAAGCCCACAAGCTGATCAATATAAAAGCAATACAGTTTAAAATTAAATTTAACATCTTTCTTTTGTTTGTTGATGTATGTTGTTTTGGATTTTAGATTCACTACTATGTAATTAATTGTTTTCGTGATAAGTCTATCACCAGCAAAGATTCATGATTGTTTACCATGCAAAAAGAATGTTTACGGTGCAAATTTAATGTTTCCCATTAAGTTTTATATTGAAGCGACATAAACAAACAACATTTGTTATTGTTTCATCAAATGTTTCAATTCACAACAACCAAAACTGAACAATCAATGTAAATTTTAACTTTTAATAGAAGGCCTAGCAAAAAATGCCAATAGTTTTTAAATGTTCCTAACTGGATAAAAGAATTATTCCAATGTATAGTTTTATTAAACAAGTAACTAGTCTTTGTAAAAAAAAGAAAGAAAAAAAAACTTTCAAAACACAAGTGATTGTGGGTCATTTATTCAAAACCATATTTAAAATACTTGAACTTCCAAACATAAGTTGTCAAATAAAAAAAAAAATTACAGTGCACTTTTTAATGTACACTAACAAATAAATTAACATTCATGTGCTTCCAAAAAAACTTACTACTTTTAAAAAAACTCAGAAAATTTACATCGTATACTAAGTAGGTTTATTATGTAAAAAAAATTGTGTTGAAAATCACCTCAAAACTCCCGCCGCAGACGTTGTACTTTTGGTGTGGCATGGCTCGAGGTAAAAAGTCTGCACGCGGTAGTACCGTGGCGGTAGCGGCGGATGTCGGTGTGGCATAACCTTTACGGTAAATAAAAAAAAAACTTTGGATACTTTTAGAAGTATTGTGGGTTTTTGGGAAATCCCAACTGGAATACTGGGATCCTTCCAATAAGATATCTGGGTTCCGTAGACAGTAATCAAACGTAACATGTAAACCTCAAAACTCTATCTATATTTTACAATAAGAGTCTATTTTAGTCAATACTACTCACCGTCAAGTCCTGGTCATATTGTCGCACAGAGGCCATAAACTCAAGGTGTTTCTTGTCCTCCTCGAGCTGCGCGACTTGTTGCTCCGAGGCTTGGAGTTTCTGCTGTGTGTTGGCCAACTCGTCCCGCAGCCACGCGTTCTCCTGACAGAGCCGTCGCACCTGCGTACGCAGCTTCTGCTTCTCTGCCTCCACCATCTGCAGGTGGGAGGCCAACGCCATCATCACCTGAAAACAAATCCGATTTTGAGTAATTGAAAGCTTTTCTTTTAAGACAGCGATATTACCTAGGTGAGTAAGAGTAAAAGTTGAGTGTAGAATTGAAGTGAGATTGTCTAGTTTTGTTATTGAGACCTGTTGTTTTTTTAGCCATGACCATTAATTAAAAACAATGGTTAAGGGCAGCTAAGTGTAGTTTTGGATCACCAAAATTGTCTGGCTTTACCCAGGATGATAACAGTTATTAATTGTATAAAAATAATTTCTTTCTTGATTTTACTAACCTAACGCTGTTAATATCATTTGAGGCAGACAGTTCGACAATGTTGTGTTAATTTCAATGGGCAATGAATCTATACCATGTTTATTTAATAGTATTTGAAAAATATCACATTATACAATTAAATATACCACCATTGCTACAGTGATTAAATTTTAGACATAAACACAAAAATATTGGTAAAATTGATTCATGTTTAACATCATGCACAAGTACCATACATTTTAGGAAGTATACCTAAATCTTCCCTGTCCACAACACGATTATATTTCTTAACGAGCCTATAAAACAATTTATCTAACAGATAATGCAATGGGACTCAGATTCCGTAAAATATCAAACAGGTGTAAACTCATTTGACAAAAAAATGTTTTGAGAACCTTTTAAGTACTTTTGTGGGAATAACAAGTTTGAGAACATTTCACTACTCTCTGTTCATGTTACTTCACTCAGGTCATAACTCCTTCTCTATTCATCTGAGAGTTTTGAAACATCAACAAGACTAAAAGGAAACTAGGGCATGTTGGTAGGCCTGAGTTCACAGTGGAGCATCAAAGCAGTCACTCACTGAGATAAGATCAATGCAATCTGCCCTCACTGGCCGGTGTATTACCTCTGGTGAATAAACACGAGAGTTCACTCCAACCGACATTGGTAGCCTACCACGCTACAACATCCATCATTAGTTGATTGGTACCACTGATACGATATCCATCATCAACAGATTGGTACCACTGCCACGATATCCATCATTAACAGAATGGTACCACTGCCATGATATCCATCATTAACAGAATGGTACCACTGCCACGATATCCATCTTTAACAGAATGGTACCACTGCCACGATATCCATCATTAACAGATTGGTACAACTGCTACAATATGCAGCATTAATTGATTAGTAATACTAATACAGTACAGTAATTGCAATGTAGTTTTGATTATAAAACATTCTTCTTCAATGATTTGATTCTGGTTATTAATTTCAGCCAATATCAAAGGTTTTAAGATTTTAGTGAATTTTCCTGTAGGGAAGTAGCAACGAGTAGGTTTTAGGTAACTTTTAATAAGTGGCCAGATTTTAATGTAATTAGGCATGAATCTGTAGGGCGGGATAAACTTGAATGAGTTCACAAACCAGCAAGATCGGGTCATAAGAACAAGGTGTGTTGATGGGTTTAAAAATAATTAGAGAGAAAAAAACAATTTTGTAAGTTGAGGCATTGTTTTACAATAAATGGTTACAGAGAAAATTACAAAAAACTGTAAATTTAAAATTCCCATGTTAATGTTATTTTGAACAAGAAAACTGTTCTTGTTCATGGATCTATTTTGATCAAATTTGGCAAATTTATTGTTTTGCAATATACTATTACATTTGACAAAAAAATGTTTAACCCTTCCTGTTGGAGCAATTCAATTTACTGTTATTCAAATAGGTAATAAATATAACTCATTAGTGGGAATATTCCCAATCAGAGAAATTGAAAATTGCTTTGACTGCAGGTTTGCTGCAGTGGGGGTATTTTGAAACAGTGCTTCAAAAATGCTGACTTTACAATAGGCACTTCTACACCCTGCCTGAGGCAGTGGTCTTGATGAATCCAGGCCAATGTCATGCATCAGTGGTCCTCAATTACACAATTACAATGTAATTTCCTGTTCAAAATTATCACGGTGCAAGGAGGCTGTTTCTTTTAGGCCTAGCTGAAGATTCTGCACTCCAAAAACATGTTGAGTATTCCTATAATTTTGATGAGGAGGTTACTACTTTAATGTGATAATAGTGCAAATAAAACTTAGTTGGTTTATGTATGACAAATACTCGACTATTGGGTCGGATATAATTAGAGGGTCCAATAAAAATCCATCACCACTTACCATCTTTAATATTTATTTACCGTCCTGTTAGTTAACAGTATAAGAGTAAATCTATGTTTTGAGTGTTATTAGACAAATTTTAATTTACTTCTTAAATAGAATAATCTGTCGACTAAGACCCCAATTATCAAACTTTTAATATACGGTCCTGACTAATGAAACAGCTGATCTTAGCCAGTAAATAAGCTACACAAAGCATCTTACTGTAACTCTCGACATACCCTGCGACCTGCGATCATATTCAGCCTAAAATATAAACAAAGTACATGACTGTCAATAACGTGATTAGGTGTAAACGCACCTGTGACTATATAGATGGAAACAGGATTTAACTAAGCATAGCTATTTGAAAGACTATAGTGCAACAATAAACTTAGGTAACTGTATTGCTGGGATGGGAAAATCTTCTGCAATAATCGTAGAATTGTTTGAATCTCTTGAAATGGTTTGAGAACCAAGCATGAAAAGAAATACACAATCACTAGGTGCTACAATGAGATCATGTGATTGTTTTAACTCTTCTGATCTGATAACTAACAAAACAGGACAAAGAGTTACCTCATATCTCCAACTAGGGAAAAACATAGTTTCATCATATCAATTTAACTTTCATTGAAATGTTTATTAAAAACTAGACAATCAGTATGTGCATTAGTTAAATACATATTGAGTTCAATATGCTTGCAAGGGAACAAAATGTCCTACAACCTTCCAAGAGAGGATCTAATGTCTCAGTTAACGGAGTCTGAGTCTTATGGGACTGGGTAATGTGGTTATTTAGATTCACTTCATTCTACAACTAGGTACATTACAATAACGTTTTACTCTCGTAGTTTGCTTAGGTTACATATTACACAGTAAAATGCGGTATTGGATATACAATACTTTTTGGTAAATGGACTAGCTGTAATAAGTTTTATGTAAAAGTAGGTAGTTTTTTAAAGGTTTTTGAAAATAAATTATTTGAATACATATTATAGTATTGGATTTTACATAAGTATAGTCCAATTCATTTGGCTCCACAACAACTAAAATTAATAATTTTTTATTCCAAAATTGTCCAAATTTTCACGCAAGGTTGAAATGATAACTTTTTCTTATCCAACTAGTAGTCTAGTACCGTATTACATAGATTAAGCTGATTTAGCTAATATGATCTTAAAACAAAACAAATCATCGTTTTCTTTTCTATTCTAAAATAGGGGGCTAAATAAACAGCAAGATACCATAGAAAGACATTCTTTAACTATTCTACTATAAATAAAACAAAACCTTTGAATAAAACACATTAAACACCACTGTCGGATGTGTAGGACAAACCTGACAAATAACACAGGAGAATGTGATGCCTGCCATGTTGTGACATTTGACAAGCACAAGAGTAACAAGTATTTACACTAATGTTCTGTCACAAACAATGTCTATTAAAATTAAATTTCACTAAATGTATTAGTATTGACCTCGATATTTAATTTTACTTTTTTGAAACTGCCGATTTGTTCAAAATTAATCCAATTTCAATTCCAGTTTGCAAGACACCTTCTATATGTCAACCTATCAAACATGAAGTGTAAGTTTCTTGAATAAGAACTATGTATATCCGTTTTATAGATCTCCACAAAAGTTCAATAATGTTACGCACTACTGCATTTTGCAACTAGCTTCATCCATACATTTCCCAAGGTGAAACTTACACCATATGGTTTGGATGATATTGACCAACCCCAGGCTGTGGTAAACCACTGTCATTAGAGCCTCAAATAAATATTGAGAACTAGTTTGAGGGAGAAACTTTCACTAAATCTTTCAACAATATTATCTTTGATAGCTACTAGTATTACTCAACCCCTCAAAACTAAAAATAAATTATTTACAGAATAGCATTTTCAATGCAAAGGGGTTTTATTCATATTTCCTACTACTACAACATGTAGTCTGTGCCTTTGCCATCAGATGCCACACAGCTTAGTGTGATGCAAGTTCAGAGTAGCCAATCACAAATGAGTCACCAGTTCTCTAGAAACATCACGCTGACTTTGCTACTCAATTGTATGGGAGCATGCACAAGCATGGCTGACTCGGTATTTAGTCTACCTCCGAGGCTTATCTACAAGGTGACAAAAAAGTCTTGGTACACTTAAATATTTTTAAGACTAATTTAGTTCTACAAAACTTGTCAAAATCTTTTTAACACATAGTTCAGAAATATGCTTGTCGCTTCCTACTCAGGGGGACACGGCCCAGTAGGTAATTACCCTTCTAGGAGTCAGACAAAAATCTTAACTTTTAAGAACGTAAGCAAAGGGTGAAATGCACATAAAATAAAAGGTCTTTACAATAATGACATATGACAGATGGGTCCAGTACATTGAACTGTCAAAAAGCTACTTCATTTGATTTTGGTTTTGTAGTTCGGGTTTGTGGCATTTTGTTCTGCTCATAAAGATATTTAACTTAACCAGCGACCTTCCACAAACGTTATATCCCTTAACTACTCAGCTTACATGAAAAAAAAACATGCTTTGAATTAAACTTGATTCATAATCATTAGGGAACCAATTTATTTTCTTGTAAAAGGATTTTCATCACAGTTTCAACAAATAAAAAAAAACATTATTTGTAAAACCTAATCTAAAATAAAAATACAACAAGGGTGCCAAGAAAGAGCTTCAATATATTAGCTAAGGGACAAAGAAAAGTAAAACAGTAATTGCAATTTATTATTAAATTGCAATTATTGCAATTCAATTGGTAAAAAGAGTTTAAGGTTTCTTATTGAATGACAGTTCCTTGATTGTAAGTGAAGTAATAGAAAACTATTGCGAATTGTGAAAAAGGAAGTTCCATTAGTGGCGAGGAGAAGCCCATTCAAGGAAAAGCAATTATACTGAGCAATATCTGAGTAGGCAGGAAAAGTTCTATGGCGTCCAAATGTGTGAATGAATATCATATCTCAGGCAACATCTTTCAGTGATTTACTAAACAAATTACTTTAATTTGTTTGTACTTTTCTTTAAATAATGTTAAAAGTAAATATTTTCCCCATCAATATTCCCAAGGCAGAAAGAGTTGTGTGATAAGTAAATTTTTATGTGAGTTTTAATGAGCAACATTTTAATCTTTTAACTTTAGGTTAGGATAAAAAAGTATGAATTTACATATTATAACTGCAAATGTAATGACAAAATTATACAAACAATTTAAGACATTTAATTCAAATCAAATCAAATCAAATAATCTTTATTCATTTTTTTGTATTTACATGAATACATTGAATAGAGTCACATTTCTTATAACTAATATCCTTAAATAAAATATGATGGACACTTGACAGGGCTAAATAATTAATTAACTTCAGCACCCTTTCTCAGTGGTACAAATAAAAAATAGCTTCAATATGGTTATGGTACGTCTAGTTCTAGCTCATAGCCAAAGGTTGAATACAAATTAAATCCCTTAAATATCTATATTATCTGAACTTATTCATGGATTTCATCAAAACTTGTACAAGCTTATTTTATCAGAGACATTATATATTTTAAATATTCAAGGGACAACGTTTTTAGAGAACTCAAATGTAATTCCAACATTAACTCATGCATAAAAGCTGTGACAACATTAGAATGCAGTTCAGTGGAGGGTTCTTAAGGGATTAACTTTAAGGTCATCACTACCCAGTGTTCAGTCTCTGTTGAAATGTCACTTGCATACCAAAGTACGTCTGACGAACTTATCCAATCCCACTCAGCTTTGCAGTTAAAAGATCAATAGAAAATTTTAGTGGTTGTTAATTTATTGTTGTAAACAAATTTCTTAGCCCTATAACAGGCAATACTTTTATTAAGTAGTTATTTTTTTAATTACATTTCCTTTTTTTAATTGTCATATCACACATTCGTTGTGGTGTATGAAGGTTTACTCTTGCCAATCCTGGTGATGTCTTGATTTAGAGATTATCAGGGGACAACAATAACCTACTAGATTGTTACAGACATATAAGTTAATGCAGCAGTAACAAAGGTGTGAATATTCCAAGATTATTAGAGGGGAAAATATTTACACTGGGTTGTATTATTATTTTCACGGCTGCATTTATATATTCATTTAGTGTTTTTAAATTTAATTATTCATTTACTATTTTTTCTGGCAATAAAGTTATAGAACAATCTAATCAATTCAATTGATTGGATAAACCTGATTTGATTATACAAGTTGTAGATTTATCTGAACTTAATGAAATAAAAGTCAAATATTAAGAATTCCTAAGGTAAGATGGGCATTAGTTTACTTGGTGTTAAGTTATTGCCAGAGCACTATTTTCCCCAGCAACTTTTGTATTCCTCCTTATCTTTATTTTAGTATCTTGTGAGTTCATATATATATATATATATGCAGTGCCGGATTTACCACTAGGCCGATTAGGCCGCGGCCTAGGGCCGCAAGCAAGAGGGGGCCGCAGAAGATTGCACAACAATTTTTTTAGATAAACAAATAATTTTTTTAACCATTAGTTTGCCGCGATCACAGGTGACCATAATAATGTTTCCATGATTGCGGCCCACAGAAGATGTTCACGATTTTGCCGCGGCCGTGGGTGTCGATGATGATGTCCCTGTGATTGCGGCCCACAGAAGATGTTCACGATTTTGCCGCGGCCGTGGGTGTCGATGATGATGTCCCTGTGATTGCGGCCCGCGGGAGATGTTCACGATTTTGCCGCGGCCGTGGGTGTCGATGATGATGTCCCTGTGATTGCGGCCCACAGAAGATGTTCACGATTTTGCCGCGGCCGTGGGTGTCGATGATGATGTCCCTGTGATTGCGGCCCACAGAAGATGTTCACGATTTTGCCGCGGCCGTGGGTGTCGATGATGATGTCCCTGTGATTGCGGCCCGCGGGAGATGTTCACGATTTTGCCGCGGCCGTGGGTGTCGATGATGATGTCCCCGTGATTGCGGCATGCGGGAGATTTTAACGATTTTGCCGCAGCCGTGGGTGTTGATGATGATGTCCCTGTGATTGCGGGCCACGGGAGATGTTAAGGGGATACGCCACTATCTCTGGGCCATATTTTTTATTTATTTTACATTTTCCAAAAGTTGCATTTTTAGATAGGTTATTTAGTTGTGAACATTTACCTAAAAAATGTTTCCAATCTGACAACTCCTAGTATAAAATAAATAAAATATAAAACGCCGCAACCAGTAATTTGAAAAAAACTTTGACTATTTATTTTTTTTGTTCCTGATATTTACATTTTTGATTTTGTATCATAATTATGTATTATGAAGGTTTAAAGTAGGGTACATTTATTTAAAACAAAATAAGTACTTTGGTATTTTTATATATAATATAAAATAATAAACTAGTGTTGTCATGGGGATTTTAGTTCTGCCAATCACCTGCGATTATCTCAATACCGTGTTTTTTAGGTTGTTATTGTACAAAAGTTAGAATAACTCCGTTAGTACTATACTTATAGTATTCAAATTTTCACCAGACCTTCTTTATAAAGTAATAAGGGATTGTGTGTATAAAAACCCCTATAGCATTACATTTACTAAAACTATTTATGTTTACGCTTAATTTTTAAATTTTTTTAGCTTTTTTTATATTTTGAATAAAGTGTCCTAAAAATCTTGTTTTGTTAGTTACCATAACGATTATACACAGAATGACTCATTATTTAATCCTGAATCAGGAAATAAATAGAATATGTCATTCAGTTCAGTAGTTAAAAAGTTATTCTCAATACCGAATCCCTAAAAATTTGGGTGAAAAAAACTAAAACCGCATATACATTTAGTAAATAAGTCATAAATTCAATTTTTTGGACCTAAATCTTCTAAATAAGTCGAGTATAAACAAAATATACTAATTAGGTTGACAAAAATTAAAAAATAAAAATAAAGTTGGAGATAGTGGCGTATCCCCTTAACGATTTTACTGCGGTCGCGGGTGACGGTGATAATGTCCCTTTGTTGCAGCCCGTGGGGATGTTCATGATTTTGCCACGCTCTCGTATACCTATGATTGCTTTGACTTGATTTAGGAGAGATGTCCACGATTTCATCCACGATCACGGGTGTCAATGATGATGTCCCCTTGATGCATAAGAGATATTCACGATTATTTCCGCGATTGCAAGGAATTTCCACCACAGGGGGAGGGGGAGGGCCTCTCAAGTAATTTGGCCTAGGGCCTCAAGTACCCTAAATCCGGCACTGTATATATGATTATTTACTACTTATCCTCAAAGATTAACACCTTTATATTGGCTGATCTAAGAAAAAGTATTAATAATAAATAACCTTAGATTACTATTGGTTTAGTCTTAACTATGTAGTTTTCAATTTAACTTTGAAAGAAACGAAATGGAAATTAATACACATAGGTAATATTTACATGAATTATTTTAACTGATCTCTAAGTAAACTTAAGTTTATGAAAAAGTAAAGCAAAACGTTAGCTATAAGATAATAAACCAATATATTTAATAAAAATGATAGATTAGAGAAGCTACAACCTTCAGTTATAATTATAAAATAATAATACAAAAATAAAGTAATGAATTTAGCACTTGCATACATATGTTGAAAAGATATAGGTACCTAATTTAGTTTAATTTAGCAATAAATCAGATTCAATTTCCCCAAATAAATATCCCTTTAGTAAATAATGATGAAAGATAAATGGAAATTAAACTTAGCAAAACAAAGCAACAAATGGAACTGATCCTGAAAAAAAGTTGCAAATTAGTTTTGACATGAACCAATTAGTGACTAAACTCTGCTCCTGTCAACAGATCAATGACATCAGTGACAGATCGGTGACAGGGATGAACAGGTTAATGTTACGGGACTACTCAAAGGTAACATGGTAAATCCATTATGCTATTGCTATTCATGTCTAGTACATGTCCTCAGGGCAAAAGTGAAATAGTTAAGCTTATTTTATCATTAAAACACAGAATTTGTTAACCTATAGCTTTTACACTATTGAGGTAAAAATATTATCCATGATTATAAAGTTTATTTTCAATTACAGTAGTGAGATTTTTAAAATATTTACAATTGTATGGGTAGCCAAGTTGTCATAGTGCTTGCATTCAAATCTTAAGGTTCCAGTTTCGATACGGGTCTGACTTAGGGGAGGTACGATTGAGGCATTAGTTCAAAATTCCTCCGTGAACAGCGCTGTAGTAGAGAGCACTTTGGCAATGAAGCACTAATCGCTAAATAGTTCTGTTCATAAAATAAAATTATAAATGCCTCAAATTCAATTTTATTATTTTTTAATTATAAAATTTACCATCATAACCTAACCGAACTAACCAAACTTGCTGATAATAAAATAATATAACAAAAGTTTAGTAATAGAAAAAATAATTCTGTTAAAAAAAAAACTAGAAATTGCTCAATTAAAATTTTATAATGACTTAATAATAGAATTAAACTGTCATAACCGAACCAAACTTGCTGATAATGAAAAAATCTTGGACAAAAAGTTAATGATACCGGCGGGATTCAAACCCGGGACCTTCAGCATATCAGTCCGGCACGCTAGCCACTAGACCACCGAGGCCGATGGCTTCAGGTCGTATTGTTACGCTAATGGCGTTCCCTCAGCTAATAAGAAGCCCACAGCTGTCATCGTAGCCTCTTCTATACCTCCCCTGAGTAAATACCTTTCGATTCTAGGTAAAATCGATTCTGGTCCCAAATACCATTTGTCAAAAGGTCAATATTATATAGTAACAAGACCAGGGTTTGGACAGTTTCAAGCCAATGGCATTGAAAAACTTATTTGAAACTAAATCCCAAGAACCAGTCAGTCAAGTCATATAAAAAAACAAAAAAAACAATACCATCTTTGATACAATCAGAAATCAAAATCTGTCAAAATATAAGAGATGCGGCAGTGTAGAACTTAGATTACTTAACGATGATTAATATAACATCCAATTTAAGATTAAAATTCAGAGACATGTCACAGCTATACTGAAGAACTAACATCAGCTTGATTACCATAGAAAAACAAAACCTGTCATTTAACAGAAGCTTGTACGGTTAGTGACAAAATAGTCAGAATTGAAATCCACAATCCAAAGTCAAAGTCAGACTGAATAACTCAACCAGAAGAGCCATAAGTCATCTCGAGTGCTATGATATTCCAACTGAGGGATTTACGACGGTCAGCTTCATCATTTATTATTCATCTCTCCGCTCGGCCCACGGCTCATTCTTCCGTTAAACTGGACATATGATTGCGTCAGTGAGAAATATACGTTTTATGTAATCGGCTTTCATAACTAGATTCTAGATGAGCACCTAGTTTCATTTCAAGATTAAAATAATAGATCTATAAATGACAAGGAAATAATAAGTTTTTTTTTTATTTCTACTGCCTAAATATTTGTTTTGTGGTTACCTCAACTCCACAACCCTTTTGGAACAACACAAACTTGGATTAGAGAATCAGATTTTGCTTAGAAACGGTTAGTATCATACGCTTATCAAACTTTCAATAAACTGAATCGTAATTTCATTGCCAAATTGAATTTCAACAAGTTTACTTTAGCCGGTTGGCCGTAGAGATAACCTGATTGGTTGTCATCCCTCGGCAAACACAGATAATACAATAAACCTCACTTCATCCCACCTCAGGGTATAACCTTTGATACAGCGTAAAGGCTGTCCCTAACATTGTTGGAACAATATTGAATTTTTCTGGCAGCTAAATACTGATTAGTGACTTTTACAATAACAGCAATGTGTTGGTTTTTTTTTCTTTTCAAACAGGGAAAACTTTTATTTTCAGAATGGTTATGTCACAAATTAGTTTCATTAACAATTATTTCTAAGAATATCAATAACATGCTCTTTTGTTTTGAAAATATTAAGAGGGTTCCACCCGCGTGAACATGGTCCTACAAAAAAGAACCTTGTGGCATTATTAAAGTGTTTATCGAGGTTAAATAAACTGTAAAATATTCACAAAGATCCAACCTATGCACCGGCTGAACTGAAAATTCTTAATTGTTTATTTAAGTATTAACAACTTAACAAACACACAACAACAACCTACAACTTAACAAACTTAACAAACTAATTTTGAAAATGTGCAATCAATCTTTTTCACATGCGATTTTAACTTCAAAATAATAGTCAACAATTATTTCCACTCCACCCACTACAAGCTCATAACATTAAGATCACAAAAAGCACACAATCATTGGAAAAAATTAATTTTATAATGTTGAGAGCTTGTACCGTAGAGGCATTTTCAGGAACATTAGCATGTTTAGCGGTCATCTTGAATTGACTGGTTAGAACCCCCTTAAGTCACATAAAAGATTTCACCTATACAAGGGAAACAGTTAAAAAGTGTGCTTCATAACATATCTTATTTGACTCTCTGAGTAAAATTAACTTTGAAAATAATATTTCCCTACAGGATTAGTTAAAAGCTGATTTTGAATGGTATTAAATAAGACTTAACACAATTGATTTAAAATGTAAATGATACGAAGACATTTAATTAATTGAAATATCCTACAAAATTTTATCACAGCATTATTTTAGTACACTTGTGGTGAAGATGCATAAAACTCAAATTTGAAAATGAAGTACTCAAAGCTACAAAAACTACTATTGATAATCCCTAAAACCTCTAAAGCAAAAGTGTGAAAATGTTTCACCATGTCATTAGCATGACAGGGTTTTCATGCCGGAAGCAACACTACTGCGGACAGGAAGGGTGTTGGTCAACCATTAGTTGGAACAGTCAATACAGTCTGTCCATAAGCAATGCATTTTAAATGCCAGTCAACTGTGTACTACCTGTACACAACTGGATACTACCTCTGACTATGGATAAAACTAGCCATTCTCATGTCATAGTGTAATAGTAATAGCCTGCTTGAGAATTAATATCAAGTTGTTGAAATGAGCCAATGATTGAGTGTACTGCTGTCAATGACATTCAAAATTAATATGTAAGGTAAGTAAGTACAGTTTTTCTCAGGCATTAGGGTTGATTGTTGTATGACAAAACAAAGTCTTATCCAACTTTAATGTTATTAATGGACAATGGGGATTTTTCATTCATGGTATTCGTCTTGTTGACTTAAGAATTTTGGTTGAAATCCCTTAATTTTATTTATCTAGTAAATGCAATTTAAAAACGTATTTATTCTTTGTTATGATTTTTCAGATTGACTATTTGGTAGATATTAGCTGTGGAAATTCAATATTTTGTCTATCACAAATCTGTAAAAAAAATTGAGTAGCAATACTTTGAATATGATTCACAGTTGAAAACATATGTTTACTTATAGTAAAAAGTTTTCATTGTAAGTTTGGAGTTCAAAATACAGCACCAAATTGATGCTGCTTGTAATTTTGAATGATCAAACTAACCTTGTTGTACCCTCTGATGGTGAATTTAACCCAAACAATGCTTATTAATCACGAATCAGTTGTACTTTTAGATGGGAATAAAAAAACTGGGTTGAACATAGCACTAGGATATTTTAACTATACATAGCTAATGCAATTAAATCCAAAATAAGGTTAATTTGAAGCTAAAAACAAGATAAAGAAAAGGAAAGACGTTCTTTCCACATTATTGATTTTCACTAAGTGGCTTTAAGGGAGAAACGCTTTTTACAAGGCACAATAGTCAACATTAGAAGTTTACGTTGAAAGAAAAGTTTCCACTACACTTGGGAATGTTAAAACAAGTTCTTAGAAACAAACTTTATTTTCACCTTCGAGGAATAATATTCAATAGTTCTTTGTTAACTAAATATACAGGGTGACAAAAAAGTCTGGAAACGGCTTGATATCTTTTTAACTAAATTCGTTAGAAAATTCAAACCTTTCACATCAACTTATAAGTATGAAAACTACTTTTTGCAACAATTACCACTTTTGTACCTTCACCAGGGGATGGCCCATGAGGAATAGGTACATAATCGTTAATGTAAGCATAGGTTGACATGCACATCATTTTAAAGGTCTGGTCAAGTGGAGTTCATTGCCGGAAACCGCGTCAAAAAAGGTTAATCCGTTACAAAATGGCGGCAATCCAAAGTTCTTGCGGAATATACCTGCACAGGCCTTAGTAATGGTAAATACTGATAGTCGACATTAGCAGGGAAATCTGAAACCCGGTTAAATTTGTTTTGAAGATTGAATAAACTTAGTCTATAAGCTAGTTGACTTAAAAATACAATTTCAGCTCTCAAGCTAATGTTTAATACGAGTGTTTACCAATACTAAGGCCTGTGCAGGTATAATTTACAAGAACTTTGAACAGCCACCATTTTGTAATGGATGAACCTTTTGAGGTGCGTGTCCCGGCAATGAACTCCACTTGACTAACCCTTTAAAATTATGTGCATATTAACTTATGCTTACATTAAAGATTATGTATCTACCCGTAAAAAATGAAAATGCTCGGAAAAAGTAGTTTTTATACATGTAAGTTTATGTGAAAGGTTTGAGTTTTCTAACGGATTTCGTTAAAAAAGTTATTAAGCCGTTTCCAGACTTCTTTGTCACCCTGTATATTAACACTACTACTAGAAAATTCAATAAATTCATATCAACTTTTTTACCATAGATAAAAAATATATATATCCTCATGGGTCGTCCCCTGGTAGAGGTAAAAAATGAAAATGCTCGGAAAAAGTAGTTTTTATACATGTAAGTTTATGTGAAAGGTTTGAGTTTTCTAACGGATTTCGTTAAAAAAGTTATTAAGCCGTTTCCAGACTTCTTTGTCACCCTGTATATTAACACTACTACTAGAAAATTCAATAAATTCATATCAACTTTTTTACCATAGATAAAAAATATATATACTTTAGGTATTTGAGAATTTATATTTATACTAGTGGCCTGTAGGGGCCATAGCCCCTAATTCAGACTACAATAAAAAACCCTATACAAAAATACAAATAATTTTTCCTCATAAAAAAAAAAAACTGGTACATTTTTGGTGAAATAACTGTAAACTTAGTTTTCTGCCTTTTTTATGAATAGTACTAGTACCTTCTGACCCATAAATGTATCACCTTACTAAAACAGAAAAGAATAAAAATGATACCCAAAGGTAATGTCTAGACAAAACATTTCACAAAGAATCTGTCTTCAGTTGACTGTTTGATGTCTAATAGGACATTTGAAACTCAGGCAAGAGTAACACTTGAGAGTTCAGTATTGCATAAAGTAGTTTGTTGTTGTTTATGTCAAAACTTTATGACAGTCCCTAAGGACAATAATATTAAGGAAGGAACATCACATGCACAAATGAAGGCTTTGCTCATTATCTTCTTGATTTCCCTTGATGGCTTATTTGAATTTTGACTGTTTGTCTCTTTTTTCATCCGAGTTGCCAACATGGAAAGGGAATTTTTTTATGTAAAGGCCTACTAGACAACAATAATTGAATTGAAAAAAAACATTGAATGATTGCCTAAGAAGATGATAATGTAATTTAATTATAATCTGTGTGATACTGTAGTTTAGAATATATATTATTTACTGTATAAATCCATGTGCAATTTTTTTTCTGAAGGAAAGAATCTTAAGTTTTTGACAGTCTTTTTATGAGATGAAAAAAATATTAAATTATTATCTGGTATTGTGAAATCATAATTATAAAAAAATACATTTCAAGTTCTTAGCAATGTATATAAATTGTATACATAAACCACTTGGTGTATCCAATAAATTTATTTAAATTATGTTTATAATTTATTTATCTGACCTATTTATCTGATTTATCTACAACAAAGTCTATAAAAGTTAATAAAAACGGGTCTTTTTGCCGTTAAATCACTACCACTAGGTTTAATAGACACAAAAAATTCATACACCTTTCCTATTTCTGTAGAGGAACTGATTAATGGTAATTTTTGATACTATTTAAGTAGTATACGTATGTATATATGTTTTAACATTGCCTAGTAATAATAAACAGTACCATTGGTAGTTATGTGTTTCCAGACAATGTCATCAACTATGCTGCGAGTTTAATTTTATATAAAGTGATTTGATTTGACTCCACTTTGATATGGAAGTTATATGTACTGTTGGTAACAAATCAATTCAATAGATGCAGTGTTGCGAGTAAATGTAGTTAGGGTTTATTAAAAGGAAGAAACTTACATACTGATGAAAACTTGAGCATATCCATACCTCCATCAAGCAAAATAATTTTTTTACAATCCTAAAATGTAAAAGTAAACTTATGTAACATAGAAAATGCAAAAGATATACTATAGGAGTACTTAATCACTTGAATGTCCTAAAATATCTAATCCACAAATCTCCTTGTAACTATCTAAAGACAAATAATTTTGTATGTTATTGATTATAATACATTATTAAATTGACAACTTTCTTTAAATTTTAAGACTAGTACTGAGAGTATATATTATGTAGGCTATTGTACAATATTATTTGTAAATTTAAATTATCAAACATATTGCATACAATATTGTATACCGGTAGGCTAACTGAAAAGAAAACAAGAATCATAAAAAATGGTAAACGTTATAGAGAGAAGGTTTTTCCACCGAATATTCAAAATGAAATCCATAAAATTGAAAAGCTTTAAAGCCAAGCGCTTGGGACCAAAACCTTTTTAGAAAGCGATTACTTAAATCCCCCAGGTAAGTTTTCAATCTGTTTTCAAGATTATTTAAATTTAAAAATTTAAAATAATTGTTTTATGGTGCAATCCTTGAGTGTTAAACCCGCAGTTATTATTTAATGGCAACCTCATTAACAGAAACAGCATTAATTTTATCTTCAATATTTTGTTCAATAGAGTTTGAAAAGTAACAAAACCAATCTCAGTAGAGCTGTTAACCCAAACATTTTACAACGTCATATTTGCTGAATCTTAAAACCTTGGCTAAAATTTTAATTATAATTATTATTAACTCCTCACAACTTGCCAATTTAGATGTTTATTAACAAATTTGACGCAAAGTTTGTTATTAAATTACACAAACTCTGCTTTATTCCAGTTACATCGTCTTAAGCATCCAATCAACATTCCTGACATAAGCCATATAATTATTAGAGCAAACACCAGTCTTCAAGAACTATACCAGTACTTTAGTTTAGGGAAAACCTGAACAATCCCTACAACCTTTGTTATTATGGAATAGTGTCATTTGGCTGAACACATATTTTAAATGGATAAATACATACTACAGAAAAAAACAATAGTATGATTATTTTACTTTGTGTGGATGAAGAAAGATACTAAAAATAAAATAACAAGTTATTTGGACATTCCAAACAGTTCTGGCACGATTTGAATGACTTAAGGTTTGAGTTAAGTATAATTTGACCATCAAGCTTTTATATTTTAAACTGAAGAATATTTGGAAAATAACTCTATTGGCAGGCACTACCCTGGAAAAAGCTTGGTGATAACAGAGTCTTACAGGTTCATAACCAAACTGTTTCTGTAGTCCCTATATAATGATAGGTCTATCAGGTAAGGGGATTTGTCTCCGCATTGAAGAACTCCCACAGTAAAAGCCATAATTTAATTTAATTTCTTTGTAAAAAGGCTATCATTAGCTGAATCATAAATTGCTATATATATGTCAAACTTTAAAATATTTGTATGAAGTAACAAAATATATATTTCAAACAAAATTATCAACCACTAAAAAAGTAAATTATGTACACTAACATCAATTTGAAACTTTCCAAATCTTAGAATACAAAGTGAGTGTTGAACACAAGAACATTTCATATAATTTTGTAGTTAACATTTTCCAAGATTCTAAATCCTAAACAAATACTGTAGATATTGTCTTTTCAAAGTTAACTAATGACAAGTGCAGCGATTGGTTCCATTACTCACAGTCTACTAATAAGATACAGTTGGTGGTGAGAGGTTTCGGTTCAACAGTTGATTAACAACGAGGCGCAAACCCTAATTGCTCACCAACCTCCACTAAACCCATACAATCAGCTTTTTAACTTTTCATCAGTTCAACTCTCACGATTTGGAAGCAACCTTTATACTTCTCATTATTGTTTAAGAAGCCAATTAAAATTATATTACCTTTCCGGTAAAATAGTAATTGTTACAAGAAAGGGGCATGCAGCTTTCAAATTTTATTGGGAATAATGTTTGGATGGATGAACCCTTTGTTTCCCCTTCAGTTAATGCTACATGGGGACTAAATATAACATAGAAAAATCTCAAACTTACTTAATACTGTAGTATAAACTATGTAGTGTCAAAGTCGGTTTTATTTATTGTAAATTTGAACTGCCTAAACTGCTAAAAGAAACTCAAATAGTTACAGAATGTGAAATTAGTATATGTCCATGAATTTTGAATGGATAACATAACTTTCAAAATTTGCTGTCAAACAATTGCAGAACACAAACAGTCTTTGCTCCCAAGATTCTCAGTTAAAAAATCTGTTGTCTTTTCTCAGGATTGTACCTACAACCTTCTGAACAACACAGGCAATCGCTACAACAACTCAACTACTAAATTGATGTAACCTTAACCAATGATAACTACAACAACAAACAAAACCAATTAGTCAGCGTATTGAATATTTGTTTAGAATTCCATACAGAATCCCAAGTAAAAGTGAACACTCTGATAGTAAAGTGGCTAAGACTAAACCCTCACTACTAGTGCTTCCCTACACATCTGTCAACCCTAGTGCTGTAAAACACCTGGCCCAGCCAATGCCTCTTGTAAACCGACCAAACTTCCATCACCTCAGATATGAGGTGGTTTCAACTTTTAGGTATAACGATGTTTCACTTTTATAACACAATACAAAGTTTTGAATTGGGTCATGAAAGTTAGTTAGTTTTATTTATGTATTCGTTCATTTAGCCTTATTTAATCCACAGAATAAATAAACACATCACTTAGTAAAAAACACTTATATTATTTTTACTACATAAAACCACATTAGGACAGGACGACGTCTGTCGGGCCAGCTAGTAAGATATATATTCTTACCCCAATATCCCCAAAAAGTCTCTCAGAACTGCTACATGTACAGATAAAAAAACTGAGCATGTAATTTTTAATGGAAAGAGGTGTTGTAAAAGTTATATTTTCCCTAAATTTGTTCCTCACACTAAAGCCTAGTTCACAGTGAACTTTTACCAAGAAGGAAGAATAGATTGATGACCATTTGATACAGAACTACATTAGTCAGAGACAAATGGCTACGTGAGATGTTCTGGAGGCCACAATGGCTCTTTAACACAAGACAAATGATCAGGCTGCAAGTGTAAAGGTGCAAGGAGTCAATATATCGGTTATTCAGATAAGAAATGCTTATGTATTCAATCAACAATAGACCATTGAGCTAAATAATAACAAGAAAATGTTAGCCTAAATTCGTACCCTGAACACTTTTTTACCGAAAATAGCACATCATTAGCAGATTTTAGACAACAAGCACATAGATCAACATCAATTTATACAAATACTTGCAAAAACGATGTACACAAATGGGAAACATATGCAGCATAAGGATTTAAACATTCTTTGACATCATAAAGTTTTACAGGTTTTACGTAAGCAAAGTAGATAATATTTAATTTTGATATCACAAGTTTCATGAAGGAATTTTAAAACTCATCTTCCAATTTATTATAAACCTCAGGAAAAATATCAATCAACAGACTGATCAATACAGGACACAGTCCAAAACATAGAAGTCTTTACAAATGTTAAAATACTTTATCTGTTATCAAATTTCATTTTTAAAGTCCAAATTTATTCTCCCATTGTCAACCTCAGTAAAGTAAGACCACAAGCAAGATACAGATCAATGCAGGGACACAGTCAAGGTCAAGGTCATGATGGTAGTCTGTATATTTAGCCACAGGATGACTCACTGTCAGCTATTGATCCTCACAGACATGTCATGTCAGTAAATTTATCAAAACCAGCTTAAATTGACCTCAGCTTGACGAAAGCTAACCTAAATTATTGATACAGTACCTAGGATTTAATGGTCCTGTAATTGAATAGGTTTAAGAGAGACTTAGAAAAGGACTTGGCTAATTAAGCAAAAGATCGCAATGGTCAGAGTGGTGCAACGGAGATAAAGTAGTACGGAAAATAAATGAAAATATGTCTAATAACACTTAATACTTATATTTACACAATTTTTTAACAAGACGGTAATTGCATAAGAAAGATGATAGTGGTAATCGGTTTTGAATGTACATTCCAATCATCATCAGACCCAATAGGCCATTCTGACCAAAAGCGGAGGGGCTAGGAGCTAAGATTTTTAAGAAGACACTGTTAAAATTTGGTATAACAATGGCATACAGTTTTCTACCCTTAAAGTCAATAAGTACAAAAGATTGGTTTGGGAATAAATTTATCACAACCTAACTGAACGCCATCATCAACATGATCATATAATACAAAACTTCTGTAAGAGAATAATTTATTACTCAATGAATAACACTCTTACACAGCAGACTTACACAGGTAGAAACAATAAATTTAGCTGGGTCTAATATGCAGATGTTATAAGGACTGATACTTCCGTGTTGGTCACTCCACTTCGCGATTTAGACTTTCAAAAAACCAATATATTTAACAAAAATACTAGTGTACGATCAAAATTGATAGGAATACATAATACAGTACAATAGAGTAAGAATATCAAAATTGAAAATTGTGATAGCTATTAGCTGTCTTAATCGTCTTTCAGAACACCAAAAACCCTTATTTTTTAGAAAAATATTTAAATCTCCTAATACCCACAACACCCAGTTACTGAAAAGATATTTTTAAATCGTAAAGTTGAAGCCTGCGGAAAGTCGGTTGGAAAAAAAAATAAAAGTAAGAGACAATATGGTAGACGTCATCAATGATGAAGCAGTTGAAACTGATATGCACGCGACAGTCGATGAAGCTTTCAATTTATCTTCCATCTTGCTGTTAATGGAAATTGTTTACTGCTTCATATTCATGCCATCCCTAACTACACAGCTAAAATGCAATATTGACTGCAGCATTTTTGGTGAAATTTTTTGAGATGCCTGCGAATGTGAAAAACTTTTAAGATGGAAGAATTATATTGATTTAATTATTGGCAAAAATTAGCATCTGCGCTTGCACAAACATCTTTAAAATAGTTAAGAGTACATGAAAATAACTGAATAATATTTTGTTTGTGCAGGAGGTGATGCTATCAGGTGTTCAAACTATTAAGTGTTGTTCTACAATTAGGTACTGGATTACCGAGCTTTGTCATACCATCAAGTGGTTGACCCAACTGTGTCTTACTATAGAGTATCAGACTTTTTAAGTGTTGGATTAAACTGTGTGTTGTATTGTCAAGTGACGGATTTTTAAGACTAGAACTATCAAGTGCTGGATTAGTGTAACATTACCAAGTTTGTTGTACCATGAAAAGTGTTAAGATTTTCATGTGTCAACTGAAGATACCTACTTCAGTATCCAAAGTCTACTCTACCAACAACATATAAAGTTCATTTACCTGAGCCTCTCCTAGTCCAAGCTCTATCATGTCCAGAGACTTCTGCACGATGCCCTGCTTCTCCTGGATCACAGTAGCCTCTGCGCTCTGCACGGCGGCCTGGGCGCGCTCCACTGCGCTCACCGTCAGTTCCACACTCGCCGCCGTCAGCCCCCCCAGTATGGAGTTGTGCTCATTCTTGAGCGCCTCCAGCCCTTGCACCACCGTCTTGGTGTTGCTGACAATCTCTTCCTGCGTCATCTGCGTCATCCTGCCAATCGACTCGATCTTCTTCCTGCAACAGACAGAGGGAGATGAATATACAAAACAGGTAAGATGGTACGGGTTGCATGAGAGAATTGTATTTTAGTAGAGTAGATTAGATTTAAACAACACCGAGACATCAGGGTGTGTATCTGATGACGAAGATGAGTGTTTGGTTTATGTGATTGTTCTGTTAAAAACTAACATCAGTTAGTTCTTCAACCAGGACAATTTTTAAATCCCCAATGATCAAGGATAGCTGGGTACAGTTTCTAAAACCTTCGAAAAATTTAAACTTAACAAAGACTTGCAGAAGTTACATAGTAACTTTTGATAATGAAATATGAAGGATATATTGAAGATGAAATTGAAAGGAGAGCAGGAAGATGATACCTGAAAATAGAGAACTTTTGTGACAATGGTAGAGTAGAAATATTAGGCCACTTTATCATTTAAAATGACAATGTAAAGCATAAGAAAAGCATGGAGAGATCAACCAGAAGATAAAACCAGAGATTTTGGATCTTGGTGGTATCAAGATGAAAATACCTAACAAAATATTTGCACACTTTTTAAAATAACTTATTAATAAATTGAAATTAAATTAATATGTTTTACAATACATTGGCTCTCATCAGTAATACACTTTACTGAAGCACAATTAAAATTGCACATAAGGACAACTGAGTACAGAATTAATTCAGTCTGTGTTAACTGAAACTTTGAAACATTGTAGAGTTAGTTAATGAAGTAACTAACATAAAGCGCACAAGCCCCTTATCCACAACAGTTTTAGCCCAGACATCTTGTAAACTTAATTACCCAGAGCCACTTGTCATGAGTAATGAAACAGCATTCAATTACACTTGTTTTTTCTTTCAATGAAATGTTCATCAGTATTCCGTTCCAGCTTTTTGTAAACAGGTTTCTACTTAAAAAAAAAGGATATGTGTGACAATTTAACAAAGTACGTTGTTATTTAGTAACGAAGATAAATACTAAAATAAATAGATAAAATTAGAAAAATAATGAGGTGACTGTCTGTTTTTTTTTTACTACACAAAATTCAACTGGACAGACTAAGTTTGAAAAAATATCTAACAACTGTACAAACAAGGTTTTAGATATTTACCATTTGTATATCTTGACTTAGGGCTTTACCCAAGATCTTTAACAATATGAATCGTAGGAGCATTAGGAAGTATACTGATAGGTCTCAATCGCAAGAGAAAATAAACTACTGTATGGTGTTTACTTTGGCTTTGGTTTCCTTTGATTTTATGTCTAACTGACTCACAGTCATGCAATTAGATTATTTTATAAAAGAAAGAATGTTTATTTATTTTTTGGAGATACAATTTATTATAGAAACAATCATAAGTTACATGTGTGATAATATAATCTTCTTAAATAAATTTAAAATAAGTAATTTATTTTGTATTTATGGACCCTATCATAAAGCAAACCTAAGCTACGAAAGGCAAAGGTGAGGTAAGCTACTAGTTGAGTTTATAAATTTTAAATAGGGTATTTATAAATAATTTGTAATGATAATGCATAATATTATGGTTTAAAATAATGGACTTAATTTCCAAAACATGTCGTCAAAATATAAATAATTATTAAAAAAGGGTATTTTGTTGACTATGTTTTTCATTTTTATTATATTATTAGTAGCCCTAAACGTGCAAGAAAATATAAATAATTTTTACAACTAAATAAACAATTAAAAGCCACTGTTGAAACATAAATTAATTTGTTTTCACAACATTGCAATGAAGAAGGAATTATTCCCTCGTCAGAAATTATAATCTTAAACAGATTTTACCAATGTGAGTTTAAGCATACTCAGTAGACTTTTAAAATGTGTACATTTGCTCTATTAATTTACTTATACTATAAATATATACATTACAAACTATTTCACAAAAAATTATTACTACCTTAAACATCAATTTACAAAAAATATGGTTAAGGCTCAAATTTAATTATTGTCTTTGGAATATTTGCAAAAAGAGTGAATGCCTTGCATGTGAACCTCGTCTATTCTGCTGGTTTTATCATAAAATATTCAAATGTCAGCTGGAACCTTCCCCAGCCGCATGCAAACTATCCATCAAGCTTTCTTGGCCCAAAATTGGTTTTTGTGGAATATCAATATACTAGAACTAGAGTAGTTAAAAATTGGCTACTAAAATACAAAACAGTAGATTATTCAGGTTTACTTTAAAATTAAAATAACTCTTAAACATTATTTAATAAAGCCTGGATGAATTTACAACACATCAATGAAATGTGGTGGAGGTAATGAGATTTTACAAAGGATTATCACAAACCTAAACACACAAACCTATTCATGTCCTAAAAACCCCTCAGGCTAAGCATGGTGCTTTTGAGTTAAAGCTTTTTGAAGGCAAATATTGCTGGTTCTCCATAGCTACAAAAGCAAAAACCACAATGCTTGCATTTACATACACTTACATTTACACAAATAGCTTTAATTTTGTCCCATAAAATATTAATTTTTTTGTATCAATTTGATTTTACTAAACAATTGATTAACTTTAACAGAGATAATTGAACAATGAGTAAAATCAAGCTTGATTTCTAAGACCAACAGTGAATGTGTAAAAAAAGAAATATTAGGTTCAAATTTGATTTTATTCTGAATGTACAGAATAAACAAATATAATTTTATGCTTCTAATTGGTGCATCTTATGTAATCAATTAGTTGTGTTGTAGATGTTTCTACTGTACATTTTAGGAGAATAAAATATGTACAATAGTGCTTTCTCTCTTACTTATTCCAACCTCCAGAGCAAGGATAAAACAAGTACTTGACTTTACAGTAAAACAAATTTAATCACTTAAAATAAAGTCCTGCGATAGAAATAGAGTTAAGATGAAAACTTTTATGATAATTATTCCCAAGAGACACTTATATTATTTTAGCATCAATTAATTAAAACTTTACAAACATTGAAATGTTCTTTAGAGATCTACGGCATTTGCCTGAGTAAACTTTCCACTAGTCATCCTTTTATTCACAATGCTTTTATCATTAATTAGTTTCTAAAGAGTCTATTGTTAGTAGGGCAATGACATAAATTAATTTGGTTATTAATTTTACATTCAATGAGTGGCTTACACAGGCTACATTATAATTGTTCAAGCACAATAGTAGGGTTTAATTGAATATAATCTCCCAGAAATATTTTACTGAACAATAAAATTCCCAATCTAATAAACTCTACATAATTAAGCTATATTATTAAGTTAGACACAACAAGTGGCGTTAGTAAGTTATATTATACAATCGTAACTGAACTTTACTTTAGGAAACTAGTGATTAATAAAAATAGAATAAAAGTTATTTTATTTACATGGCTTGAAAATGTTTACACAACAAGAGGCTAAAAGAAGTCTATTTGTGTCCGTCTATTTTTGTGTGTGTTTAAAATTAGAGCATTGCTTTCAATAAGATTTGTTCAGTGTTCTCTACAACTTGCCTTCACTCCTTGTAATTAAAATTAAGGACCTGAAAAAATTCCCTAAGGTGCCAATTTTTTTTTTTTGCCTTTTACATTACTTCAGGCTAGACCTATAGTCCAGGCGCTGAGGGGGGTTGAGCATGCATAAAAGTGTAACGAAATTTGACTTTTGATTGTTGCTATGGGTACCTATTAGATGAAGAAAATCGATGTTGTCGCATTTCTAGGTGGTTAATAACATGGGGAGGAGGGGGAGAAGTTGGGGGGCCGCCCGGGGGGCCGCCGCGCACAAAATAGCTTATATCTCAAGAACCAAAAGTCATATGAATACGTTAGACATGTCAAACTGTGCACAAAAATGCATTCAACAAAGAGATTATGTAGTAGTTTCACGGAAATTGACAAGAAGTTACTAAAAATTATATTTTTAAATTTACGATAAGTATAATCAGGAGTATAATGGTTTTTGTTGTTGTTTAGAACCACTAATGTTTTAATTGACAACTTTTGAGAGTAGTAAACAATAGGTAAATAGTATTTCTGTATAATGAAACTATTGCGGTACATAACTTAACAGCTATACAGTCCTCAGATCCAATAAATATAACACAAACAAGGCGCAAAACGCGTCGCGGTCATTGTTCCTGCTACCGTAACTATTAATGGCGAGTACAGTTCAAGCTGAGACTTATATTATACTTTTAGAAAGGTGGAGATTCTGAGGATTCATTTTCATATATATATATATATATAATGGTATTGAGCTACTATTATGTAGCGAGAAATATAGTTTGTAAAAGAAGAGAGTTCAAAATATATTTTGGTGGTGGATCGTTTCCATCGCCATCTGAAACTGCAATAAATTCCCTACAATTTATATATCTCCGAATCTGAGGTTGGATATAACAATTTTATGTAGTTTTGAAAAGGTCATAAAAATTATGTTTTCGTAAAAAATGTTAACATTTCACATTCTGACGTAAATTACTCAGGAAATTTCGATTTCAACTACATTTAACTATATATTTTTAGAAAGAGCTTTTACTCTTAAATTATGCAGTGTAACCATTGTAAGCTAGGAATACAATGGAAACTCCATGTACAGTATCTAAACTTAAATTTATTTCATTACAATACAAAATTGATGGTAAAAGAAAAGAAACTAAGGGTTCACAATAAAAGTTTACAAAGGGTGGCAAATGAATTTACTAATTTAAGCTTTAGGCTAGGCCTATTACAATAGTCCTAATTTAGGTTGAGGGGTTTATTGCATGGATCTTTATCTCAGGTGGGGTGATCGAGCAGCGTTTGAATTTAATCTTGTGATTATACAGTATATAGCCTAATTAAATATTGTTTTAAAATATAAATTATGTTCGAATTATTTTCTGATAGGTTGAATTAATTAATGTTCTGAATAAGCTTCTATTAGTTTCTTGACTTTAAAGTTCTGGTACAAAAGTTCAAAAGTTTGGCTTAAAAATATTCTAATGGCTTCTATCCAAGGAAAGAAAATGTCTACTGGAGTGATCTCACCAAAATTGATGTCTTCTTCACAGTTAAATTTCTTGATGTATTGTAGTTATTAATGTTTGTAACAAGGACGGATCTTCTTTAATAAAATTTCACTAATTTATTCCAAATATATGCACTTTTTTAAAAAATTTTATATTAAAATATGCAGTTTACAGTTTATATCTTCATACTAGCTCAGCACTCTTAGAAGTGAGGAAGGTTTGATGCATTGTTGCGTTCACATATGTCAATGCTGACTTTATCACGGAAAATGTAGGCAACTGTTCACACATATATTATAACAATTTTCATTTGCTATAGAGCTAAATTTGAATTTTGAAAAGTTATTGAAGTAAAATTATATTGAATTTGAAGCAATTTTGTTACAAAAAGTTATAGGCTACAGAACTATGTATATATATGTAGATATGTAGGTATGTATATATATGTAGATATGTAGGTATGTATATATATGTAGATATGTAGGTATGTATATATATGTATATATATCTGTAGGTATGTATATATATGTGTGTGCAGATATGTAGTTATATATTTACATGAAATAAGGTTATTTGAAAATGTTCTATATTATATTGTATTGAATCAATAACCTATTGGTCTAATGGTCTGTTTGGCCATATATTATACAAGGTTTGATAAAGGGGGATGGATTGACATATTGATAAAAATAAAAACATATGGTAAAAATTAAATTATTCTATTGAAAATTTTTGTGAAAATACTGAATTGTTACAGCAGTATAATATTTATTTACTGTTGATGCAATAAATTTATTTCTCATACAACAATGAAACAAAATTTGGTAATTAAAATAGTATTGTAGTTTTTTTTTAAATTTTATTTTTATGCGTATTCCAAAAAAAAGACATTTCTACGTAAGGAATCATATTTTACACAACCTTAACATTTGGATAATATGGATAAAAACATTATTTTTATGATTTTTGCGGGTTGATTTAGACATTTCTAATTTGCATAATCCAAAAATTTGCAAACCTCTTGCTACTACGCCTAAAAGCATATTATTATATTCTACATTTATCACTGAAACATAATATATAATAGATATCTACTTATATGGGCATGTAACTGTTCTCTGGTGAATTATATGGTACCACTACTAAAGGGCCAAAATATAACCACCACTGGTACCCAGATAGGGCCAAGGATTGAGAGAGAAGAAGTAAAATTGTAATGCTTCGGACTTCAACTAATCAGTTGTCCAGTCCAATTTAATTGTTAACGATTGGTGCGATGATTCGTTGCATTACTGTCAGAGACAATGAGGGGTAAAGAAAAAATTACCTCTCTTTTTAAGTTTTGAGTAGTGCTTTTTGGCAATTAAAATACTGTCACAGGTTAATTGTGCACACAACTCGCGTAAATAGTGTTAACGACACTTGTAGAAATTTTTAAGGCACTCGCCAAGGCTTGTATTTAACATTTTCTACTCGTATCGTTTACACTACCCTTACGCGATCGCCGAAACAGCTGTTGTGCCAGTTGTGCAGCCTGGTCAGGTGATGGAAACGTTCAACCACCAAAATGTATTTTGAACTCTCTTCTTTTACAAACTATATTTCTCGCTACATAATAGTCGCTCAATACTATTTTATATATATATGAAAATGAATCCTCATAATCTCAATCTTTCTAAAAGTATAATATAAGTCTCAACTTGAACTGTACTCGCCATTAATAGTTACGGCAGCAGGAACAATGACCGCGACGCGTTTTGCGCCTTTGTGTTATATTTATTGGATCTGAGGATTGTATAGCTGTTAAGTTATGTACCGCAATAGCTTCATTATACAGAAGTAAAATTTACCTATTGTGTACTACTCTCAAAAGATGTCAATTAAAAAATTAGTGGTTCTAAACAACAACAAAAACCATTATACTCCTGATTATACTTATCGTAAATTAAAAAAATATAATTTTTAGTAACTTCTTGTCAATTTCCGTGAAACTACTACATAATCTCTTTGTAGAATGCATTTTTCTGCACAGTTTGACATGTCTAACGTATTCATATGACTTTTGGTTCTTGAGATAGAAGCTATTTTGTGCGCGGCGGCCCCCCAACTTCACCCCCTCCCCCCCATGTTATTAACCACCTAGAAATGCGACAACATCGATTTTCTTCATCTACTAGGTACCCATAGCAACAATCACAAGTCAAATTTCGTTACACTTTTATGCATGCTCAAACCCCCACAGCGCCTCGGCTACTAGGGGTGTCGGCATTATCACTTAGATAAAATTCATTGGTGACTTGGCGGGGATCGAACCCGGGACCTCAGGGACTGAAGTCCCGCGCTCTAACCACTACGCCAGCTCGCTCCCCTAAGGTGCCAAATAGGTAGTAGAACTATTAAAGTGCATTAATAAAACTTAACTAACATTTTTTCCTGTCTTCACTAGCAATGAAACATTTTAAAAGGGAAATCATAAATTTCAAACACAATACTTGTGGTAAAGGTTGTACCGTTAGTTTATGAACATTCATCAAAATATAATATAAAATTTACATGCAATTTTAAAGTTTTGTTTCACACCCGTGTAAATCTTTAGATCCCACTCAAGGTGGAATTTGTATAAGTTTCAAAGACAAATGTAGCCCTGACTGCGGAGAAGGCAACAATCTGTTCCCTACAACTCTTCTTATTTACCCAATATTTAAGCTCTATCTTGGGCAGATTTTTTAAATACTTTCCAAAAGCTTGCGATTACAATTCATTTAACTTAGAGTATTTATTAATAAAAACACTTACAAATATATTTATTTTCAAACTGTTACTTCTTGGATTAGAAATGTATTTTTTATTTCATTCAATTTTGCTTCATTATTTTTTATCCAACTACTGTATAAAATTAAACACCCAAAAAAATGATTCCACCATTTTCAATATTGAAAAAAAACTATAGTAATAATTGCACACCATATGAATTTTATAAAAAAAATCTTGGAAAAAACTTCAGGGTAGCTGGTTTAGAAAAAGAATACAAATACAATTCCTTGTTATTTAAGAGTTTATGGCAAACATTTTCCAACCTAAAAAACAAAGCGTCTGCAATAGTCTTTCATTCTTAAATCACATAAACTCGAACCGTTACAAAAAATATATTTGAACGCAGAATCCTTATTCATTATTTTGCCAAATGAATAATGAAAATCTTATAAACAACAAAAATTTGGTTTTCTTTTCCAATTTCGTTTGGCTATTTTACCCGACCGGTTTTCTTAATTGAGGACTCAAATTGAAGGTTTGCACGCACAGATTTCACATCAAGCATCGACATATATTAATCTACAGTCCACTCGACTTATGGGTAAAAAAAATTTGCTCCCCATGTATATTTTTTATGGGAGTTAAATTTGGTTTTTTTTTCCGGGTTCGTTTGGCTCTTCTACCCGACCTATTTTCATGATTAAGGTCTCAAATTGAAGGCATGCATGCACAGATTTCACATCAAGCATCGCCATATATTTATCTACTGAATTACTCGACCAAAAACATAAATTTGATTTTTTTTTAAATTCTACTCCAATTTAAGATGTATTTCACCAGTTATAATTATATAATTCTATATATTTTAGTCTAAGAACCTTCAGTGAAATACTGGCTTTCTTAAGCTATTAGTTGGTTATTCAAATTGGACGAGTTTCAAGCAAACGCAAGGTGAACCACTAACATAAAAATTATTTTTCATAAGGTTTTCTATGATGAAAAACCAATAGCTAGTATTGTTTATGTTTTTATATATATTTTGGACCCAAAGTAATCAGTAAACTATAGGCTTTAATTTGGGCTGTCGATAGTTTGAATTAGTTAAGTTAAAGATACTGTATTACTCAATTAAAAATTATAAATTTGATTATTTCTAGGCTGCAGAGCAACATTGGTCCTCTAGTTCGATTGATTATAAATCACAGCTGTGTTATACTGGTGCTGGGTAACAAAATTACTGCATCGATTAAACAGATTAAACATGCTGAGTTGTTGATTCAGCTCAATGTAATAGGCTCAGCTGATGTTCAAGCCGGATAACGGAATAAAGCAGAATTAGAGTTTTGAATAATAATACTGTGCATTATAAAATTACAGTGTTTCATTACAACCTTTATAATGTAACAATGAACCAATAATGTATCAAACCACAACTATATGATTTACAAAATTTACATTTTCTGAGGAAATGATAACAGTAATTTCTCCTAAGAAAATGTAAATTTACTAAATCATATTGATTATTGATTTTTTTATTGGCATAATTGCTTCACCAATATCTGAAATAAATTTACTATGATAAGCTTCAAATTTACTTATGTTTTGTCATATTGCAACTGAAAGTGGAAACACAATTTATAATTGTATTATGTTACAGTTATTTGATTATCTATTTGATTTTGAAGGATAATTTGGATTACATTTCTAAGTGTAATATACTCTGGAAAACAGAAGAATATTAATACACCTGATCACTACATCACTAAAGTACTTCAGTACGTAGTAGACTTATGCCTACGTGATCAATAATTAATTCCTCATGGTTCTAATGATAGTGATATTACACTGTTATGGTCAACATCACAACACAGCCTAGGCACCATAATATCAGATAGTGTCATCAATGTGCTATTTTAGTAGTTCCTAGAGACTCATAAGCAGTGTGTTGCTAAGCCCACATCCCCCCAATATGTGGCACATTATAATACATGCAAAATGTGTACATTACATGTGTCAGTGAATACAGTTTTTATGCAAAGAACATTCATAATATTTCAAGATATTTATTTGTAAAATAGGTGCAGTAAATTTTAGACCTAATAATCGAAAGGGCTCCAGTTGGATTCTAAGTAGCAGTATGTTTTATCTATGGTAGCATTTTGATGATTAAAAACTGGACCAAACTATTCTTTATCATTGGGACATTTACTTGAGATGGAAACTTTAGATTTCACCTCTAATAGTGTTACTTAACCAATTAACCACCTTTACATTTTGAGCTAAATGAGAATGTAGAGTGTGCAGAGTGCAGTGTGTGTTGTGGATAGGGAGATAACATGAAGAACTTCGTTATTGGCTGGTCAGCGTTTTTTTTTAAGTACTGAACAGTATAAAGTTTGATAATAAAGGAAATAAACACAAGGCCACAGCAAGACAAGTGGCAACGCTGCATCCCCAGCCTAAAGAAACAGCTGTTGAACTAATAGTTCAGTCTTCATTGGAAACAGATGTAAAATTATATTATAGGATTACCTTATACTTATACATATACTACTTCCTTACTAAAAACTGAAAGTTATAAAATTTACTTCTTTAATATAAATCTCTAGAAACTAATTAATTAATGTGTATATAGTTGTACTAAAAAAGCAACTCATGAAGATTACTCTTAGGAGAAAGTGCATTTAGTAAACTACGAAGAAGCAAAGTGAATCGCAAATCTAAAGGTCGTCATTACCCAGAGGAGAGTAGGGTACGATGCTACATAAAACCAGCGTTTGATCTCTTATGTGTAGGATATAAACTAGGATGGGCCATAAGGGACCCACTATTGAGCTTAAGTTTTTAAAAGTTTACACACACACTTGTATTTGAATGCACTTCATACGACTGAATATTGCATGTGTTTTCGATGAGGGAGGTTTAAAAAAGAACTGTCTATTCTAGCTTTGAGTTTTTTATCGTTTATTGTTATGATCGAAACACTATAAACAGTGTGCACTGATGATATTCGAAGAATTGATTACTTTTTAACACTAATCGAAGTAAGAAATAATCGGTTACATCATAATCGCCCATATGTAACATCTTTTGGCATTGATTGCATATGTTTACTATGACAAATGAATACAAATAGGATATAAATTGCATTTAGACAAAAACAAAAGTAATACCTGAAGCAACTACTATAGTAATAGGACTTACATTAAGTGTCAACCAGTAAAACCTAAAGTGTTTACTAATGCTGTAGGCTAATACCCAGAGTGTCAACTAGAAATTCCTGAAGTGTCAACGAGTAATACCTAAAACATCAACTAGTATACTTGAAGTGTCAATTAGTACGGTACATAAAAAGGTGAAATCTTATAATCAAAGTGTTAATCAGTTACACCAGCAACTTGATCTTAGGTGGCTTTTGCACATATTGAACTATTGTGACACTAATCTACATTAAACTATGCAAGGAAATAAATTTTAAGAATGTTGTCTATTAGGTTTATAAATTATTTCATAACAATTTTGACAACAAAGACTACTGGCTTCAATCACGTGGAAACTGATGTAATTGTCTCCTTTAGGTGTCAATGATATCAATACTATGTGATGCAGTAATAATATATAACTGATGTAGCAAATAACATTACTATAGATATAGGAAAATTTGCATCATTGATGTAGCAAATAACATGAGGACATATTGAGGTTACCCAACATCACTGGCATGCACTGCTTCACTGTTGGTTCACTCTGGTGCATTATTCATGCTAAACAAACACCCTTCAGCATGTCAAACTCTAGCTAGAGTAAGCTCCTACAAATGCAAACAGATTACACTTGTACATTAGTCCCGTTTTTTATTGTATACTTAAATACCCCCGCCGACCTGCCGACTAAGCGAATTTCTATTTGTCTTAATTGATTTTCAATTAAATATATTTTAATAACATTAGGTTTAACGAGTACCTAGGTTTGCTGCTACAAGGAAACTAATAAAGTGTGTTTTTTTTGTAAAATATTGATAGCTTAGTACAAAATGAATAAATTTGATCAAAATACAAAATATATCCATAAACAAGCAAACTACAACATTTGACAATATTCTCCATAAGAATAACATAGGGTTACAATTTTTTTAATTTTCTCCGTTACTATTAACCGAACAAAAATACTTTTATATACTAAATTAATTGTTTTTTTTTAAGCTCTTTAAAAAGGTCTAAAAAGAAATTGGGAAATTTTATGTTTTGAGGGTCAAAAGTGAGAAAAACCAATTTTTACCCCATAAAACCCCGTAAAGCCCCGTTCCCATGGTCCGATCATGCTGGTTCGCGAACTCATTCAAGTTTAGCCCGCTTTACACCTTTAAACCAAATTTCATCAAAATCTGACAAAAATTACTCAAGTTATCGCGTTCACGGACGTATATATATATATATATATAAGTCTCTCTATATATATATATATATATATATTTATATACATACTAGCTGTAACCCGCGGGCTTTGCCCCGTTTAACTTCTTAATTTTCAAGATTATCTCGTTCGCATGGCTCAATCACGTCCTGGTTAGTTTGGAAATCCTGGAAGTTTGTTCGCTACGCTCACTCACTTTTAGGTTGGAGCTCGTTCGCTCCGCTCACTCACCTTTAGGTTGGAGCTCGTTCGATGCGCTCACTTGCCTTCAGGTTAGCTCGTTCGCTACGCTAACTCGCCTCCAGGTTGAAGTTCGTTCGCTACGCTCACTCACCTTTTGGTTGCAAATTAGCTGTTGTCATAAATCTAAAAGTAATAATAGTGCTGCACCCTGTTGGTAATCCTTTTAACTTTAATGCTATTGAACATCATAGAACAGAACCAACTTGTTTAATTGAAACAGCTGTTAAGATTCAATAATTCCATTTCTCATAAGGTTAACATGGGAAACTCCAGAGCCACTGGGGCGGAGCCCGAAAGGATTTTTGAAATAAGAATATGCCTATATGTTAATCGGGAATGTAAGCTATCATCATGCCAAATTTCAGCCCAATCCGACCAGTATTTTTCGCGTTCACTTGTCACAAACATACATCCATACATCCATACATCCATACATCCAAACTTTCTCATTTATAATATTAAGTAGGATATCAAAATTTGAACGAATGGTGTTTTTGGCCTCTGGGGACATCAAAATGAAAAAGTAAATCGGTCCTGGGCTTAAGTCTTACCATGAGACCTACGGTAATAGCTACTTCCCTATAAGGAAATTCGCTAAAATGAAAATAACATTATGAGCCTGTGATTTGCAATTTTGAACTTAACTCTTTGAAAAATGGCATAAGTGATATAAGTTGTCTGGGCCAAGTGTTATGAATAATATTACGAATAAAATGATTGGGTATTAAGTTTTAACCAATTTACATTACATTTTAATGTTCAAGTGAAAAATGTTGGAAATGAGTGTAGTAAGTTGGCTAACTAAACAATTCTGAACTTGAAATTCTTTTCCTATGTTACAGACCACAGACAAATACTGTCTATTTAAGAATGGTTATGATTATTACTCAAAATTTGCAACAAACTCCCTGCTTATGAGAGGTCAGTGTGATAAGATAAATTAAAAGTATGAAAAATATAAATTTAACTACTGTACTAATATGAACATAATCAATTACTGCTTTATATTACTTAAAAGAATGTAAAACAATATTTAATTATATGGCATTGCGTGAAATGTTGTCAGAGAATAAACTTTCAACTTTGGAAAGCCAAACAAAAGCTTCTTTGTTTTTTAATAATCTCTAAAGGAAAAGCTAAAGATGGATGTTTTAATAACACAAAGACATTGATGTAGAACTGTGGGGGGAAGTCATTGTTGTGAGATTACCATTCCCCTCCCCCTAACTCATACTCACCCCTTAATTAGGCACTCATACAAGGCACTCCATGACTACTGTCAATACTTGGAAATCCGGTTCCTACTTATCTTGTTGATTTATAATGATTTTAACTTAAATTAATAACAGTTTGGTTTGATTTCTCAGCCAATACAATCATACTTATAGAACTTCTAAGTGTTTTTGCAATATTTTTATTTAGTGTGATTAGGTGTAAATTTATGTGTTTATTGTTGTCAAAAGAAATCAGCAAAATGAAAATGACAAACTTAAAATCTTCACAGTTCCATTAAACCTTATAACAGTATTTGAAAGTAAACTCCTTTACAGTTTTGATTAGTTGTTTAAGTTCTATCAAGAAAGTATCCAACTTAAGCAGCTTTACATGAATGGCTAATAACTTTAAAAGGGGTATTTAAAAATACTAATGACTGTTTTTATCCTTACAATGTTGAAGAAAATAGAACAAGCTTTTCAATATAAACCGTTAATGAAATGAGTATAACTCAAAGTATATTTGGATTAAGGATTCAGAATGGTAAAATAATTACAGTACCATATTTAAAAAAATTTTGAAGACCTGTACATTTCTAGAAGAATTTTTTATCCTAATTAATGTAGATGATGATTGACTTAAAACATCAAAATAAAAACCCATGAATCAAATGATATATACTTTTTTAGTATTTCATACTATAAGCAGATGAGATCAAAGCTTAAGTTGGCAATTAGTTTTAGTTAAAATGTTGGTCAACTAAAACAGTAAAACAGTATTTTACAACTATTTTTATCCTAACACATTTTATAGTGGTAAAGGGTTATCATGGGAATAAGATGTCTACTTTACTTGGGATTACCAATAACTAAAGATATAATAATTGAATATTGTTAAGATATAAAAACAAAACAAAAAACACTCATTTGATTACAAAACAACCATCTTTGCTGACACAGAACTTAAACAACTACAAGAAATAAAGCCCCTTGATAAATTTAACAAATTCACAATATTATAAACTGAAAAACCTACCACAATTTAGTGACAAGTGGAAAATTATTGTATAGTCTAATATATAATTTTTATTTTGTCTATTACATTGTTAATTGATGGGCTATATGACATTACTAGGTTTTTAGAGAAAGATAGCAAACAGTCTGGAATCAATGAATCAATTATGTATACAATATAACTTCCTTGGGTGTACTGCAGCAAAACTTGAGTTACACAAAACCACCAATCAGTGTTTAAGAGAAACTTCTATCATTTACCAGAAGATATCAGACACAATTGCATTGTTCAGCAACTCATTATGCCTCATGAATGTCTCTGTTTAGTTGCTCAGTAAAATTACAGTAATGATATTTCAATAAATAAACTTATTAACACAATTAGTTGTGACAGCGTTTTGTTTACTAAAGCAGAAAAATAAATGTGTTCTATCAAAACATTCAATTCTAGTCTCCAAGGGTCAAAACAACTCAAAACCGAACAAATCCAATTATTTTGTTGATGCGTTCAGCAAACATTTCCCAGTGGCTAGCGTTTAACAGAATACAGCAACATTTCCTGAATCAGCTTTTCAACATGTCAACCAGTGGCCTATGTTGTAACAAGGTAATAGAATGGACTTTTGTGATGATCATTCCATACTGTTAATCCACAGTTAATTAATAGATAAAACCATTAATAGACAAAGATAAAACATAAGTTAGTTTTGGAGCTTCATAGATCTGTTTCCAAACCAGATATCACAAAAAGGATTAAAGTTTACTGTCAAAAACTATTAAATTTAAATAACTACTAAATTAGGCTTTACCAACTCTCATGCACTATATGTGGGACAGTAAAAGATTAAAGAAATTATGAAAGAGCAATGGGCATTTCTAAAGGTGAGTTAGTACCTAATATCCAGTTAAGTCAAACTTAAATATGGAAAACAAGTTTTATATAATTTTGGCTTTTAGACCAACTACCAGCTAAATAAATAATTTTGGATACAAAAATTTATTTGAAAACCCTAACAAAATTAAAATATATTGTTATAATTCTTATAAAAGAATTTTTTTAGCTATACTGTAGAACAGGATTTCAATTCTCAGGCTGAAACAGGCCAAGTGTTTATCAACAAACAACTCAGTTATCAATCACCTCTTATCACCAAGTGTTTACCCCCCCAGACATCCCTACTGCCAATCACCTTCCTCTACACTTACCTTTGAGAGGGTTTCCATGTACACCTAGTAAGGGGTGTTCCAGTTTTTAAGGTATCCAAAGCAAATTTTAATCAATGTAAAGGTATGTAAAGCTTCTACAATGAAATTGAGAAGTACTCTCATTGTAATCGATACAAGAATTAATTCTCCACCTCACATAACCAGGTTGAATGTGTTTCTTACTTTATCTATTTAGAGCCTGGAGCCGAGCTTAGCTTGTTATACATAATTCGAATTATAAAAGCAGTCTTTGCTCAATATTATTGTAGAAACTTCTACAATATTCGTTGTGCTATCTGAAAAAATAGTACTAGTTGGTCATTTGTATATTAAATGAATAAGGAAGAGGAATATTAATATGCAAAATAGTAATTTTGAGTCTTTTTAACTATAAACAATACTTTTCTAGCCGTAGTTAGTACATGTTAAGTACAACAACATTTAGGAAAATTTATGTTAAGGCCTTAAATTTATGACTTGGGATTTCAAAACTATGAAAGTAAATACAAACGGAATAATTATGACAAAATATGCTCTAAAAACGTTTAATTGAACAGAATCAAAATGTTAATTCTACCCATACAATGTACAAAAAGTAAACATTTTTAAAACCTTGGGAGAAACAAAACTTGAGATAAAGTTTCTTTCTGGATCATTTAACTTCCTTCTAGATCAATGAGAGGTTTTATTTACCAGACTCTCTTAAAAGAAACATTTTTCCCTTAGAAAGTTTCTTTTCATACAATTATGCACAACTTTGAGAAAAGACACTACAAATAGTAATTATTTAATAAAAACATATTTTACTATAAAGCACCAATTAAATTAGTCCATAGAAATTAAATATTACAAAAATTAAAAAAATTATGAAGTAGGCTTACAATTCTTTTTTTGTAATGTGTTGAACCAAAATGTATACTTAAACAACTAACGGTAGCCCAATTACAAACTCGAAAAGTTATAGCAACCAGTTAGATAACCGAAAATGCAGTTAAATATTTTTATGGCACAATACATAACAAAACTTTCAAAGGTACTGCCACAAATGTACTAAGGGAGAATTTGCAGCTGTAATAAACTTTACCAGGGTGGAGCAACTGCATGCAGATGTTGTGTTTTTGTGAAATTGTTGAACTGGAATTAAGCTAAACCTAAAATACTAACTAGAGTTAGATATAGTCTAACATTTAAAACAACTAACCCAATTCTATTGTTTATACGACCAAAAATATATTTTAAAATTATTTATAAAATAAATGTACAAATAAAGAGACCATTAAAATTAGCGTTCTTCTTGCATCATAATAAATGAAAATTAAATTCATTTCCTTGTACCCTCCTTTTTTTAAATCTTAAAATACAAATACTGTAAAGTAAACCACTGAAAATAGTTTCTATACCTAAAAAAGTTATTTCATAAATTAATTCTCTGTGATTAAATTTAACAATACAAACAAATTATGTAGGAAACCCTAATAGAGATATTTACAACGAGAAAATCGAATAAACAGGGTTGTGCAAAGGAATGTTTTGTGTTTTTTTATTTAAACGTTTAATTTATTTCTATACTATCTAACAACTGAATTTTGATTAAATCCATTAACACAAGAAAAGAAAAAGGACTTCTTAAACTAATGGACTGAGCGACAAGAAAATAGATCTAGGCAATTTTTCTTGCTGAGAACAAATTTAATTGCAATTTGCAGCCGAGAAGACATTCCAATAAAAATGAAGTGTGATCCACTGGTTAGAAGGAAAATAGATTCTCATTTTGATTGATCAATCACTTGTTAATCGCAAAACGCTTCAGCAGTTGGATAATCAGTTTCAGTAGTCTGACAGGCAATGACCATTTATAACTTGTAACTAGATAGTCACAAACCAAGTGATTTGGTTAATCAATCTCTGCAGGACTTAATCAACTCTTTCAATTTATCAATTGCAATTACTATCTATTAGAATAAATTCAAGTAAGTTACCTATCGTGGACAATGTCACTTGCAATTATTAGCTTTAGCCAAGCATCAGTGATGGAATTTGCACCTACAGTTCATAGGTGTGTTATGGGTGGTTATGGTATAAAATGGTATAAATGGTGGTAAAAATATTTTCCTAAATTAAAAATACTAACCGTTTACAGCTCATATATATTGCACACTATTATGCATGTGAGAGCTTCTGAAGACAAGGTGCCACTGCTGGGGGATAATCATAGATATAATACTAGGTATAAAAATTATCCATCCGTAACACAACACAAACTGGAGTTTTATAACAAGAAACCAACAGCTGCAGGTATTAAGTTTTTGTACCATCTACCAAAAGAAATATTTGATATAAAAAACATTAGGTCTTTTAAAAAAAAACTTAAACTGTTACTAATTGATAGAGCATTTTACTCATTTGAAGAGTTTTACAACATGTAATTACATTAATAAAATTTTCCTGTTTTATTTAGTTTAACCAAGTATTTTTAATTAGTAATAAGCTGTTTTGACGCCATTCTGTATTTATGCATATATTTCATGTAGGTATATAATGTATAAATCTTGAATAAAGCTTTTCTGATTCTGATTCTGATTCTGGTAGTTCCAAAAAAATCTTTCAACAATTATAGATTCATCTCTGTTTTCTATAATGGCATCGCCATAGAATATAGGGTGTACTTAGTTGTTTTTTTATAATTTGTTTTGGAGTTTTCCTAAATGTGTAATAATGAAAAACGACAAAAATGTAAAAGCAAGGCGTATGATAACAGTGCAATTTTTGGACAATGTCAATGGAAACCAAATAATAATTATTTTAAGCTTAACCCAGGGGACAATCCCCTATAGTTTCATGGCAATCGGATGAAGACAAGTATGGATGTAAGGTAGGCCTGTGTGTGAACATGTTCAAAATATTTCTTAAATATTTCAGAATGTTGCAGAATGATCAAGAATGCCCAAGGATGTTTTATAACATCTCAAAAACTATGCAAATGTGTGATAAGGTCTGGAGTGTTCTAAAAAAATTACCAGTAAAAAAATGATTTTGATCCAGGCAACGCCAGGTTTTGCTGCTAGTTCCAGATAAAAGTATAGAGAGATGTCGTGCCATTTTTTTTTTAATTCCTCTACTAAAATTATAGCTAACAGTTTTATTATACTGATACAAACTAATATGTGTTATAATGTAAATACATTATGTTATTGTATAAATTGTTATTAGTCTAAAAATCCAGCCTACAGTAGGAGTAAAAAAATAACATCTTTTCAACATTGTAGACAGCTATACTTCAATAATATATAGTATTTTGTAATCTACGAACAAATTAGTTCTTACAGTAGACCTAGAAGTATGTAATAAACCACAACACGTACATCTTCAGAAATATACTATCTCAAACTTTAAGGCAATTTAATGGGCTTTTAATCACTTTTAAGAGTATTAGCGAAACTGGGCTTTCAGAGGCAAACTTTGTAATTGAAATCGGGTTGGAAAGCTTCGGGATAATAACAAGAGGGCAATAACGTAAAATTCGCTGGCGCCAGGGCTGTAAACTCAAAGGTTGCTTCGGCTGACCCGACCCAACTATCCTTGGCATTCTCCCAGCGTTTAGGTTTGAATGTTATACATGTTTTACAAATGTAGCATAAAACCTCTAACAGTTTGTAAAAATATCATTGATTTACAAATGCTTTGCGAAACTACATAACACATATGGCAAACTAAATTTAACACCTCATCTATAAAAGAGTAAATATGTCTAAAATTGTGTTAAAATAGAACATAGTTCAATAAGCTACTTACAAAATGAACTACAGTAAATATTTTATATTTTGTATCTTTGTTTTTTTGACACCATAGTATTTTATGGGACATAGAAAAACCCATAACTAAAGTTTTTTTATTTATTTTTTTTATTTCAGCCTGGCTTGGTTATGAATCAGTGCATAAAACATAAATTAGTTATTGACAAGAGCACAATCTATCGGAGGTTTGGCTCAACTACTTAAATTAAAATCCAAAAGCTTGTTCATATTTGATGAAAATGGGATCTGAATGTCGATTTATTGTAGCTTTGTTTACAACCAAAGTCCCTTGAAAAAACAAAACAAAATATTTCAGATAGCTCAAGAGGTTAGTATTCAGAACGATATACAGTACCATAATATACAATTATTCTTATTCTGTACTTTATAATTTTTATAAAAAATATCGCTAATAAATAAAGAATAGTGATCAATATTACTCATAAATATCAGCAAGGTTTCGATGTACAAAACACGTCATACTTGCATCTTGTCCAAAGGAAGGTAATAAACATAAAGAAATTGATATAATATTGGAATCACAGTCACAATTTTGGTTTACCTATCAAGTAACAACTATACTACTTATAACTTATGATATTATTAACGAAGGACGTGCTTTGGCTACAACAGATCTGCCTTTGACATGGATCTGGGTCGGATATTATGTTGTTTCTTTACTTTAAATCCTCAAAGGTATTTTTAATAGCTAAAGCCCACACCCGTTAAATAAACTTTTATAATAACCAAAAATATTTCGCATAATAAAACAAATTATTACCGGGTTAGTAGATCAAAATTAAGCAATGAATAGTTTCAAAATATAATAATTAATTTGTAGGCTTGATTTTTTCAGATTTTACCATATTTTAACTCTTTTCTACTTTACCCTTTTTTTTATTCTAGCACTGACACTACATATATTTTCATCAGGAAAGGAGAGGCAAGTTTCCATACCGCGAGGGTTTTAGTCAAATCTGAAACAAGACAAATTCAAAGCAAGATAACCTCTTAAGAAGAGAAAGTGGTAGACTCTGTTTTGTAAAATCCAAGAGTTCCGCTTCGTAACAGACCCATGAATACAAATAGCTGATCTGGAGTGTTTTGCGATTCAATATCAAATCGGACGGAAAGATACGTTTTATTACGCTTAGAACTGGAGTATGTACATATCACTACAACCTTCCATAACTGTTAGAATAAACATAAAGAAATTGATATAATATTGGAATCACAGTCACAATTTTGGTTTACCTATCAAGTAACAACTATACTACTTATAACTTTACTTATGATACTTAAGTGGTATCCCTTTCACTATGTTGTAATTTCAACAACTATTAGAATTCCTATTACATTATTGGGGTTCTATAAAACTATCGAAATCCATATGAAATCGTTTGAATCCCTGACATCGGCATATTATTAAACTATTGGACCCTTTATATAAGTATATTTCAATATATTGGAACACATTACATTGTTGCAATCTCTAACACGTTATTACAATCCCGACATTACTTACTTACATAAATTGAAGATGTATCAATAGTTGGAGGAAAAGGCTAGATATAATACTTAATATGCAACTATCCTGTGTCATTCTTGTTGTAATATCATGATCCACAAAGAAACTCAAAGCTCAAAAATCCCGGATTGTTGAGTAAATTTATTTCTGATTGACAGCTGCAACATTAGATCACATGTGCGATCCTGATAAACGGATACTGTATCAAGTTACCAGAGATAAATTGATTTCCGTACATAACACCATCAACATCCAAATACAACATTGATACGATTATATAAACAGCAGTTCTCCGAATTCAAAAAATCGCATCAGATGAAATGACATATTCAAATTCAGTGTGAATTTGTGGATCTATCAGTACATTCGTTGGGAAAGTGTAAAGTTAACAGATAAAAAGAAAATAGATTTTATCACATCAAAAAAGTACTTGATTTTTCCTTACTATTTATACAAAGACTCCAACAAAAAATTATCATTAAAACTTTTTAGGCCTGTTTCAACCTTGCATTTTCCCGTTCATACAAGCATTGACTATACACAGAAACTATTTCTGTGTATAGTCAATGATACAAGTCTTTGATTTGAAAACTATTGTCCTCTCTAAAATAATTTAAATCAACAAGCACGGTATTATGTCACTTGAAGGTAAAAACATTGTTTTCTCTAACGGTGTATACATTTGTCAAAGAATAAAATTAAATTTAAAATACTTCCAGACTTTAAATACGTTTCCCAGGATTAGTGACAAGAAAGATATCGATTAGAATCTTATTTTCACAAAAACAGACAACTCTTGGCTTGGTCTAATATAACTGCGACTGATATAATATTGACCATTATGCTCTAAACTATTTCAGTAGCAGCAATCGTATTGCGGTAACTTAACTTCTTTACAAAATCAAACAATCCTTTTAAAATATTTCAGCAAAACAAGGAAATGTAATAGTAAGCAACATATTATTAGTCTTCTTTCACTGAACAGACTATATTAACAAACTTACATCACCAGTGAGAGTACACCCGCATGAGTCATCACTTACCTGTAACAGAGAAAGACAAGGACGTTAGATAAGTGATAACATCAAGGCCACACTACAAACTAGTGTACGGTTACTAACTACAAAACAAGAGTTGTGTAAAGCTACTAAACGCACTGGAGTTAGCGGGGTGACAATGTTAATGATACATACTTAAAACGCAATTTTTTTACTGTAAGAAGACAAAAAAGTTTCAATAACTGATTGGCCAGTTAGGTTTGGTCATCATGAAGCTTTCATGACTTGTCTGGTATCGTTCGATTCATAACGAAACGAGGAAAGTCCTACAAACATAGACCAACCTAACCTAACCACCGCAGCGCACTGTAAAATACGGACCCTCACGACTAAAGTAGCATACTTTAGATGTAAAAATAAGAGTTAATTTGAAGCTAAAACAGTTAAGTGTTTCTCATTCATATGGAGAAGAAGAGTCCAATTTTGAAAATGTATTTTTGCGTCAAAATTAAAGAAATCTCACATAAGTACAGAACAGAAAATACCATTAGTAGGCTACAATATTGCACAAATAATAAGTAGAGTCAATGATGAACACTTTAAAACATACGCACATACCACATCTCCTTATCATACGGGTCAAATATTTGCTATGCTTTGTACATAACACAACAATTAAGGTAAACAAAATATAGGTGTAACAACAATACAATGATGAAGAAATACAGAAGAAACGATGACAGCAAAATGTCCACGAAGAGCTAGCTACAAAAATATATATAAAATACGGCAGCCCTGTCATAAAGAGCAAACTACAACCATATAACAAAAAATCAAATTTTTTAGTGATGTGACGCCCTGGCATTCAGCCAAGTGTGTCAGACATGCCGCATTGGCTGAGTGGCCTCCACCACTGGCCGTTGAACCTGGCATGCCGTGCCGCACTCGCCTTTATGCATGTGTATTTAACATGGTTATGATGATCTCATGGATTTTTTAGTTGCCGTTTCATGATAGCACTTGTATGCACACAGGAGGATGCAAGTACTTTAGAGTGCTAGCCCAAGAGGGTAACCAGTTCGAACCCGAGTCAGTATCAAAAGTCAGTGCTTTTGATGGTTCCAACATCGGCAGAGCTATCTTTGATGGGGGCTTTTATAAAATGGCCCTAGCAAAAAAGAAAACAAATGTCTTGGTTAATTACAAAGCTACACAAAGTATCTCATATTATATTTGAATTACGAGAATGTGTTCAGTTGCGATGGCCGTTAGCAAAATAACATACAGTAAAAGTACAAAAGAAATGTCATAACTGTTTCAAATATCACAACTATTGACCCGTCATTGTAGAGGATGGCATTGGTTTTAACTTTACCAAGTATTATATTCATCTGTCAGGGCTTTGAAATAATCCATCTTACGATGAAGTCAAGAGAAACATGACAAACACGAACTCGGAACACACAAGTAACGAACGCTATGCATACAATTAGGATATACAATTAATTAACGGTCAAGCAAAATTGTTCCGTGACGGGACAGTCCAAACCGTTCTGGTGGCCAATCGCAAAGAATATATAAACGTGTAACCCAAGATGATGTTTGGGGTTTGTAAGGGGTTAGTAAATCCAATTACGTAGAATCGCCGGTTCACATGCAACGTTTCATATTACAACATTTCTATTTCCTAAGAAACCCCAGCTTATTTCCACGTCTCACAGATATTTGATCCTTCACAAAGCCTTATTTTCATCCGCATCCAATTGTGAAAAGAATACGGGATTTTTATTAAACACCTTTATATTTACCGGCCATACAGTAAACACCTTCTTCTCAAGCTAAGGAATGTGAAAATAATCCTCGAAAGACGTATGTCCGTATTGAGTAAAGGCATTGTCAAGATTTATCAATTGTGTCCGTAGTTACTTAATCACCTCACAACCTATAATGATTTCCTCACTTTTTCCCACTTTGTTTTGTTGGTATGAACGAGTTTGTTTACGAGTTTAAGCTTAGAAACGATCAATCAGCTTTTAAGGACAAATAAAAGCTCATTTTCCCTAGCTTTAACTCCCCAAGCTTTAACTAATTTTCTGTAAAAATCTTAAATAATGTGGAAAACACTAAAACATTACACAACAGACGTTAGATTTGTTTAAAATTGACCCTGTATGAATTAGAATACATGCCTATCATATTTTCGTGACAGCCTTTTTCACTCTTACTTCAAACGAATAATTTACCATACCAGATTACTTTCAGCAAATATTTTTTACCAATACACATTACTGGAACAGCAAATATATAGTTAAGTACACTTGTAAGGTACGATATTTGCGACACTTTGCAAAGTATGTATGGTCAAGGAAAGTGTAAGTGAGAGAGCGAGAGTGAATGGAGGCACTTGTCCAATTGGCAGCTTCCTCCGCAGCAAAGAGGAAGGCCTACATAACCTACAACAGTGTACGTAGGCTGTACATCGGCCAGTAATGTAATAACCAACTAATGAAATTGTTGTTCTGATGATGGTAGGATTACAAATACAGTAGCTAGACCATTTTCTCTCGAATACTTGGTCTGATGTTTGGTACAAAATCATTGGTTAAACACGATCTTTAGTACAGGGGAGAAAAGCTTTGTAACCAACTTCCTCAACAGCTAAAGCTATGAACTGATTTGCTCAGGATTAGGAAACAGCTAAAACATTTAATGAATATGCTTGCTACAGAGTTCGTTATTTCTCCCTTGATGTAGTAAGTGATTCCTGTTACATTTAACCAAAAAGTCTAATTGTTTAGGTTATAGTAGGTTAGGTTGTAGTAGTCTTGTGCATAGTAATAAAGAGGTGTGCAATTATTGTAACGTGACTTTTCCATTATTTTTTTTTTTTTTAATTTTCGAAATAAAGGACTTGTATGTCTTATGGCCAATGTGACATTTCATATATAACAGTATCGGTATAAATACCGGGTGTCCCATACTGTAATAGTTCCCCCTGGTTAAGTTTTAAACGGCTGCATATATTCAAACGAGCACAACTACTTACAACTACTACTATATATACAACTACTTTTTGGGGGCATTTTGAAATTCACCCCCACCCCCAAATATGAGGTGCTGGGGGTTACTTAATTTTTTTTAATAGCAACCCCTATCAAGTAGGCAGCACATAATTTTAAAGGCCATTAGTTAAAAAGAATATCGGCGAAAGCCAGAGGTCTCTCTATCTCAACCCACTACAGAATGGCGGTCATTTTTTTTACAGCCTGAGAACCATGTAAAGATATACACCAATATTACAGTAGCGTTTTTATGGGTTGTACCAGGAAAACAAAACTCATTATTATTGTAACAAGAAAATAACAACTACTTTTTGATCAGTATGACAAGCTTGCCCGGTACCCCAAAATGGGGTATTTTGGTGGCAGCACGAAATTTTTAAATATAAAGCATCAAGTGACCCCTCAGTTTGAAGGTCTAAAAATAACCGCAATTCTGTTATGGGTTGAGATAGAGACCTCTGGTTTTCGCCGATATCATCTTTTTACTAATGGCCTTTAAAATTATTTGCTATTCGATAGGGTCTGCTATTTAAAAAATTAAGTAACCCCAGCACCCTCTATTTGGGGATGGGGGTGAGTTTCAAATACCCCCAACAAGTACTTTACATTACCCTAGTAACGTGTATCGAAACTCGTTTAAATATATGCAGCCGTTTAAAAATTAACCAGGGGGGACTATTATGGGACACCAAACCGTGTTAAAAACGTATTCTATTTCATCCCTCGCCAGCACTTACAAAGCAAACCAACAGCTTTATCAACTCAAAACAATAATTTCGACATGAAATTCCTAAACTTCACTCAATTTGTAGTTCTATACATTCACCCAACAATCGTCCACAGGTCGTGTTGCTCGAGGTATGAGTAACATTCATTATCCTTCCAGCGTGACCACATCCAGCCATCCTGTTGTCTAATTAATGTCCTTATTGTGATGTCAGTCATCCCTGGGAAGGCAGACACCTGGACATATAGGAGCACGAGTGTGCTTTGTTTAACTGACACACGTTAACGAAATTCATTCATTCGATCAGTTGTAGGTTTACTGATTGCACGCGCTTAGTAACAGCGTATTACGCAGATTCGAATACAAATTGTTGAAAAGTCATGTACAGTATTTTAAAGCGGTCGGATGGACAGTTTGGTAAATTCATCATGCACAACAAAATACACATATAGTAGACAGGCTACAGATTTTAAACAAAATAACCGTAAAATAGCCGGAGTTAGTCCAAAGTTCCATTCAACTGAATTGCGAAGGATTCATTAAGAATACCAGGAAACCACAAGGTGTATGCACGTGTTCTGATCCTGCATAAACTTTGTCCGTTTAGGTAGCGTGCTTTTTTGTGTCCTACCTTCACATCTCAGGACGCTAGGTTCTAGCTTTGAACTGTTTACACATTAATTAGACCAATCCTAAAGTGCTGCGGCATTATCACATGGATGAAATCCATAATTGATTAGCGAAATTTGAACCCGGGACCTCAAGCTCCGAGGCCGCGCGCTCTACCACTAGACCAGCTCACTCCCTAACAGTGTTTATAGTTACCACTTCTACCTTTGAGTGTTGATAGAGGTAGAACTCGTATTACCAAGTTAAAACAATAGCAAGTTTTTATATATTTTTTCATACAAATTCCTCATCTCAAAATAAATTTCAAAGCTATCGGATTCCACTAGAATAGTAGAGATTTTAAGATAAAGAGGAATTCATCCGCTTCGAGAACAAAAGAATTCTTGCTGTTGCATTCCTTAAGTTCTTTGGGAAACAATAATTCTCTACTCTATACACAGTTTCTCAGTTTATTTTTATCGATCCATCAGTGTCTTAGTTTTTAAAAGAACCATATATTTTTACGGAAATTATGCCTGTCCTTAAGAAAAATAATTATCTAACAAGAAGCACGCATTTCCTTCCTTGAATTAGGCCATGGATATGCCTTTATACTGTGACTTTGCCGGTGGCGTTTTAGACCCTTATTGACAGCTGAAAATAATAAAAAGGTGTATCACATTTTAATATCATCTTAGTTTTTAAAACTACGTTATTTACACAATTAATTGTTGCGGCTTTATCAGTTCTGCAATTTAACTAATCGAATACATGAATAGTTAATTCGACACCATTAAACAAGTGAATTCTAGTGTGAAACTAACAGTAGAACCCTTTTAAAAGATCGTTAAAATTAATTAAATTTCACAACATAGTCAACTCAATTGTAATTTAACACGATGGACTAACATGTCATCATGAACCACTTTTACATTTTCTACGCGTTACACTGGAACGTCCAAACAAAAGCGAAGGAATAAATTCACTTTCACGATCCAACGTAATTAAAACCCTACCTTTCCCGATTACGTGAGAAAACGTATAAATTGTTATCGATAAAAGTTGTAAACTGTTTCACGTGACCTATCAGGAACACAATCAGTAGAGGGCGATAACACGTGCTTGCCGGCGGAGACGGTGAATAACTGAGGAAACTGTGTGGCGAGGCGAAAAAGAAACTCAGAATTAATGATAGTTAAGTTAAATATGATAACAATTAGGTTAGTATAAAACTCTAAATTGTACGATTGTCTATTTGATTTGTAGTGAAGAGATCCGTTAGTGAACAGGCCACATTAATGATTTGAAGGAGGGCGGATTGCCATTTTAAGGTCCGATAAATTGCGTACCGATATTTATCTTAAGCTTAGTATGTTATCCAATCTCAATTGAAATTTCATTTCATTTCTTGGGTAAGTAATAGTTATAGATTATACAATACTATGTATCTGGTCTACAGTACTTATCACGGTTTATCTATAGATTTGAATTATATTACGTTCTGTTAGTTGATGTTTAAATAGGCGACGAAGGATTTCTAACACTACAGCTAATATTATACACAACAATTTATAAGCCACCTCCCGAGTATTTCGAGACAACTTTAGGGTTTGTTTGACGTGGACAAATAATTGTCCCCATCATACATCATTAACAACTTATAATTGATAAATACAAATTAAATGCACTCTCCTTACGCCTGGTTTGCACCAATAAGGCCAAAACCTCACTTTAAAATTTAATATTCCAACTTGAACAACAAATCGTAAACAAAATCGCTACACGAAAAATTAAAAAAAAACCTGCTTAGAAACATTCGAATGTTTACCCCATGTAGGATGGATCATGGACACCTAAGTTTATTGTTATAGCCTGTCCGCAGCACAGAACACCATGCGAAGCCGGCACGTACCACGGACGTGACGCCGACTATATTGATGGCACTTGGATCGTTTGTTTCACTAGCAAAGCAACAATATAGGGTCAAACGTATAATTAACTGCAGCTACTGAAGTTAACATACTTATGTTTGGACATGTATGAAGCTGTAGACAAAATCATCAGTGAGTGTCCTTAGTTTAGACGAACATTTGCCCAGGTTAGCTTGTGTCGCAAGGGCATACGAGTATTTCTTTGCACATGAGGTTAATCACATCGTATGTTATATCTGTATAGAAACTTCCAAATGAATGAATTTAATAGATGAGTGAACGAAGTGAACGAATCTATGTATCGTGTATAGCGGAGTCGGAGAAAAGTTGTCCGCTGGAGTATGTGTGTGTGTGTGTGTGTGTGTGTTCGCACCTAAAACTCAAGAACCGTTGCACTTATAGCGTTCAAATTTCGCACAAATAGTTTTGACACCAGTGTAAAGACACCATTAAAATTCTAGACGATTCCGCTCAGTAGTTATTATAAAATACTTAAAAAACATTTTAAAATTTGTCCCATAAGAATAACATTAGGAGCTACCTTCTTCTTCTTTTTATTTGTTTACGTTTTGCGACCAACAATTTTGTTGTCTACTTAAGACAGAGAGAACGACTTTTACTCTAAGCTCTTTCATTCATGGAGTAAACAGTTTGGCGTCTATGAATATATATCATTATAATTTCACAGCTTTCAGAATAATGTTATTTAAGCTAATTAAATTTCACAACTTTCATAATATAAATTGAACTTAACAATATTAGTCGGCAGTTATATACCGTTTATGTTCAGTATTAAAATTTCGCCTTTTAATTAAAAGTACATAGGTATGTATGTATTTAGAACAAAGCAGCTTTTTACATTATTCAATTTAATGTTGGCATTGAATATTAAATATTCAAAAATGTTGGTATATTTTTATACTAAAATGCTATGCGAAGGGGGGGGCGGACAGGTCCCCGACGTAGAGAGTAGTAAAGAAAGCGGAAAGGTGAGCAGTGAAAAGAAAGGAGTACGGAAACCCTTTATGACTGTTAAATTAACGTATCTGTAATACTTAAATGCTATGGAAAGATAGGGAAACAGGTCTACGATGTAGGAAGTAGTGAAGGAAATAGTGAAGGAAGTAGTCAAGGCGAGCGCTGTGGAGTGTGGGGGGCCTTTATGACAGTTAGAATAATGTATCTGCATTTCTAAAAATGCTATGGGAAGGGGGAGAAATAGGTCCACGATGTAGGAAGTGGTGAAGGAAGTAGTCAAAGTGAGCAGTCCGGAGAGTGGGAAGCCTTTGTGACAATTAGAATAATGTATCTGCAATTCTAAAAATGCTATGGAAAGTAAGGGAAACAGGTTCACGACACTTAGGAAGTGGTGAAGGAAGTAGTCAAGATGAGCATTCCGGAGTGTGGGAACCCTTTTTGGCAGTAGATTAATGTATCTGCCATAATAAAATGCTATAGGAAGGGAGGGAAACAGGTCCACGACGTAAGAAGCGGTAAAGGAAGTAGTCAAGGTGAGCAGTCCGGAGTGTAGAAACCCTTTGTGGCAGTTAGATTAATATAACTGCAATTCTAAATTCCAATAGGAAGGGAAGGAAACAGGTCCACGACGTCGGAAGCGGTGATGGAAGTAGTCAAGGCGAGCAGTCCGGAGTGTAGAAACCCTTTGTGACAGTTAGATTAATATACCTGCAATACTAAAATGCTATAGGAAGGGAGGGAAACAGGTCCACGACGTAGGAAGTGGTAATGGAAGTAGTCGAGGCGAGCATTCTGGAGTGTAGAAACCCTTTGTGGCAGTTAGATTAGTGTAACTGCAATTCTAAAATGCTATGGGAAGGGAGGGAAACAGGTCCATGACGTAGGAAGCGGTGATGGAAGTAGTCAAGGCGAGCAGTCCGGAGAGTAGAAACCCTTTGTGACAGTTAGATTAATATACCTGCAATACTAAAATGCTATAGGAAGGGAGGGAAACAGGCCCACGACATAGGAAGTGGTGAAGGAAGTAGTCAATGTGAGCAGTCCGGAGTGTCGGAAGCCTTTGTGACAATTAGAATAATGTATCTGAATTCTAAAAATGCTATGGGAAGGGAGGGAAACAGGTTCACGACACTTAGGAAGTGGTGAAGAAAGTAGTCAAGGCGAGCATTCCGGAGTGTGGGAACCCTTTGTGGCAGTTAGATTAATGTATCTGCCATAATGAAATGCTATAGGAAGGGAGGGAAACAGGTCCACGACGTAGGAAGCGGTAAAGGAAGTAGTCAAGGCGAGCAGTCCGGAGTGTAGAAACCCTTTGTGGCAGTTAGATTAATATACCTGCAATACTAAAATGCTATAGGAAGGGAAGGAAACAGGTTCACGACGTAGGAAGCGGTGATGGAAGTAGTCAAGGCAAGCAGTCTGGAGTGTATAAACCATTTGTGACAGTTAGATTAATATACCTGCAATACTAAAATGCTATAGGAAGGGAGGGAAACAGGTCCACGACGTAGGAAGTGGTAATGGAAGTAGTCGAGGCGAGCATTCTGAAGTGTAGAAACCCTTTGTGACAGTTAGATTAGTGTAACTGCAATTCTAAAATGCTATTGGAAGGGAGGGAAACAGGTCCACGACGTAGGAAGTGGTAATAGAAGTAGTCGAGGTGAGCATTCTGGAGTGTAGAAACCCTTTGTGAAAGTTAGATTAGTGTAACTGCAATTCTAAAATGCTATCAGAAGGGAGGGAAACAGGTCCACGACGAAGGAAGTGGTGATGGAAGTAGTGAAGGCGAGCAGTCCGGAGAGTAGAAACCCTTTGTGACAGTTAGATTAATATGCCTGCAATACTAAAATGCTATAGGAAGGGAGGGAAACAGGTCCACGATGTAGGAAGTGGTAATTGAAGTAGTCGAGGCGAGCAGTGCGGAGTGTAGAAACCCTTTTGACAGTTAGATTAATATACTTGCAATACTAAAATGCTATAGGAAGGGAGGGAAACAGGTCCACGACGTAGGAAGTGGTAATGGAAGTAGTCGAGGCGAGTATTCTGGAGTGTAAAAACCCTTTGTGATAGTTATATTAATGTAACTGCAATTCTAAAATGCTATCGGAAGGGAGGGAAACAGGTCCACGACGTAGGAAGTGGTAATGGAAGTAGTCGAGGCGAGCATTCCGGAGTGTAAAAACCCTTTGTGATAGTTAGATTAGTGTAACTGCAATTCTAAAATGCTATGGGAAGGGAGGGAAACAGGTCTACGACGTAGAAAGTGGTGAAGGGAGTAGTCGAGGCGAGGAGTCCGGCGTGTGGGAACCCTTTGTGAAAGTTAAATTAATCTTTTTGAAACTCTAAAATGCTCTAGGAAGGGAGGGAAACAGGTCCACGACGTAGGAAGTGGTGAAGGATGTAGTCAAGGTGAACAGTCCGGAGTGTGGGAACCCTTTGTGAAAGTTAAATTAATCTATTTGAAATTCTAAAATGCTATAGGAAGGGAGGGAAACAGGTCTACGACGTAGGAAGTGGTGAAGGGAGTAGTCGAGGCGAGGAGTCCGGAGTGTGGGAACCCTTTGTGACAGTTAGTATAATGTATCTGCAATTCTAAAATGCTATGGGAAGGGAGGGAAACAGGTCCACGACGTAGGAAGTGGTGAAGGGAGTAGTCGAGGCGAGGAGTCCGGAGTGTGTGAACCCTTTGTGACAGTTAGTATAATGTATCTGCAATAATAAAATGATATGAGAAGAGAGGGAAACAGGTCCACGACGTAGAAAGTGGTAAAGGAAGTAGTCAAGGTGAACAGTCCAGAGTGTGGGAACTCTTTGTGACAGTTAGATTAACGTATCTGCAATAATAAAATGCTATGAGAAGAGAGGGAAACAGGAAATACATTACCAATGACTTTGGTTAATTAATGGACGAGAAGTTAGGATTGTTGTTGACTGAGATTTGGTTTTTTTAAGAGGTTGGTCCAGCCTCTTTTAACCTCGCCCGTGCGTGGATCGTTTACAGCAAAGCAATTGGTGAGCTGGTACAGTACAAAGGTGAACTGTACTGATAAAATTTAGTGGCAGTGACCAGGATCCGAACTCACGACATCGCTGCCTTGGGCCCGAAGTTTGCGTGACGCTACCGACTTGAGTCACCGACTCACCATTATTTGCCCCCACTCATGGGTTGATTTGTCCATACAAATAACATTATTGTGTACACCCGTGACACCGGTAAGTGTGCTAGGTGTGGGTGGACTCTTTCATTATTGCGCTCATGTTCACTCATCCTGTTACGCGCAGAATAAGCGTACTACTAGTTATTTTCTTATGTCCATAACAGCCTTTGATACAATAAAGTTTCCTGAAGGATTATGGGTACTTACCTGTTAAAGAGAACATTCATTATTATCGATGATTTTTTTCGATATATCGATATTTTTGTTTTCCGATCAGATCTATTACAAATTGACAACAACAACTAACTGATCTTGTTTAGGCTAAAATAGTCTATATGGATTAAGAAAAGAAACTGTTCTAAGCTAACCTAACATAACCAACCAAACTTGCTGTACCATTTAAAACTTCAGTTTGGGTTTGATAATAGAAAAGGCAAGTTAAACACGGAATTTTTAAATGTTACAGCAAGTTTGGTTAATTATGCTAGGTTATGTTTTTAGAACAGTTTCATACACTGAACAATATTTATCGTAGTTGTCAGCTGATATGTTTCAATTTGTTAATATCGATATAACGAAAAAAATCATCGGTAATAATGAATGTTCCCTTTAACAGGAAAGTACCGAATTATGTCTAAGTGTACTTTGGTGCTGAAACTCGATTCTAAAGAGTTGTGAACTGCCATAGAAGATACTTCAATCATTCATCGGTAATTCAAACGCAACAATACCAACACGAACATACGATACGACTACATAAAAAACTCAAACCCAATTAATACACTAAATGCATATAATTCTACTGAAATGACTGAGAGAAGTTTGAAGAAGAGTTAAGTGTGCAACACAGGTCCTTAAGCACAAGGTGTCAAACTGGAGGACCTGACAAGAGGCTGAACCCCTTCACTGCATTGACAGGATCAAGACAGCTTGTTATGTGGCATTTCAGCAATTTATTTATTGTCAAAGGTTTTTTGTTCAAAATGGACGTACAGTGGTTGAATTAAACCACCGATAGGGTAGTGACTGTGCAATCTAAGTATTTACATTTACAACTCATTTTTGTGTAATGAAATCAAGCCAAACTCGATTAAATATAACTAGACAGTAAGGTATTTCTTCTAATACATACAGACTATATTGCTTTTATCTAAACTTTTGACTTTTGAGCTGCACGAACACTTCATTTATTGTTCAATTTGAAGTTTTAAAGTGTGTTTTTGTGAGCATGATCTATATATACAACAAATACATTTGGAAAGTTTTAAAAGATTACATTAATTCTACTAGGTCATTTATTGGTTTGGCAAGATTACAAATATAGTGTAAAAAGCACAACGGTAACGGTATTTCGTAGCAGCACACTATGACGGTAAACTAGTATACTAAATTGTGTTTATTCTAAACCTTGATACAATTTACAAGCTAGTATAAGTACGTTGTGATTGTCTAAATTATCTACAATAAAAGTTGAAACCAACTTAAACACGCCATTACTATGGATTTTTCGTCAAAGTTTCAGTATATTTTTGTGCCGTATCAGACCGTATAAGGGTGTCAGGAGATGATCCACATCGTTATTTTCTTGTGTCATAAATCTGTCTAGTTTGTGCGTCACTGCTTCTCTCAAGCCACACTGAAATATTTCACCCCTTCAAGCTAGTGTCTTCTAATACCATGATTCTAACGATAAGTGGTGTTCCCATGTCACCATTAACATTCATTTGTTAAGCCAAATAATGTAAATGTTGTTGATGATACACAAAACACTTTTCTACTCCCACCAAACCGACTCGTGACTAATAATATTTATTACGAATTTACAATGTCAACAGTTTAAACAGTAATGCTAATCAGGTTTTTTTAAATTCACGTCCGACAGTGTTGTAGTTCCGGAGCTATTACAGCTAATACTGTTCGTGTATTTAAATCCTCTTTTAATAACTGAAATCCTCCGAAACGTAAAACTTACTTAAATTAAGCTTTGACCAAACTAAATTTTAAATCTGCACTACCGCCAGCCCACAGGGTATTTAAATATAAAGGGACGTCCGCTTCCAACGTTAATCCGAAGTGTGGGCTGTAACGTGGGGATGACGTGTGCCACATGGGGGGTTGCTAGGAGACGAGGGGAGCTTCCCTCGGCAGGGTGACTAACCCCCTTCATTAATGCTGCCTACAGGTGGACTGTGAGGCACAACCTACACAGCAGGTGAAATTATTTAAATAGCCACCGTCTAAGTGCGCTGATTTAAGTTACTAACTATTGTCAAATCAACCGTTTAGCCAAGACATGCTGAAAGAATATTGATTAAAGTAAACATTCTACCCCCATTGACAATATTTTCATCAGTTTTTGAGTCAAAATGGACGTAGTTGAAGATTCTTCTACAGAGTGCGCTGATGTAAATTAATGTTTTTTGTCGAATCAAGCCAGTAATGAAAGTAAAACTTATAATCTGTTGTGTCCTAACTTTATGACTATTACCAGTGAGATGTATCATATCAGTGAGTTTTATCATAGGTAAAACATACTTGGTTGTATCAATAGTCAAAGCCAAAACAAATAAAGAAAATTATACAATTAGTACACAGAGTAGTGGCTCATTCTACTATCTTCGTGTTGAACAATTAGCTTCCTCAGGTGCATAATATCTGGAATATTCACTTCGGTGTTCAAAAGTTAATGCTTTAATACAAAAAAATAATATTGATACTGTGTGGATGGAATAAAAAAAAATAAAAAGTCATTAGGACAGGAAAGGGTAGGGTCGAAAATTACGAAATGCTAGCAATGTAGTTCTACATGGTTATCTTTGGAAATAAAGAAAATCACTGGAAGAAGAAACATGATTGTAAGTTGTGTTACACGATCTACAAAAGGTAAAAATCTGACCTTTAAGGAGATCGAGGATAGAAACCACTATTACGCACAAGCCAGTCAATGATTGCCTTAACTCACCATTTCTCTCCTTCGACATAGTCTGGTATGACGAAAGCTGCACTGTAACGTATCGTCTTTTATACAGTGCGATTGATAGTGTGCCAGCTGCTTTATTTATTATTTTTTCGAAAACTATAAGAGATATCAAAAAAGCTAAATGGTAAGTGTCTTGGATTTTTTTATTTTAAAACTTGTAGTTAAGTCGGAAAAAATATTTTAGCCATCATTTTTCTAGCATGGCCGCCAACTTTGATTTTTCTTATGGAACACTCTGTATTTTATTATGTATTCCGGTAAAAAATTAACTTTTAAGACAATTTAACTCTTGTGTGTTTTTTTTCATAAACCTAACCGTTTCAAAGATAATAATGGTTAAAGTTGTGAAATTTCTAATAGTTTTCAAATAAAACAGCTGGCACACTTGAATCAATCACCCTGTATAGCTTTGTGGAGAGATTTCAGTATTTTATTTCATTGTATACCTTCTTTTAAGACGAAATACGGGCAATACGTATTTTAAACAATACTTAAATATTAAAAACGGAACAGCAATTAGAAACTTTTCTAAAACACGTTATTTCATTGACGATGTTCAATCGTCTTAAAAATTAGCAATATCACCTCATAACACGGGAACAGCTGCACTCCACCTAAACCGTTTTCGCAATTAAGAAAATTATTTGGCATAGTTGTATTTAATACTTGACCAAATTAATACAATCCGGATTTCATGCTATCCAATTTAAAAAATCTCTACACTGATGGTAAAATAGTAACTAAAGATCTCGGTCAATGTTTCAGTAAGGATTTTATAATGATAAAAGAAAACAGGATGGACGCAAATGCTTAAATTAAGTGATGAGAGCAATTTCTTCATTCCGATATACAGAAATTATATCCTTAAATATTACGAAGGATATATGCTTGTATATATCGAGTGGAACAAGGAAATTGCCTGTCCACAGTAAGCAACAATTTCGGAGTGGAGATTTATATAAGGGTGGACATAAGAGGACTGAATACTAGTTCACTCTGAGAATTCGGACAGTTGCACGTTCCTTATACTTTAATCTCATGTCGTAAATCTTTCAACATCGACATTAGATTTTACTAAAAATATATCCAATCCTGAATTAAATCCAAACTTTTTCCCTTACTAACACCCGTTTTATTTGTCGGACAAAACGGTTATATAATGACTTACTTCAAATAATAAACAGGCAAAGTAAAGAAATGTTGGTTATTGGTAAAAACAGAACGAATAAATAAGGACATGATTAGATTTTAACTTTTTACAACAAAATCAGCACAACTATCAGCGAAGCCGTGTAGTATTGGGTCAATTCACTGTGGGTGGTCGAGTGTCACTACTTGAACGCTAGTTGAGGCAAGTGTTGTTACGCAAGAGGACAAGTAATAGGTGTTGTTTTTACAACAAAAATTAAACGTCAGTTGGTTTGTTATTAAAATACTTCAAGGTTAATAATATAATATCTACATCTATCAAATTAAATATTCATTATAAATTTAAGTAATGTTTGCTAACCACACCGATCAAAATTTTTTGACAACTTGAAAGTGTTTGTTGACTTGAAAATTTAAGTGAAGAATTTAAATGGTCGTGTCAAAATGTTTTTATTTTGCACAAGAATACACAGATACAAGAAGAAAATGTTTTATACGATATAACCTCAAACAAAAACTGGTTTTGTTGTTAAAAACCACACAAAAAGTCGCTTGATTTCAAAAGTTAATCGCTGCACAAGGGGAATTAAGTCTTGCCGACACAAGAACAATTAATACACTTAAAAGACTTATCTTACTAAAACGTCTTACGTAAACCGATGTAAACATAGATTTCGCAACTAAGACGTAAAAGTAGTCATTGACCAGAGAAAATTTAACTTTTATAGCCAATAGTGCAAACTTTGCGCTGCACCATTTTAGTTTGAACATCTCCCAACCATTCGTCTTCTCAATAAATCGCAAAAGAACACATTTATCAAAATGTGTTGAAGTTCTTGATCAAATCAACGTATCAATTAGCAATGTGTTAGTCAAATTCGACCACCAAATCAACTTGACTGCATGCTACGATAGATCGTTGCTGTGAATCGAGTGCAACAATAAGTGACATCGTGCATTCGATCGATCTATCGATAGTAACACGACACAACACTTGTCGGTCACGAGGTCGATATATCGATCAGGTTACACAACAGCGATAGAAATATACCGACGTCAAGATAGCGTGCGACTTTTGACGACTTGACACATGCAAAACTGTAATATGAAACCCACGTAAAGGCCGAGTGCTTATATCGGAACAAGAGAATTACAGTAACTCGTATAAATAATGCAGGTCAGAGAAAAGTATTTAAATAATTCCGTGATAACTACATGACAGGTGAATATTGTGCTGCCTTATGACTGTATGCATTATAGTGTGCATTAATACCTCCTTCAGCATAGGAATGATGCACGTCAATGACTACTCATCTTTCATGGCTTTGCTAAGCCATAAAATCTCTAGACATTAACTTAAAAGATCAAAAATAAAACTAGTAAGTTAATACATAAACATCGTGTTCCCCAACATAGAAAACCTTCCACCGAAAGAATCTTTTTCAAAAGTGTTGGTAATATTCAAAATCCGTTACGTTCCCACAACTCTAAAACCTGATAATATGAACATTTAAGTAGTTTTTCAATGACAGAGTACTCGGTTTAGTAGAATGGAATAATTTTTTCTAAATATTGTATTTTTCATAATTTATTACCAATAAAAGGTTTCAATAGTTATAGGAAGTGTAATTGAAGAAAATAGAGTTGTGGGCACGTACGGATTTTGACAACTGCTGTATATTGGTTTGCGCAATCACATAATTTTGGAATAATATGTTTGTTTTATGTAAGCTAAAGTATCATTTTCCTCCTAGGATGATGAAATTACCACTTTAAGAAGAAAACGATTAAGTACTCTCAGTCGACAATACGCGGTTTGGTACTATGGAAGAGTATGCAGTATCGGATATGGACGTACACTACAATAATTCGGTATTTTATAACTCGCCGTTCCAGTTAGAAAACAGATCGATTAAGCTCAAAAACTAGTAATTTGTAATCACAAATAGTGGAAATACGAACAAAAAAAACCATATACACCTTTTGAGCGAGTTTATACATTTTGATATCGAAAAAAAAGCTCAATAAAAATTCAACGGAAATAAAACGTGTTAAATTTTATGCCACGAAGAAAATATTGGAAAGAAATGTAAAAACGTGGAATGAACGGTTGAACATAAACCAGTATGGTTTACGCGATTTCAGTTCTATCCTTTGACCTTTGAAATCCCCTCGTTAACCGACCCTACGGTGGGCAGAAGCAGACAGGCGTGGTACAGCCTACGTGGTGTGAAAACCTATACAACATCAACATTCAATGTGGCACTGCAGATTCAACATCCTTAGTTTCGTCAATTGCTGTCTAGTCTTGCAAAATACATTTGTAGCTTAAGATAAAGCTGCAGACTAATCAATTAATTAGAAGACCCTATAAATTGTGTGTACTTTTTGTAGTCGAGCCTTCTTTTGAAGTGCGTTATGAACAGATGGGGTAACAACTAGAATATTTCTTAAATGCACAACCAATACTGCTTACATGGAATATTAGATCCACACGTTAATTAGAAATTGGATCTATCGTGACGGGAAAAGTTAGGGACAAATGTTTACAGCAATCTTGGAAATTTTAGGCCTCTCCCCTTGATAATATGTTGTCACACGGACTACGATGAACCAATGTTCAATTCTGTTAGTTTTAACCCCACTCCAACTTCTGTATTAAATAGGTTACTTTAAAGAACAGCAGTACACCTACAACAAAGAGAAGAAACAATTTCAAAATGAAATATTTTAAGTACAAGTTTACTGATATACCTTACGAAATCTCTGGTTTTCGTTTTCTTGAAAGGTAGATTATTGACAACTTCGAAAATCAGTTTACGAAACTCACATACATAAAATATATTGGTGATTGGACGGATTCGAACTCATGCCACCAGTACAGAAGTACCGCGTTCCACTTTACTGTATTCACTAAAGCTAAGATAAATGATAAATAAATGATAAATGATTTATTCAGCCATTCAGTATTTACAAATATACAATAGGCATTGTCAAAAAAACAGCCAAAATAAGCAATACAGAAAGCTGCAATAAACTAAAAACTATAAAATCAGCAAAACCATGCAGGTGCACAAGCAAGCAAAATCAATAAATATCAAATCAAACATCATAAATAAATATCATAAATAAATATCATAAATATCATATCAAAGATCAAACATCGATCCTCTAACCAACACATAATTAAAGGATTTACTTTCGAGCTAAAATTAAGTGAAAACTCCATTCCATCGGTTATTACTTTACCTCCAACACTGACCCTAATTGCTTCAAGTTATGCCGACTCCTTTATTCCAACTGGAATTACAATAAACAATAACGGTAACTACTAACTGCATTTTAATGGCCATTTAACTTGAGTAATAATAGAAGCGAGGAAGGAACTGTTCTATTTCTCAATATTTATACCCTACGTAATACATTTCCATGAGGTAATCAAGATACCAAAGAAAAATAATTCGCATTATATTTATATGCATAAATTGGTAAGAAAACCACCTAGTGCATGTTCGACAACACAGTGTTTGAAAATTATATAAATTTTAAATGTGATTCTTGACTTTTGTTGAGGTTATTGTTCAGTAACTACTACAGTAGTTTTGACTAATAAATGCAGCAAGCAAATATCAAGTTTGGTCAAAATAAGTTAAATATTAACATGGTATTATACAAAACTTGGGACTATAGGGTAAGAATTAATGTTATATTTACTCATTATTTACTCTAAAAAATTATCTTCGTAAAAAAACTAGCATTACCAATATACCGCATTGCTGTAGCCTATAACCGTAACATATAGGACAACAGTTTTGCTGATGCTTCGAAATTACTTTCTGATAAAAGATGGCCTGTTTCATGCTAGCTGCACAACATTTGGAACATCTCTTAACGTTTACAATTTAACATTTAACAACATATAAATTATTTACAAGCTCAAAAACACAACGCATTGGGCGATTTCAATTTATAAACAAATATACAAACTTTAAATTCATATTAATTACAAGGTCACAAACATTAAAGTGTTTGGTGTGGTGTAAAGTGTAGTATATAGTTCTTTCTGTTTCCTTACATTCCGAAAATTATTTTTTTTAAATGAAATGCTTAGAATTCTTTAGTTATTAACTTCTCTGTGATTATGAAATGTTACTTTTTTAACATATTAAAGTAATATTTTTAAAGGATTTTTTAGTGAAACTTTCACATGGATCTTGGATTTATATTGGCAATCAAAAATTGGAAATCTATAAACAGTAAATTGTAATTAATTTTAAATAATATTCATTACTGCTTCCATAAATTTTAAAATAAATCCATCTCATTTTAGTGAAAGCCACAAATATGATGGCCACTACAACTAATGTTTCCTCCAATACTCGCACCAGTAACCAAGTCTCATTTCTACACAGGAAACATGTTTCATCCAAGGATTTAACCAAGGTTAGTAAATCAAGAATATCTGTACAAACATTCCTTTGACCGTAGAGTTTGGTTCGTTTAATCTGAATGAAATACTTCCAATTCCAATTTGTTAACTCGAAACTTACCGATGCATAAAATACATCGAGATTTGCCTTAACAGTTTTCATATCGGCGTTCTTCTTACTCCATGACTTACTCCATATGGAGCTGAAATATAATAAATTCAGCTCACAATACTACTTTGAATCAAGCCCATTTTAAACAAGTTAAAAGACACTTGAAAGTTATATGTAATTTCGTAATGTGAAAATATAACGGAAATATGCGATTGTGTCTGTTATCGAAGTCTACAATTTCGCTACTTAATTTTAATATTTACGATTAATTAACCAATAACTATTTTACAAGACACAACTCTTAATATTTACTAGATGATGAATACCATACCAAGAAAAAGACGAATTACAGTTTGATTTACTAGAATACACCTGCATCATATTTATAGGAAATATATATATACATATTTTATAAACCAAATCTATACAAATTAGAGAAGGTTACAAACATCCTATTCATATTCTAAATCCATTCTCAAGCCCTGAAACAAATGCAAATACAAATTCAACAACAAAACTGTAATGCAACTTAAGCATACAGCAGTTCCACATTGCGCCCCTTGACTTTAACAGTTATCACCAAGGGAGGTAAGGAGGGGGGTAACAATCCCTCGACGTAAATTCCCGCCATCGCGCCAACGACATATCGCCGCCTTTTGGCCAATTTATTGCTGACAGGTAATTACCAAGAGTATCCAATGTAATCTTCACGTCTTCGGTCTTTTGCCTGCTTAACGTTGTTAAATCCGAATACAAATAGTCTCTAATTTTATTTTGAATAGAATTATCGCATGTATTTAATTTTCAAAAAAAGGATACATAAACCATTTATTAGTAAAAATTATTTTTTTACAGACTTAACTGATGTAGATATGTTGTTAAACTTAAATAATCGGTAAGAACATTGTAAGTTACAATACACTAGTATTTGTAAACTATTTAAAACCCCTTTATAAATTAAATATAAATAAATCAGTTGAATAGTTTTATATATAGTAGGCCTACTGTAGGCCTAAAAGAATAAGATTTTTTTTCATTTTGATAGTCTTGGGTTTTAGCGGTGTAACTGAGCTTACACAGGGTCGGATTGCTAAGTCTTTTTTGATATTTGTATCGAGTGTAAAATGACGGCTTATAACTGAGTAGAAATATTAAAAGCTTATAAAGGGTCCAATACGATACGACACTCTAAAACTACCCGACACCAAGACTTGAGGGAAGATTCAGGGTTAATATTCACAAAAGGCACACCGTCGGGCACGCCTAAGTAATGAAAACTGTATCTGAAACCCAGCTTTAAATGGGAAATATTTAATTTAAGAGTATAATATTGTTATGTTTTGTATAGTAACTAAAACTACCATTAACAGATACATATTAAATATACAGCATTAGGATATAATTAATATTAGTTGAATTTATACTGAAAACTTTAACTAATTGCAATCGTTTGCAAAGCCATATAACAAGATGTACTTAGTGTCGTGTACTTGGCGAACACACAACTTCGCAAAGTTTGGCCCAGTTCTGTTATCGGGTGAGCATTGTGAAGCCGCTTATATACTACGCCATAAAGCTCCACACATAACAGTAAATTCAGCACAGTTTATGCATACAGCATCCTGCTAAAGTATCTCAATAAATTGAGCCCGTTTTAGCGAATTTCCCATATAGGGAAAAAGCTATTACCTACCTTAGGTCTCAAGGTAAGACCTAGACCCGGGACCGATTTACTTTTTCGTTTTGAGGTCCCCACAGGCCAAAAACACCATCCGTTCAAATTCATATATGTATATATTTATAAAATTAAAACATATATAACAAAGTACCCTTTTTAGTAATTATTTTATTTTTCATGACGACTGGTTTCGGAACTAAGTCCATTGTCAAGTCATTTTTTCATGAAAAAATTTTTTTCATTTTGTCATGAAAAATAAAATAATTACTAAAAAGGGTACTTTGTTATATATGTTTTAATTTTATTATATTAGTAGCCCTAAAAATGCAAGAAAATAGTATATATTTATATATATGTGTGTCCGTTAGCGCGATAACTCGAGAAAAAGTGATCCGATTTTAATGAAATTTGGTACAAACGTGTAAACCTACGTTTATTCGAACGAGTTCGCGAACCAGCATGATCGGACTATGGGAACGGGGGTTTATGGGGGGTTTTATAGGGTAAGAATTGGGGTTTCCCATTTTTTACCCTAAAAACACAAAATTTCACAACTTCCTTACAAACCGTATTGTAGAGCTTAAAAAAATAAATAATTTAGTATATTGGAGCGTTGTTGTATGCCTAACGGTTACGGAGATAATTCAAAAAAATTTAAATTTTAAATTCCCATGTTATTCTTATGGAGAATAAATAAACTGTTGTACCGTAGTTAGCTTGTTTATGGATAAACTTTTATAACATTTTTTCCATTTTATTAATTCCATACTACGCTATCAATATTTCAATAAAAAACACACCTCAATACAATCCCTGTAGCAGCAAACCTAAGTACTCATTAAAATTAATGTTATTTAAATATGAAATAAATCTGACAATTTTAAGGGAATATTTGAGTAGAAATCCAGCCAGGTAAATGGAAATTCGCTTAGTCTGCAGGTTTGCTGCGGCGCGGGTATTATTAAAATAGATCTATCTGTTGTTTATTACATCGGAGCTTGATGGAGGGATTTCTTTATTATGGATTAAATCCTCAGAGCATAATTTGTTTTCTTGAAAGGAGAATCGACAGATAAAGATAAATAACCGAATCACGACATCATTTTATAGCTAAAACAGTTCTAATTGGCATCCAAAACTGTAAGATCTGCACTCTAACTTAGTAGATCAATAATTGTATCCTGTTGGTTGAATTTTGATAAATAATCATATAAATCAAAAACTGATAACGTACTGGTGTTTTTATTTCAAAATAAGCTATAAACTAGACTATATTTTTTAGCCAAATAAACAATAGAGTAGGAAATTATTCTTAGAAATTTTAATGGCCAAAATATTTCGCTTTTCAATACAATGATCCAAAAACAACCATACAATTTGATTTTGATTTTTGGTTCATGGAATCCAAAAATGTAACTTCATCACATTGATAATGAAAACATGGAAGACAAAAGGGTGGAAACTTAATATTGCGGATTTTCTTATGGTTAAATTATAGTATGGAGTTTGGTGCAGTGAGTTTCCCAATACATAAAGAAATATCTCTTATTTGGTGTTTTCAAAACGTCAAAAACCTTTAGTTCATGGCGTTGTCACATACCAAAAACCATTCATGGTTGGGGTGATTTAAACCCTGGTACCCAGGGCAGAGTGTTCAAGCTTAAAAGTCCTCACCACACGTTATGCGCACCTTGTAAAACAAATTGTAAAAAACTTAGGATTACATATATCATAACTTTGGAGTAAAATGGGCATTCCGAAACGAACTTCTAGCCGCGGCACTAATAACAAATTCGCATATAAACGCATATAAACCTGGGATAAGTTAACTTCACACCAGAATGGACAAATTTAGTCATCAGTAAAACCCCAAATTTATGTACTTTAACAGCATTTATACCAGAGAAAATAGTTAAATACTTGGGCAGTTTTAAGAGATAAAACTTCCTTTATAAACCACATAACTAAAATGGGGAAAAAACTGACGTTATGTAAGGCACTTAAAACGTATTAACTAGGTTAAACACATGTACGATGGCAGCTAATCTTTGCAGTTGCTCGTCCAAACAAACCCCCAACACGATGTCGCAGTAACGTTACTCATTAACGTTAACGTGAGTTGAAACGACAACGACCGCCAGTGATGTTGTAGGCGGACATCACGTTAAGTGTTACCCACTGCTTCAATATCCTTAGCCTTTAGCCTCAGATTGGGCGTTGGGATGTTATTGCATCTTGATCTTACATATAGTGATCTAGTAATTCCGTAGGAAGTACTTAAAAGCTAGAGCAGAAGATCATTTAGGTCAAGTCTTGATTTTACAAATTGTCTTACTTTATCCTTTTGAAGGTAATAGATCAGACCACTGAATAATGGTTCTAAATAATTCTAATTAGGTTAGAACTTTGATGGGACTCCCTTCATCTGTTAGGTTAGATCCACTGGGTAATGGAATGGCTATAGATAAACCTGGAGGTAGCACTGAATGAGAGAATCGCGAGACGACTATTGGTACATTAAAACTAGGGAAATAGGGGATTGTGGAATTGTTGTGGAATAGGGGATTGTGGAATAAAGCCATGAGCCAATGAGCTTGTTGGTTCCCCCTAGCTGGTACCACCATAACAAAATGTTACAGCGTTTCCATTACCGTGCCAGTGCTACCTACAGTTCTTTTCTAGCTCAGTGGTTAGGACTGGAAAGTTAGGTTCTATAAGGCTCTATAAATCGGTTTCTCTTTAAGGTCACTTTCTATGACTTCGATCCTGGTCCAAAATCCTGTCATTGTTTTGAGTCCCAACGATATCATAAGTTAAATTCTGGCCTATTTTACCACTTTCATAACTTAAATTACGTAAACAGCATAATCTTCTAACTGTAATACTATTACTTACTAAGGTTGCAACTTCTGACAACACTTACCTGCAAACAAAACGAACACGTTAGAATACAGTGACAATTAATAAAAGACCATCACACAATAAGAATGTGTTGGGTTCATAATATAAAAGTAACATAAAAGTCAAAATATACCAGCATAGTGATAAAGATAGTCTAAACATATAACAAACCCTCTAAGTTGAAGCGGGAGCGGACAAATCCAAGTAAACAATAAAACATAATGCAAATGTACGCCTAAATCGAGAGAGTAGTGAAAACAAAACATTATTTTAGGTCAAACTTGTCCAGACATCCCTGTCTCACTCTTTCGCGCGTGACGTAGCTTTAACTGACACAAACTGGGCGGAAAGTTGTATAACCCAATAGCGTTTTAGAACATTGAATTTCGTAATTGAACAAACTTTTTGACAAGAAGTGCTGCCTTGAATTTTACAGTTTGAATTCGTTGGTAATTTGGGCAACATTTTCGTTCTAAACGCGAAAACTATAGCCATAGATTAAAATGCTATCTATGCTATAGCGTACTGAAGATTATATCTGTAATTTGTTTAAATATATGCGGTTTCTGTACGTATATATGTTTTTCGTACTGAACACAAAACTTCTAGCGCAAAGGTAATACAACACTAACACATGACTATTTTAACATATAAAAACAGTAAACAGACAAACTCTGGCTAATGGTTGAATAGGTCAAAATAAAGAGGAAATATAGAATGAAATGTTCTTGAAAATCACTTCGATAACCAGATATCTGTCATTTAATATTTTTACATAAAAATTGTATCTTTAAATTGTTCCAACCGATCATTATAGAAACTTGATATGGGTGTTAGCAAAAATAATCCTGAAAAAAAAATAAAAAATAAAAACTTGGCCTAGTTACAAACTTTTAAAGGAATGCCATTTAATTTGTATAGTTTATATCAAGTCACTAAAAATGGTTGTGATGAAAAGAAAATTTCTAGGTCACTTTTACTTAGAATGACAATTTGTTATCAAACACACCAAGTGAAAAATAGCTGAAATATTGAGACTTTTTTTCAAAATGAGGTAGAATAACGCAAAATTTATCAGGTTACACCCTGGCTGTATCTCATAATGCTTTAGCTCCACATCTACTTATGATTCATGTTGTTAAAATCCTATTTCTTTGAATTTCTAGGTTTTTATGCTCAGTTTCAGTTTGCTCGAATCCATGTTTTTGTGTTTGTATTTAAATGTTTCATATTGACACAATAGATTATTATTACAAGTACATAGATTATTTTGTGTGAAAATTCAAACCCTCAAAATATTTTACGACCAATTTAAAATACAACGGTGTTAACTTGATTTTAAAGATCATGAGTGATTCATTGGCTATTTCAGTGGTTAAAAAATAACAATTTTTAAAATTTTGAAAGGAAATTTATATTTTTTTAATAAAATTGTCAACTCAGTTCTCATACTTGTACACATCTTTTACTAGACGAAACTATCTATATAAAATTAAGCATATTAAACAGACTGTATGATGATTAATGTGTAATAATGGTGTAATGGTAATGGTGTAATGGTTTATGGCGAGAACTTTTTCAGCCACCAGACAGCTTAAGGGCTGAAGCGCCCCAAAAGTTAATCAGCCCCTCTTGTTGTTGCGCCAACTTGGGCCAATATTAAACTGAGACTCCCCGAGCGGGTTTATCGCCTACTTTACTGGCTTTAAGCTTTAATTGCAACTGCACTATAACACCAACGCTTAGTGCAATTGGTTAGAAAAAGGCTGATTATATAATGTCAAGTAGCTAGTGAATTAAAGTCTCTTTGGAGACTTTAATCTATTTAAATTTAATCATTCCTGCTACTGCACCCCAAATATATTTGTTGTTAAATTTAATTAGGGTATGATAAGAAGTAGGGAGACAGGATTTGATTCATTTTTTTTTTTTTTTTTTAGTTCCTTTATACGTGGTTAGCAACAACGGTGTAAGAAAGAATAAGAGAGTCGAGTAGTTACTTAAATCTTATGTAGAAAAAGTTGCACACTCATCATTGATGGAAACAACACCTCAAAGGTGTCACATATATTTATTAAACTTTCTTTGATTTCATTCCAACCACAGTTGCCTTTTGATTTGAAATTAGAAAATTAATACAAAATTACAGAAAATTTTAAATTAAACCGGTGGTTTTATCTAATAAGCTATAAGGATAAATTTGTATTCATTGTACATCCAAAAGCTCCTACTCCGAAATTTGAATTCAAACAGTACGTTTTTAGGTACGATTTTAGGATATTAAATTATCTTTTATACCAATATCAGTCCAGTTATCCAATAGTCAATCTATCTTAAGTTCTTTGGTTTTGAGTGTGTACACTCATTTTTGTCTTTCTAGATATTTAATATATTCCAGTTTCTAGGATGCAAGTTAATACCATAAGTTACTAAAGTAACCAAACATTATCCACATGTGGCTTTGTAGCGTCACTCGTGGTTACACACCACTAACATGTGGTACAGTCTGGTGGTGGTGGTGTTGACTTGACTGTACGACTTTGCTGACATCAGATACGTATGCTTAAATTGAAATTAAATTAATCGTATAGCTAATAGTGAAGGGGGTTTTTCTGTTTGTAAGCATTACCTTTTTTGTTTCCAAAATAATTACACCTAAATTCTTGTGGTGGGTTCCTAATCATCGAGTCAAGATTACCACAAGCTTTAGTAATGACGGGATTTAACCTGAACCCTTAGTACATAAGGTTCACGCACCTACCACAGGGCGAATATTGTTCAATAAACATACAAAAATATGCACTAATTCATTATTAATATTTATTTTACTTCAATTTGGACACAACCAGTAATGTCCAGTTCCTAATGCTTGATTGCACTGATTTTAAGTATAAATGGTTATTAACTTATTTTAAGACATATATTACCCGTTACAGTGTGTGTTATTTTTTACTTAGGTTATAGCACCGGAGACAAAAACAATAGTTTATGAATAATTTTGTTTGGTTTGAGTTGATTTTTAATTTGGTAGAATAACAAAAAATAAATAGTTAACCAATAATAGTAATAAATAGTGAACCGATACTACAAATACAAATAATAGAATATATAACCTAAACATCCTTCAGTTTATCAAAGATAATAAACAATCTTAATGTAAGATTAGTTTTAACCCTAAAATAATGTAGACAACAATAGTTGGTCAAATCTGCGAAAGGTTGTAGTCTTACTTGAGTATCATAATTCATTTATGTGGATGTCAACACACTTATTATCATTAATCGAGCGGGTTTCAACTATTATTTATCTGGCATGCAGATGCAGTACTGTGTCACTAAATACAGTTTTAGTGAATAGCATATCCACGTTCAACTTGTCATCGTGAAAACTTATGATACAAAAATCGAATTTAACAACAAAATAATACGTTTCTGACACAAAATAAACGTTTTGTAACCACTTTTTAGAGAAACAATCCAAAGAGTACGAATAAATCAAATGATAAAGCGGAAATACAAGTGAGATTTATGACGTGGCAACGGAAACTCGCGATGATCGCAGATACAACAGCAGAGTTTCGAAACGACCCGAATCAAAAGTCGTTTAAGTCAGTGACTAAAGTTTTAATCCCACCCAGCTCCACGGTGTCAAATTGCCAACCAACTTTCAATCTTCCGAATATCACTTTTCTGAAAAACTTAATCTTGCACGCAGGACGTCTAAATAACAAGGAATTTGCATAAATTGTATTTCATGCGAATTTCGTCTTATCAGCGTTATAAACATTTATCCTTACGTGACAACACAAATCATACTGATCGAAGTTAGTACTTTATTATTTGTTGACATGTTATGATGAACTGAGTATCCTTATAACGTTATATTTCAACAAGTACATCGTTTCGGTGTATTTATGTTGTCAAACACCTCTTTACACATTTTCACACTTACATGCATAGATTCATTACACATTTTAGCGAATTTCCCTATAGGGAAGTAGCTATTACCGTAGGTCTCATGGTAAGACCTAGGCCCAGGACCGATTTACTTTTTCATTTTAATGTCCCCAGAGACCAAAAACACCATTCGTTCAAATTTGTATGTATATATATATATATATATTTGAGTAATGTTTGTCCGATTTTGATAAAATTTGGTTTGAAGGTGTAAGGCGGGATAAACATGAACCAGTTCGCGAACCAGCATGATCGGACTATGGGAACGGGGGTTTACGGGGGGGTTTTACGGGGTAAAAAGAGGTTTTTCCCATTTTTGACCCAAAAAACATAAAATTTAGCAATTTCTTCCCAGGCCATTTCGTAGAGCTTAAAAAAACAAATATTTTAGTATATTGAAGTGTTATTATGCGCCTAATGGTTACGGAGAAAATTCAAAAAAAAAAATCTATTTAAAATTCCCATGTTATTCTTATAAAGAACAAGTAAACTGTTGCAGTTTGCTTGTTTATGAACATATTTTGATCAAATTTGGAAAATGTTTTTATTTCTTACTAACTATTATCATTTTACAAAAAAAAAACCGTTTTGCCCTCCCTCATGCAGCAAACCTAAGTACTGTACTTGTTAAACTAATTTTATTTAAATAGGAAATAAATTTTATATTTTTAAGTAGACATTTTAGTGTAAATCCAATCAGGCAAATGGAAAATCGCTTATTCTGCAGGTTTGCTGCGGCGGGGGTATTTTATGTTTTAAACAATCAGAAACTACGCAGGATGACTTACTCATAGGACTAATTAATTGGTCGTTAAAAGACATTTAATTTAATAGTTCAATACTAAATGCACATGCAACTCCAAAAACTAAATGTGTCTCTCAATAACAATGCATATTGTAAATGGTAATTTAGAAATTCAAGTAAGTTAATATCGTTGAATTATCCTTCGGAAAAAATCTGTTTGGTTAAATATTATACTAGTTGTTTAACACCGACCACAACAAATGTAAACCAATATCATGGTTAGAACGTAGTTTGTTGGTGGTCAGTGGTCAGTTTTATTTCATTGCAGTAGTAGTAGACACCCCATCAAGCCCAGTCGGACATCTCTAAATCGCTGCTATCTTTCTAAGGACCTTCATTTTACAAAGTCTATCTCAATTTCAAATATCGTCCTTCTGCCTTCCACAGTTGACTTCTCTTCCTATTATCGCCAATTGTAAGATTTGAAGCTCATTTTGTTTGTTTGTTTTTACCATCGATGCATATTATAGTTTAACTAACTGTATGCATCGATGGTTTTTACGTTCGTTTAGTCTTGAGTGCGTGGACTATACTTTTTATATGATTTTATATTGTGCGCATACCACTTTGGATTCGATATCAACGGACAATTAGGAATTTGTAAATCAGTAGTTTTTAAGAAATAGCATGAAAACAACAAACACGAAACAACTTTTAAAAATTGTCTCGAGCAAATCCATTAGAGATTAAATTTATTGCAGTATGAACACAACAATAAATTATTTACTTTTACAAGAAACATGTAATATAATATTACACCTATATTGACAGTGATATTGATACAAAATTGATGAAGAAAACATGTCACATGTCATACTTGAAGCCATTTAAATTGAAATTACAACAGAAAACTAAACAACAATTAAAAAAATCATAGCACTAAAGACGATTGTACAGGAACTCGCTCGGAAAGAGATTTACTCGTTTCAATGTGTTTAACAGTGAAACAAAAACCAGCCCGCATGCTTAGTAATCAACAGGTGGATTACACTTTGTAAAAACTTTTCTTCGTGGAAAAACTGCAACAAAGTTTTACTGTATATTTATTTATTTAAAAATCTTACAAGAATTCTACACACTAAACATTTACTGAGTGTAGTGAAGGTTTAATATACAGTATCATAATGATATTAATTAACAATTGAATGAAGAACTCCGGAGAGTTAAAAAATGTATTTTGTAATCAAGTCCAATTTAAATATTTTTGTAATAAACTTGAATAATTTTTATTTTTATTTGAAAACTACAAAATATACAAAGTTTATTTTAAGTTAACATAGGTTTTGTCAAAATTTTATACTCCTATAGTAAAGAGATAAGTTACATAATTTTACGAATGATCAACTGGAACATATTTTAAATTATGTGTGCATGAATAGAAAGTTAAAAAGCAATACATTCAGCTAATAACCCATGATAACGTAATAGTGTACTGTGGTAGTAGTGGGTGAATTGCACATACTTAAGTAAAATAATATTGCTCACACATTTGATTAGGCCTACTGTTCGAAAATTGGTGTTTTTGCTAGATTCCCAGGTGACAAAAGAATTACATTAATTAGAAAATTAAATTACTAATTCCCCCAAAAAACGAGTACTATACATTTTTTGTCAGAAATTATCTTAGATGCATCTATAAAAAAGTTTGTTGCGTTAGATTAAAATCTTGTACTGATGCACAGAGTAGTTACTGCAAACACTTAAAAAACCCAATACAAACTTGTATCTACTCCATTAACAAATACAATATTTTTAACTAAATACTTCAAGAATGCCCAGTCCTTCACCACTGACAAAGACGAAGGTGTATCAGTGAAAGTGTTACTGCATGGAGCACGGGTGCCTAATGTGACGGAACCGAGGCTATTTTGTGAGGCCGTTCAACCTGCCTACACAGCCAGACCCAGCAGTAGGATGAGTGAAATGTACACTGAAAGATCACTTTCATCACCGCCAGTCTTCAGCGCAAAGGTGTTTTGCTACGTTGTTCGTAGGTAATTCAAACCTTAGAAAAGTTTGTCTGTGGTTTGGGGGTTTGTAAGAGCATGGATCATGAATTCTGAGTCTTGCTACACCTAGTAGCAATACTGTAGTTCAATTGCGACAATTTTGCCTACACAATTTGTGTCTTTTAAGGAGGGCTATGCTATAAACTAGTCGTTTGATTTCGACTAAGAGCATTGTAGAAGAGCTTAGTTTGTGACATGGGGTTCCTCAAGGGTCTGTGCTTGGTCCCCTTCTCTTCGTCATTCTTGTCAATGATTTAGATCTTCAGGGCCGCTCACTTTTATATGCGGATGACACTACCCTGCTGGCAAGGGGAAAGGACATAGATCAAATACGTCTGGACTCAGACAGATTACTTGACGAGGCCAAGAATTGGTTTGTGAGCAACAAGTTGCAGCTCAACGATGATAAGACTCAGCGACTCATTTGCACTCTGAAGACGACTGATGCTGGGAACCCCTTGAAGCTCCTTGGCTTCTGGATTGATCCGAAGATGTCGTGGGGTGAACACGCAACTCAGGTCTGCCATAGGCTTTCTAGAGTCCTCTTTTTGCTAAGGAAATTGAAAAAATCAGTGCCAGTGGATTTTTTGGTATCGGCCTATTTCGCCCTGTTCCACAGTCATATCTCATATGGGTCGTTATTATGGGGACACTGTCCAAAGAGTCAGAAGATTCTGCGGCTCCAGAAGAAAGCAGTGAGGCTTTTGACTTCATCTGGCCGTCGAGACCACAGTAAGCCTCTGTTCTCCTCTCTTAACATTCTTACCATCTTTAGTCAATATGTACTTGACTCCGTCTGCTACGTTAAGGAGAACATTGGTGACTTTATACAGCGTGGTGCAGTACATCAGCACAACACTAGAGGAGCTATCGATCTGGATGTGCCAAGATGCAGACTGGGTAAGTCACTGAACAGCTTCCCAGTTATGGCAGTGAGACTTTTCAATAGACTCCCAATTGAAGTAAAGCAGGCGAACAATGCCCAGTTTAAAAGATTGGTAAGGGAGAGACTCCTGGTGGACCCCCTATTTGACACAGACGAATTTATGAGGGAACCTTGGAGAGGAGCCATCCGCAATCCAAGATAGCCTAGACATGAATTGACACAGCCTATCCAGATCATCTGGTCATCGGCGACGCAGTGGTAATTAAGGTAATTAATTAAGTAGCGTACTCTGTCAACCAAAATAATCTGTTTGAAGATGTAAATTCTGAGTGAGTTCGAAGTTGAAGTAGCTTGCGCCAGTTTAAGTGTTTACTCTACCTAATGTTGTCAAGAACCATTATAATTTTGTGTATCTACAACGCAGTATGTAACTAAAAATCACACATATTACTTTCATGTATACAACAGAAATATGAGCGTTTTGCACTTTACTGGGTTTGCACTTAAACTGCAAAGAAATGTGCTGTTACACCCTTTTTACTTCTTAGTTGATGAAAACGTTAATCCCTAGAAGCTATTAAGCAAGTGTGTTAGCTATGGACATTAGAACCCTATTATAAAGTTTATTGAACTGTTAGTTTCAAAGATTACAATTTTACTAGTGTTGTATACACATTTTGAAAGAACGATATGAAACAAACATTAGAATGTGTTTTCCAATAGTTTATACATGTTTTGTCTATTTGCATGGAATACAGTAAAAATACATGTCTATACACTCAAAAACAACAGCCAAGCAGGTTTATTTGTGCAGATTGTCAATCATGGACATTATTCTTTTGGCGGAATCGAACAACCCCCAGTAGCATTGGTTCTCAACATATTTCCTCGAACCCAAGTCTCCCACGTGAAAGGCAAACATGACCACTATACTACCAGATACAATTTCGTACTATTTCTCGTTCTAAACCGTTTTTCTTGCAGTACAAACTTTCTTTAATCAAGTTTCCAGTCGCTACACATGTTGCATACAAACAACCTCTGTGGTGTTGACCAGACCGTGACCACACCATGCGATACTCGCACATGAACCTCTAGTCTCACATGCGAAGGTTATGTAATGGTAACGCGTAATGATACATAATGCAACAACTGCACCTCTAGCGCAGGACGTGTGCTCGTCTCACGCGCAGGTAAAGTAGTGCACAACGTAAAATCATTGGCTACATTGTATTCATCCATTTTATATCATGACATTTTGGGCACTGAAACTGTTTTTATTACAATAAGACAAGAGCTGAATGGTATGAAAAATTCACATTGAAATGTTTAAAAAACATGAGGTTGTCAAAAAGCTCGATGTGTGTTGATTTAATCATGTATGCGTTTTATAATAGCTTTTGTAGTACGAAATATCAGTATATTGAGTTTTGAGGCGGTTTAAGGGGAAGATGCCCGAAAATTTTTTTGTTTGAGTTTATATTTTGCAGCTGGTCGATGTTTAAGCAAACCTCAGCTGTTGAGCTATTATTTTAAAGGTCAGATCAAATGGAGAGGGCATATTTCTTCCCCTAATATCTCCTGAATTTTGTGAACGGAGAATAGTAATTTTTAAACACTCTGAGCCGTGACTTGCCCACCAAGCGTCCCACCAATGTCACGCCTCAGTTTTTTTATAGTGCGAGTACTGGCTTTGCGCCGGAACTCAGTCGGTTTGGGTCGGGCAGCAATCCTGCACCCCAGAGTCAATGTCCGCCTTCTGTCACATTTTCACCAGAAGGCCGGCGATTGTCGATTTGTCAAGACTTGGTTATCTTCGATGAATATCAGTGTTCATCCTTCAATGTCACTGTTAATTTTGTTTTTCTGTTCGTCGTCAATTCAAGTCATGATTTAAGTGTTTTGCCAGTCGTCAGATGAGTAAGTTGATTGATATTTTGATTTGTTTAGGTTAGAAAGTTTCTGAATTAGTTTTGGCCTTCAGCCACATGTTGAGCAGGCTTTGAGTGGGTTTTGGCTAGTGAAAAACAAGTATTAAGCACCTTCTGTGCATTGGTATTACTTTTAATTACCAATTACTTGTTTTTCAAGGCGCTAGACCCATTTCTGAGCCTGGAATTGTTCAGAGTTTCTATGGGCCTTTGGCCAAGCTTTGTGTGGTCTGACCACAAGTTTTTCTGGTTAGTTTTGTAGTTTCTGTTGTTGTCAAGTTTTCAAAGCTTTCCCCGAGACTCTAGGCCAGATATTACCCAAGAAAACTCACTTTGAAACTCACTTTTGTGCGGGCTAGGGTCCGTTTGTTCTGTGTCCCTGTTAACTTATTTTTAGGCCTAAGGCCTAGTTTGTGCTCAATTTTGTTTTGTTATTGTGGCCTACAACTTGTTTAATGTAAATTTTGTCCCTTTGTCCCCTGTAAAAGTGTTTTTTTTTGTTATTTGTAATGTAGGCCATGTCACTCAGCCTAATTTTTTTGTTAAGTAATGGCACCTCCTGGGGGCCAAGCTCGGTCATAACTAGTTAGTTTTAGTGCTCTTTCATGTCCCCTGCAAGTTTGATTAAGTTTGGTTAATAAATGACCGAGTTATAAGGTTTTTAGTTTAGCGCTATTCTGTTTTCTGAGTGACCGTAGGTAACTGACCCCCTACCTGGCCTCAGGCTAGTTGGTAGGCATGGGTTTGTCTTTTAAAAGCTGCGGGCACATGTGCCACAACTTTTAAAAGCTGTTTGAGCAAATTTGGTTGGTAATAACCGGAGTTATTACCGGTTTTACCTGAAAATGCACCTCCAGCCAAAGAATTTTTAATATTTTGTGTAAACTGTTTTTTGAAGTATTTATTGTAGTATTTATGTAATTGTTTTGTGTTTGATTAATGTGTTTTACCCTTCTGGACCAGATAATTCATATTTTTTATTGTTAATCCCAATCTTTATAAAATTTTACTGTCAGAATGTGTTGTTAAAGTTAGTAATATTTAAAAGTCTATTTATTGTTATGTTTTTAAAGCTTTATTCATCTGAATTAATTTTGTCTAGTCATTTTTGCTCATTGTAACTATTAAAGACAGTTTTATAAAGGAAAGCCTATTTAAAAGAAAAATATTTTTTTTCAAAGTCTCATTGTAACAGTTTTGGTCAGCAACCAGTGGTGCGGAAAAGTTTTTTGGATTCCTTTTCTTGAATAGCTGGGTAGGCCTAATTTTACACCCAAATGAAGCCTAAGATATGAACTATTACTAGTTGGACCTGGAATTTGTTAAAAGGGTCCCGGATGGGAGGTTTCGTTTTGCTGCTGTCCTCGGAGTGGGTCGCCTGGGGGGACACTCCATCTTCCACCTCCTGGGGCTGCCAATGGCTCAGCTTCTCCGGGGATCATTAAGCTACGCACCGTCATCCACCACCACCGCCTGCCACCAGCAAGGAACATGTTGTGCCACGCAATACGCAAGTTATAGCCTACTTTGAAATTACGAACATTTTAAAAGACTTTATATTTGAAAGGGGCCCCGCAATATGATTGATTCTTCGTTATTTATTTTTATAGTATTGTTATTTATTTAATTGTTAATTTTTTCAAAGTTTAAAGTATATTTACAGTTACCATCTTTAATTATTTCATTGTTAGGCCTAATTGTTACTGGTACCAGTTTTTGTAATTCAGAAGGGTAAATTTTTTGAAAGATTTTTAAATGAATTCTTTGGATGGCTGCTTTGTTGTTTATTGTTGAATTTTGAGATTAATTATAGGCTTTGTTGACAACTGTTTGTTTTGTTTTTGATATTCACCCACGGCCTTTCACTTTTGTTAGGGATGTGGGGCGGCCACTCGCACTGTCACTATGGGGGGCATGCTTCCAATAGTTGTTCGTCTGGGGGCGGTGCGAGGGGTCGGCTCAACTCAACATATTTTTACGGTGACTCATAGTTTATCGCTGCAGTTTATGAAGCAGTTATCATTAACCTGATCTTAAGATTCTCTTTCAGGGGCTGAATAATTCAAAGTATTAAGTTTAGCAATGACGTGTGTTCCAACAGTCAATTTGTTATCCATTTACGAGCAGGAAACGTTGATACAATTGTGTGAATAATATAAATTTGTTTAACGAACTACGTGTCCAATAAAAATATTCTGTTGCGCAATTGGACTTTTTTAGATGCTAGTAGCAGAAAAAAAACGCCAAAATAATAAACAAAAATGCAAAACAAGTAGTCTTTCCATATTCACAGTAACTTAATCAATTTGTTGCGTAACCTGCCAATCAGTCCGTTGTCAACCTCAGTGCTACAATATACAAGTTGTAGCTGTCACCGACAAACTTATCCAATAAACCATTAGCCTATAAACACTGCCTTTACAACCCTGTTTACAACCCACCCTGTCTGCAACGCTGTACGCTATATTCTACACCACAGTGACAGGTCTAACAGCGGTGCAATACGCCTTTTATGACTAATGCAAACACAACGTAAACAGCATAAAGAGTTTTTACGTTATCATAAAAATCTAGGAAACCTGCGAAAATTTACAAAAGAACAATATGTATTTCCACGTTGGTAAATGGGTCATTTTCCATTAGGATTGGCGTGAAACAAAATTATTGATCGTCAATCGATAAAAATTAATCAAAGCGACGGAGCTCATTGGTAAATAACACGAAACAATATTTACCCAACAGGATGGTAAGTCAATCGTTATGCATTCAACCTAAGGTAAAATTGAATGCTTTGTCGTTAAACTGTAAAATTCAAAGTAAGTTAAAAGTAGGTCTATTTTATTGATGGCAAACAAATAACAACATTTACCTGAGAACAGGTTAATAAATCAATTATGTATTCATCCAAACGTAAAACAGAATGCTTTATCGTTCACACCAAGGTTACACCTACCTACCTATATTGATTGGTTAAAAGGTGTAACAATAGTTTAATAATACAATATTGACCCAATAAGGAAAATAAATTAAAACATCGTGATTTAATCAGCAGTGAAATAAAAAAACTTAATTACAAACTTTGTATTGAACTAATGTGAATATCAATAATTAATGCAAATTTCGCACGTAGAGAATACCAATCATGGGAGGTGTGGCATGAATAACTAAACTAGGTATCATAACAGCTTATTTAATCTAATTCGTATTGTTGATCAGTGTCATACGTTTTACCAGAAAGCTATTCAATGTTCTGTGATAACTTGTGACTCATATCATTGACTATTGCATACTGAAGCCTATACCATAGATTAAACGTACTTATTTTTATAAATTTGTCATCCTTAAGATTATTTTAAAGCAGCGTTTTATGCGGCAGATAAAGAGAGGGAGTTATACTCTTTATTTTAAGAACCAGGGGACGAAGCATTATTTGGCACAATAAAAACATAAATATTTTTTACCATCACAATTTTTACAAAACCATTCGAGCACTTTTAAAATAATTGTGTGCGCAAACGTTACTCGTATTACAGTATCAGATTGGATATTTTCAACATTTAATGAAAATCTACATAGGCTAGTATATTTGGATAAAATCAAAAATATCCTAATTCAAAATAACTATGACACAAATTTCAACAAACGAAAACTTTCACTGTTTCAAACACACAGCAAAATAAATCTCAAATATTTACAACAATAATTTCAGAGATGACGTAAATATTTTAAAATCTCGTCCGGGGAGAAAAACAATTTCCAAAGTGGCAACCATAATTAATTGAACCGTCCGTCGGTGCCGTCTGGTCTGGGCGTATTGATCAACAGAGGAAGGCAAGAGGTACAACTAGGTTTACATTGGGTCTGCACGGTACAACTTCAGTGGTTGAGTTTAATTTGATTACTAGATTGTAATTGAATCCTTTCGATAGAATATTAGTAGCAAAGACATGATTTTACAATGTTTCAAATTATTGTGTCGTCCATGTGAAGGATTTCAATGGTTTATTGTATAAAAAATTAAACTCTGTGGCGTATACAATTTTACGTCTGTAAATATATTGTAATTAATTTATGATATTTAGTTTTTATTCTTGCTGGTAATTATTATAGCCTACCTATAGTTTATTGTGTGGTAGCTCACTAAAAAAACAGGTTCGTATAGAATGAATTAGATGGAATAAGGTACGCGAAAGAATAATATGTTTAATCAGAAAGGTCTACAAGGAACTTTTGAAAACAGCAAAAGAGACTGATAATTATGCGGACAATCTGCAATTATGGAGTTCTTCCGGTTACAGATGTTCTTATATCTGCATAAATTGCCTTCAGGCAAGTTAACTGGTTTGAACTTCATGTTAATTGTGTAACGTACTCGGGTACCAGAATGATTTTCTATATACTTTGATTGAAATTAGATAATAATTGGCTGAAGTCTTAGACAAATTACAGATATTTTAACCGTTGAAAATTTGACTTATTTAATTAATTCCGACAAAAACGATAACTATTACGGCTAAAACAATAAAGGATAACCTCATTTTTCCTTCAATCAATACTTTACATTTTCGGAATCTTATTACGAAAATTAATGAAAAATAAAAACCAGATAAACGTGTAGCGCTAAATGGGTACACTATAGGAATCATCCGTAAATGTATTGCAACGCTAGTAATTTTAATTCAGAGGCTTGATAGACTTAAACTAACGTTATTACACGTAACATGAGTAACATGGTGAGTTAATTAACTTGGCGAGGATTGTAATTGAAACTACATTCATCTGACAATCTTCACTCATAAAACATTAAAGCTGTAACTTTTTAATGGGGTAGTAAATCAATCTACTGCTGTAAAAAAATCTCTACGTCCTGTTTGACACTTCAAAACAATCAAGCATCCAACATCACGATCACATTATTTATTTACTGACCTGAAAAAATATTACATTTTTGGTCTACAATGAAAGAAGCAGAAATTGTAGCAGCAACATAAAAAATTCCACGATTTAAAACACACTTAACCAACTTGTTCGTTGTATCCCACCACTGGTAAATCAAACGCTAACATGTATACAATAGTTTTAAAATCTCTCTGCACTTTCTTCTATACATTATATACAATCAAAGAACCACCCATCTTTGACGTAAAAGCATTCCAACTTTTATTTTCTTGTTCCAATACAATCTTTCAATAGTCGAATTACTTTCATCACGTTATGAAGCACAGTTTCCTACTAGGCACACTGAATGTCGATTTCGTGCTTATATCAAGCATCACATATCGTGCTGTCTCTACAGTAAATGCTCTCTCGACCTGCACACACTTGTCATCCCAACATACCCAACATACGTCAAAACTGTGTACTGTAATGTATTGTGTATGTTGTGTATTCATCAGACACATCATAATCATTACATTTCAGTACAGTTGTGTGTATTTAATTTGAATTTCTTAAAATTTACCTAAATCCTTGGAATAAATCGCGGTTATATCCAAACAAGACTAAAAGGCGAGTTCGTGCATGCTTTTTCCTCGAACTACTCACACATTTTGTCAATCTACCATCCATCTGTCCATAAAACATACGTGAACACAATTCGCTACATAATCGTCATTGCAATTCAGATTTTTGTATATTTATTCCTGATTCCGTTAATTTTAAGAATATCCTAGAAATAAATTGCAATTTCCTCCAACGCAAGGCACTAATGTTCGTGATGTTAAGTTAGGATAGAGAGTAGTGTGCCATATACATCAATATACCCACACACTAGTCATCCCGACTACATCCATTAACCCAATAGACAACATACATCAACACAGCACACTGTATCACCATGATCATTTTCAGTCAAGATACGAAGCCAATATACCAGGATTATACTCCAGTTAAAAGTGGAAGACAATCCTATATTCACACAACAGCAAACAGTTTCTGAGTTACCAGTTGGGCACTAACTTATTAAAACTTTAACTTACTTCTTAGTTTAAGCTGCATATGTAACAAATTAGAGGAATCATTAAAATTACACAGAGTTAAAACAACGTCTTCTAAATAGGCCTATATTTTCCTACAATATTTTTATGAATGACACGATTATTTACTCCACCGCGATTCACAAAAAATGTTACATTGACCATTGATTTTGACCAGTCACGCTAATCATCAAACCCAATCAAAGACTCAGATTGGACGTATCTCAGAGATAAATTGATCTGATTTCAGTTTTATTTGAGATGGGGAAAAGGGGTGAGTAAAATGAGTAATTTGGAGGTCATGATAAATTTGGTTTATTATTTGGTGATATGAACTTGGTTATTGAACAAACTGTTTTATAAAGTTTACCATTAACAGTATTGTGATGTCTCACTGGCATTTTCCTGGTTCGATTGAATGGCATTTAACAAGTGTACTATTCCTTGTTGGTATTGATTTTATTAGAATATTTCACAAAGTTACAACGCCTATAATAATTATGAAACAGTATTTTTGACATTTTATTACGCCATTAATATCGTTGTATAATTATGTTTACTATTCCATTCACGAATTTCATTGCTTATCCCATATCTAGAATCAATTCTTTGTTTTAAGGTCATCAATATTGTACCAATGATAAACTTTAAATGTGTTCTTTTACCAATACAAACTCCGAAGGTAGCATAAACTAACAATACTCTAATTGCTTAATAACTCAAAGCAAAATTTTTAAGAATTTTGATGGGTGAAAAGTATCTATAAAACACTATCAACTGTCTAATATTTAAAAGGTTGTTTATCTCTTTTAGCGAATTTCCCCTATCGGGAATAAGCTATTACCGTAGTACTCATAGTAAGAGCTGGACCCAGGACCGATTTACTTTTTCGTTTTGAGGTCCCTAGAGACCAAAAACACCATCCGTTCAAATTCATAGGCCTATATATATATATATTTATTCAAAAATTCAAAATTCCCATGTAATTCTTATGGAGAATAAGTAAACTGTTGTAGTTTGCTTGTTTATGATCATATTTTCATGAAACTTGGGAAATGCATTCATTTCATACTAAACTATTCACATTAAAAAAAAAAAACACCTTTTTACCCTCCCTGTTGCAGCAAACTTAAGTACTCGTTAAACTAATGTTATTTAAATAAGGAATAAATGTGATATTTTTAAGGAGACATATTTTAGTGTAAATCCAATCAGGCAAATGGAAATTTGCTTAGTCAGCAGGTTTGCTGCAGCGGGGGTATTTATCAAAAGAAATCTCACTTAAGTCCGTGTTTCCAGTAACTGTTGACTGGTCAAATTCTTTCAGGTAAATTGAAACACGTAATTTGAACACCAGGGAACTAAAGAGAACAAGAAAACACCTTGAACAACAAAACAAAGGTGGTAAAAGTCGGCGAGAAAAATGACAAAAGGAAATGAGATTCCGAACATTTCCGGCGGAACGAAACGTGAACCAAGGTTGCTTGGAGACAGGATTGAACATTGAACACCGTAGCCTGTAGCCAGCAACTGATTGGAAATTGAAATCCGTATTGACACCGAACAAAACATATTTGTCTTGTAGACTTAGACTTGTAAATTTGCACAAAATACAGTATATGTCAATAAAATGCTAGTTTCATTTCCACCAACGAATTGGAAAAAACTGAACACACTACTTCACAACTATTAACACAATTACACAACAAAATATTATAACAGTAATATCTTAATAGTGCTTAATATTAGTACTGTGATATTATTATTCTTTAACAGAGGACAACTAACATATACGTATTAATTTTGTGAGTTAAATTCATTGTCATATTTCGTCTTTACAAAAGGTCCACATTTTGCCTTGTTGATATTTAACGTAGGTCAACCTTTTACACACAATTAATTGATAACTATAATTATTAGGCTTCTAGTTATGTCAATAATTATTTGACGTTTGAGTCCATAAACGAATCAACAAAACTGAATTGGGAAAGCCAGCACTATAACCCCTTGGCTATCCAGACAGATTATTTGTTAAAAATGCGTTGATATATATATATATCCATTCTTGAATAACTGTTGTTTAAAACAATTTTTCCCAAAACAATATAAAACTGGTGGTTTATGCATATAGAATAATATGGTATTCGCATGAAAACACAACCAGACACAAAACGAAAAATTTCAAAATTGAAATTCAGTTAAAAGTATGATCTCAACGCCTCTACGATGCGAGTTTGAATAATTTTAGGTATAATAATGCCCTCACCCCACCTAACTGCATGTAGATCCCTAGCACTAATACCTTTTTAGAAAAATGTACCTTAAGTTGAAGAAATTAACATGGGATAGATAGGCGGGCCGACCCACCCTAAAGACATCACAAACCTGCCAGTACACCGTGTACAAAAACTAGAGAAATTCCACGTTTTGTGCAGTTGACAACGTAAAAAGCAAACAAACAAATACAAACTTGACTGTCACAAAAACTAGTAATGTGAGATTGCGTGACGAAGCAGTGACGTCATGCATGATGTCATGTGAACCGGTCTGGACTACGCAGTAGGGAGTCATGTGAACAGTTCTTCAACACGAGCACAACACGTCGCGTGCAGACAAAGGAGATTATCTTTGAGAGAAATCAATAACACCAGTTAAGGCATATTCAGATGGGCTTGAATATCGTTTTGTTTTGAAAGTATAAAGTAGATTTTATTTCAGCCGTACCCTTTAACGTTTGAAATTCACACAAGCATAATAATCAACACATCAAAGAAATAAAACTAATCACAACAGAGAGTAATATAAGGCCACGGCGAGACAAAAGTGGCAACCCCGCTGTCTCGGCCTACTGAAACAGCTGTAGCACTACTAATTCATATAGCGTCTGTGCATAATCACGAATGCGACGTTGCCACATTGCTCGCTGCAATCTTGTGTTTAGAGGAGGATAGAGCTACTTTCATTGCAAACAGAAAACATTCACAATAAAAAATGAAAACAAATAAAGCACTACAACATCAATGCAATAGAAACACAATATGCTACACATTACACAATCAATACTCACACTCTGTATGCGTTGATGGTTTTTGACATGTTAAAGTTGAGAGAGTCGGCCACATAGCATGGCCACGGTGGCGTCACTATTCATCAGTGGCCACGCCCCTCACACAGTATAACTTATAGTCAATGATTTACGTCCTTTAAGTCTTAAACACTGTTGAAATAAAAATGTAAAAATAAATAAATTTGTTGACACAATACTTTAAACACCATTTTTCACTCTAACCTTTACGATTGACACGATTGAGTAGACCAAGTAACATAGTATGTTGTGAGAAACTATGAAATAAGATTATGCTTCCAACGAAACACAATGCAACCTAAGCTATTTCTACACATTGAGACAATTTTAACTGAACATAATAAAAGCTACCACAACAGTATTCGCTTCACACATCATTTTCCGAAATTATTACAAATACGTCAGTTAATTCAGATTCAATATGTAGGCATATGTATGCATGTGTATTTCTAAATGTATATGTTCAACGTTTGAAAATGATTACTCAAAAGGATGAGTAGGCCTATAACCAGCTCAATATTTAGTGGTGGCTTTATGGGTTTGGTTTTATACAAAACTATAATAAATGTACAATCTTAGTGGAGTGAGTTCTTCAATATAATTTTTGTCTCCGAATTACAATGTGTTATTAGTGTACCTGGTCGCCGCATCAACACATAGCTAAAACCATTGACTATATATACCTACAGGTATATATTACCATCACCTCGACATATAATCATAAGAACGTGTGATAAAAAGAAACAATAATATTAATCCCACGTAAGTAATTAAAAAAATGACCGATGTATTATTTGTTTAGAGTAGGCCTATAGTTAACTCATTATTGAAAAGAACAATAGAAGGTTTACTACTATGTTTGTAAACGGAGGTTAAACGTGATCTGGAACTATCGCAAATGTTTCAGGTAGATTAAACAAGGAAAAAGTTCAAACAAATTGAGGAAACTTCGAGCTGCATCATTAGTTAGAACACAACTTTAATACATTTGTCTCCTCACCAAGTCGTACAAAGACTATTTTAAACAACTTCGGTACCGGTAACTACAACGTATTTTGTTCAAACCCATGTGTAAAATGACTGAGCAACTTTATAGTCTTAGTTCACTCTGATAAGGTTACAGGTAATAAAATTCTTTTGGATTAATATTAGAGCGCACACAAGCGTAATGTTGGATCCAGTGTATTTTGGAAATTTTAAATGAAAGAGTCAAAAACCCCAATCATAACAAGTAATGTCCCATTTGCATTTTACGGTATGAACAACAGACTCTTGAAATGGGCGAGAACAATTTTCCATAAATAATGTGACGTCCATTAGCGTACGGGGGTTTAATCCAGTTTAATTAATGGATTCAACCCATTTGGGCACAAGGCCTCCATAATGTTAATAGTGCACCCCCTGAAATACACTTCAAACAAAGAAAATTTTTTTTCTTATTTTTATTAACAGTTTGCCACCATTGAATTTTCAAACTGATAGAATACATGAATGCTTACAATGACAATCCCGGATATCGAAATGTAACAATTACTATTAGTTGTTACTTTTTAACACCCCCCTATACGGAGATTCTGGTGTTCTTAAATCGACATTTTACAAAAGTTGAACCGAATAAACACGTAATTAACTTTGTAATGAGCGAATTATTATTTAGCTAATATTCGACTTTTCGAATTAATAGCTAATTACCCTCTTGCCTAGCTCCTTATGCGATTGATCTATTATTGTTTACATCCTCCAATTATTTAAAATATAATTGAGACAATGAATTAAATTCTGGAATCCAATAAAGTTTTAAAATCCAACAATGTTAATTTGCATATTGCCCTCTGTTTTAATCCACCTGATCTGTCACAGTGTTCAGCTTATGCAATTATCATGTATCACATTTATGAGAGGTTTATAATAATTAGTTGTTAACAATTTACCGTTATAATCCCGTAAATAAACAGGTTTTTTTTTTAACCCAACTTTGATTTCGTGGGAAAACGTTTTCTCACATAAACAAAGTTAAACGCATTGCAGAAATTAGCAACTTACTTTCAGAATATAGCAACAGACGTTGCGAGGGGTAAGGTACGTGATTTGGCGCCAAATCAGGAAATTTCCCGCCATCGGCACAGCCTCATCACAACTGTGCCGTAAATACGTTATCTGCACGTAGACATAGACTAATCCATTTTGCCTATCCAATTACAAAGGGTAGTCCCAATGCGTGAATCGGCCCTATTAAGTCACATTCGACCATGTTATCCAAATAATCCTATGTTAATAGCACCTTAAATTAAAACCATCATTATTGTTGTAATTTTCCCAATAGAAAACATTATGCTTAAATTGAAATTAGGGAAGGGTAGTTTAACTACTATGTATTTTATGATATTTGTTGTGTTTCCAACCGTTTGTTTTGGGTGTTTGAATAAAGGTGCACTAGATATTACTATCCTAACGAAATATGTATTTGAAGTTCAAAATACTGGTACATATATCGGAAGAAAATAGGAATTATTTTCTGTAAAAATTAGCGGACAAAGTTTCCATAGGGAAGATAAACCTAGATGTCGATGCTTTCAGCAGACTGTCCCCCCACCCCCCCTAGGGACTGTTGCCCTAGGGACGAAAAGATTTTCTAATTACCCGTAACGGACTATTGAAATAGCAGTTTTTAGGCTCTATGGCGTGCTTATCCACCAGCAGACAGTAGGTGCCTGAATCCAATAGTTAATTTTTATTAGAAAACTGGCGACAACTTTATGCGATGGAATGTATCTAGTGAAAGAGTAGACTTCAAAAACGACATTATTATAATCCGCATCCTCACCATGATGTAAAGCAACTAATCATCGTGCCAAATTAAGTTGTACACCTCTTGACGCTGGTCTACACGGCGCGGCGTTGGTTCTGATTTCACATCACTTTACCAGCTGGCGATTCTGATTGTGAGGAAAGCGAGAAGGAAAGTAACCTAGATAGCGACCGACTACACTACACAGATTGTTATACAGCCTGTGGCCGGGCATTGATAGTTCAACTGCTTTAGATTTTCCAACATTGTTCTCTATCATACAGCTAAGTACATGTTGCATACATCGAGCTATAATAGTTGAACCTGAAAGTTGCACTGCGGAGGTTTGAGTTGTTGAAGGGAATTATTGTGTAAAGTTAACAACACTGCCGTGGTGATATAAATAATATGACCCACAAAGTATATTTGATAGAAAAACATAATTGTACATCTTACTTATTTTCGACGAAATGGTTTGCAGCTATCCTCATCGAAGGTTCTTCGAAGAAAGTGAGATTTTAAGAGGTATGTTTATCATACCAACCCATTTATAATTTTAATATAAGGGATTTTCTGCTATTTTATGTTCACCACAAGATACCTGTTAACTTGAAATGTTTACGGTGACTGCCGCCACCGTATATATATGCAGTTGAATGGTTTCACTTGCTAAAGCCGCGTTTTGCTTTCCGTACAAAATGAATTCCAAACTAACTGTGTTTTCCATTTTCAAAGAATTTGACGCGTCTAATATAATACAATACAATGATAATAATACAAACACGATGAACAAATCTACGTTTTGTAAAAATAGACTACAAGGTACATATATAATGTAGGTACTGTATTTGTATGAAATATTAACGCGATAATATAGCAAAAATAATCGGAACTCATACACGAACATTGTCTTGTGCCTCAGAATTATAAAAACGTAAAGTAAATTTACAACAATTGACTTTATAAAAAGCAAAATGGTTGTCATTATTTCGCATGTTTTTTCACATGTCGCCACAATAAACATCCACAATGAAATACATGTTTCGGCGTTACTCCATTATACATGTATACATTCTGTGTACGTTATCGCTACGACAAATATTTATACATGTCAAAAATCGTGTTGAAAGACGTGAAAATATTATATCCATAAAAATAATATTTAACGCAGTCGTAAAAGTTAACACATATGTACAATAAAATCGCCACTTAATATTATAACATGATTTTTAGCATTTAAAATCATTATTTGGTTCTTGTTCATATAAAAATATTTAACTACACGTACATTGTTGAGATGGTAGTGATTGGGGCTAAGCCAAGTGGTTTGTTCGTGTCAACCATAAAAAGCTCTTATATTTGCCCCCGCTCCACCCCTTTTAAAATATTTGCTATTTTATCAAACCCCCTTTAGCTAAGGTCCTTTTGGCCATTTGATAGCTACGAGTTCGTACAAGCAAAATATTTGTTCGTAGTTAAAATACCGTCTCACATTTTCCTTAGAAATTAAATATTAAAATACAATAATAGGGTAGTTTATATATCGCCGTAATATGATTTGAAGGTATTAGGCCTACAGTTAATTACTATTATTAACTTTCTTCAGTTATTACAGTTAATTATTTTCCAACTATAACAAATTGTTTCAACATTTACTAGAGTCTGAAATAAGGGATTACAATTAAGAAACTTATTCGTAAAAAACCAATTTTCCACGGATATTAGAACAGAAACATAAAAATTACGTCACTGACCCGAATAACTAATAACCATCACAGCTGGTTTGGACGTTTTTAGTAATAAAATCTGGCCAGTGATGTAATTTGTTTATATTTATGAAACATACAGTTTCTGTTCTATATTCGTGTATTTTTCACAATTTCTTCAAGCTCGATATTCATATCTAACTTTCTAAGTGGGCTGGTTGACCTTGCGAACTCCATATGGCATCAGCTGATCCTTACAGTGCGACCCACCGCTCAACTTCGCCTACTGTTTTGTCTCCACGTAACACAGCCAAACGAGACTAAACGACCTTACATTATTACGACAAAATATTTAAAAATCTCCCAGGAACTAGTTACTCTGAGGCTGATCCATACGAATTTCGTAATGAACATTTTGAGGTAAAACCTTACAAAAGGCATAAAAAAGAGCCGTGCCTAAAAGCTAATTATTTCGTAATATTGCTTGGCAAACCCATTAACTTTTTTTACAAATACATACACTTTTGATGCTATACAATTTAATGCTGCCAAATGCTAACCATTCGCAATTTTGCTCTCAATTCCTATTGATTTCAACCAATAACCGTGCAAATTTTGAAGCATTGTTTGTAAGCCTTCACTTGCTTCTGATTCGTATTGTCATATATATTTGTTCCCGATGGATAAAATACAAGAAGTGTAAAAACAGCTTTTAATATCCAATAATTATTTCTCACAAAATTATAATGTTTTCGATTGACAACTCTGATAATCTTATGTTCGAAATTTTTTCACAAATGTAATGCTCAAACAACTTTGCATTTGATGCGTTAGTTCGTGGACGGATTTTTTTTTATAGTATCACTACAAAAAAGATAAAGCCTTTCAACCAAAAGATGTTTAAAAGACCGACTTAAACTATCTCAAAAGACATTTAAGAAATGAATTATCATACACGACTTTAAGACCGTCTCTCTAATCTCCCGAAATATTCCAAGAGCCGTATCACCGTCGCACCGCGCCGTGCATGTAAATGAAATCTCATTAAAAATAACAAAGCGCTAAGATTGATCCGACCAAACCTTCTACCTTCCACCGACCACACAGGCTTCTGGGTAATTTATCAGTGGAATAATCCAGGGTGTGGAACACGTTTACTTTTAATGACAAACGTCTTTAACTCTATCTTAATTATTGTATTTCGAGAAATAGGTAGTTCCTTTAAGTCGGTTCGTGAAAACCAAAATAAAAAGAGTTTAGCGTCAAATATGTGCAATCAATTAATTTATGTGACCTGTGAAACCAGACTGAATGGATTAAGTTAAACTAATTACACAGAATGAAGAAACAGGCCTAGGGTATAGATAAAAAAGTGTACTTTCTATTACGCATATACTACACATTGCTATAATAACCAGAATTATATTGCTTTCGAGTTTTGTTCATAGTAAACCAATATGTGATATATATTTTTCTTCGAGTTATTTTAGGTTAGGGTAAACAAAAATTACGGAAGATATACACCGAAATCTGATGTGTAAAATGAGCGAATGGTGTTCATATTACTTTCAAAGGCTCTTCGATATATTTATTGATAAATCAATTTGTAATTTCAATAAAAACAAATCAAGTCCACAACGTACTGCCAAAGACAGGAAATAAGCAGGGACCAGGGACCTAGTCTGAACAACTTACGTAAGTATTTTCTCTTAAATTACATATTTGATGTCATTATAGTTTCGAATAAAACTTAATCTATAGTGGTTTTCAGTGTCATGGGAAAACTTGCGGAAACACAGCAAACAAAAACGTTCAAAGGAATCAGTACCTAATAAAATTGATAACGGTATGGTACGATTATGTTTTACCACAATCCATCCAATGAAGTTATCTAATAGATTGCAATCGATTTTGACCTCAAAGAAAAAAAGAATATTGTATTTCACCGTGTGAAATTTAATTATAAAATTAAATCGAAACAATAGTATTTACTACACCTATTTTTACAATTGAATCGTCCTAGACGCTATGGCCATAAATAATATCGTCTCCAAAAGCGATCAACATGCAGTGTATTTAATTTTCCGTTATGTTGGGATGGCTGTGTTATATTTTATGAGAAGAGGAACTTTGCCTACAAACTATTATAACAAAATGCACGCAGTATGTCGTCTCTAGTCGCGCCGAAATCTTCAAAAGTTAGAGCTAATCAGCCGATCCTGGTAAGTGTCACAATCCCGCGAATTGACGAAATAATCCCAGTTATTTTATTTTCGTTCAATAAACTTAGATAAAAATATGTGCCTTTATCTAATACAGGTAAAAACTTGTACAGTAATAGATACAGGTACATATTGCACTGTGGTATAGATTATGATAGTAATCTAACAAGAGTAACGTTTTTTAACCTTGACAAATTAGACGTGCCTTTGTTACATTCACGTTTTAGTTAATTAAGTTAGTTGAGCGTCGTTAACTTTGCAGGTTAAGAAGTGTTAACAAAAGCAAACTCATGAATGTTTAGTTAAACCCTAAATTCAGATAACTTATAGTTTAAAGATTTCAATCAATAGCCCATACAAGCTTTAGAAAAATAAATTCGAACGAATGCAGCCTTTAACTAATATCATATATTTTACTTGCATAATATACTAATTAATATGTTTCATGTTTAGTTATTAGAATTAGAAACCAAACTAACCCAACCATAACCAAAACCACCACCACCAAAGAGCTGGTAAACGAACCTAAAACGAATGTCGGGTTGAAAACAAGGAGTAAAGAACAAATCCAAAAGCGGTCGTCATGAAAGTAAACACAAAACAACACAAGAAACGAAACAAAACACCTTTTGTCAGCTGACGCGCACACAACAACACGGTCAGACGACAACGCTCGACTCCGACTGACGTTTGCCGCGGCGCTAGTGTACCACACAGTGTGGCCAACCAACGGCGAAGAAATTATCGTGCGGAACCGTTGCCACCACAATGAAACTAAATTATGGTGCACAATAAAGGGCACAGTGATTACAGTATGTTGCTTACGTTTTTTTTTCTTGTGGAAAACTTAGACTCTACAGTACTGATATCAACGTGAGCAAACTAGTGTGGGTAGAGATTTTTACCACTGATCAATTAATATTTAATTTATAATTTATTTATTTATTTTTAATTCATATAAAAATATAAAATTTCAAATATTAAAATATATACACAGTTTTTGGTTGCTTTATGAAAAATTCCAAACCTGCAATGTTGTTGGTTGTATTAAAATATTATTTATTGATTATTGTGTCTTTGAGTTTATTTGATTAACAATTAAGAAAAAAACTTAATATTAATCAACTATTCATTATGAAATTCTCATAAAAATCTATGAATAAATAAATAAGTAGTAAATATTATAAATTATTATAAATAAGTAATAAATAGGTCTATGAATAAATAGATCTCTATTTTTATCCAGCATGTTTCAAGTACAATTGAGTAGAAATCTCCTATATAGAGAATCCCTGTGAATTGAAATATGGTTGCCATTGATGTTGAAAAAATTTCCTTTTATTCTACCTTTTTTTCTAAAGTCTTCCATGATATACTGAAAACGAGTAAAGAAGTTTAATAAGTCATGTAACAATACTGTATTAATAACCTTAGAATTGGTTAATTCCCAAACAATATTCACCATTCGATGCATTGTTAATACTTCAAAATGTTTCACTAAGTTAATAAATTCTTTGAGAATTCTAGAAAACTATACAGAACCTTCATTTCTTCTACTTCCCTTAAAACCCGGCTTAACCAGGCTTTGTGTAAAATCCCTCTGGGACAGAAAGGAAACCTCAAAAGTGCAAAAAGTCAGCTTGTATGAGAAAATACTTTTCTTCTAAAAGCCTGTGTCATAATGGAAGCTGTGACAACCATAAAGTGCCCTAAGTACACTACTGTGACCTCTACTTGCTAGATTCTAAAGTTTATCAACTCCTTTGAAGACCAAGGAGGAATTTCACACTGTATTGAGTAAATAATACCACACATTAAATGGTTAGCGACATGTTTAGTTGTTAGATGAATATTCTATAAATTCAAATTCAATAATTGTAGAAATAAACTGTGTATCCCAAATACATTGTCAGAAAACATAAATTAAAGTATAAACCATAAAAGAGGCATTCAGATGTAAAAAAATATATTTAAAACCATTGTATGAATGTAGTTTTTCAATAGTCCTTAAATTGTACTAATATCACTGGTATTAAAACACCATTCACACAATTTAAGCCATAAAAAACAGTTAAAACAGGAATTCCACCCATAGAACTCATTTTCAAGAACCCAGTACATGCAATGAAAACAAAGATGGAAGAGAATGATTAGGATCTTTATTAAATCTATGCTAAGATGGCACACACAGCAGTGGTAATAACACTCATCTGTAGATGGAATTAATGAATGAATTAATGAATGTGACTTACAATGAATGATAAAACTGGAGATATAACTGATGTGGTCGTATCCTCTGTCCCACTTACCTGTAAAAAAGAAAAAAATGTTTAGAATTTGTTTACTTAAGAACCTAATAAACTATCTACTAGAGGAAAATATTTAAAACTAAATAATTGGCCTTAGTTAATAATAAAACGACAATTTAAACCTTGGAGATGAGTGTTATGTTAATCCTTTTCAATGTTATTGTTTGAATTCTGAAAGTGCCCTTAAAAGTGTATCCAACTGGTTTAGTACCAAACCAATAGTTTACTTAACAATGGCAAAACAAGAATGTCAAGGCAGGTGATTCTCCCTCCTGTGATCAATTGGGTTTAAGTAATGTCAAATTATTAGGCTTAGTTCTTGATAGAAAATTGACATGGCAGTTTCATACTGATTATATATGTAATAAACTTTCAAGAGTTGTACATTTTCTAAGATCTTTAGATAAAAATGTCCCCAAGTCATATCTCAAGCTACAATAGTTTCTTTCAAAGTAATTTACTGTATGGCATATGTTTATGGGGAAATGCAGCTGGAGTCCTGGAGTATCATGTCTGGTTCGGAAAAAAGCTGTCAGAATACTAGCTTCAGCTGACTATTCAGAGCACTGTAGGTCTAAATCCATGAAAAAGTGTTAACTGTCTTTAGTTCTGTTTATATGTTTAGTAGGGTATGTTCTAATAGAAGTAAACCCCCAATGTGTATTCTTATAGAAAAGGATAAATGTACATAACCACCAACACAAGGTTCAAGCATGAAATTGACGTCCCCTTTTGTAGATTGACCAAAGCAGCCAAAATATCTATAGTAAAATATATATTTTTATTCAACTATGACAGAGGATTACAGTGGCAACAATAAGGTATTTAACCTCTAGAATACCTTACTTCTAAAATAAAACAAAAATCACATACAACACAACAAAAAAACAAGTATAATTGAAACCAACAACACACAAAAAAATTAGTTAGTTTGTTTTTTACATTTTTTAGTTTATAGCTTTGACAATGTCTATTGCACAACTGTGTCTAATGACAATAAAGGGATTCTTATTCTTATTCTCATGGTTTATTTGTTCAACATTGCTATTTCTAATCATGTTTTTCAGGACACAAATCCTTATATTTAGTGCTTTGTCCTTACCTGAGAGATAATGCCTTACCCACTTAGCTATTGTTTAGACCTTATGTTCTACACCAACTAGATGGTAAACCCATTTCCCCAAAAGTAGAGCAGTAGTTAAATATTTCTAATTTCAACTAAAATATTCTGAATCTAGGTTGCAGCACATGTCACTTTCAACCATTTTTGTTGAGTCATCTCTCAAAATAGCTGTAAGTACTGATTTTATTATGTTACTCTTGATGGCCCGATATATCAGCCTTCAAAAATAAAAGGTTTGGGCAAACCTATTTTCTTGCTTTGTGACAAAAAGACTAAAATACTCAATTTTGATTGTCATTTACAGTCAGCGATGTTTCAGCAATACTGGCAACCTTTCATACGTTATACAACATGGTTATCAAACCATCACGTCTGCTCATGTGAAGTAACTAATGTGGGACATGGGAGTAACCATACAATCCTGAGAAACTGGCAAAGAGTAAACAAACTAGTTCCTTAATTACTTCATACTCTATGTACATCCAGACTACAGTGTTTAGGGAACTAGAAGGAAAAATATGTTTGTCAATACATTTATGGCATACAGTTTGAATTCAAGTGAATTGACTCTCAGCATTTTAATTAACATTTCCCTTTAAGGATGGATAAAATATATTAAATATAAGTTAAAGGAAGGTGTTTGAGGTATTATAACATTTTATATTTATCAAGATCTAAAGAATGTGCATACTATGTAAGTGGAGTAAGATGTATGTGACATATTTAATCTTAAAATAAAATATAACTCTGGTTAGAAACGATAAAGCCTTTTGTGACACTAATCCAGTAAAGAACGAAGACAAACTAAAGTAAAAGGAGAGAACACACTCAACATTTTCAACCTCACTTGAAACGTAAGGAGACACATAAATAACTGTTCTTTAAGTCAATTGGGTGGATTAGATACCACCTTTTTTGGACTGCAGGGGCTTTTTAAAAAAAGGGAAAAATAATCAGCGTGTAAAATGAACTTGTTGAAACAATTTAATGACCATTTCTGTTAGAATAGTTGCAAAACATAGGAAATAATCAATTTATTTATATTTGCTGCCGGATAAGAATGGACCATCACTTAAAAACTTAGATTACATTGTAAAAAAAAATATCACAAAGACTACTTTTGAGCTGGTGTAGGATAAAGAGTCCATTAAACTAAACTTGCCATGTTTAAGGTGTAAATATTCACTTCACATCATCACTTAGATGAACTAAACATTTCCAATACTCCACCAGTAGAAACATTACCTATAACTATAATATGGGTACAAGACACTATAAGAGGTCAAAGGGTAGGGCAAAAATTGTAATGTGACTAGTTTACAAAAATAAAGTACCTATTAGAATAAAACACTATATAGAATAAAAAGAACATTTTTCTCATATGTTTATTGTTTTACAATAGTCGTAGGCGTTATAAACTGTAGTATAAAGAGATATTTTGCAATATGTACATAGAGTAAAGAATTCATATCAAGGTCGTAAGAAGTCTGTGTGTTCAATTTTTATTTACATAACATTTTAAAATCCTAGCAGTCATACATCGATACATCATGTTCATATGGCTAAGTAAATTGACACTTACTCAACGAATTTGGTTTTCAAAATCAACAACTAACATAAGAAACACACTTGGGATTCTATCATAAAATTGTGTCATTACAGAAAAGAAATACGAGAGTTGATTTTAGATACACCCGACCCGAGGGGTTTGTTGTTCAGAGTTCAATATATCGCAGCCCTGGGCAACTCTGAGTATGAACGGAATTACGTCCCTCCTATCGGGGGAAATCATTTCCATCTCCTCGTTATTTTCTAGCTAACTACCGATTATTCAATCCACTTTTCCCTGTTGCTTTCCTTCTGCTCAGATGCAAATAGTTAAAATTTATCTTAACACAATATTTTTAGAAATTGCGAGACTATATTTAGTAAAATTGAAATTTGTTCCCAAAGTAAACTATGGATGGCAATGCTACTCTCCTAAATCTTAAAGTTTTCTTTAGATCCTTGGGTTTTTTATATGGGTGCAATTATATTGTTATTCTGAATCAAATGTTTCTTTAAGCTTAAGTAAAATATTACAAAAATACAAATGTTTTAATATATGTTGGGGATGATTTGAACACAAATCTAAAAGCAAGTAGAGTATAACATCTTGTAAGCATATTTCACTCGTCCCGCGAGGGTTCTAACCACTACACACGGCTGGATTGGGACTTACAACCAACACGCATTAATTTGCCATCTTGTGTGCGGAATGAATATATCTTGCTTTTACTGAGAAGGATAATGTTAACACGAAATGGTAGTGTATCAGGCTTATAACTTCAATCCTGACACTTTATGCAGTGGTATGAAAAAGAGAGCTATTTTAAATTACAGCAATATATCAAATAATCATCATAATTCTTTGGAGTGTCTAATCTCCGTAATTATTATCAAGGTACTGTTTTAACAGTTCTAAGTAAATTATAATCTTTAATTTTACTCTTTTCAATTTACTATCTAATTTCATCCTTATGTTTAACAAATAGTTCTCAGGCCCAACAAGAGATTAGATCGTTGTCAACAGCAATCAAATTAGTATTAGGTATTAGCATTGACCAAGTAAGCTTAAATTCAATAATACCAAATTTTGACCTTTTTCAGTTTTGTTGCTCTTAAAATCTTTTGGAAAAAGCTTTTAATTTCAAAAGGCACATGTGAAAAATGTAATAAGGTAGCAAATTAAGTGTACCTTGGTAAAATTACTTATTTTAGACACCAAATCACAATTTTTTCAAGGGAAAAATACATCTTGTTTTTAGCATGATTTTTTTCAACAAGTGCTCTATTTTTAAACACAGATGTCTATCTAGTTTTTATTTCAAAGTGTATACGTGGCATTTATCAGGAAGACCTGAAAATTTGGGTTGTAGGCCTAAATCTATTTTTTGTTAATGTGTTACACCAACTATAATACTCAAGAAAGACAAAACTAAATTTACATTAAAAAGTTATTTACCTGCTTTACTAATTTTAAAACTAAGAGCAATTATAGAGGCACTAAGTTATTATTACTGCTTATTTCACTTAGTTATAGGTTAATATAGTTCGGCCGCTTAGAAAACGACTTGCCCGCTAATGCTAAACCAATGCTGGAGGAGGTCGCTTTCTAAGCGGCCGAACTATAGTTTTCTATGAATGTTCTGAAGTAAATCTAGGCCAAACATCATGACAATTTGATTACCCACAGATAGTAAATAATGTTAAAATGGAAAAATACTAGAACCCTGATAATTTTTTAAATATTAAAACTCTTTTCATATCTCCAAAAGAAATAACGCACCAATGATATTCAATAGGCAATGAATTAAACATCTCTCGGCAGTTGCACATAATTGATTTCTGTCCCGAGACACTTTTAACATATTCCAATCAATTGAGGAGTTTTTGTTATTTGGAATTCCATTTAACATACACAAACATTTTTCAGGTAGTTATTGGTGTATAATTAATTTAAATCCATACAGTAGCACACAGAACAATTATTTATAGTTTTTGCTCTATAAAAACAATTTTGTTTAGTGTGGGTTGTGAATTCAAATTGGTAGTTTTATAAAAAAAACTAAGGTCCTAAGAATGATTATAGCCAGGAGAACTCGAAAAATAAGGCGATCATTCTAGTCAAAGGGAAATGTCAAGACACCAAGCCTTGATCTTGGCTCAAACATGGACAATAAAATCCTTCATCCTTTAGAGAGATATATGGAACCAATACCTCACCAGATACCTGATCCTTTACCTGACGCTACAAACACCACACAGGAAACTTCAACTTAATACTTTCACAACAAATTTTAATAGTAAACTTGACGATTAAAAAGAAAACGTATTTGTAAAATAGTTTTCCATTTCCTATTGTTTAGGTGCAGTGGTAAAACATTATAGTTATGGTAGATGTGCTATAGGCTACTTTAGTACCGGTATACCGTAAATTAAAGAACCAAACTTTTTAAACTGTGTCCTCTCCCATTGCAAACGCAAAGCAAGAGTATAACCTGCAATAAGCATTTTATACTCTAATAGGCCAACCCCCTACGAAGGACTCTGCTAGTACTTTATACATAAAAGTTTATGGAAAGTTTGTAGAAAGATTTTGGCAAGTGAGAAAATATTCAAGGATAGTAACCTTAGGTTCATAAAACCTAAAAACTTTTACTAAGCTACCTACAATAAATAAATAATTAAAATGCATTACATGACTAATCAAAAAGCTTATTTGATAACAAAATGAGGATTTAAAATTCATATTTTTTTACTAACACTCAGAGTAATAAAATAAAATTTTGTTTTATTACTCTGAGCTAACACTCACTAAAGAGAAAAGTTGTAGACAGGGTAAGGTAATATCTTCGCTAATATTATGAGCTTGAATTATGCATGAGCCTTAGGATTATCAGATACGGATCAGCCCACACCTCTTACTAGCACCTAAGTGAAAAGTTATGATAACAAGTGTAGCTTGACTTATGACAAATCTAAAAAAAAATAATTGTGTTATTTTAGAGGAAATTATTTTTTAATAATTTGACACAATAGCAAAGCTAAAGGGGGTTCGTTCTCTAGACACCTTAGTTTTAGTTACATATTGCTCTTGGGAGAAGGCACTTATAATTATTGGCTTACCCTTTTAAGTTGCATAAAAACCAAACCAAATAACCCCAATATCGTAGATTGCATTCAATTTAAACACAATTATAGTTAGTTTATCATGATTCCTTTAAGGTGAGAATATAATTAAAAATTACTCCTTCGATCAAACCTATATACAGTAGGTAGACACTATTGTTATCAAACTGTTTCTCTTGGTTCAAATCTATAAATTTATGTTAAATAGTTGTCCCAGCCACTTTTAGTTATAGAATTTGTCTACAAAGGTTCATAAGGAATAAAGTTTATTTTTCTACAATACCCATAACAGACCATATTTGTACAACATGTATAATTTGTCTGATGAAGAAAATCACTGTAATTATATAGCCTTGATTAGAAGGCAGTTTTAGTTATTTTCACACTAACGTATATAAATGTAAATCATCCTTGCACCAAGGGAGACAAACAATAATAAATAAGATATACTTGACATTAGACCATACATTTGTCAAGGATCATCTTGACAGAGCTGCAATGTATTATTCATGAGAAACTCTCCTATCTAACCTGTCACAATATCAGGTTTCATCCAAAACAATGGAGACCATAACACAGTTTTCTTTTCTACAAAACAACAACTTTAGTAAAACTAACAACCAATTTTTAAAAAGTTGAAAGATATCAACTACTAGTCTAATTCTAGAACCTAGTAGTCTAATTCCTAGGTTCTAAAGAATTGTTTTCACCATGTGAAAGACCGCAAGAGTGAAAAATATGGAAAGAAATATAAATGACTTTTTGTTGTGAAGCACAAACCCTTACTAGTATTGTGAGACGGTGGATTTAAGGTTTATTATTTAATTATTATTAATAAACTCTTAATTACTCATACAATAAAATCCATCAGAGAATAGAGAAGAAGTGATTTCACAATAATTGATTGGTACAGTAGTTCTGGCTATTATTTACAACTACAGTAGGTGATAAGACAGTTAAATTTACTCCATTACATATACAGGGAATTCACACACACAAAATATCTATCAATAATTTTACTAATCAGTGAAGTACTTTATTTACTAAATAGCACTTTATTATTTTTAGCTAAATGGGGATGCAGAATAAGTATAGCATGTGGTGAGATGACCCTTGTAGCTTTGTTACCAAGATAAGCTGTTTTTTTTCTAGCAAGGATTATTTACATAAGCCCAATAAGCAAGGAGACACACTCAATTTTCAGCTGTCAAAAAGCTTTCTCGACCTTCTGATTATTTGGCGAGTACAGTAAATAACCACTCAACGGAGCTGCTCTTTTGCAATAAAATCATTCTTTATGGTTTTATTTGGGTTTTTTCTTTACAAAGTCCTAAAGTCATTATTTTATAGCTTTATTTGGATAAGTAGGTGACTCAGTCAGTAGAATAAACTAAGCTATATATCCAAGACAGCATTGTACTTGGTTTGTGGTGCCACCACAAGTATTTATCAGTTAAGTTCATTCTCTTACTATATCCAGCTGCTCTTGCTTGGCTTTATATGATCCCCATACATGCCAAGCGCCTATGTGAAATAGCAATGACGGCTTAAAATAATTGTACACTACTTTTTAAAACAGGAAAACCCAAATAAGAAAATTCATCAGTGCATTTTAGCTTATTTTATTTGTTAAGCAATAAGGACAATTTTGCATACAAAATTGTATCAGTTAACAGATCCAAACAAACCAAAATTCTAACAGTTACAGAACACGGTATAGAAACCATCAAACTGAGAAATACAGTAAGTAGCCTATAATTTGAATGCTGACCACAACTGAGGAAGTGGTCCGTAGTGTCAGGTGCATAGCATGGCGTTGTCATTGTGATAAGACCACCATATTAGGCGTCATTCAACGGATACCGTCCGTTAGGTATTAGGTCTATGAACTGTTACTAGACAAAAGAATTACTGTATTGGGGTATATTTTCTTAGTTCTTAAATAGAGTAAGGATTGTCAGGCAGCAATCATCTAAAGCATGGAGGAGTGGGATTTCACATTCAAGTTTAACAATTTAAAAAGAGAACAGGATTTCTGTGATAACCAATAATGGGATCAATATTTCAAGAATATGCTGTATACACTTTAAGCCATGTTTACACAAGGCCAGTAGAGCAGGCAGGTTACTTGCTCTAATGTATTTCAAGTTACCTTAAGTAACCTGCCAGCCAACCAGCCTTAGGTAAACACGGCTTTAGCCTGGTTTACTAATTTCATTAATGTTAGAATTCTTTTAATATAAACAGGTAGTGTTCTATTACTATGCTATATAGCCTATACATTTATAAGTGTGAGTAATGGAATTAACTAAGCTTGTAAGTAATTAATCAAGTATTCAAGCAAACGAGTTTCAAATCATGTTCATAACATTAACTTGTACACATGGTTTATGGTTTTTGCAAGCCAATTTAAAATATCTCAAATAGTTAAAAAGGTTAAGGGGGGGGATGCAAGTTACTTCTTAGCCACTCTGTATATAAAACCAGTGTTTTATATCGATGCAAACCACATCAAAACTTTGATCTCTTGACTTGTCTCGTATTCTGCTATGTGTGTACGTTTTGCAACAAGACAGTTTGACATGTCGTCTTGCCTAGCCTCAACTGATGCATTGCAGTGTATGGTCGGCCTTAAGGTATTGCCACAGATTATTATCTTTTTGTGTAAAACCTCTTCAACAGCTATTGCTGGACATATCACACATCCTGTCTCTAGTTTATCCTGCTGATAAACAGTATCAAGTTTATCAATAGTGGTTCTCTGCATACACAATTGTTGAGTAAAATTGGTAAAATGTTGTGCTCTCTTAGAAATAGGCTAATCACATTTAGACTTAGCTTGATTGAATAAAAATATTCGACTTATTATTATTGTTTGATTGTCATAAAGGAAAAATTCACACCTCTACCTTATCTTTGTTGAATGAGGACAGTAAACGTCTTATAAATTTCTACAATGTTTACAAATCTGAACTGATGTTTGTAAAATGTAAATTTGTCAAATACGTTAATGTTAATGACTAATAAAACAAGAATGATACCAAAATTATTCATTGCGGGTTGGGGCATATTAACCGCCGGGTTACAGTATTATCACTGAGCTTATTTTCCTTGGTAATCTGTAAGATTCAAACCTGGGCCTCTATGACCGTTTATCTTCTTCTAACAACCAAACAGGCCTTTTCCCATAAAAACAAATTAATTAATTACTTGAGTATTTATTTATTTAAAGAAGTTACTAAAAATCCAAGAAAGAAACTATTAAAAAGTAAATTCACACATGGTTCTTATCAGACACTGATAAAGAAATAGGCGAGACACATGCCCTGCCCATCCCAGCCATAGGTACTTTTGTTTAAAACGAATGTTCTAAGAAACTGTTTGGTTCGGTAAATATATAAGGTAGAAATAGAAATCCAATAAGATATTTTGAATCAGGCAAATTTTATATTTTTTTGTTTAAGCCTATTTTTACTACAATTCTGACCAAGACGTTATCTGAAAGTGTATCCTTACTTTTTTCCCCGAGAACAGAACAATTTATAATTGTTATATTAACAAGGTAATTAAGGGCAAATAATAAATTGTTAAAAGTTGAACTACATTCATATAAAAAAAACAAAGACGACTTTATGTTTTTGTCACACATTTAACAATCTTAATCGTGTTTTGCAAAAAATATTCCATTTTACAAACAAAATTTTACAACTTTTCTCAATTTCAAACCTTAATTTTCCTAAAACTATTCAAAGTCTTGATGAAAATACCCTGCATTTGCTGCATCTATGTCATAATATATTTAACCTTATTTGACAACTGACATTTAAAACCCTACACAACCAATTGACCAAATCAAAGTGGCAATACAAAAGATAGGCCTAATATCAATCAGCATGACTGATGGATATGAAACAATAACACCTGTACTTGGGCATTGTTTCACGGATCATTACACGACAGCTAATTACGACTTCTCTTGTTCACCGAGTGTTTCATTACGCTCGGCTCAGTTGACTGTGTAACCCACGTTACAGGTAACGTCTATACCGACTACTCACAGCCAGCTTGAATTTGGAATAAAAGTATTTATCTAAATTTAATTTGGCAGTCACCGGTTAAGTTAGACAAAACCAAAAGCTCACAAAGACAAATACCCCTGCCGCAGCAAACCTGTAAACTAAGCGAATTTCCATTTGCCTGATAGAATTTTTACTAAACTATCTCCTCAAAAAGACTTATTCTCATTCCCTATCTAAATAACAAGATTAGTTAAACGAGTACTTAGGTTTGCTGCTTCTGGGAATGGAAAATGGGTTTTTTGATCAAATTTTAATAGTAGGCCTATTAATTATTTTGCCAAATTTTATTGGAATAGATCAATAAACAAGCAAAATATAATAGTTTATTTATTCTTCATAAGGATAACATGGAAATTTTAAATGTACAATGTTTTTTTTGTTTTTTTTCTCCTAAACTGTTAAGTGCATAAAAACGTTTCATATACCTAGGCCTACTAAATTATTTGTTTTTTTTTTAAGCTCTACAAAATGGTGAAAGAACAGTGTTTTTGGCCTCTAGGGACACCAAAATGAAAAGTATATCGGTCCCGTCTTTAGATCTTACTGTGCCAATAGTAATCCAATAATAGTAATTAATAGTATATAATGGTAATAGTAATCCAAATAAATAAATAATACAAATAGAGAAATTCGCTAAAACAAACCTAAATTAATACCATCCTAATAAATATAAATGTTAGATTAATACATCAAATTGAATTAAGTCCAAAATAAAACGTAGGCCTACATATTTGTTGAATTAGGATAAAGATTCACAGTTATTCCTTTTAACACAAAATAATAGTATCGTGTTTAGACTCATTTTTATTGTCTTAATTAGGAGATTATAAAAATCACAAAAACATAAACTTTAAGAGCCAAATTAAAAAAAAAAAAATTGTTAGAGCATACTAGAGGGTAAATTCAGCCAGGTAAAAAGGCCAGACCCGATAGTGGTGAGGGTCGCCTAAGGGACATTTCAGCGTCCACGAAGCCCCTGCCAAAGTATAAATAATTTTATGGGTACTAACATAGCCTTATAACGTTAACAATGTCTGGTGACCGAAGTAGTATTTCAAATTATAGACCAATTGTGATCCAATCGGCTTTGGCCAAGGTTTATGAGTCTTTGGTCTTGGACCATCTCTATGCTTATTTGAAAAAATATATTACTTGTAATCAGCATGGTTTTCTTAGAGGCCGCTCCACCATTACTAACCTACTATCATTTCAAGAATATGTTTCATCGGCATTCATTAGTTCAAGGCAGGTTGACTGCATATATACTTGAATTTTTCCAAGGCTTTTGATAAGGTTCATCATGGTTTGATGATCGCCAAACTTGCTGGTTATGGCATTAGTGGTCCATTGATCAAATGGTTGGAAAGCTAACTGAAAGATCGTCACTTGATTGTCAAGTGTAGTGGCGCCTTCTCTTCGCCCTTCAATGTTCTCTCCGGTGTTCCTCAGGGCTCTCGTCTCGGTCCACTACTTTTTAATACTGTACATTTATAAATGACATAATTGGTGTACTGACGTCGGACTGCTTGATGTTTGCTGATGACCTCAAGATATTTTCCCGGATCTCCTCATCCTTAGACCATGAACATCTCCAACGATTTCTCACCAACGTTGAGACGTGGTGCAATGAAAATACAATGTAACTCAGTGTATCTAAGTGTCATTTTGTCTCATTCACATGACATGTAACATGTAGCACTTTTGGCTAAAAAATTGGTGGTGATATTCTGAGACGTGAGGATCGTGTGAAGGATCTTGGTGTCATATTACTTCTACCTTGAGTCCTGCTGAGCACATCATTCATATTATCGCAAGAGCTAATTGCATCTTAGGATTCATCCTTAGGTCATCAAGAGACTTCAAGTCCCTACAGTCACTTCTAGTGTTATATAAGACCCTAGTGCGACCAGTTTTGGAGTATGGCTCAATTATCTGGTCACCATATCAGCTTGGCCATATTGAAATGATAAATAAAGTACAGTTACGCTTCCTCCGAGTCTTAGGTGCCCGCCTGGGCTATGAGTATCGTGCCCCACCAATCTTGAAGCTTCAGGAGCGCTTCAACGTCCAACCTCTCCATCTCAGAAGAAAGCTGTACGACATGCCTTTTTTGTTTAAACTGGTCCGTGGTGAGATCGATTCTACCGGCCTACTGGAGGGAATTAATTTCCTTAAGCCGAGAGGAACACAATCTTCAGATACATTTGCTCACTTGTACTTACCAACTAACTACTCTCTCAATAGTGGATTGGCCAGATTGCAACATCTTGTTAACGAAGTCGGATCACAAGTTGACTTCTTCAACGAACAGTTGTCTTCCTTCAGAAGGAAATCCTCTAACATTATCTTTGTTATGCCTGTTTTGTAGCTGATGTTTGTTTGTTTTGTTCCTAAATCTCTTTCATTCTTGTTATTCGTTCACAGATTTATTGTTGTTTGTTGTTATTTTTTCACGTAGAACTTAATGTCATCATAGTTTATATTTTGTTAAATCTTGAGGAGATATATTTGTTGTTGTTACTTTCAAAATATTTTTTTTCTTTCAAAATTTTTTTGTTATAAGCCTATCTGTACAATACTTTGTTAATGTCAATTATCTGTTATTTGTTATATATATCTGTTATTTCATGAGTAGGTAGTTTAATGAAACTGCAAACTGAAAGTAAAAAATAAAATTAAAATTAAAAAGACATCCATTCTAAATAAACAGGCTTAAAAGTGAATGGAAGTTGAAGCGGGTCAACAATAGCAGAATGTATGCAAGAGTCTTCTCATTAATTAGGCTTTGAAGAGTCTCTTCAGATGGAAATGAGTTGCCTGCCTGCTCGCCTCTATGAGTCAATGGAGCGTTTGTAGCGTTTACATAGTCGGTATTTTCATATTTGTTTAGAAATAGGTAGTTGATAGGTGGTTCTCAGACACAAACTTTTCTCCATAAGATAATGAACATATGTAAATAGTATGAATGTCATTTACATTTTACTAATTGGCCAAAGAATCGGCTGAAACGTCGACTGTAACATACCCTTTAAAGGACTGTAACTTTAAAAAAAGGATTTACCCATCGTCCCGAGTAAATAAAGTTATTATGTCTTTTAGGGGAGGGCTTTCTCCCATATCTAGAAAAAGTTTTTACTGTAGGCTACTTGTCTGAGAAATCAAACCTTCATCATTTTCTAGAGGGGGGCTTAACCAAGGCAAAACTAAAAAAAACAGGTTTGTCCTCTGGCACGACGTCATCGTAAGTGACGCCAATGACATAGGCTAATGTTTATCGTTTGTGATCAGCTGCTTGTTTTAATTTTAATCTTTTCTTGGCAAACAAAAATATAACTAAAAAAATAACACTAGGCCTACATCATTGCCGTCGCCTATAATGACGTCATTCTGAGTTGCATTACAGCCTGTTTATTTAGTGTTGCCTTGGCTTAACACAGCTTATTAAGTTTTGACTGGGACGGGTGGCGTCGTCCTGTAATCCAGCAGCTACTAGGAGGTCACAAATTTGTGAATATTTATAGGCATGCACTGTGGATGCGATACTCTCTGGTGTGGATTAACGTCCGCAAGAGTGAGTACTACGACTATCCGCAGTACTATCCTGATAATTAGACCAGTTCGTATATACCAAGACGAAAATGTGGTTCGGATACTATAAACTGTAGGTACCTTAGTTGCCATTAGCTGTATGGGCTGTTAATTAACAGCTGTGTCTAAGGAATATGTCGGCCTTACTCACTCACAAGACTACAAGATCGCGCCACTCATCTCCATTCATACTTGGCTTAAAATACCTACTATTGTATGGTCGCCATTTCATCGAAAAGTATTAAAGTATAAATTGAGTCTTTTTAACAGCAGTTCTGCCCCCTGTCCACACATACTAACTAGTCTCTATTGCTACTAAATCTCTTTGTCAAGTTCTTTATAGTTACTGTACAGCAATAATGATTAATCTACTTACTGGTCTTGTCGAGCCTCCATTCCTACGGCAACTGAAGACACCATAAGGGACTCAAGGGCATGGACAAATTAAGCCACAACCAAACCTAGAAAAAAATCATATCCTTTAGCCTGTGAAATATATAGGCTGTCTACCTACAAAAAGTGCATATAATTTAACCCTTTGCGGTCATATTCAGCATTCTCTTTTCCTTCCCTATAGATCAAGAAGGCCACACTTAGTGGTCCTCTCATAATGAAGCGACATTGTCAGTGCTGAAGGTAGCCCCGCAGCCCGGGCCAGCCATGCGTAGTGGCCTCTTACGTGATTCCTGTTCTGCTCTCTGTTTTAGTGGTTTTTTTTTTAAATTTTATTTACTTAGATGAACCGTTTTTTATTGCTTTTGAATAAGTTTTTTTACAAAGGTTCTAAAATCTGAGCAATCAAATTGTTATTATATGAGTGTCAGCCTACCTAATTGAATCCTAATGATGACCAAGTTTACAGTTAGCCTACATTAGTAATCCAAACCTGTCAGCTGTAGGCGCCTTGCTTCATATAGGCCTATATATTACAACTTGACGTTACGGATCTCGGCCTTCTGTAGTGGCTTTTTAAGGGTTAAAATTATGGTAGGCCTACTTTTTAAGTTTTACAGCAACAATGAAAATAATATATCAACAGATTGCTTTTGTCTTCCATCTAGCAGTAGGCCTACATTGATATCCAATAAGAGATCTTTAAGTTTAAATTAAACAAAAATAGATAACTATATCCCTGCTGCAGCAAACCTGCAGATTAAGCGAATTTCCTCTTACCTGGCTGGATATCTGTTAACAAATTCCCTAAAAATTGTCAGATTTATTTTTCCTAGGCCTATATAAATACCGGTAATATTAATTTTAGTAGGCCTACGTAGGCTACTTCAAAACGTCAATAACTTTTAATACCGGTACCATATTTTAACACAGTAAGAAGGCAGAACAAACCCCAGGAATGTTAAATTCTGTAAAAAATATCTTGAATAAACTACAAAAAACTAACTTAAGTAGGCCTAAGCCTACTCACAGCAAAAATATCTGTTTGACAGATAATTTAGGCTAATTACTGTGGTATACTAAGAAGAACCAAACCAGACTGTGTGAAAACATTAAATGAGCACTCCCTCTTCTTGGGTTTGCTAACTTAACTTAATTACTGCTGCCCAGTGAAGACGACAAAAAAAAGATTCCCTTTGTCCAGCGAGCACATAAATTACAGTATTCCCACATCAATTAAAATAGGTATTTATATACAGATTCAGTAAAACGAATATCACAAATCTTGTAATCGACCTGCACTACGTCTGCCATTTTAACAACACCAAACTAAAATAACAAGGAGAAAGTTGTAGACAAAAGAACTCACAAAGACACCACAAGCCAAACAGAATGCTCCACAATGACATCACCACAAATCATTAGCAATGCAACAACAAGTCATTTTACCACAAAACCTAAAATCAAATTGGAGTCTTTCATTTATTCCAGGCTGATGAAATAAGTTATCAAATTGAAAACTATAGCAAACTGGTCTAGACTTACAGTAGGCCTAGAGTAGAGCAATAAGTTAGAGTGTAAAAAATCAATTCATTTGTAATGAATTTCAGCGGCAGCACTCCTGCATAAGTTACTTAGGTCTACTTAGTAGTAAATTGCAGTAGACTCCCTCTTACCCGGACACCTTTTAACCAGACATCGGTTTAACCGGACTATTCTAGAGGTAGAAATGACATCATTTTTTATCAGCACATCAGTTTAACCAAACTAGATCGGCAGGAAGTGGGTGGTACTGAAACGACTGTTCTTATTCGATTGTTTAATTCTAAGTTTAAATAATATGGTTAGTTAGGTTAGGTTAACCTTACCTAACTAACCAAACGATATACGGTAGCCTATATCGAATAATCGATATATCGATCGATATTTTCATTCGGTTGTTTGTGCCAACAGATATGGAAGTGTACCCTTCATAGGCTATAACTTATTAGGTTAACTTAATATAATTCTTTTCTGGAACCTACATTTAGGTTAACCTGCAGACAATGTTCCTCCCACCCTAAAATAACTTAACCCAGGTGAAAATGTTAACGAAATAATGGTTAAGATTTAAGAATACACCTGATAAACTAGAGATCTTTGAGCCTTTCTCTTTCTCTTATGTAGGACTAGAACTTCATGCTAGGCTTACAGGAAATAAAATGACAAAATAATGTTGGTGATGCCTAGGCTAAATGTCATATTTTATAGGACTAATTCTGGTGTAAATTGGTAAAATATATAACCATCTACTAATGTAATAATTAATAGCAAATACTTACAAAATTAAAATGTATGATAGAGTAGAGAAAACGAAGTAACTAAAAGGCTAATAACTTCACGCGACTGTCAAAGACAAGGCAAGATAAATGACCACAATCAGAATCAATCCAGAATCCAATCCAATCCATAATCTCTGAACTGAACTGAACTGAACTGAATCCTCCTGAATCTGATTGATCCGAACGAATCCGATCCGGATCCGGATCTGTCTCGTTTCTATCTGCTGAGTCTGACCGAATCAGACTTGACTAGACTCGAGTGAGAGATACTGGTTCTAATTCTGAACTGAAGCACGGCCACCTTTAACTCCAGTCCGCGGCCTTCGAAGTGGTAACATCGCAAGTAGGGTTGTTAAGCCCCCCACACACTACCAGACCAGACCTCCAGACCAGACCGTCTGGTCTGGCGTCTGGCACTTGTCTATCGTGTGTGGGGCTGTCTGCAGACAGATTTTCTCGGACCAGACTGTCTGCGTGTCTGATGGTTGAACCCTCAGACCACAGACGGTCTGAGGTTCCCCCACCACTATTTTTGTCTGGTCTGTGAGTGTGTAGCGCTGTCTGTCAGACGGCCGACCATCGTGACAATCTTCATCCATTTGTTGGAGTTCTCACCACGGTCTCTCAATTACGAATTAGGACCGTCTGGTCTGGGAGTGTGTAGAGCCGTCCAAGACGGTCTGGTTGCAGCCAGACGGTCTGGTCTGGAGGTCTGGTCTGGTAGTGTGTGGGGGGCTTTACAGCTATTTTGTTTTGTAGGCAGCTAATGGTATTTGTGTATTTTAATAATATGAAAGATAAGGTACTGGGCTATGAAAATATTGACTCCACTTTAAATACAAAAATAGATTTTCAATTTAAATATTGTTTTGGTTTTCAATTCTATATGTTTTATTTTCAATCTTTTAATACATTTGTGTTCATAAATTTAAATTTGAATGAATAATACAGGAATTAATGAGCTGGTGTCACCTGTCTGCCATGTTATCTTATGGGACGTCTGGTGCTAGACAATACCACTTGCAACGTTGCCAATTCTACCAGGCCGCGGCCTGGAGTTAGAGGTGGCCGTGACTGAAGCCAGCTCTCGTTCCGGCCGAGGAGGCCGGTTTCACTTTGGTTCTTAGTATTTTTTTCCTGAACGCCACCTCAGTATCATTGATTATACCATAGATAAAAGTGTCTACACCTTTTATCTATGATTATACCTATAAATAATAGCTCTTCCCTGAGTTATATCTTGATGAGGTGTTAACTTGGTCAAACTGTACCAATCTTCTTGGCAAGCGATCTTAACATTCCCATCTAACTGGATGATGTGCAGCTTAATCCTTCGGAGAGAAACGAGAAAACAATTCTACACAGCCTAGCTGCACGTCACTCCTTGGAGCAAGTAAATCACGTCAAGAACCATAGGAATGTTAGTCTGGATCTGGTCTTCAGAGCCTTGTTTTGGTTGCTCCAGCCGAAGATGAAATTGCTAGGCCGGACGTAAATTACTCTCTTTTGTCTTGGTCTCTTCAATTGCCATAACACATGCCACTTGCCAGCTTTGAACACATAAAACCATTGCTCCGATGTGCAGGCAAATTTTAACTGGATGATTGGTATGTTAGGAGACATTTGCGTTAAATGCAGCCCCTTAAAACGGATTGGGACCTCTCCCCATTCCCCAAGTGGTTTTCAAAAGACCTTATAAATCTTATTATAGAGAAGAAAAAAGCTCAGCGGCACTTCAAATCTACTCTGCAGCCTACAGACTATCACACTTTCTCATGTTCTGTGTAACAACTGATGCAAGGCACTGAGTCGCACATGCTACAGAAACTATCGTGGGGCCATCCCAAACAATAATCCTAACAGCTTTTGTAGTTTCGTTCGGTTAACAAGGGATGCACCCGCTTTTCCAACTAATGTCTCCTTGAATGGGCATACGACTAACGACTATAATGAGTTGGCAAACATGTTCTCTAATTTTTTTTACCTCAGTATTTTCCTAGCCAGTCGCAGCTTACCACTCTTTTACATTTGAATGCAGCTCAGTATACTCTCTTCTAAAGTTGAGAAATCTACTTAGGATTTATATTAAACCAAAGATTATGTAATTCCACTAAGACTAAGTAAAAAAACATTCTAATACTAGTTTGTACCATGTAACATTCTTAAAAGGGAGTATGTTTTTTATTTTATTTTTACACATTCTATCGTTGAAATATAAACAAATTAAAAAATACAGTAGGTGATTTTTTCAGAATTTTCACCACAATACACTTAGGCAGCTGCGATCTATTCTTTGTAGAGCAGAAAAAGTCGTTGTTTTTAGAAAGGGATCGGTAAAATCTGCTTTAGAGCCGTAAATTTACCAACCACTCCAACAAGCGGGGCAAGTATAAGAAGAGCTCTAAAATAGGCCTATGGTACAGTAGGCTATTCCCATTTCCCAGGGATTTACCCAGTTTACTGCACTGCTTTGCCACCTGACCTGCGTCAGGCGCGACAAATTTTTTACAATTGAGTCAGTTTGTGTTAAGTACACAAACAAAATGACAAAATCCAAGTTATACGAGTAACAAACCGAGTCAAATGAATTTAAACTTTAGGCGCCTGCAAAACGAGGATGCAAACTCGTAAGTGTCACACTGATTGCTAGTAAAGGACGTACAGGCACTCAAAATTCAGTAACTCATTTAATTTATTTACTCTAATCTCTTTTAATGTATTAACTATTTAATTCTTTTACAGGCTTTCAACAAAAAATAAAAGTTTGTCAACTACTAAAGTAAACTATTGTAATAATTTAATAAATCATTTGCTTAACTTTTAAGAATAACTAAAACCATGTAATTGGGTGTGAGCTTTTAAATGCTAGTGTCATTATTCAAAATTGTTCCACACAATATAATTTGTTGCTTATTCACCAACTACATTTTTTTTAACCAACAATCTCATTAACATCTTTTAAATCAAATTGTCTCACCGCATAATGCAAACACTTTTTAAAATGTAAAACAACTACCTTTTCTGCAGTTATATTTAGTTGAATATTCTAATATTCATGAAGATCCACTTTTTCTGAGGCTCAAAATTTAGTTTATATTATTATTTTAACGAGAAATCAGAGCAATGACTCGGAATGACTAGAATAATGATGACTTTTATTAGTAGCACTATACAAATCATCAAATTAAAGACTAAGGGCTTGCAAAATGCCAAACTGCAGTGCCAACTGGGTTGCAAGCAAAATAAGTGGTAGTTGTAAAAGTATCCAGTGAGCCCTTGCCACACTTTAACACTTATTAATATATTATTAATCTTTATACAGATATTATAGATTTTTTAAAAAGAAAGTGGGAATGCTATTCCATTCTCTTATTGGGTAGGGAGACTTTACTTTAATATTAATTCACATAGTCTTGCGAGAAATTTATAGTTGGCTCTTATTTGATTTTGGAACACTTATGATCTTAGCTAAGAGATTGTAATGTGACAAATGAAAGCACAGTGAAATTTGTTATTTGTTACAATTAACTACTGGTTTGTAATTTCCTTTTTGAGGGAAATGCATGCAAAACATGAGCAAATGTAACGAGTTACACACTCAGGTTGCTATTTCCTGAGGAAACCACTCAGTTACGAAATGTTTAGTCACATTTAGTTAGCACTTCCTCCACCCACCAGTTACAGGGAAGTGTTAAAAATATGTGTGAGATTGCGTAAGCATCTGAAAATAAATCTTGGTCTGTCAGCTGCTGTCAGTTTTTGGGCAGTTTCCAAAATTAATTGTAATAGCTCATTAATTTAGAGTTTGATTTCCCCACAAATCCATGGGCTGTGAACACTTGTTCAATAATCACTATATTGATAATCACTTTTCCTGGGTGAGTTGGTGGCTCAGTCGATAGAGTCTCGGACTTGGGGCCCAAGGCAGCGATGTCGTGGGTTGGATCCTGGTCTCTGCCACTACAATTAGTACAGATCACCCTTGCAATGTACCGCTTGCTTTGATGGATGGGCCTTCCACGGGCAAATACAAGGATATAAGAAGCTGTCAACCTCTCTTAAAAAAACAAAGAACTCATTCTATTATCTTCTTTTTGATAATCTTCTGATTAGTAGCTTTCCATATTTCTTCCCTTTACTGGAAATAAATTATGCACTTAAAATAAACTCACTAAAACCAACTGTGCTAGGAGATTGTACCCATTAATTAGGTTTTATTTGTATTAGCATTTTTAGACAATTTCCATCTAAAGTGGAGTGCAGCTATTTCATAGTATTTTTGGACTCACCTAGAAATAGGGTTTCCAGGAGCCAAAAACTTGAAAAAAAAAACATGTATAGTGCATCTATATAGGCAAGATAAGATTGAAAATGTCTTCTTTTTATGAAATTTGTATTAAGATAAAGGAACATACCTATTCAAATGCTTGATTCAACCAATTGGTGAGTAGAGATGTTCAGATTAGAGGTGTTTGATTCAACCAATGAGTTCGGGGGAGAGGTTTAAACAGCAAAAAATTGTCTTTTTGAATTTTTACTCAACTTTATGTCAATTCATGAAATTTGTCTGTTCTTTATGTGATGGTGAGAACATAATAAAACCCATTGGTTTGTTCTTCATATCAGTTTACCTTGTACTTTTGAAAATAGTTATATTTATATTAGGTATGGTTCCAACCAAAGTATAAATCTAATCAAAACATACTTTATTCAAAGGAGTACATAAAAAAGTAAAGTAAAACATGAATTAACTATACTACTAGTTCCTTCCTTGAATACCCTGCAATTGTTCACAGTATACCAAACTTCTGTTTATTTTTTACTTGTTTGAATCAAAATAAAAAGTGTGTTATTATTTGCATGAAAATGTATTATTAATGGCTATAAATAAAAACACAGACTTCTATCAACTATAAATAAATTACTTATTAAGTATTTTGCAATTCAAGCTTCGTCATTGAGGATTTATCTTTTGGCAATATAAATAGGAAATCATTGAACAATTTGGAGTAAGGTCAAGGTTAACATGATAGAAAATTTGTCAAAAAAGACTTGGTGATCTAAATTCCAACTATCAAAATCAGCAATCAGCAACAAAGATTATGATGGGTTGGTTTGTAATTTATTTTTTATTTAAATTACAGAAAAAGTTAATTCAGCCCTGTATCATCATGGTACAGATCTCCAAGAATGTGATGACAAAATTGAGCTGGTAACATCATACAGTTAAAAATAAAATCTAAACTTGACCTTGGAAACTCCCACCAAAATCAGCTGTTTCTAGAAATATTATGTAACTGTTCCAGCTGGTTTCCCACACATTGTTTTGCATAGTATGATGTAGAATGGCAAGGTTGGGTGTTTAGACTTCCAGCATTTTTGTACAACTGCAGATTCAGTGATGATGAATAGTAACTTACCCTTACCCATCGGTTTTGTTCATCAGGAAATATACAATAATAATCAAAATTGGTCATGTTGAATTTTAATTTAAATCTTTTAACTAACTCGTACATTCTAAGATACAATTAAAATTATTATCCACAAACAACTTCAATACATGGTTGGTATAAATGTATAATTAATTAAAAATAAAATATACTATCTAAAAAACCATTAACCAATGATAACTGGATTGTATTTTTTGTAAACAAATGTTATAACACGTAATAAATAATGAACAACTAATTATACTAACTAGAGGTCGTCCAGTGGTTGAAAATTCGACCAAAAATATCTTATGTACATACTTTTCTATTTTCATCCCACGCTGTAAATAAAACATGTGATTGGAATTACTTCAATTTGTTTTGATTTTCTGTTTATATTTCATTGTTATTTCGTCATCAGCAAGGCAACCCACAAGACCCATGTTTTTTTTTTTTAATTTTTAATTCATTTTTTGTTCTTATTTTTGAGCCTATTTTAATTTATAAAGGGTTCTGTACATCTACAGGAAAATATCTTTCTAACAGTATGCATAGATTTTGGTTACTGCGATGCACACGAGCTGAGAAAAAAGGTTTTAAAGAAACAGCTTGCCTATTAATATATAGATAGCTTAGGCTGAGCTAATGGTCACACAAAATAACCGTGTAGATGGCTGTTTTTGCTTGATCTTTTAACAATCGATAAGAATATCAATTGATAATTCTTTATCAGTTGATCATTTCAAATGACAGACACCTTTATTGGTAATTTTTTTAAAAATCATACATTAGAATAAACTAACTCAGTCACTTACTTAACAGTAACAAATCTTGACTAGACTAACTTTATACTTCTCCATGGTTGTTGGGTGGAAACTCCAGTTCAGTAACGACAGATAAAATTCTCATCTTGGCTTCCGCTCTGGCTTTTGGAGAAAGTCTTTTCACCGTGAGAGCCACACTTCTCATGAATATGTCAATGTCGTCTTCACTGTCCACTCTTTGGTTGGAGTAGGCGTTCACCAGTGTCCTCGGGGCCCAAGATGGGTCAGGCTCCTCCAGGAAGTGGACACTCCCGCACTCGGAAGGCTTACGGTAACTTGTGTCAGCCTCTTGCTGAGGAGTCTTCACATCGATAAACTCGGACCGTGGCTGCAAGTCTGTCTGGGAGTCCTCTTCCACTTTGACAGTCATTTCTGGCTCGTAAATATCAAGACTGTTGTCAGCTGAGGGGTCGGAGAGGTCTTCACAACTCGAATGTCTAAAAAGAAAGGAATGCTGAAGAGATATAAATACAAAGTGAAGTGACCACTTTTTTTAAACACTACTGTTCAAATTTTTTGCATGTTATATGTATAGGTGTCCATAAACACAATAACTCAAGTAATTTTGGTCCGATTTTTATCAAAAATAGAGCAGCATCAACTTGATTTCCCGAACCAGTAAAATCTGGTCACAGCATTAGTGTTATAAAGTTTTAGATTTAGTTTAAGACGTTCCAACCCAGCAGATAACCAAGAGGTTACCGGTATTGCTGTAGCGCGTAGGCACGTTCCCTGTGTGGGACGAACTTGTATTTTGTTTTGAGTATTTTAAAATAAAGCGCTTATTCATTCATTGATTCATTCATTAAAAGTTTTAGATTTCTTTAAATTAGGTTTTTCCAATTTGTATCCTTAAACATAAAAACTCCCTATGTCCTTTACCTTTCAGTCAGAAATCATGTTTCATCAATCCTAATGATGTTATCTAAACATGGAATAAATCTGACATGTGTAAGGAAATATTTAAGTAAAAATTCAACGATCGGTTTTTAACTGCTGTTTTGCTAATGCATATTTTACATATTTAGCTGGGTCTGATTAAAAATGCCTAGAAGAGCTGTTCTTTATGATCAGATCGTTTTAATTGGTAAGACAAGGTTTTCAATAACTAAGGAATAACAAACAAATAATTTTAAACAAAAACACAACCTAAGACGCAACTAACATTAAAATGTCAGCTGTTCCATAAGGATGACAAATCTTACTAAGGAAGTAGCCTATGTTTAATTAATGGTATTAACTAATTAGGCTTTTCCTTTTTGATGTATATTTCTTTATACCTCTTTTTCCTTTTGGCTCTGGCCAAGAAATGCAGACTTTCATACAGTGACCATCTTGGGGCCCACTTCTTGTCTTTGCTCTGTTCATGTTTCCTCTTTGTTTTGAAGTAATGATCCCTGATGTCCCTCCACCTTCTTTTGCATTCACTCTCTAAAAAAAATAAAACAATCAATCAGTAATTTATCATGGCGTACTTAATTTTGTCGACTATTTTAGGAGAGCTTTTATAGAAAAAATACTTCGATAATAGTTTGGTGAACATTTATTTATATTTAGATTTTACTACAGTAATACCCCCGCTGAAGCAAACCTACAGACTAAGTAGATTTCAATCTGTCTGAGGCCTCTTTCATAATAAAGTACAAACTAATATTATTAGTAAATCAGCTGATCGCCCAATGCAAATCTAGTTTATGATGAAATGGGCCCCTGAATGGGGCCTGATTTTTATTAATTTTTCATAAATAACAAGTCATATTTATTCTCTATTTAAATAATGTTAGATTTAACGAGTTGGTTTCCTGCTACAGTGTCTTGGTAATTCAAACACTCGGTAAATCAAAACTTTCAATAATGCATACATTTTGAGACAATCAGTATTTCAAAGTCCAAGCAGAAGGCATGGCCGATTTGGAACATTCAAAGTTTCATCGCAAAACACAAACTATTATTATTGGGATTCCTTCTGTCATAACAGGAAACTATACATCCTGTTGGCACAGTAGTTCCTCTTGAATTACATCATTGAGGACTTGAAAATCAATATCAAAAAGCAAACAAAAATAACATTTTTTTGTAGCTACCTAAAAAATCTGTATTTTGCAAAATAATAACTAAAATAAGCTGTTGATGAGTGACCCATTTCGGGGCAAGATAGTGTTTTACATGAAGTCGAGCATGGGAAACACTATCGAGCCCCGAAATGGGACTTTCGTGACGAGAATTGAACGATACTTTTCATTACGATGGAAAAAACTTCACTTTATCAAACTTTAAAAACTTAAGTTGTAACTTTGTTGATGTCAGGCAAAGTATTGTTTGTGTAAGTAATGTTTAATTGAAAGTTTGTGAAGTTTGTGAATTGTGTAATTGAAAGTAATGTTTATGTCAGGAAAAGTCAGCTGATCACTATTTGTTTTTGGTGTATGGAAATTGGATATTTTCGAAGATCTCAGCTGTATGGAAATGGGATATTTTCAAATACAGAGTGATGAAAAGGTATTTTTTTGATCAAATGTTAATAGTAGGATAAATAAAAAAATCTTTAAATTGGATAAAAATTATATCCCCAAACAAACTAAACTTAGTTAATACAGTTTTCCTATTCTCCATTAGAAAAATACAGGAATTTTAAATAAACAGTTTTTTTATCCCTTCATCGTACAATTAACAATGCTTCAATATACTATTTGTGTAGTTTTTAAACATGGTAGTTGTAATAAAAATCGGGCTTTTTATGTTTTAGACAGCAAATTTTGAAGAAAAAAAATTTTCCTAATGTAGTACAGATAAAAAATTCTAAACTACCTAGTTGTATCATTTTCCCGTGGTTAAAAATTTTCATATGAAAGAAAACCTCAAATGGAAGAATACCTATACGCAATCATCAAAAAGGAGATAGATGGATGAAAGAAAAAAAGAAAAGTCATATCTTGGAGGCTAAAAAAGGATAAAAATACAGGATCAGATTTGTTGTAACTTAACCAAACAAGTAGTTAATGGGTGAAGCCAAATACCTTGTTGAGCACAAATACAAGACTAAGCTAGTCGAAACAACAAAAAATCACCATTGCTGCTATACTAAATAACTTTTAAAAGAATCCAAATTTAAAGATATGCTATCGTTTAGTGGTGTAGCAGATAAAAGTTACGTCTGTTTATAAAACCACTATCAGAGTGTCTACATCCTCATAAGTATATGTTCATCATCAAATTAGTGTATAATTAAATACAGTATCCAGGTGCTTATAATGTCGGGGAAGTTTAGACACTCAAGTTTGGTGCTCTACAGAAAAGTAACCAAAACTACTTAGAAAAACACGGATTAAATATAAATTTCCGTTGTTTATTTCTACGTAGTACTTATTCCTGAAACAAAAAACGGTAAAAACCCCTGTTAAGTAGAATGATATCAAAAACCATCTTATGACTTATAAAATTTGCACAATAAACTAAACGGCAGAACTTTATCAAACTTTAAGACAATATAATATAAGGAATTAATTTGTATGGTGTCAGGATTTTTACTCTACCCAAAACGTTTTGTTTGTTAATTTTCCAAGTAAACTTTTTCTGAAAAACTGCAAACGATAGAAAAAAATTTAAAAGCTTTGTTATCTAATGAGATGGTTTTTGATACTGATTGTTAATGAAACAGGGGTTTTTTTACCTTCCGACCATCATAAACAATTTTCTAAACAAGCTAAAAGTTTTTTTAGATATAGGCCAACTCCGTGTTTTTTCCTAAAGTTTGGTTACTTTTCTGTAGAGCTCCAACCGGAGGGTCTAAACTTTTTCCCTGACAGGATCACCGCTAGAGAGAGAAAGATATAGAGTGGTGGGGGGGGGGGGGTCTATTGGAATATTCTGCTGTGGACAAAAGGCTAGGGGACCCTTACCTACTCAACAGCTGTGGGGACCCCCACCTTCACCCAATTCATGTGGGCACTTCCAAGGTGAGGGGAATAAAAACAATAATGTGAGCTTAATTGCTCACAAGATTTAAAGCGGAATACAGGAAATTATTATAAGGTCAAACACACTGTATGCGCTATTTATTATTTATTTGATCAATTATCAATTAGTCAACCAACAAACAATCAATCTGAATTGAGAAAATTAATTTCGAATGAAAGGTATAATTCTAATTAAATTATTAAATCAATGAAAAGATATAGCAATCCCATGTGAGTTTGTAAACAAAGATGAAAGATTTATCTTCCATAAGTGACATTTTAATATTTGTTTTGCACTACGTGGCTCTACAGTTTAAAATTGACTTAGTAGGAATGGGCCGGGTCTACCGACAGTAATTTAACTCAATTTAATATCGAGTAGTTTTAAAATTGAGCGTCAGTGCGGACAATATCACTCAAAAATGGCAAGGTAGTGAATAGTTCAGGCTTCCAGGACAAATATAGGTAAGTTCATACAATTAAACAATGTAGCTAAGTTAATTTACTACAATGAACATAAATATACATACAAAAATATGCTCTATTTCGTTGTATTTTTGTCATCAAAGCACTTTCTAAAATCAGCAGAAGTTATTAAATTCAAAAATGCTACAGTAGTGATTAACTATTAACAAATCGATGTATTACGCTAGCGAGTATCAAATGAATGAATATCCCAATTTACTTTAATTCCAACATCAATCTATCGACTGTTCGTTTAAGTGGTTTGCGATAAGTCAACACATCGAGTACTCACCGTTCACACCGACTTCGGCCGCCACGGCTCGCCAGTTCTCTCTCATGCTTTCATGATTTTTGGTTACGGATAAACCCTCTTGGCTGTACAGATTGGGAAAGGATTTAACACTGTTGACAAGCAGCAAGTCGTCCGAATGTGAGAATCTACGAAAACCCATTGACAATAAATAACTCGTGAAACGAACGGATATCCCACTGCTCTACTTAAACTATGCAATGCAGCTGTCCGTGTCCGCCTATCGACCGTGCGGGCAGAGTTTGCGGTAGACTTGCGCAGAGACTACTGCGCAGCGGTAGAGCAGGGCTGCCACTTTATGCGGGCGGAAATTAAATTTCCCTTTAAATTACCCACCGCACTCGTATGGAACCAAATTTCTACCCGATTTGTACATATTTCCGTTGTGCTGCTTAATTTTCTTACGATTTTGTTATAGCATTAAATCTCTTCTGTGTTTTATATCTTTACAAATAATTGTGGTTTAATTTGTCACATCACACCTTTAACTTAACTTCTTCATCGTGTGATAAAAATATTTTTGCGGCTGCCGGCTACATTTATTAATTTTAAGTTAAGGTGGCATATAAAAGAAGTAATAATTTAATTAACTTTACGTCGACACAGGGAAACTTCTGTGTATTTTTAACCTGCATGAGTAAAATATGATTGGAGTCTAGAATTAGATGAATTGTGCCGCTTTGGTTTTGCTGCTGAGTCAGACGAGAGTTCAGTAAAAAAATTAAAAAATGTTCTTTTCTCGGGATTGAACTCGCAACTAAAAATCAGACGAGGAAATCCTGTCAGCAAACCAGCTGTAAGTTATGTAATTAATTACATGTTTGTTTAAAAAGAAATAATTAAAACGACATTTTTAAATATGTGAAATAGCCATTAAGATTTTTTCAAATATCCGCCACGAAATTTGATTACATACATTATTAAAAACAATGATCGTGAGATGAGTAAACAATTCCTTATTCTACAATAACCTGTTACTGTACATCCAAAGCCGTTGTTCTGTAAGGTACTAAAAAACTATTTCCTAGTATAGATTATGAAATAATTAACTCTTAAACGGTTTTACATTTAAACTTCCCCATATTAACAAGCACAATGTCACATAAAAACACATTACTACAAATTGAGCCATTAAGGGTTACATAACCTTCAATTTGCCATTTAATTGTTTCCAACAAAAGATAATAACAATTGGGTTTTCTTGAAGATAATGGTGATCAAAGGTCTGTATTGATAACAGTTGTTTTGATTCCAGTTATTCTACTTAACGCAGATATTACAGTCATTTGATTGTAATGGATTTCAGAGAAATTAGCTTGCAAATATTTTTCAAATCACAATGATAGAACGAAATCTGTGTTTTTCGTGGTTGTAACTTTTGGTAGTTAAATTTTTCCTCCTACGTCATTTATAGATGTTTAGTTCATATGCAGGCTATACAAAATGAAATTGCACTTTTCCTTTTGTACCTAACACTTTAGGTTGCCTCAACTATATAGGTTGCCTATGAAGTATTTTATCTGAATGTACAAGAAATACGTCAAAGAACACTTGTATATATTTACACTTATCAACCTCTTACTATCTTTTATATGTATTTACCGTCTTGTGAGTAAACAGTGTAAGTGTAATATATTATTACAAGTGTTATTTACATATTTTTATTTTGTTTAGTTTATTTGATAATTTGTAAAGGCTACTAATCTTTTATAATTTGTCAGATAAAATACTTTTATTGTATTCATTACAATTAGTAAAGTGAGCCAAAGAATAGCTTAATATAATAAAAAACTTCACGACGATTAAAATTTCATTTTTATTCACAAACAACCCAGACGTTAAATGTTAACAAGAATTCTTCGAGCTCGACGACATTCTCTATGTTTAGCCGAGCTTCAAATGTTTATGTGTTCCTGGTGCTCCAAATTTTATTACGTACTGTTCTTTTTTTTTTGTCTAAATAAGAAATAACAATGGTTGCAAATTATTGGACACCAACTCATGCGCTGCCGACAAACAAAACTCCTACTTGAAACCTACGCTAGTTACGCATACTTGAAGAAATATTAAATCATTACTAACATCTACTTCTTGTTTATCAGGAAGAGGCTGCATATTAGTAATTGAATTAATAACAAATTAGATACAACTTGTCTGCATGTGTATGCTAATTTCTATAAAGCTACTCATTTCCATGAAGGAAGATATTCATTTTCGTAGAAATTATAGCTTGTCATTTTTTATTTTCGTTGAAATAAGTTTAGTCAAGTGTGACTCACATATTACTCAAGGTACAGTATTAAGCTCAGATATAGAAGTTATAAGCTATATTTATAGGCTTGGTACGGATAAAATTAATTACAAACTTAAATGAATGAAACAAGTTCGACTGTACAATTAGAATGGCTTTTACTGGAAGTGATAAGATAAATGTGTCAAGGAATGTTGTAGTTTATTTGTAATATAAGTTTGATCTACAGACATACATTATTTGTAGTATCCTACATTAATAATTTTAAAAATTGCGATTCTTTGGGAAAAAAAGTACAATGGGAGGTTTTACTTCCCTGTAACTGGTAACACACCAAAGAAAATTTAATCTTATGTTTTCAATATACTTTACTGTTTCTTTGCATTATTTTTTTAATTAGTTAAAGGGATTTTCTATCCACATAGAGGTAAAAGTTCATGTATTTCCATATACGACAGCAGATTAAATTATGAACTATAGTAGTTTTGTTGAGATTTTTTGTATTAAATAAAGCGTTTTCCCACCGTATGTAGCCCGTATGGTATTGCAATGTGGGTTCCGTCCTTGACGATTGTGATACAAACCTTATATTCTGTGGGACTATAATCGATGATACTATGAAATTGAGACGTTAAGTATATTATTGTTCCGAGTGAACGCAGAAGCTATTACTGTAAATATTTTTATTCGTAATTTTTCACGTTGAGGAGTTATCAATTGTATCAAAGATGAATAGTTTAATTTTAGAACTGAGTTAAAAGATGAATACTGAATCACTTGAAGATCCATTGAAAGGCACGATCAGTGGTAATAGGGCAGTCGTTAGCGCCCGCCTTGTGATCAAGAAGTTTGCCGGATCGATTCTGAGAAAAGTCAGTGGCTTTTTGATTGTTCAAAACTGGGCTCAACTATACCTGATCATCGGTAATATATTATTCTGGAAAAATAAACAGTCTTAATCACTAGCCAAGCTTCACAAGTCTTCTTACTCTTTTACTAAAATGTATGTTAAAATTCGCCAGCTACGTTATGTCAATTCTCACTAGTAATGGTAATGAAGTCAAAAGTCGATGAAGTGGACAGGAAGACAAGAATTGCATCGCAAAGCCTCGACCTTTGCGGATTAACGTTTGTGGTCCAGTGACTGCCAAGGACCAAGGTCCCTCAGCTCTAGTTGTAGATGATTCAAGAGATTACGAGATGAAACATCTCACTGCATAGACGGGACCAGGATAAACCGACGAGAACCGCGCGGATTTAAATCCGACCTTGAATTCCATCGATTTGCCTTCAACCGTACGCACTTTGTTGTATTACAGTTGATCCTCGTTTGTACGAACCTCGATAAAACGAATTCCTCGATAAGACGATTTTTTTAATCCCCTTAACAATTTTATATAGGTCAATGCTAAAAATACCTCTATACAACGTAGTAATTAAGTTAAAAACCTCCATAAGACGAATTTGTTTGTAACATGGGCTAGAACTGATTAACCTCTATACAACGAATATTCTTAGCACAAATTTTGTGCTGTGTGGTTTTAAACCTCTACAAGACGAACGTGACCTCTATAAGACGAATTTATCATAATCTTAACCTCCATAGTACGTAGTTTTCAAAACAAACAGAAGCTTGTCTCAACATGAAACCCCCATCCATCCCTCCTCCTTCCTCAGTCATTGTTTGGAGTAACCTTGGAGCGAGGAGAAACCTCTATAAGAAGAATAACAGCAGCATTAAATCTCGATAAAACGACCCTCTTTATTAAGAGTACCTCTATAGTACGAATTTTTCCCGTACCCCTTGAAATTCGTCTTATAGAGGTTCAACTGTAACTACAGATTTGAACCATTTACATTGACTGAGGCGAATTAGCTGCTCGGTCGGAGAAGAGTCATATATTGTGCAACCAAGCCAATGAAGTTGTTGGTTCGAGCCTTGAAGGAATTTTAAATTCATTTTTTGGATTTTCTAAGTAACCGATAACCGCACAAAAACATTATACAAATTATTTGTGTTTTGAGCTCTACAAAATGGTTTGGAATGAAATTACAAAAGGTTATGTTTCAGGGTGAAAATGGAATAACCCCATTTTTAACCCGTAAAACGGGGCATAAAACCCCCGTTCCGAATGGAAACTGTTTTAACTTAACAAAATGAAACGTTTGTTTTGTAAAATTATAATATCATTTATTGCTATTTGTTAATATAATAAAATAGTCATACACACGGTCAAAAATATACCCTTAAGATGAAATCAGTTGTTAGTCTATGGGTTGGAAACATACAGCACACTCGAACCATTCCAGACTTGAAACACACACCAAACAAGCTTCAGACTGTTTTTGTTGATGATACAGATGATAAGCCTAATATCAGTATCAAAAGTCATGTTTAAATTACAATATCATAATATTTACTGTATTCTAATTTTGTTTCGTATTTACCGCATTCTAATTTTGTTTCATGTTGCTTGAACTATATATAAGTCATAAGTAATTTATTTGGCCAGATTTATATAAATGCATTTACATATACATCAGTAAAACTCAGGTTTTAATTCTGCATTCCTAGGCCGCTAAAGCTAGCTGATGCGATATTATAATCTTTGTTGTGTTTATACATTTGCTGACAGTTGCAATTTGTACTTCTAGAGTCAATGGGACGAAGTTCGGTACAAGTTAATAGGACACTCTCGTAACCATTAGAAATCAAATGAACGAAGCATAATTCGTAGCCCAGTAAGCTATGTTTTATAATCAGAAGAATTTTAATTTATCAAAAAGATATGAAGCTAAATATATTTTTTCTTGGAATTTATTGTTATTGAAAAGGTAATAAATTTGAATCTTTTTATGTTTCAACCGAGTGATTTTTTATAGTGAAAACAAACCTGTGTTGTGATGTAGCATTTTGGACCACAGATATCTAAGTTAAATCAACATATAAAGTAGAAACAAAATATCAATTTGCTGTCACAAATGTTATTATTACAATTGAAACTTATTTTCGTCAAAGCAGTACCATTGTTAAATATTTTCTAATATTCTTTGTTGAGCTTTAAATCTATTTTTAGAAAACGTTAAAAGTATATTATTTATTTTGGAATTAATTTACTACCGGGAGACAAAATGTGTAAGACATCGGTACTTATTTTATGTAAGATCACAAAATGTCATAGATATTTAGATACGAATTCAAAACACTTATATAGTAAATGAGTTTATGATTGATCTTAGCTGAAAATCTGTTACTGGAATATTTGTCATGGCCATCATTGTATAACACTACAAATTTGAGTATATACATCGTTGAGCTTCCCATAGCAGATGCAAACCAACATCTCACTGTAGCATTCAGCTGGTTTGAGGGAAATATTTTCCAGCTCAACAAGGATAAAATCCATCTGGGAATAAAAATAAAATAAAATAATCTACGAAGGGGTACAGTTACATGAAATAAATTGGTGGTTGGCAAGGACTGGACCCATAGCTCAAGGACCGAATCCCCATTTAACTAGATAATACATAATGCATTTTCAATGTAATGGCCAAATAATAAAACGTTAGCGGTTCTGGATATACATTCATTGTTACTATTAAGTCAGCTGTTTCATAATTTACATTGTTGGATTTACATTAATGTACACGTTTGGACTTAGTCTACAGCTGATTGTCAGTGAGTTTTGAAAAAATATATGATATTTTACTTTTTTAAACAGCCTATGCAGCAAAGCTGATCTCAGTGAAAGTGAAGGAGGTAATTAGGTAATTTAGTTACTGTATCTATAAAAGCTGTTTGAAAAAATTCAATCATTGAAACATTATTCCAAAGAAATTTATATAAACTTCATACTTGTAGTAAACCCAATGATTGTATACAAACACTGCCTCATCACGGTTCCAGGAGCGCAGGCAGTTCGAGGAAGCCGAGCTGTGATTGGCTATGACGTGGATTCCTGGCTTCTGATTGGCCGGTTTGCTCGGCATTGTTGGACTATATAAGCGCAGAGCGGCCGCCACGACCTGCTCAGTTTCAAGTTTGTCTTCCAAGAGTTAACAGTGATTGCAAATATGAAGAGCGTTCTAGTGTTTATTTTTGCCTTGAGCGCTGTCGCTTACGCCTACCCCAGTAAGTATTTTCATATTTCGTTTGCAATGTGTTAATAGACATATTTCTAAGTTTGAAGAGTTTAATTAGGGCATTTCCATAGACTAGCTCATATATAAGTTTCTTCATATATTTTACACGAATATAATCCAATATGTACTATAACACCTTTCGATGTATCTACTAATATTTTCATACAGTAAATATTACCAAGAAAGTAGAAATAGCCTTATGACCACTGAGACTTGTTGAAATGGAGCCTTTGTAACGTAGTTTAGGTATATACAATTGCTTATATATATTTAGAATGAACAAAGTAGCTGCAAATCGTATAGGTCAGTCTTCCTGAAACGACATGAAAGTTAAAATATTCACTACATGTTTTGTATAGTTTTCAAACATTACAATGACAAAAATGTGTATTGATAGTATCAATACACATTTTTATTGAGAGTATCCTACCTGTGGCTTTGAACACACAGCTCAATAATTCAATTTAATTTAATTCACTTCAATTCAATTTTAGTATTTCCGTGTTGTTCTTTCTTACTGTGCCATCTTGGATTTTAGTTTACAAGTCACTTTTATATTTAACTAGAGTTTCTTTTATATATAACTATAAATATTGGAGTATGAGCTATGTCTTTACCAATAGTTATGACTGAAAAGAGATTTTATTTTTAATTTACAATTACAAGGGTCAATGTTGTGTGTTTTCATGTCACATGAATACCTAGTTAGTAATCAGTTGATTAAAACAGTAATATTTAACGAGATTCTGGGTAATTGGAAGAATGATGCTGATTAAAATATTGTTAAGTAATGGATTTACATAAGTAAAAATGTGTTTTGAGGATATTTTCTCTTTAAAACTCTCCAATCTTGGAGGTTCTTTGGAAACACTTTTTTTAGTTTTGGCTAACTTGTCAACAGAAATGTTTTGCTACCCTTAGAATATGAGGGTGTTAATTTGTATTACTCAAAGTCAATTACAAACATTCTAAATTAAATATAAATCACGCGAAACCCATGTACACTAATGGGTTCCCAAATTAATCGACATGTTTTAAAAATTAATTCAACCTTTCCTACTTTCTAAACGAACTGTGAGCCGTATCACGCCATTCAAGATCATCAATGATTTCGGATAACGCATCATATGTTAAAATCTAATGCCTGTGGTTGATATGGGTTCCATTTGATAATATTTGGATTTTTTATTTAGGATAGTTTATTATTTGAGCTCTAGGCCTACTCATTGAATAATAACAGAGGGCTAGCAAAAGCTTGCAAATAGATCATGTTTTAGTTAAAATCGCTTTAAAGCATGGTTAAATAGCAAGAAACAAATAATGAACAAAACCTTCTGCTTGTCCATAAGGATAATAAATAATCTATGAAGGGGTACAGTAGAGCACGGAGCTTCAATCCCCGAGGTCCTGGGTTCAAATCCAAACACTAATGGGTTCAGCTTTGTGACAGACATAGCACATTACTGTAATTTACCACGCCTGAAGTAATTAGTAGGACGGTTTCCGGCTACATCATAGCTTGCTAGGACTTCCTTACACTTGTAAGAAGCCCATAAGTATATAAATATAAAAGACTTGTTGCCAAACAGTGTTGACTTTTTACAAATTTTCTGATTGAAATGTAAGTATAGGCTCACAAGAACCTTTACAAGCTTCAAATGTATATTACGTATTTGTTCTACAATGTTTACTGTCTCACCCTCATTAGCTTGTTAATGGTTTGTTTACATCATCTGACGTCACTGTAAGGGAGGCTCATTAGAGCAGACAACACGTTGACTTTATGTAAATACATGGTGTGACTCATGTGCAATATATACGAACAATCATATACATATAGAATGAAACATATCGAATATGCAGAGAAAAAATAACAGATTAAGTATACTGGCCTATTGTGATATAGTGAATAGTTAAACAAATTGAACTCAAAATCATGATGAAACATGAAACCTCCACACGTTGTGCGCACCAAAAATCTCACGTTGGAGTAGGCGTTCTATACGTGTGCTCCCGCTATCTCCGCGTTCCGCCATCTCCGAACCCAAATCTGTCCCGCCATCTCCGAATTCTTGAGTGACCCTTATAATCCCGTCATTGCCTGCGTTGGAAGCTGTCATTGCATCCACGGCTGCGAAGCCCCGTGGATGGAAGATTTAATGAAAATTTAACCCGTGGGTTAGGTTAGGTTAGGTTAGGTTAAGTTAGGTTAGGTTAGGTTAGGTTAGGATAGGACGGAAAGTCTTAACGCATGTAGTAACCGAGGATTATAGGGGTCACTCTGAAATTCGGAGGTGGCGGGACACGGAGATGGTGGGACGCGGAGATAGCGGGAGGTAACCGTTCTATAAACGGCCGTCGCGTAGACCCACGAATTTACAGAAAAGGCTGTCTTATTGCAGTAGTTTTGACTGTGGCTGATACTAATTCAGCCAGTGTTATCTTAAGAATTATTTGAACCGGCTGTTGAGACAATTTTTATTGTGATGCTTGCTTGGATATCAGGAATATAATTTTGAAAAATATTTGGTTCAGGTAATTTGATTCACGTTTAGTGTGCATAAGGTTAGTAAGCAATATTATATTTGTATTAAACCTTTTCTTGATAGAAGGTAAAACATTATTTTAGCACACGTATAGTCTCAGGATTTAGTGAGATCATCCTGCTAAGACAAACAACTTTAACATACTTTACCGACTCTGAACTCTTTTGATCTGATCTTCGTGACGTTCCAATCCAGTGAGCTGAAACTCTGCTGAATTGAGGCTGTTTTGTCAAGTAGGCTACTTCAACCAGTGATCCAAGCCCCATACCTTTCTGCAGTGTATGCCTATCTTTAAGACCGTATCGACTGTAATGCCATACATTGTACGGCAGTCGGCGATGTTCGTATGCACCATAGACAGTGTGTAGCCTAGTCTGTAATGTTCGTGTCACATGAAGGACATCCCATACGTGTCTGTATACCGTGCAGTACTGAGGTCAATGTACTGTCCTGTACTGACGAACAAAACCTCCCAGTACTGACGTAGCAGAACATAGAAAGCTTCATTGTTTATCTATAGCTGGAGTAGCTTATCTAGATAAATGAAACGATATACATAGTGCTCTCTACACGCCTTTTATAGTCAGTATAGTAATCAGGACTCTGGTTCGATTTGAAAAAAGCTAAAAAAGTTTTGATAGCTCAATACCAATACTAAACCAGCTGTCCTTAATTATTAGTATTTTGCATTGCATTTTGTAGACTTCGAATGAATTTTCTCCCTTATTTTTTGTTGTTCTGTAAGTTATATAACGTAAAAATGTGTTAGGTAATAATCTGTCCTTTTTGGATTTGCTTGGCTTAATAGTTGGCGTATCACAATCAATTTATATCAGCACACTCTATAATTTGTTAAATTCAATTATGTTTATTTTTATCAAAAAAACTGGCGTCGACATGAAATGGCTTATCTAATTCAATCCACAGTAAACCGTTTTATATAAATGACCATCACCAAACAAATAGCTGATCTTAGCCATTTATAAATCTGTCTCATTCCTTCAACATTCATCCTTCACCGAACATCGTTTTAAAAAATTCATTCTGTTTTGTCGGCGTTGTATCAAACTACTTCAATTATTTCGATATAATTATTTAATCTTGTGCTTTGTTTGTATTTTTGTATACTTTTTTGGGAGTTACCGGCTGAACCCTAATCTTGTTACTATCTAACGTCCACCTGTTATATAGCATCATTATTGATACCTCAATGATAGATTCTAGGGGTAAAATAAGTTGGTATTGAAACAGCAACTTTCCAATTTTAAGGTGAGCACTAAAACCTTCCGGTTACTTAGTGGATTAAATAATTGCTTCAAAACCTCTTCACACTTGTGCAATGATATTTAATTAATCTAAATGTACAATACAATGTTTCGAAAATCGATAGGAACTAGTCTACAATATGGGAGTTCCATGTGTATTTTTGTAACCAATATTTTAGCCTCAGGTTAATCCTGTATTTATATCCAACCGCCTATTGGCCTATCTTGACATCGGTGCACATTGTTGAGACCTGTTCAATGGGGATTTTCCATGACTGTAAGTAGACCAAAAGGCACTGACCGTTGGTGCACCTGTAGCATCTGCTGACGACTTTCAATTTCTGCCGTCCGTTCTTGGCATTAGCCGTTGTTGGCTACGTATGTATGTTGAAGGTTGTTGCACTCACTTCCTTTATGTACGACGTTTTATAAAAAAGTGTCATTTTGGTAGAGCATCCGCAATAGCATTGTAGTGGCTTTACGGTAAAGTATAATACATTTGAAGACAATAAATTCCCAAGAGACTGAGATGAAGTACAGATAATACCGCACCTTCAAATATGCTCATGTCTCTTCTTGTTACAATAATACCAACACATAAAAATAATAATAGATAAGAGATGAACCATTTTTTAGAAATCAAGGAAATCATTTTAGTTATCCTGTAATCCTGGTACTTCTATTCAAAGGACTTTGGAGCGGCAAACACATTTTGACCCAATTCACACAAACAAAAACACTGCGTTCTTTAAGCTCAAACATTCTTTACTCACACTTCCCAGTGCATGAAACAAACCTCGATTAACGGAAAACTACCTGATTCACTTACACCACCTACGCCACACCCACAATGTAACTTTGACCTTCACATCTCCTTTGGTATGTTCCACACGTTTCTCCCGCACAGGTGATCCCGGAAATGCCTATTGATTGGTAATGAACAAGAGACAAAGTATCTAGGAGGCATTGTGCAACAATGTTCAATGTAAACGACGCAGGCTGTGGCATCCGTATCCGGTAAATAGCTAATTGTTGAGCACCTCACGCTAAGGTGACCCCAGGATTCATTTGACAGCAATGTATACTTTTGTGAATTACGAAAGCCTTAATTGGCAATTAGTGTGGAAAACCTTGAAAGCTTCCATTAGGTGTTCAGTATACTGTTGTTACGATCAAGAGTTTTTACAGCTGATCATTGTCGTGAATCTGTATAAAGAAGATTAATTTAATGTGAGTTTAGGATATCAAAAAGTGAAAGATATTATAATTGGTGATTATGACGATCGTGGGCCTGGTCACGGAATTACTCTGACCAGAAACTGATCTAGAGAACCCTACTTATAGCAAGGGAGGATTTCTCTCTCTCCCATCCCTGGAGTACATTCTTTTTGTTAAGGGGACACCATCCCTGAAATTATTACGTGGAATGTAAATACCATAAATGTGTAACTAAGCCTTTTCGCCCCGTTGCTTTTAATGTTCAAGTTTTCTCACTTTCCAAAATTGGTCCAAAATCTTGATATTTTTGGTAGTTTAAACTATTATCTTGAGATTCGAATCTTAATAAAGTTTTGCTCTGCGCTTTTGTGTAGTTACATCATACGATATGATACATGTGCCACAATCTGAAATTCACATGAAAAGGTTGTATTTACAATTTCCGAAACCAACGGAAGTTTCGTAGTCTTATTCATTCAGTGAGTCAATCCAAATCTTGCTCTGTGACTAAAGGCAATTCCAGTTATCTGAATACATGTTGGTTTTACTTTCGCAATGTTTAGTGATGATCTATCTTTTACGACACTGGTCTACATTTCTCAAGAGTTGCAAATGTATAATGTCAACATAACATTATGTACAGTACATAGAAAAATTAGTGTTAGGCGACAAATCTTCACAAACAACTTTAATGTAAAATGTATTTGTGATGGATAACTACATAACACGCATATTGTTCATAGCCTAACAGACTATTAAATGATAAAAAAATACTATCCTATGGTATAACGTACTAGAAACCTTGGTCAAATATTTAGTTTCGGTGGAAAAGCTTCGATTATACATTTGATCTCATGTCCACCGAACTTTTAATAGCAAACTGATACGTCTATTTTTGTCAACCCTAACCTAACACAATTTAAAAAGCGTTCTCTTTGACTTAGGCAAACAGGTGTGCCTTAACAATGCTTTTCATGTTGCTCATTGGATTCATTATTCTAATTATTTTCCAATTATCAGCTGATTTAGCTAATAGCAGGTGTCATTATGGCTACAATGTACTAACTAATATTCTTACAAATATAGAAATCTTAATTATTATCATGTCTATAATGATAAATGTAGACACTAAATCACGTTCTTGGAATCTAACTTATTGGAACCAAATCGATTAATTTCGGTTGTAAATGTTTTTACTTATGTACACATCTGCGATGACCTTTGATTGACAACTTGCTAGAATAAACCAACTTATAATAAACTAGCTGTTACCCTCGGGCTTCACCCCGTTTGACTTCATAAGTATTAATAAAACTATTGATTGGTTAAGTTAAGCTGAAATAAACAAAACAGAATACAGTAATACAAACACATAATCACACCTTATTCTAGGTAATAAATTGAAAGAATAACAAACAAATAAGTACAGCTGAGGTATTTCTAACTTTAGGTACATGGAAAGTTCCTTTTAGAAAGGAATTACGACCTAGGGCAATTTATGAAATAATGGATAGTATTGCGCAAGGTTTCTCGTTATGACGAATATAAGTATGGTTTATGGGGGTGTGACTTGTAGTTTTCTCAAAATGTCATGGGTATTTTGGGATTTTTATATGGATATTCACACACCCTTAACCTCGACATATTCAGAAACCTATATCATTGTCTTAATGATACATCTACGCATTTCGGACAAAATAATAATCTTTTGGCGCATCGCCAACTATATGACGAGTTCAATTCAAGTTTAAACGATTGGTAGATTAAACATCAAGTCAGCTCTACCAATCAGGTTGTTACTGAGTTGTTTATATCGATGGTTGTTACTCAACTCATCCGGCTACTTTTTATTTCGACCTTTGACCTTGAGATCCTGATTATCAGCTGATTTCCTCACGATTACCTGCAGCTTCTCACCAATCAATCACAGCTGATCGTGATACTTTGACCTTGGATTGTTTATTTATAATCATGTTTTATGTAGCTAAAACTCCACGCAGTCATGTTTTCTTTGCTATGTTTTATTAAATACTACAGTAGTTTGCTGTGTTCGTGCTTTGCAATGGAATGAAGACGCACACGAGAATAATGTTCTACTGGAGAAAATTTCCACGTAACCGTTGCTTGTAGCAACGATACTCGTTGCATGTTTATTACATGTATACTGAATTCTGTTTTGGTAAGCCGAATCCGTGTACTATGACCAAAGAGCTAAAAAAGGTCTAACCTGAGCTAACCGGTTTATGCAAGATCGTTCAAGGTCGTTGTGCAAAAGTGCAAAATATTCATTTTCAGGAATATTCTACAATTATTTTATAACTATAGTGTTTTGTAAGGAAACAGGTCTCGACTTTTTACAATGACTGCTTCTGTAATAATAGTCCGATGATTACTATGCATAACTGAGGAATTACAAGTCTAGGTATGATTGAAAAACCTGTCTTGGAAACTTTGTATTGCATTTACTAGAATAATGCATAAGAAGATATCTCTATAAATTATTAAAGTGGCATTTAATAAATTGTAATAAGGCTACAGTTGTACGTGTAGAGAATAAAAACTGTATTCCATCGTAATCTATTGCTGTTGTTTTAAAAGTTTGTAGTTATCATGTTGCTATTTCTTGTTGTTAGAACTTTTTTTGTAAGGTATTTGATTATGTAGTATAGAAAAATAAATTTGAACTTTAATTTCCAAAATATTTTGCGTTATAATTAACTTTATTTTACAGCTACATGAAACACATTTGTAAATATTTGATACAATAAATTTAGATAGATCTTTTCATATCTTATATCAGAGTTTATCGGTGTACGCTATAGAATAATCAAACTGTGTAAAAATATTACAATATTCAAGCACATTTGATGGAATATTCACGAAGTTGTTTCAATCCAAGACAAATTCCTTTCCCAGTCTCAATTGCATACATGCTTAACGGAAAACGGAATGAGTCGAAATGACTCAACTCTTTCCAGTTTGTAATATTCCAAGTAATCTAGATTCTAGAACATGAGGTAAGCCTGAACAATTGTTATACGTTAATTATCATCATAACACTGTGCACAATAGACAGTTAAACTTATCTGTTACTGTAGTGACTATGTGGGAGGTGATACTTGAAACTGAAAAGTGATTAACTCAAGCATTACTCATGGTGATTCAAAATTATAAAACAGCACTGTTGGTCATAACTCATAAAGGCGATTCAATATTATAACTTTGTCACTGGCGTGAAACGAGGAGCCAAACAGGTTGAAAATAAAATATAGGACTTAAACACAGACAATATACTATATTTTATGTGACCAGAGTAGTTTCATGGTTTCATAGTGAATTGTTTCTTCTTACAAAATCATACTTTGTCTCAACTCCATAATCTGTGTCAAGAGCCTAATTCACTAGTTGCTTTTGTTTATATGTATCACTAAACGCACAGATTTTTAGATTTATAATCAAATGTATGTCCTACAGTATCCCGTTGAGTGAATAAAATATGTAAAAATCTTAAATTGTTGACAACACTAGCGGTTTACAGAAGTTTTAATATACCTTTTAGCCTATATCCTGAGTGGGTTTTTCCCCACTGACAAAACCAACCCTCTACCACACCCCTATTTTGTACCCTTTTAAAGTAGATATCGCAGCACACCTTAAATTCCTTCCAGAACAGCTGATAACGCCAGATTAGACCTGAAAGACAACTAAGACGAAGAAGCGCTCAGAACTCGTGTTCTTGTTGTACTCAGTGACCGAAGCCGTGACCTTCTCAAGGTGAGCTGATCACACTGACCATCACTAACTGGTAACTGGTCTCAGCCGGGTTTCCCCAACCAACACAACACTTGATTGAACACGTGAGATGAGACGGCGTATTTGGACGTTTCTTTATCCTCTCCTTAGTATCCTTAAAATATCCCGTTTCTTTTAATCTTGCTGATTAAAGATTATACTAAGCTTTTAATAGTAGTTTACGCAACGATTGCGTAAAGACTATTAACGCGAGTTGCGTACACTACTTTACCTACGACAGTTTTTTAATTACTAACAATCTGGTTTTAAATTACTAAAAATCACTACTCATTACTTCTTAGAGAGGTTATGTTTTCGTTTATTGTCAGTGCCAATGAAAGGAAAGTGATGCAACGACTTATTGTATAATCAGCTGGTTTCATGTAATTACGTGTTTGTAAAACTTTGTTAAAAAAATACGTTACCTTTTTCAGGGAATGTGTTCTGCTAGCAGCATTCTTACCATAAATACTGCATCAGGTACAATTAGGAAAATTTTGCATTTTGTTTTTGACAACTGAATGATTATAGTGAAACAGTTTATTTACAGTTACATCTCATCATCGAATATTATAGAATATTATAAACAGTTTGTTCTCTCATTTCCATCTCGTCAACTTCACTTTCACTAACTGACATTATTAAATCAGTTTAATCTACCTTCCTTTAACTTCCACAAACTTAGGAATACGCGAGCATCAACAGGAACAAGTCAGATCAACAATTAAATTGGTCAACTGATCAGCTGATCAGCTGTTTAGTTGACGTTCGAAGCATTACAATTTTAATTAAATCTCTCAATACTTGAACCTCATTGGTCCGTTACCTGTGTTGATATGAGAAAAACTATGCTGATAAGAAATGAAACTATGCTGATATGAAAGTAAACAGCTGTTAAGTGAAACTTTTCAATTCTAAGAACTGAACTGAAATGGCTACTTTAAAAAACGGTCGTAGGTAAAATTACTAGTGATTCCTGATTCGTCATTGGGAGTTTGATTTATTTGTTTATTGCCTTTTAAACAGCAGTGTTTCCCTAATCAGCACAAAATGGATTGGTAATTTGATTATGCATTTTTTGCATCTGATTATTACGAAGACTCCGTATCTTTATCTTAACAACCAGGGGGAGGATTCTCTTAAAAACCAACATGTATCAATTAATCAATCAATTATATCAATTATTATAAGATGGTGACACCATAACATGATTGACAATGTGATTGAGTATTTGTGTGTTTCTGGTATCTCAACTCTTTCAACTCTACTATATCTTTTTTATTGCTGAGTTAACATTAAGCTTTTGTAAAATAACAGAGCATTTTGGTGAATTTGTTTACCTACTAATCTATGGATTTGTGCTGTCAGGTTTCCCCCTAACTAACATTAAATTGAACATGTGATGATGTATTTGAACGTTTATTTTGACAAAGCTTCCGTTTCACTATCTTGCTGGGTTAAAAGTTTAAATGAAGAGTTGTTATAAATATAGTGTGTTCTGAGTTGTCATTGTTGATCTATTTTATTTATCTAATGGCTTTGAGTGAATAAAGTTCTTCACTTTAGAGACAGTTCTCCTCACATGGATACATATAATTTATTTTCTACGTTCTTTTGACACACCCTTCGTAACTTCTATGTTTAAATTCCGCGTTGCAAAATATTTTATCCTTCTAAAGTACACATTTTTAGTACGTCATCATGGCGTGTACATTAAATGCCAATTAATTAACTTTAGAATATACATTTAGATAAGGTAGGCAGATTAAACGAAACAATGTCATCATTCCTAGTAATGCTATTGTACAATTGTGAAGCAGTGTGAAATGGGAATGCCAGCATAGATGGAATACCTGGAATAACAGTATGGGAATAACAGTCGTGTCGCTAGAAACCTGTACTCCATTTGGAGGTCAGACTGATTGTTTACATAGGTTTGTCAAAGTCAAAGTCCTTTATTCAACCAGATTAACAATACATTGCATTGGCCAAGTCAAGAGATTACATTTTTATGAAATTAATTAACTACTAAATACATTATATACAAATCGTTTTCTAGTATGTACTTTTACTAGCAAAAACATTTACTAATATGAATTTTGGTTAAAATCGTATTAATGCCTTTATAATTAAGGAACGAACAGTAGTCTCAGAGTAATAAGCAATGATTGTGAACTTAGATTGGATTTTTTACTATGCCGACTCGACAGGGTGTGTATTTTAAGATGATTGACGATTGAGAGTACAATACTCGAGATGACAGCTTTTACTGATCAGGATCAGCTGGTTGTTTGTTTTTAGTCATGCACATTTAAACCCTAATGGTCATCCAGCTGATAAACTGTACTGTTGATGTAATGAATTAGCGGGTCAAGCATTGGTAGAGAGAGCTACCACAAAAAATATGTACTACCAGCTCACTCCTATCGGGGGAGTGAGCTGGTCTGTACAGCTCGGGGCTTCAGAACCCGAGGTCTCGGGTTCAAATACCGCCAATCACCAATGTATTTTTATCAATGTGATAAGGCCACGACCCCCTAGGATTAGGCTGGAGTAATGTGTAAAACAGTCCTATGATGTGGAGGTGGGACAGAAAAAATGATGTCACAAATATTAAAAGCTGGCTTACCAAACAAATTACCTACGCATGGACAATTCTAAAAATATAAATGATTCAAAATGTTTCAACTTGCAAAATTGTGATTCGTAAACCGTCGAATGCTAATCGAATGCTGGATCAGTTCCAACTTGATGTTTATGTTTTGGCAGGATAAACTTCGGCTTGTAACAAAGGCACATCAAACATTCACGTCTCGAAGTGTTTGACGCCTTACATAAGAGTGGATGTTTAGCATGGGTAATGCTAGCATTGTGTTCTCTTAGCGAAGGTGTGGCGGTGTTAGCAAGGAATGTTTAACACGAGTTAAACAAGCTTCAAGGCGAATATTGCGTTAGGGTTTGTTTGAAGAGGAATGTTAGTGAGAGTTATTCTCAACTATTGGGAAAATAACAGATCAATCGTACTTCCTTGGATTTATCATTCGACTTTAACAATTTTTAATAGTAGTTTACGCAACGATTGCGTTAAGTGAGTCTTTACGACACGAGTAGAAAATTTAGAAAAACTTCTACGAGTGTCGTAAAGACTATTAACGCGAGTTGCGTACACTACTTTACTTTTTTAATTACTATCAATCTGGATTTAATTACTAACAGTCACTACTGATAACTTTTTAGAGAGGTTATGTTTTCGTGTATTGTCATTGCCACTGAAAGTGATGCAACGACTTGTTGTATAATCAGCTGATTTCCTGTAATTACGTGTTTGTTAAACTTCGTTAAATATTACATTGCTAGCATCATTCTTACCTGACATTTTTAAATCGGGTAATCTGCCTTGCTTTAACTTCCACCAACTTAATTAAGAATACGCGAGTATCAACATGAACAAGTCGGATCAACAATTAAATTGGTCAACTGATCAGCTGATCAGCTGATTAGTTATTAGTTCACGTTCGAAGCATTGCAATTTTAATTCTTTTCTCTCAATACTTGAACCTTATTGGTCCGTTACCTGTGTTGATATGAGAAAAACTATGCTGATATGAAAGTAAACAGCTGTTAAGTGAAACTTTTCAATTCTAAGAACTGAACTGAAATGGCTACTTTAAAAAACCGTCGTAGGTAAAGGTATTTTCTGTTTGATCAAGTATGCACGAGTGGGGCATCATCACATGTACACAATCCATTGGTGGTTGGCGGGATTTGAACCCGGAACCTTGGGATTCGAGCCCTTGCTCTACCACACACATCAGACCAGCTCGCTCTGAAAAAAGGCAGAAGCCATTTAATTCTTTTAAACTGCACCTTGTTATATTGACAGTTTATTTTTTAACTTTGTCAACATTTGTTTTAGGCATACTAAATAATAATAATGAAAAGTAACCATCTATACGTGTTTTACATATATGCATGGACTGGGCAGAAACTTACCTTATAATCTTTTAGCTCCATAAAGATGACAAATCTAAGGAGAAACTTATATGTTTACAAACATGATTCAAGCAATCACGGTTTACTAGAAACTAGAACAAACCGAACAAACCTAAACACAAACTAAACGTCTGTTCATTTTTTTTATCTGTTTATACATTTTAAAATATACCTAGGCCCTACCAGTACTTAAAATTATGTACCCTTATTGCTAATCAAATTTAAATATGTATTTACTACGCTAAAGTCGGTTTTAGAATGCATTGTTCAACTAAAGAATGAGTTGCATTCACGCTAAAATATAAAAATGCTTGAAAGATTAAAGAATCAATAATTGGTTTTTACTCTTTACTCTCCCATGGCTGGATTTCGAAACGTCTATTGTAGTCTAACAACAATGGCAAGGTCTTGCTTCCTTTCAACAATACAATGTATCCAGCTTATCGTGGAAATCCTTTTTTTATCCCTTTTTGCATGTAAATTCCCACATTTTTTGAAATTTTGAATTCTTTTAAAATTACATTTATTGGTGAACGAGCATGATCAAGATTTTAAAAGTAAAAGAGCAATGGTCAACATAGTTTTTTATCAAAATATTGCGAAATTATTCCATTTTATCCCGAATTCACCAAAAAATATCCCCAAACTGGGATATAAATCCCACAGTGGACTGTGATGGACCTTGAGTGACATCCGGAGTGACGCAGGTTGACTCATCACAGGTTAGCCCACGCTGAATATAGTGGAGTTTATCTTACTTTGTGGGTGTTGTCGAGTAATTATTGTATTTCCAAGGAGAGAGTTATTGATACTTTGCTACGAAACATAGATTTTCTAAAAGTCTCATGATAACATCTGTGATAGTTTTTGGTGTAAATTATAGGTTCTAAAATTTTATACTCTTTAATTTTGTCTATAAATGTTTAAAGTAAGCCCCCATGCCCCCGTTCCTACTTTAATATACAGTGTTCTCTTATGGAACATAATATTATTACGTTTAAAGTAATCATTTAAAAAAATGCTCAATTGTTTACAATTAGTTGTAACTAGGTGAAACGAAGCCCGTAAAATCGATGGTTACTTTTAAGGCTTACGATAATTAATCTAACTGCGATAAATAAAGTGAAATTATCAAAATTTAACATTTAGCTTTGATTAATGAGGAATAAATAAGTGTAAAAATAATAATGACTATTGCGCAAGTCACAAAGTATGGTTTGGTTATTCAATGAATAAAATATGTTCAGTACGCTATCGGAGTTATTATTACCATGTTAACTAAAATCGTGTTGATGGATCAACATAGCCCGGGCCAGTCCCAGGTAGACAGGATCCATCATACAGACTATAGTTCGCTGCGTAAAGATCTCTGCATTAACGACTAGTCATTTTGAGTTTTTAAAATGATTTACAGTTCTTCAAAGCACCTCCCGTGATATTTATTATTTAATTGATCTCAACCAAACTTAATTTTCCAGGGCCGGGTGACAAAGAAGAAACAGAGGAGAAGGATGACTACCTTCCCAAGCGCAACGGTGATGTGGACCTCTTCTACGTTCCTCTGCAGCGATCATTCCCCAGAAGAACTCCGTTCCAGTTCACTCTGACCGACGACCTCGTGCCTCCCCCCTTCCACCAAGACCCATTCTTCCGCTCACCCTCCAACCCATGGGCCTCTCCCGCTGAGGAGGATCCTCAAATGAACAACCTGATGAGGGAATTGCAACGTGAGTAAAGAAATGAAGTGGGAACTTTAATAGCAGTTTGCTAGAGCAAGAACATCAGTTAAAAATGTGTAGAACTTAAAAATGTTGGTATTGTGAACCTAAGTTTACAAATATAGGTGCACCAATCCATTGTCTACACTTAGAATAGTCTGGATTTGTCTAGTCTACAAATCCTAAAGCCATGTTTACACAAGGCCATAGTAGGCAGACAGGCTACCTCAGGCAGGATGCCTTAGATAACTTGAAATACACTAACTGAGGAAGGTAACCATAGCCTGCCTACTGGACTCGCAAATCACGGCTTAACTATAAACCTTCCCCTAAATCAAGAGCAAAATCATCTAGTTCATAAAGCGTGGATCAAACCCAGCTCTAGAGAAAGGGAATGATAACAATACTTTTGGTTTCTGTGGTTAAAGTAGAAATTTGTATTAAGTTTCTGAAAAGATTCCCATAAGTGGTAAACTGAAAAACATTTAAAATGTCCGGGGTTTTTATTTCCCATGATGATATAACTATTGCATAACAGTGAGATAAACTAATGATTGTATGTTTTGAAGCCTTCCATTGCAGTGACTAAACTACTCTTGCTAAAAACCTTTAAATAACAAACACATTAACTTTTTTGATACATACATAGTCTCTTCTGTCCCACTTATTATTATTAGGAAATAATATTTATTCACATATCACAGTTCCTTTTCCTCCTTCATGTGTCTTCTCTTTTCTCCCTTCGTCTCATCTTCAACTCTTCTAACCAGCTTCTTCTAGGTCTTCCTCTTAGCCTCCTTCTTTCGTCATTAATCTTTTTCCCTATGAATTCACATCTAGACCAAACAGTCTTGCTCTTTTTCATATAAGTTACTCTCCCTTTAAATCTATCTTTAGCTTACACCTATTCTTTTGGTCCCTCCATTCAAAATTCTATCCCACCTTGATTTACTCTGTAATAGCAACCCTTCTTCTCAGTTCTCCAGTCTATGTTCTCCTCCAAGCTCTTTCCAAAACATTTCATAGTTCCACAACCATAACAACATATAACATGTCTCATAGATATTTTGATTCACAGAGATGCTGAACGACATGAGACGTCAGGTCACAGAGCTCCTCCACAAGAACCGACCACAGTTCCCGGAGATTGAAGTAGATGACAGTGTTGGAACCAGGGTCGGTGGAACTGACGATGCTCCCAAGAACAAGACTACTTCCACTACCAAGGTAAGTAACTTAATTACAGTCATGGCATGTTGATTTTATCCTCACACTTAACTAATGGTTGAAAACATACAGAAAATGTATAAAGTTGGTATTTATATTGTGTTTGTGTTTTAAACACAATTAACAAATTTCCCAATAGAATGGCCCAAACCTTGATCTACTACTAATCTAACACCAATCTTTTGTTAATTTTTTTATTGATAGTCCAATGGCAAATAGTATTTGAATTTAATCAATCTCACGAGGTCAGAACCAGCAGCATCCTAATTTGGGAGTCGTGGTGACAGATAGACTCTTTGAGATACAGATTGTTTAAGATTTCCGAAATTCGGCCTCACGCCTAACACAGTTTACTTTTTTTGTTTTAAACTTAAGTTGCTTACATCTTACAAGTTTTTTTCAAATTTTTTCATTGACAGCAATTATTAATAGACACACACTTTACTTTGCCTGATTTATTGAATGACTTTATGCCGTACATAAAAAATAACATTCTAGGAAACCTATAGGGCAGCAAGAAAAAGTTAATGCTATCCTATAATTGATGTCAGTGCTTGATTTCTTGAATTCTAGGTACCAGAAATTATATCTACTGGGACTATTATTATTCACACTATCCTACTATCACTGCATCATGACAATTAATTATGCTTAGCACGACAAAAATATCTGTACAATAACAAGTAGCATCATCAGTATTGACCCCCCCCCCCTTTTAAAATGGCTCATTATAAACCATTAAATGTTGAATAACTAATGACTATTTTAAATTTGATATCTTCAGTTGCTGAGCGGAATGGAATTGTACAATATTTAACAATCACAATTAAACCTCACAGATCTAGTACTAATGAAACAGGTGACTTTATCTTATCTATTGATTATTGGATTCTGATGACACATCCCATCTATATGGACCTATAGACAGTGACAGGAACCTATGGTCGGCTGACAGTCCTTTTATATTTCCCGATAATTTAGACATAGATCACTGGATAAATAAATACATTTTTAAAAGTTACAGGAAAAGACACAATCATTTTTTGTAAACAACAAGTAGTATCGCAACTGACACTAACGATAGGTAATAAAGATATTTATGTTACTTATTATATTTAACTTTTTTAGGTGATTGACGGACATGTCGTGACAGTCAATGAGACAACCTTTTCAAGTGGAGATGACAACATGGGAGCAGTCTTCCGTATCAAGGTAGTCGAAGTCCATCCTTCCGAGACACCAGAAACCGAGGAAACAGAATCTGAGAAAGAACCTGAGAAACCCGTAGAACCTGAAATTGCTGAGCGCGAACCCACAACCAGTAGGTCTGAATTGGACGATAATCATGAAGAAACAAACGAAATTCCCAATGCGAAGGTAGGTAGCGAAGTCGACGACTTAAACGCTTGAGAGTTAACCATAACTAACGCATTGTAAACCGGATTCAATCCGATGCCATATGACCAAACTTCATGTAGTTTAAAAGACTAAAGTTCATCCATTTTAATTTTAACTGAGTTGTTTTTTTACTTTTTTAGTAACATGTGTTTAATGTATGTATTGTTAACGGTAGCTTTACACTTAAAATATTAAACAGCTGTTTAATGTATGTTTTATAGTATGGAAATACTAATAAATACTTGTTATAAATATGTTGGTTTGTTTTTTAACCATATCATGAACCTCATAACCTTTGGTGAAGGCAGAAGTATTCTGAATAACTGATTGTTAACAGCTGATATTCATTGATTGTACTTACATCTTACTTTATTAATATTCCTTTTTGTAATCTGGTGGTAGAGGTAACAAAACGTAATTTCTCGCTCAGATTATTAAACATTTTGGTGTTAATTGTTTTTGCTGTAACACTCCTTGATATTACTTTGCTGTTTTTTTTTTGTTTAATGTGAAGTTTAATTATGAAAAACTAATAGTGGTCAATATTGGTCATAGAGTATTCAGTTCTACTATTTTTTTCCAATATCAACTATCTCCTAAAAGTTATTTTCACAGTATTTTTCAAAAAGAGATATTTATAACATTTGAAGACATTCAAAGATGATTTTCTTTTCTGAAAATTTTCGTATGGTTTCTTTTACTGTATTATGGTGATGGATGCATGTTCACTTTTAATGATTCGTTTACATTTTGCCTCAAACATTTTGTATTTTTAGAAAATGAAAAAAATACAGTTTAGATGCTCTATTTGAATTATTTTCTTGTCAAAAGCTAGGTACTGTACTCTAAAAGTTAGCAAACAAAAATATTGTACTTGCATTTTTTAAACATGGATTACTGAACAATGGTTTTTACTGGATTATTTCATATTTTTACTGGAAGTATGGAAGTTCAGCGTTTCTTACTTTTATTCCGGAAACAATTCAAATAAAACCTTTGCAAATTGATATATCAACCATACAATAAAATGCAACTATAATTTGTTACTCCTATTTTGAATGTATATTGCAATTAGTATTACAGTGACAAACTACACATTTTAATTTATAATGTTGCAGCCAATTTACTCAATACTTTCCTAACACATAATCTAGACTCAAATTGTAAACCTCTTTCAATCTGTTTGCATCTACTACTATTTTCCAAACTTTATTTCAATGCTTCGAAAGAGATCTTAATCATGAGACTTAATTTTTAGCCTTTTTGGTGAGCTGTTCATTATATTGTTGAACGATCAAACACCGTCAAAACTGTTGAAGGCAAAATGTAGACGGATCCAGCAGTGTACGCTTTACAACTCCGTTCCTTATCAGGTCCAATACGAGATGAACCCTGAGTTGGATCCTTCACTCAACGAAATCGAGGATTTCTCTGTAGATGAGTTCGGTCCGCACAAAGAGAACTTCCACGACTTGAGCGAAGACACCAAAGTGAACGATTACCTCGCTGACCAATCACAGCACCAACAGCTCATCATGATGGACCCAGACTCTGAATTCATCCAAACAGAATTTCGCTCAGTTTACCCTCAAAGAAATGAAAGATTAGAGCGATTTAGATACCTTTAAGTTTGAGTTGACGATTAGGGTTACCAGAAAATTTGCATTTGATTATTTCTGTTCTTGGTTAGAGAATGTTGAAGATAAACGTAATTTTGAAAGCATCACAAAACTATCACATATAAATTACTTGCAAATGCAATTCTGGTAACTGAGGTTCGGCTAAACTCTTTTGCACTGTTTAATTTCCTTGTTTTCCAATGTTGTTTTACATTGTAAAACTTGGTTAAAAACATTTTTTTCAAAATTACTTTAAACAAGTGCGACTGAGTTTAGTTCATGTATTAGTTTTGAAAATGAAACAAACGAATATACAATGAAAATTATTGAATTCATACACCATGACTTGCCTTTTGTAGTGAACTAGCAAAACTTTCTTGTCTTTTATTACTCGTTGTGACTATTTCTTTATGTGATATTTATAGTTTTAAGTTTTTATTTAGGTTTCTTGCCAAAATAATCTTGTTGTGACTTTAATTTCTAAGACTGTTCTAGATCTGAACTAAAAACAATTTTTATTCACCTTTTTTAGGATAGCTAACTTCTGATGTATACATTATATTGCATAATCAGTATTACTATTTTATATTTATTAAATCCAAGTATTACTTTTAAGATCAAATAATGTTGATTGATTAAAGATCCGCATTTTCATATTGATTCAAACACGTTTCGCCACCACCTACATTTTAATGATTCAACGACTGTAAATTTTCCAATCTTTTACAATATAAATGTTTTAGTTTGATTATGATTTTTATTCCTGAAACCGTCTCAATATTCATAAATAAATTTATATGTTACATTAAGCAGATTGTAAGCAAAAATAATCTAGCATTAACAAGATTGAGCTGTTATGGCCATGGGAAATCCAGAGCTTCATAACACCAATATTTTAGACCTTTCTAATAAAAAACAAAAAAAGAACTTAAAATTATAGCACCAAGAAAAATGCTAAAAATACTTTCAATCTGTTTTAATAATTATAAATATTGCACATAGAAACTTTCTTACTCTATAATTGAAATTCTTACAAAAGCATCCTGTAAATTGCGAAAATATTTTGATTTGAAAATGAACTGTTAGCAATAATTTATGATTGAAAAGTTATGTTTAAAAACTGTAAAGAATGTTCGTGTTAATAGGTATGAAATATAAATAGAATACAAAAAACTGTTTACATTAGGCCTTGGGAATACAACTTGTTCTCTAAACAATTTAGACTACTTTGATAATAAACTATGAACAAATTACAAAATTTCTTAACGAATGTCTACTTGTTATAAACAGTACTTCATAATTCTAGCACGACTACAATACAAATTTTCTACTTTTGGAAAGGCTTACACGCAAACTGAAAGATACAAAATATATCTTTGGTGAAATGCAAAAACATAATATTACTTACTAGTGATTCAACATATTTCCTTGTTAGCCCAGGCAAATTAGACATATGCTCCCCAAAAAATCATCTAAAGCTGGAAAGTGTTTTAATACCTTTTGGGGGCCTCAAATAAGACTCCTGTGAGTTTGCGACGGATTCTGACGTCTGCTTAAGTTTTGGGAGTCGAAAAACTATGAAAATTTTGCACTTTTTTTCAGTTTTTCGCTTATAACTCCTAAATAACGAATCCTAAGGAAAATGTTGTTCAAAGGTGTCTTTTAGCACAATAAATTCCGCGTCGATTGATGTTAAATACGTCAAAATCGTCCGAGCCGTTTAGCTGCTGTAGCTTTACAAAGTTGGGATATTTTCATCAACATGGCCAAAAGGTTGATTATTTGACCAGTTTTCGACTTACAACTCCTAAACGACGCATGCTATACAAAAATGCGCCTGTAGTTAGTTTGGAAAACACAAAATTCGGCGTAGAATTATGATTATGAATGACTAGATAGTGGTTTATTTCATGGTTATCATCCAGAGGTTTATCCAAGAATGTGTGAAGGGAAGGGTAGCAAGACCCCCTATGCAATTTTAAATCTAATATTGTTGAGGGGGTTACAAAAATCTAGGATTCGTCCTAAGCTCCCACTTATACGATCCCATCTCTGGACACTCCGGAATGATGTTAAGCGATTCTAATAAGATATTACAACGAGAAAGATTTTATTAAATATAGCAAAAATATTTTTTAGCTTAATAAACGAAAGATGATAATGGGACGGATGTACATAGTTTTACTATGTATTTAGCCTATTAAAAAAACGATTGGGATTTTTCGTAGATTTTACCATATACCTTTTCTACTTCTGGAATTGGAATTTTAAGAATAAGGATTCATTCTTTGCTCTTATTGGTCTTGCCACTAATGGTGACATTCGGTACCATCTTTTTCGTCAGATATCGAATTGAAATAATCGTGCCCCTTGCAAGTCTTTCAGACAGTAGTGCATTATATCCCTGCATTTCATATGGAGCGAGAAAATGTAAACCTTTTTAACATGTACACGATGGTCGAGATAGGTAGACGGAGTTGAGAAGTTCTTGTCGAACCGGTGGATTAGCCGTAGTAATGGGAGTTAACCCATTGACGTTAATTTTCCATACCTATCTCTCTGAATTAAGTACAATTTTAAATGAGCTCTAAAGGATTGGTGGATGAGCAGCCCCTTTTGTTAGAATCAAAGTCAAAATTAGTTAAAAGTGTCCTCTAGAAGAGACCAACCCTCACTTGATTTGGATATGTTCTGCTCCCAACCATGTATAGGGCCAACCTGCTTCTGCAACTTCGCCAAGCGTTGTAACCCGTCAGAACACAGTGAGATCCACATTGATTGGAGGAAACAGCATGAGTAGTTTTAGGCTACATAAATAGTTAGATTTTCGACTCTTCTACATCACGCTTTCTTCATCAAACTGCGCTAGTAGGTACAAACCGATTTTTAATCCAAAGTATGATTCAAATTGATGCTTGGATTTAATGTGGAATATCACGTGTTGACTGAGGGGGCAGATTTTTCTTTAACCTTTGCTGTTGCCATCACAGCTCGCGATTAATGTCACCACTTCTGCACAGTTTATGGTCATTATAGGCTTGCCTATTTACGATTTTCTTGCAAGCTGTGCCTTTCCATTATGCTTTATACATATCTCGCGTTGATGCTATTATATGGGATAACTGCTGAGCTGATTGACATGAGCGAACTATTTTCAGTAAATGGGTCGTGACACTGGAACCATTTGATGAATTTCTTTTTGATCACACCGTGTCCGTGGAGTTTATATTGTCAACTTGCTGATAATATGTTGAAGAGGTGATCCCACAATATACCTTAACTTGATGGGTAGCATTCACTGCGATGGGCCTGCCAGCGAACCATCGGGCTAGGTCACCATCATTGATTCCCCTATCTCGGAAAAAGCTCTCCACAGTAAGATGTTGCTCTCATGAGCACTTACTTGTTCATAGGCCATGCTGTACGATCCATGACGTCACACTAGTGGATAGATTCACTGCCATATCCCCTATGTTTTTGGTAATTAGGCTGGTTGTTTGCCAGATTTCAATGGTAAGATTTTAAACTTGACAAGCATCTGATCTAGTGTTAACAATCAATAGCGGTAATGGTGAAGCCGGTCTTAATGAATTGAAAAACATTCTACGCAGACGTTTATGCTCTTCAAACTAACTACAGGAACATTTTTTCTATAGCATGCGTTAGAAGATGTAAGCCAAAAACTGAAAGATGAATACAGGGATAGATCGTATATAATGGGTGGTTGGGATGAATCCTAGAATTTTCGGAACCTCAGACAACAATATTAGACTTAAAATTACATAGGGGGTCTTACTCTCATCACACCTTATTAGATAAACCTCTAGATGACCATCATGGAATAAACCACTATCTAATAATTCATAATCCATTTAAGGACAAGATCTATGTTGTTACCAATTTTATTAAAATTTCCCAACTTTAACATTAATACTTTCTTTCAATGAAATGGCGTCCATAAAAAGTAGGTAACAATCAATTGCCGTTATTGATAAAAAAAAAAAACATTATACGCAGGATTTTGTGTTTTCCAAACTAACTACAGGTGTATTTTTGTATAGCATGCGTCGTTTAGGAGTTTTAAGCCAAAAACTGGTCAAATAATCAACCTTTTGGCCATGTTGATGAAAATATCCCAACTTTGAAAAGCTACAGCGGCTAAACGGCTCGGCCGATTTTGAAGTATTTAACATCAATCGAGGCGGAATTCAATGCACTAAAAGACACTTTCGAACATCATTTTCCTTAGGATTCGCTATTTAGGAGTTATAAGCGAAAAACTGAAAAAAGTGCAAAATTTTCAAAGTTTTTCGACTCCTAAAACTTAAGCAGACGTCAGAATCCGTCGCAAACTCACAGGACTCTTATTTGAGACCCCCAAAAGGTATTAAAACACTTTCCAGCTTTAGACGATTTTTTGGGGAGCACACCCTATATTTGATCTAATTTGCCTGGACTATGTTGATTTGTTATCCTTATGAATTACTTGAAGATAATATGCGGTATTTTTAAAGTTTATTATTAGCTTCTTTATTATTTTATCAACTTAAAAAACAGCTATAGTCAATTACAATTACCTATCTAAAAAACTAATAAACTGTTGTTGGTTCTATCATGGTGTTAAAGCCAAAGATGAAGCACTCGTAGTACAATAAAAAAAGTCAAACCTTTGGTCGTTAGCACGACATGAAGCACAGATCAAAACAGGCTTAAGTTTACAATTGGGTAGGGAGGATAACTCTTGGAACTATTCCAAACTCAATGATTGAATTGAACATAACTGAGGAATATTTCAGACTTATTTAACTGAACCATCTCACTTTTGAATTTTGTTTTGGCACAGATTATGTATGTCTGGAATCCTGAATCATTAAAACCATAAGAATAAAAAATAAAAATAACAGAAAATTAATGCTTGTTGAAGACAAAAAAGTTATTTGATGAAAAAAATAAGTTGATATGGAAAATATTTTTCAAAATTCATGTACAAAGCTTATTGGTATAGTTTTCAGTGGTACAAAAATACAATAACATTTTTTAATTTAAGTATTTACAAAAAATAAAATATAGTGAACACAATTGTTGGATATTTAATTTGTTTATATTACATTCTAAACAGTATGGTAAATTTAAATGTTGGCTAATATTAGTGATATTGAGAATACACTACACTGTTACTCTAAAATCTAATACTCAGTTACTTTACTTTGGTAATACTGTTCGGTTTCACTAAACAACAGAATACTCATGAGAAAATTAATGAACACCGACTTTAACTTCTGATTTATTATGACTTACTATTGGAAGACTAAACACTGACTTAACATTCCAAAATATGCTATTTATCTGTTATTATTAAACTTTGATTTTTTTACTTCTAACATTCCACTGTCATACAGCTCTTATCCCTACAAAATCTATTTGAGCTAGCTTCATCATTCATATTGACAATTTTAAAAGGTTTACATACATAATACACATAAGAAAATACCAATAAAAAAACACTAAAACTGCTGCATTTTGTAGTACACATAAGGAAATGTACCGGATTGACTCATTCCTGACGGACAACTGTTGACTATTTTCTACTGTCAATATGTTATAATTCAGGTACTGTAATATTTCAAACAGTTGAGTAAATTTAGCTTGGGAAATCAGTTGACTTAAAACTCCGAATACCAGCACAATTTCTTTTACGCTACCTTGAAATGCCAATACCTAAACAAACAAAGAATCAATACTCAATACAATTCTTTCTGGATAAAAAACACCATCTTTGTTAACTTTTTAGACACTTTTGACCTGTTTTATCTTTTTAATCATTCATATGAACAGTTGTTATTTAGTCAAAAAAGCCTGTTATAAAAGTTTAGACATTTAAAAAGATGTACAAACCATTAATTACAAATTTAAAAATCAATTTCCTCTTTGATTGTGTATCAAGGTTTTTTTCCACTTGGTATAAAAACATTGGTCTTAAAAAGTGTTCAAATCCTATACATACTAGGTACAATATCACATAGTTTAACATCTAATCATGAAAGGCAATCACACTAATTCCGTAAGTACAAATTCCACTTGAGTACCACGTAACAGAGAATCCTTAAAAGAAGAAAGAACACAAGCAAAGCCGCACAATCAGTTGTAAAGTTTGCATCCTCCATGTCCATTTCTCGGAGGAATTTCACCGGAGATTTGAAGTTGCAGTAAGGTTCCGAACAATGAAGGTTGGTTCTGTTGTAGCCGTAAACAGCCTGAATTGTGCCTTCAAACCCGTAACGGATGTATGAGATTTCAGACAGCCAACGTAATGTACCAGGTATACTGTTAATGCTGACGAAGAAACCGGAAAACAGTAGAATTGGCACGTTCAAGACAGGTCCAATGTATACTCCTTTCTGCAAAAGATTATTTGTTCATGTTCGTTCATTGAAGGGAAAAATTTGAAATTGTGAACTTACAAAATGCACAGTACACCAAACTACACATTAGCTCAAGCTTATAATGAAAATTTTAAGAATATATAATAAGTAGTAAACGAAGAATTACCAGGTTAATATAATGCTCTTTATATGTTACTATTAAATAACAGCACTTTATGATAATCGTAGATAAATATTTTTAGCTCAGTTAATACGTTTTTACCTACCCCACAGAAAAGTAAGGTACAGAGGAAACACCCTTATAGGACACCCGCACACCTTCAGCTTTGGTATGTTGTGCCTGAAATATACTTGTGACGAACTATGAAGAGCCCAAACAGCAAACACTCTGCGGAAATTCCTTGTACAGGGCACAGGGTCTTCTTCCACCACGAGCGTTGTAGTAGCCTACATATGGGTAAGAGGAACAGTGTTTGACTCCCCCTTAGACACCAGCGCTAGTGCTAGGAACTACGGCAAAACTTTAATGTACTATTGAATGTTTTCTCTGTACCTTACACCAGCTGATTATAATTGGCAACAAGTCATAACAAATCAATAAACAAAAACATAATTTCTCTTAAAAGTTATGAGTAGTGATTGTTAAGTCTTTTAGTCATGGTCAACTCATGTCTAACAACTCATGATGAGCATACATGCCATCAAATAGTCAAACTGATTGGTGCAGATTTGATGTACTATTAGAGGTATGTAAAACCTATTATTGTCTTAACAATATAGTCCAGGGGTCAAAAACATAAACTTTGATCCAACCTCTTGACCTACCAAGGGCAGAAATTAAAAATACAAAATCTTGCGATCTTGTGAACTGAAGATCTTGCACAAAAGGTATAAACGCTACGAAATAATATCAGGACCATTTTGAAGCAAATTGAAACCTACATTTCTTAAATATCAATACAAGCATAAGCAAATAATAAAAAAAAATATTATTTTATTAGTAGATTGGTTACTACTTAAAACCGAACTATGTTTCAACATACCAAATGCTTCATTTAACCTAACGTTACACAAATAGGGGTGTTCGAAAACCATTTAAAATGTTTATGTTTGGATCTAAATAAGAGCGTAAATAAGATTTTACTAAGAAAAATATGTTATACGTTATCCAGTGTCTCGTGTTATAATAACGTTATAACGTTACTCGTATTAGTATAGGATTTATGTGTATACAAATTCTCTGGAATAAAACACAGATAAACCATCAATCAACATGGGTCTAAAATGACTGGTTTTCTGTCCGTCTGTCTATGGTATTTTTACAAATGTATTTATAACTTTTGAACCCCTTAGGCGGTTGACTTCAAACTTAATTCATTATTTGTAACTAATATAACAAACGTTCGCACAAAGTATAAGTTTGTAAAATGTACTAATACAAACTGCGGCCATTCATGTATGACATCACATGTTCTTCTGCTTACAAAATTCTTTTGCTCACAGTTGATTGTTTTTGTTTAAATTTTGAATTGAAATAATTATGAAGTTAGTTATTTTTCACATATCTAACAAATAAATATAACAAGGTTTATCTGTAATAATAAAATACGTTTTCATTCAATTTCACTTATAATGTTTTCATATTCTCCTCCTTAACGACTACGTTAGTCTACAGCGAATTGACTTTGTGTTGTGAAGGATGGGTACAGCAACTAGTAATATTCCATTTGGCTGAGAAATGTGACCTAATTTTTTTAATTGCTGCAATAAATTTTCAATTTAATTTGTTATTCGCACATGTATGACACGTGAAGTATTAACAGGTGTATGTTGCTCGCATACGTGTACTTATCTTGTTTTGCACATTTAATGATTATTGATCAATTTTTAAACTGTATCTGCTCGGCACTCGTTATGTTTAGTCAGAGAGAAGACGCGATGCTTGCCGTGTGTTGTCTCATTACATTTCTCTTGTGTTTGGCGGAAACAGTTGCTGGAGATCCTCAGAACAGATATGGCTTGAGTGAAGAACTAGTGGTGTCAATGAAACAGAAGTCTGGAGATCCAAAAGTGATAGATGTCTTGAAAGAGGAGATCGCAAAAGAGTTTGATCCATTTCTTCTTGTTATAAAAAAGAATGAGCAACATGGCGGGAAATCTGTGGAATTCAAGGCAGCTCTAACTGATTTCAAACTAATCCATGAGGATACAAAATCAGAAGAAGTAACATCTCCTGTAAAATACGATGTTCCAAATTTATGGAAAACTGAAGGACTCCAAATATACAAACACACGATGACTTACAACTTGGAAATGAATCTCGTCACCATTTTGCATTTTATGGAAAATGGAAACTTTAAGGCGTACAAAGAAATATCACTCAAGATCTCAGATTTGTGGAAGGTTGAGCTATTAGTCTATATGCCGACCAGATTTGAACTTAGTGACATCTTCAAGTGTGTGGTTTCAGGAGACTCACAGGATATGTTTAAGGTTTACAAAGGTAACGGGGATCCTGTGATAGATCCTGCTGATAGCGAAATGAGGACATTATGGACAGATATCCAATCTATACTCCACAGCCACAACGCACTGACGGATCTAACCAAACGGTTAACCAGTAAACGGGCCAAGGAAGGCCACTGGATTTGTTAAGGAATCGCTTCGAGTGAAACAAGCCTCTAGAAAATGTCAATATATTGTTATTTGTATTGTGTTATTATTGGTATGTATAATGTTAAACAGACGTTTGAGTGAAAATTTTAAATATATGGTAGGTACAATGTCTTTTGTAAAATTGATTATAATTAGCTACGAAAATGTAACAATAAACATACTGGTCTGTCTTGTAAGAATTTCCTTTAACTCGCTGAGAAAAATAACAACCTATTCTATGTTTGGATAAATTAGTGCATAATTAACTTTTCAGACACTATAAGTACCAGTTCAATTACCATTTCACAAAATATTTTTGGAAACGTTTAGTTAATTATGTATTTAGTTATAGTTAAAATTACAGTATTGAATGTTTAAAATGGTTGTTTAGAAACGTCGCTAAATTGCTCATAGAAACATCGGGACTGATATGGCTATAATGACTATTTTCTATATGACTATTTTTAGTATGATACGACTATTGGGACTATATGACTGGGGGTTGTCATACGAGTATTGATAATTTTATTATGTATCATGAATGTTTACCATAGAAACATTCAAAGTAAATTAAAGTGTTTTTGGTGCATTTGTTATGAGCTACAGGTGTTTTTGGAGAAATAAATACAGAACTTTTTTGTGACGTTGGTTTTGTTTTTTACTAAAAACCTTGTATTGACTTGTAGTGTTATAGTGTTTAGTTTGGTTTAACAAAAAAATATTTTACAGTACCATACGAAGTGTTTGCCAATCGTACCATAAAAAAAACCCTTGCAATAAAGGGGGATATAAAATTAATATTGAATAATGTGTCATTTAACCCCCTTGTACAACCATGTTTTTAAGGATGTGTGGGTACCATGTTTCACACTACAATTTTATAAGGTATTTTCGAAAGGTTTCGTGAAGATTTCTCTAATTTTCAATCAACAATATAAAGGTGATTTTATTTTAATTTTTCATGTTTGAAATTGCATTGCATGGAAAAAGTAAAAGTAAAGTGTATCGTGGTATTTTGCAATTGCGTTGTATTGAGTTGAGATAGATAATGTTGTTTTTGTTAACTGATATGGCAGCACTGTTAAAGAGTCAGACTTTTATTATTTAAAATCATAATTTCAGTTCCGGAATCTAAAAATGTTGGTTCAATAAAAAACCACTCTTTCCACATCATCTAGGTTTTGTCTTAAAAATTCAAAAAAAATAATTACTATAAATAAATGTCAAGGTTTCAATTTAGTATACCTAGTCTATTTAAATTTTATACTTGAGGTGTAAATCTTTTCATTAAATCATAAGAGATACTAATTACTATTTTTATATTTTATAAAGATATCTCTAGGCATGGATATGACTGGCTGGGTAGCTGAGAGGTTAAAGTGTTTGCCTAACAATCAAAAGGTCGCCGGTTCGATCCTGAGAATAGGCAGTCAGTAGCTTTTTGTTGATTTGTCATTGGACTTTAAATAAATGATACTGGCTTATAAATCAACTGATCTTAGTCAGTAACAAGGCTACGCAAACAGCTTAGTCATACTCTGTATAAATTCTCAGTGAGAATTTATACAGTTTTTTTTTTATTGTAAGGTTAGTTTAGAGTCGTACATCAATCGTCCCAAAAGGGGTAAGTGTAAGAGAGGGCCATGTGGCCCTAACTGTGCCTGGTAAAATAAAGAATTTTTCATTTAATTTCATTTCATTTCAAATATGTTTACCGTATTCGTATGGCAATCATAACAACCATACTTGTCCGGTACACACCTATTTTCCGGACTAGTAACGTAATATAAAATCAAGATAAGGTGCTCCAAATGCATCAAATCTGTGACTTAGTATGTACAAAGTAAATCTGGACAACACATCTCTGAAGTATTACTAAAATGGAGGGTCTACAAATTAAATGGATTTCACCAAAGCTATTATTTTCTCACCAAAGCTATTATTTTCTCACCAAAACAATGATTCATCTAGAGTTTTTAACTAGGTAGTGTTTTTCATACAAGAAACATTTTTATCATAGATATTTTAAGGTCATACCTCTACTGTTAAGGAAGCCCCGATGAAGAGCCCGAGACTTTGAGCAACCAAAGAGACAAGGAAACCAATAGCCAGAACCATCAGATAACGGAACCACTCATTTGGTTGTGACGAGAGAAAATATACGATTGTTACGTATATTGAAGAAAAAAGGATCTACACAGAAGAAAAAACAATAAAATTTACGACACAAACAAAGAAACTAATGCTCTGAATGCATTGACTCTTAAATGTCTGATATGTATAAAACTAAGCCTTACCATCCATACGCCTTTATAAGTTGTTGGACTTATTAGAAATTTGAAAATGACTTTTTATGGACAGAGATGCAGTTTAGCAACTAAGTTAAAGCTTATTTTATCTACTTTCTTAGGAGGTGATACTTAAGGTTAGAATATCAATAAAAGCTGTGTGACTTGTTTTCTTTATCCATTAAAGTCTAATGATGTAAGTTAAGTAAATAGGCCTCTGTGTCTATAGCTTTATTAGCCGTATGATTTGTTCTTTCTAAATAAACATTTTAAAACAAAGAGTCTTCATCAACCCTCTAAAAAGGGCAAAACATTGCTATTTTATAGCAACTGAAAAGTAACAACATATCATCATCTAATATAAATAAAGGCTACAGATATTATAAACACACATGTCCATAGCTGTAAGGCTGAATCGCTCTTGTTGACTCTCAAAGACAAGAACTAATCTAAATAGAAAGATCAATAAGATCGATATGTTCTGCTCAATGGCCAAAGGTAAAGAAATTTGCCGCTGTGCGTGTGTAGGTACGGAGTTGCGTATTTAGTAGGCAAGTGTTTATGATGTTTTTAGAATGGCGCATATAACGACCCCACACAATCTTCCCAAAACGCAACTAGACTGGGGGTGATGAGGACTCTTAATTTGTTACAAAACAATCATAACATTGTCAATTCAGAATTACTTTATTTAGAGTAGTGTAATTAGCTGCTATCCTCCTTTTTCTACAATTCAAAATCCTCTGGCCTAGAGACTTTCCTTTGAACAAAACTAACATTATTTAGAGTAGATCTAACTAGTACACATTTATAAATAAATATTGTATACCACAAGTAATTATTACCTGAAATGGAATGTCAGCTATGGTTTTTGCAAAGTAAAATGATATGAGAGAATACCAGTGGTTCATGTGTTCTTTGATGAAAACCTTTTTCTCCATGGGAACTGCAAATGAAAAACATTCTACAGTCAAAAGCACATTTATACCGATACCGTCACAAATTAATATTTAAAACATGTTGTATTTTCCAAGTGTATTAGGTTTGCTAGAACTTGATGGCCTTTGAGACTTGAAGAATTTTGTACTAACATGTTAGCTGCAAAGGAAGTCAACACATTACTACAGTTTGTTGAGACAAAATATACATTGACATTCTTTTCAAGAAAAAAATTGGTTTCTTGAATTCCTGTGGTTGTGATCTTTCTAGTGATAAGAACACAGGCTATCCGTCCTGGAAGCCTGCGGGTCCGAATCCCGCCAATCATAAATGGCTTTTGGTTCATTGGTAATAATGTGGACCAAAGGTTCAGAGTTTACCAAAAGATTTACGACATATCTAGAAAACATATACAACATTGGAGGCATCCCTCAACTAAAAGCCATGTGAGAATTAATATTACAAGGTAGTTAACCACAAACAAGATTTACTGATGACCTTTTGACAGTTTCAAGATTAGGTAAACTTTCAATTACAAGTACTTACTTTCCGTGTCTGGAAATCAGACTTCGTTTTTCCAAAAACTAGCTACCGATATGGCTTTGTCAATTACAAGTTATGCTGTCACTATTAAGTATAAAAATTTAGTGAACCACCAAGAAATTTCTGTCCACAATTAAGAGTCTGTATACAACACTACTTACATGTTGTAATGGTAGGCATCATGGCAGTAAACATGAGGAAGAGAACAGTGAAAAACAGACAACTTGAGTTGCTGACCACTTTAGAGGCTTCATTGCCGATCTGATAGTAAATAATCCCAATGAGCAATCCACAAATGATATGTGATGAGAGCCGAACCCAGAACAGCGACTGAAACACATATATCTCAAATTGAATCATTTATGTACCGTAGTAGTGACAAGTTTCATATTTGTTAGGTTAGTGTTTTCTCAAGTACAATGGCAAAATATGATCATTTTATGTTTGAAATGTGACGTATAGTTGATTTCACCCAAAATATTAGATCTGAGTTATATCATTGACTGTACACAGAATATAGTTCTGTGTTTAGTCAATAGTTATATAAACACACCAATATTTAGATTGGATTTTGATATACTTGAGCAGGTATATATTATCAAGAACTAATTTCGAATAAATTAAGCCTTGTTAATAACAGAAACAAGAACTTAAGTCGGAACCATTTATTGGAATAACGATGATCAAAGGCAGCAGCTGCACTCAGTTTAAAACTATCAAAAATAAGGTGTTTGGTTGTTAATTTAACATCATATTGAACTGCAATCTACTATTTACCAGGCTTTAAATGCGGGCAGTTAGTTACTCAGCTACGAAGACCATTCAGAAAGTAACAGACATTTTGCATTGGCAATGCTTGGAGCGGTGCTATCGCCGCCATCTTATTATCAAAGCGTTCCTTTCCAGCACTCAGCGCTCATTCAGCTTCAAGAATGTGCGTGTTGTATGTTTAGTACTTTTTCTGCAGTGAATTGTTAGAATTACCGCTGTCATTGCAAATACCGCTTGTGAGGTTTGTTCTGGGATCAGTTTTTGTTGGCAAAAAAGTGAATTGAAATTATTACGGCAAAAAAGGGATGAGTGAAGGCTGTGTGAGACAGTGGAGCATTAATTTTAAAAATATCCGAACCAATGTTCACAATCAGGACCGTTAGGGTAGTGACCGTTGAACTGGTAGAGAAAGTCAACAATAAAATCTGTGGAAATTGCCATTTCACAACAAAACATTTTCTCCAAATTTTACAGAGTTTGGTGCAAAAAACTTGGTCACCACAATTAATGTTTGTGCCCTGTGGGATCCAAAGATTTTAACATATGATCACAAAAACAGAGACTTGCTGCAACACAGACATAGCTGGAAGGCTACGTCAAAAGTGTTAAGCCATTTTTAAAGTCAATGCACAATTTCTCACCTAGCCTTCGATCATTACTCATTAGCCATAAAGAGCTCAAACCTCACCATCATTTTCAAGGGGCTTGTACATTTTCACAAACAAAAAACTGATTACTCCTGAGTACTGAATGTATGAACGCTTTGATCCTAGGACGGTGGCGATAGAACCGCCCCAAGTGGCACCAATGCGAAACTTCTGTTACTATACTTTACTTTCTGGACGGTCCTTGTGTATATAGTAAAAGTTAAGTGGTAAAATGAGATAGGTACTGTCCTTGTTAATATTAAGATAAAAATGTATCCAAAAATGAACGTGAATACTGAAACACTTTCAAGAGCTGCATTTATATTTTTTGTGTTTCGATAACTAGACTTTTTGTGTATACACAACGAATTTTCTTTGACTAATCAGAAGCTCATTTATATTTATTTTTATAAAGAGATGGGAGTAATTTTTCTTGAATAAATCAGTGGCGGGTCTAGAACAGACAAGGGGGGGGACAAACCAGGGGAGGGGGTCTGGGGGAAACCCCTCGAAAAATTGTTGTAAACTAAGTCTCCAAAATGGCAGTTTTATACCTTTTCTTTGTCCAAAGTTTGTGTGACAAATTATTTGACTCAAAAAATGTGTATGCACTACTGTATTACATGCAGTGAAAAATATATGTATATGGATGCTCGAGGGGGGGGGCGGTCACCCCCTTAACCCCCCCCTCTGGATCCGCCACTGGAATAAGTATAAGTACTAGTGCTTAATTAATACAATTGTACAAATCAATTACAGTACCATGTCTCTAACAGTGCACACTAGTGTTCTCTTCCACAGAATCCAAAACTGCCGGAAATGTGATATAGGAAAGGCTGAAGAAGAAAAACTTTCCTCTAAACTACTTTCTGAGGACATCACAACTCCATTGACTGGATCTAAAAATAAATACAACATTAAGAGCAAGAACTATGATTGACATGCATCTTACCATAGAGTATAGTAGAGTGGTCTATAGGCACTGACATGGTACAGGTGACTATGCTTTCATATACTTTTCCTTTCCTGAAGTTAGAAAAATAATTATTACAAATGCTTTCACTACTGTTTACTCCTTCTGGATAGTGAAATTGGTTTCATTCAGCTAAAAAGTTTAACACTAACTCTAACTCTACTGCCATTTGATGTAACTGAAAAATAAATGATCTCAGAGATTAAGCTACTCATAGCATACTACTTCATAAAATTGTCATACGAACCATCAGCCATTTTGGAGTCACAGTCAAGGTAGGGCGCACATTGTCCATTCTTGACAGCATTAACAACTCTTGGAATTACATCTCCATGCTCCCCACTCGCTATTTCTATCACTGTAATAAGTTAAGGAATTATTTTACAGCTCTATAGAAAATACAAATTACCTTTCTAAATTAATCTAATCATTCATATGTAATGTGTTGATCCAAAAAGTTGGGTAGACTCAGAATTATACATAAAATGGTTTAAATACCAACGATAAGTAATTCTTTGTTGCTGTTGTGGCAACTTATTTTGGTTCTTAATATAATGTAGGTCTACAAGTAGTCAACTCAATCACGATTTGATTGTTACAAAATCAAGCAACTGAGTTGATGCCTCAAGTGCAAAAATTAAAGATTATTTGATGTATTTCCCAGTGGCAAGAACTAGAATATTTAATTACTGATCTGTTGTTACCTTAGCCTTTGTTCTTACAGAAAGATGTTAAAATCTTCCAATATATTTCGCCACAGGGTGTGGCATCATCAGGGAGACGGGAAGAACTATTTACACATTTTATATACAAAAATTAACGATTAAGTTTACATACGTATTGCAGGTATTTAAACCACTTTAAGTGCATTCAAAACTTGTTTAATAGAGCCAGTTCTCAAAAGATTTCATAGTGAGTTTCTCTAAATCCAAAAGAGAGGTTTGGTAGGTTTGAATTGATCTCTCTTCCCAACTCAAATCTTCCTCGATTAAAAATTCTGTGAAGTCAAAGTGACAGTGATATATAACTATTGTGTGTAGTGCGTACAGTTTTTCTTGTTTCTTTCTTGCGCTCTGACTCTTTTCTGTGCAGGCAAGCGTGATATCCTACAAAAATCCTGAAAATCTAGGCTTTTGTGCTTTCCTTAACAATGCAAAGAATTAGTATTTCTCACCGTAGTCAGCAGGGTTGTGGTAGCTGGGGCACTCTAGTCCTAGAGACCCTAGGAAGGGTACAAGGCCTTGCACTCTACCCTGGTATATACACTGGCCCTCCGCCAACACATACAAGTTGTCCAGCATCTCAAACAGCCGGGCCGAGGGTTGGTGAATGGAACATATGATCGTCCTTCCTCCTCGAGCAAGCGTCTTGAGCAACGACAGACACTGGAAACATGACGAACTGTCCAGTCCACTGAAAATAAACATCTATTGCTTGTCATGTATTACAAAGTGATGTCAAAAATTCATTAATTGACACAGTACAAAGTTATTGCCAAGAAGAATAAAAACAACTTGAACATTATCCAGCTGTCTTTGATCAATGGGCTTTTGACAAATGGTCCTGGCTAAAGACACAACAGATCTCATTTGGTAACAAAAGTCACGGATCTCACCTGCACTCATATTCAGCTAAAATACGTAAGCCTTTTGCTGCTTCTATATGTTAAACAATAGACTTTTGAGGTTAAACAAAAGGCAATTAAATAAATTATTACAATAATGCAGCAAAAGCTATAGAACAAATAATATCGGAAAGCAGTCCCAGTTGACAAGTTGAAATGTTAAATTCAAAGAATATATTCTGCACAGAAACATAAGTGCATTTCGGAAAGTTAATTCTGACATATCGTTTGCAAAAAAATGAGGGGTTTTATTTAAATTTTGGCCTCTAAAGTTATTTTCTTAAGTTTAGTTTCATTATTCCCTCCTTTCAAAACAATAGTAATTATGACTAAATCTCTTACTCTCTGTATTATTTACCTTGTTGGCTCATCAAAGAATAGTATAGGAGGGTTATTGATGAGTTCCAGAGCAATAGATAGCCTCTTTTGTTGTCCTCCGGATAAATTTGCTGTTCTCGTCTCTTTGCAATCAGTGAGACCAAGAGTTTCTAGAATCTCATCTACCTGTAAAATAATAATCTGTAAGCATATCTGGTGCTAAGTGATGACTGATTGAGAAATTGTAGTGCTCGCCTTTAAATCCAAAGGCTTCTTGTTCCATCCAAAACGGGATTAGTTATGGACTCAGTTGCCAGTTGTCATTAGGGGTATCTGTTTGTTTACACTTATATTTTTAGTTATATCATGAACACAAAATCCAAAATCTTGGTTAAGAAACAAGTTTTAGATGGAAACACTCACACACAGTAAAGAATAAGGGGCAAGATGCATAATTTTAGGAACACTCGCAATTTACCCATTCTGTCTACTTCTTCAAACTCTGCCAATATATGCCACAGAGAGTGGCCTCTTCCTGCGACTGAGACATGATTCCCTAGTTATACACTTTAGGGGTTAGTGTAAAGGTTGCAGCAAATGTCATGTACAATACTGCTTTCAACTGTTTTTGTTAATATAGGCTCGCATTATTTTATATAGATATTTAAGGAGGGTGTTTGGTTATACAGTAGACTCCCTCATAAATCCGGAATCCTCGGGACCGAGGCCAGTCCGGATAACGGGTTTTCCGCTTAAACTGACATCCCCAAAATCTCGTTAAAACGGACAATTAAATGCATACTTTATACAGTATTTGACTTAAATTTAGGAGAGCATTGTATTTAGACATATAATAACTGGTCTCAAATCTTTCCCACGAGAACAGTCGTATCAGTACCGCCCACTTTCTGCCAATCTAGTCTGGTTAAATCGATGTGCTGATAAAAGTTATCCGGATAAAAAGATGTCACTTCTACCGAGTGTAGTCCGGATAAACCGATGTCCGGTTAAAAGGTGTCTGGATAAGAAGGAGTCTACTGTATTATTCTCAAAATTGGGTTATCAGCCTCTGTAACTTAAAGATTTTTTTGTTTTATATTGAGTTTTTTAATACCATCATCAATTTTCATTTTTTGTCGGGGAGCACTCTAAGCCCTCGTCTAAGCCTTGTCAAAGGATCGCCTATTGTTAGCTGTTAGAAAGCATTGATTGATAGCCCAACGACAATCTGGATCAAAATCTATCTTGATGATTGAACCAACCGTCTCCAGATTTTAAGGCAAGCACTATACACACCCAGCTACTCAGACAAATATTTATGACAGTGTTAATTATACTAACAGGATAGCAAACATCAGAGTTTGGACAGTTCTGTCACAGTTACAAAGAAATATTAAAATTATCAGAGACTTATTAATTGTCATTACTCATTTGGCGTACAGTTCAAAATCCTACTGTTGTACTCATATAATTTCTTCTTAGCATGAATCCTAACCACGTGGCTCTACTCACAACAATAGCTTTCCCCTTGGTAGAGAACTGGTCGCCCAGTTTGAGATGAGCCGCTATTGTCATCGCCTCATGAACGGTGAGATGGGCCATCAAGTGGTCCTCTTGCATGATGTAGCTCAGCAGTCTGCGGTATGAGCTCAGCGACTTGCGGTCAATTCCGTTCAATGTTACCGAGCCTGACTGTCCTCTAGTCCTGTGAAAGTCAGACAGAGTAATTTACATATCTTGTACATCAGAGTACAGATTGTTTGGAAACGGAAACCCATGTTCTTTCTCTCATGTTCTTTGGGGTGGAATTGTGTCTCACTAGTGCAGTGTTGATGTTATTAAGTGTTCGATGAAATAAAAAGATACAACTAAATGAAAATGTTTCTTATGTTGGATAAACTTATGACCTCAATGAAATAAAAATTACGTGTAAAAAAGATTAAATATCTTCAAGATTCTTTATTCTTCTGTGTGGTAATTTTTAAATTTTTTTGACACTGCAAAATCTTATGGCGTGTATATTTAAAAAAAATTCTCGATGAATGTTGAATCAAATTTCATAAATTTGACAAAAAACCATCAAAGTCTTTCTAAGTGTCCTTTATCTTTGCCTAAATCAAGTTGTAACTAAAATAGCACAGTATTGTTTTAGGGGTAGACTAAAACTTTATTACATCAATTTAATCACATGCATGTATTGCACTAACTAGATTAATAACATAAAAACTAAACTGTCCAATGTGTAAAGAGCTGCTTACTGAAACCAATTGTTTAAAAGGTTTCAAATAACCTAATTTTTAGTTCAGGTATGGTATAGAGTTTCAAGGCCATAAGAGATTATGCAATACATTTGACTATTGGTATCGAATACTTAATGGTAATACTAATTGATTTAATTTGAAATCAATATGAACTACCATTTACTGATTGTTATGTGATTGTTGTTGACCTATGTTACGGTACTCGGGTTGCATTAACATTTCAGCTGATATAATGTACAAGGAGTAGCAAAACGTATTTTAGGTAAGAAAGAAAAAAATGTTGTACGTAAATAAAACTTCGAAATATAAAAGTTATATTTACCATATTTACGATATTCTGGTTGATTTGTTTAATCAATATTGAAGAACAGAAAAGGTTTTTCTAAGGACTGTATTACTGCTTTAACAAACTTTCGATCAAATATTACCCTACATACATTTTCTTACAATTGTGATATTGGCTTCTCTAAGGTACCTTTTACAAAAACTTCATAAATTAAACTTGATAAGGAAGTCGATCCTATCAAGATTCAAGATGTCGAAGGTTGAAGACACTAATGAGCAGACAGTTAAGAGAGATATCTATAAACATCCAGTTAGTAGTAGGATTAACAAAGGAACAGATAGAACATTAAACAGTAGAAGATTGTGAAGACCTTGTGAAGGAGATAACAATTAACAATTGTAAAATGTGTTCAAAAGAACTAAGTAGACGTTGACTTGACAGACCAAGGATGAGAAAAGAGAGTAATGAAGGACATCATCAGACTGTGGACAACAGTAGAAAGAACTGGAGATAGAAAAGAATGAACGTGAATAGTTGGGAAGGTTATTGTGGCGATGAAGGTATTGGACATTACAGTTTTAGAGTTCCAAATGTTTTTTACAATAACAATAAAAGCACGTACGCATATCAAAACACTTAAATTCTTTATTCAGTCACTTCAAGGCAATTGAATATGAATAAATTCCTTAGGACGTATATGTTTTACATTTAACCCCTCCCCGAACTTATTGATATTACAACTGTCTAGTTCAGGTTTCGTTGTGTACATACTTGTATCCTGCCAGGACGTTGAGCAGTGTGCTCTTGCCGGCTCCTGAAGGCCCCATGATGGCAGTCAACTTCTGGGAGTAGAACGTTCCACTGAGTCCAGACAGCAACCTCTTGGATCCTGAGCAACAATAAACCATTATAGTCCTCGCCACCCTAAGTTGAGGCAGCCAAAGGCCGCACTAGATATACGCCGTGCGGCCTTTGGCTGCCTCAACTTAGGGTGGCGAGGACTAGACATGTAAACAAGAGATTGAATAGAAGTGATTGATATTGTGTTGGCAGTGAGTGATTAAAATGTCATAAACACATCATACACACTTGCCGTACACTGATTCTTAGCTCCAGTGATTACATTCAATGATTCATAACTAACACTTTTTAACATGTTTGCCCCTAATTTTGTGAACATAGAAATACAACTGGAATGTTGTTCGCTTACAATAGAAAAATGTCTAGAACCAGGCCTGCATCAAGCCTACCCAAGCTTGATACAGCTACGGCGGGGGTATAGCAGGGGTGGAGCTTGACCTACCCAAGCCATCCATCTTTGTTTCATAGGTGCACCTCCCTCACTAAAGTCTGCGATAGACCAATGACCTCCTAAAGAGTTGCAGACCAAACCTGACTGAGAAAGGAATAGGACCTTTGATCAGTGGATGGTGCTGTCTTCTAGCCGAGGAAACTACGCTTTAGACCAAACGTCAACCTCACTAACAACTGGTTACCTAATGTCCAATCGTTAGGTTTTATAGCTCGTGCATTTCCTGGTGAAGCCTGGGGGTAGGTGGTTGGATTGGCTCACAACCGGTTTTGTAGGGGATTCAACGCTACCCCCAGGCTTCACCAGGAAACGCATGAGCTCTAGTACGTTGGATACAGCGTTCAGGAATTTTTTTAGTAATGCTCCCAAAGGTAGTTGAAAGTAATGGTTTGGTTGAATTACTTCATGGCATAAACTTTGCAGCTTGAGAGGTCAATCATTGGTTAACAATCGTACAAACTCTATTCACTTAATCAACTAAACAAACTTTTTATTACAAATCCCAAAAGGGATATAAGTGAACGCCAATTTAAACTATAAAAAGAACTTGTAAGCTATAACTGTACCTCTCCTCCGATCCGGTACAGTGTACGAGAGGTCACTAAAGTGTATATTAACTGTCGGAAGTGTTGGTAACATCGTGAGCGACCCGAGTCTCTTCTCTCGCACTGGGTCGACCAACTGTTTGCCGGAAATGTGATACACCCCTGACCTGCAGAATATGAAACAAGTTAGACATTATCTAGCAAATCTGAACAAACACATAACAAAATATTTACAACATAAAAAAATTACAAGACAAATAAAGTAGACAGAAAAACACTTTATTTCAAATCTGTTCAATTTATTATTAAATTCTATAAATCCTGTTATTTAGTTTTAAGCTTGACATAATATTTTATTAAACATTTTAGTTAGACCATGCAAAGAGTTCCTAAAATGTTATACAATTAATTATTTTATTTATTATTACTAAATACCTTCTCATTTCAAGAAAAGAAATTATATAATACTAGGCTATAAGAAGAATGAGGATGAACCTGTACATTTATCTGCTATCTCTGTGGGTTTATGTGCTTAATATACATTATATGATTTGATTGATTTGACTGTTAAAGGTAGGACATATCTCCTTGGTTGTATGATTACAACAACTACAGTTTTCTTAGAAATCCGACACTGCAGCACAATGTGTCATAAAAATTGAGTTAGATAGCACAAAAGTATGGTGAGAGTTTACATGGAAGATTTCTTACACTTACCTCGAGCCAAAACATGATCTTTTCTTCTCACCAGCAGGAATAGTTGCAATTCCATTTATTATTTGAGCCATTATCAGTTACTGCCATCCAGTAGAACCAACTGTTAAACATCCAAATTAAATAATTTCTGAAATAAATTAAGAAGCTAATTAATAATATTCAAATAATGTTCAATTTTAAAATTTTAGTAGTATTCTGCAGACAATTGAATTTCTGATTGAATTCTGTAGCAAATTGACCAAACACTATTAAGGATGAGTTGCTTAGATTAAAAGTTTATTTAACAATTAACCCTTTTGATAGTACTTGCTTGAATCATTGTTGTATTAGTAGTACAGATAGAGACATGTCTCGTAAGAAAAAAAAACAAATAGGAATAAGTATCATTTCCAACTTTTAAATTACGGTGGATTTTATAATTAATTACAAAACCGGTTTGGATTGGCTGTATGGTGACATTGGAAGTATCCCCCGAAAATCAAGAGGAAAATTCATAGTAGGAATGATAATGAATAAAATGTCTTTAAACAAATAGATACCGTATGAATAAAAAATGTTAACTTTTAATAAAAATATTCCAGTGAGCACAAGAGTACATAGCTTGTTTTGTTAATGATAAGTTCTAAACAATACTTTAAAGTTTTTTGCATGTACAAAATTTAAAGTAAATTTTTTTTAGGTGTAAGATCCAAGGCTTAAGAGTTAATTTAGTTTAATTTAAAACCCAGCCTTTCAAATTAAAACAAAGATAAAACTAACAATTAATTATTGTTACAGCTTACTATTTTTTAACCCGAAAATCGAGCTATTTACCTCAGTATAGCTGACCTCCGAGCCTCGGCTAAAATAATGAACATTAACACTTGTCTAAATCCATTCGCAATATTAAACACCTCACCTGATCTAACACAATTATTAGCAATGCTATGAAAGCACATGTATAATGACGTGAACAGTATTTTGAATTAAGAAAGTAAAGAATAGTAAACATAATTTCCATGTTTAAGAGAGTAAACAAATAATAAATTATATGAAATAGCATACAAGTGGTATTCTTTCTTATATTCTATCGATTTACTTTAAGGTTTCAAATAAATAATTAAATTAATCGATTGATGTATGAGGATTTTACTGCTCTCAAAGTTTTTCATTGTAAAAAATACTGTTTTAATTGTTAAACTTGTACCTATACATGTGTTACTAGTCATTGTTTAGTGTTTAGTGCATAACAATAATTGTTATGCACTGCTTTATAGCTTAGATAGCTTAGATGTAGAACTAACTTAGTCATCGACCAACAAACAATTACCCATGTCAAGCTTTGTGATACATGGAATGAATGAAACAAGCTAAATTAAAGTGAGTTTATCAAATTGGTCAATCCAGAGTTGGCAATCTATTTCTGACTACTTGGCTACATACCTTCACTTCTTTATTGTTGTGGCTAGAGTAAAGCCAAACAAACAATGTGATAAGAACCACAATGTTTGCAAACTATCCTACTTCTGACTCATTGTGCTGTGGTCATACTGTAGCTAGCGGAAACTCATGTAAAACTCTAACTACACACACAAATAAGATTACAGTTTTACTTTCAAACTATGCATATGAATTTTTATGTTTGATTCTCAAATTTACGAACAAAGATTTGCCTTAAATTTGTGTTTTAGTTAAATACAGCAGCTTTGATTGGAATAAATATTTTCTTCCCTATAGATGAAATTTGCTTGATCCCAGTTAAGACATTTTTTACATGAAGATGTATCAGCATTTTAGTTTGTAGTTTCTAAAACCAATTAATTACAATCACAGTTATTTTAGAAATGTATGCATTAATTGTGGGCTGGATTGTTTTCTTTAAAGGATATTATTTCTATAGAAATTTTACAATGAATATTTTGTTATCTACTAAATATTCTTTTTTTAACCACCTCAAAAATTATCTTTTTAAAATATAGTTGTAGATAGATATGGTGGATAGATTAGATATAGATGGTGATTTTGTTTTGTATTCCTCATTTATTTAAAAGAAGATGTATATTTTACATCAAGCTTGGTCTAAACAATTTGACGAGTTACATAAACGTCGTAAAAGGGTAGTAAAAGATCATAGATGCTTTGTAAAATAAGGTCATCAACCTATGTACATCTATGTAATCAGAAGTAATCAATCATAAAATCTTCCCTTCACAATATCATCATAAAGGGGTGAGTAAGGGGAGGGTGGAATACCAAAATGGCTGAGTTTCAAAACAAACAAGCACCAAGCATCCCTAAATTAAAATTCATGATTAGCCTTGCTGTAGAGTTATGCTAAAATGCAAACATAAAACTGAAACACATTTTAAAACGGTAAATTAGTTTATAAAAGTGACAATTTCTAGTTATCAGGTTATGAGTACAGTATTTTAATATAATAATTAACAATTAAAGTAACATATATCCATATATATTGTACAAAAAAATTTTAATGAGCAGCATTATAATTTAATTATTATATTTTTAACTAATATGTTTGTAATGCAACTATTATCTGAGAAAATTAAACCAATATTGAATATCTAAAATATTTGATGCATATAAATAATCAAGATTATTCGTTGTAATTATTTTGAATACCTATTAAAATAGAATATCATAATGTCAAAAATAAATACAACTCACTGTTTGTTGTGAGATCAAAATTCTTCAACTGGATCTTCCAGAATCTGCAAATATCCAATGACAGCTTCACAGTCACACAGATCACAGACAGATTCAGAGTCTTGTAGTTCCAGCAACAGCCACTAGGTGGCTCCCCCATCTATATCCCACATCAGGGATTTTATCCCTGTTTAGGGATATTTGACTTGTAAGAGATATTTCAAGATAAAAAATCCCCTTATGTTGAAGATTGTATTATATTTTCAGGGTGTTGTTTGACTAACTACAGAGTGGCGGTTCAAAGGAGGGCTAAAGCCCCCCCCCCATTGGACCCTAAAAAATATATTTATTTAGTCCTAAAAACGTAACAAAGGTTTTAGATGTCAAAAATTACTTTAGAAAATCACCAAACGGCTTTAAAAAAATACTAAATTTTCTGGAGGAGCACCCCAGATCCAATTCCTTTCTCGGGGTGTGTGCAAAACTTCACCATAAAGCCCCCCCCCCCTTGGACAAGGTCCTAGAACCGACACTGACTAACTATTTTATAAATATTTATTGATTTTAAATAAATCATTAGGTTTTGAAATGAATTACTGCAGGATTTAGCAACCATTTCTGAGTATCCAAACTGATGGTTTGAAGGGCCTACTACATCAAGTAGGCACCTACTTCAAATAAAATATTACTGGAATTAAAATTGTAAATGACCAATATAAAAACCTTTTTTGAAAAAATATAGGCTACAAAAATCACCAAACTATGAAAACTACATTAAAGTTTCAAAAATTAATCCAAATAATTATTTTAATAAGTCTTTTGCGTGTTGAACTAAGTTTGTTAGGGATATTTTTTATAGCTTTTACAACATTATTCAATTGAGCCAAAAATACTTTTCTTATTTCTGGAACTAATTTGTCAAGGAGCTTTCTGGTCTAATCCTACATTAACAATTTAAATATGCAATACATTGGTTCAAGTATGATTTATTTTGAAGGAGAATGAAAACCATTCATTGGTAGTTATGAATTCAGGGACAGTTATTTGGTTCTGAAGGGATTTATCCCACTGGAGCAGAAGCTTGGCCATTGATCTTTCAAACCCTCCCCCCCGCCCCCACCCACACCCCCACCACTTCTCCCATTCTCTCCTTACTTCATCTCTTCTCCCCTTGTATTGCCAGGATTCTTGGACCATTCCTCCCCATCTACTCTAAATTGGAATTACCTACCTCAGTTATTGCTTCCATGTAATGTTATGTTATTGGAAAATCTAACATCACATTATTATTTGCTTGGAAGTGAAATTATTATTTACAAATTTAACTTTTATTCCCCTGTTGTACTTGTAATGGGGTGTTTAATAAGCTCTTTGAAGACACTGTAGGAAATAGCTAGTATCATAATCTATATTTGATATATTATTATAAAGAAGAGGTGGTGTCTGTTTGTGTGTTTGTATGAGCTAAAGACAAAAACTACTGAACCTGGATCAAATCGGACAAAAATAAAGCCAAAGCACCGAGGATACATATAGAACTATTCCCGCTTCAATATTTACCTAGGACTCTGTCCCGTGGGATTTCAAATTTCTGAAGTAACAAATTGCTATACATGGCAACAAAGAGCAAACTCATATCTTTAAAAAATTTAAACAAGCAGAACCTACAAATGCACTTGATTTCAAAACTCCGCACAGTTAATTTAAACAAACTTAATACTGAAATAAGCTAGATTCTATAAACTGTTGCCGTATCAACCTCGGCTGTCTTCCTGAGGTTTATGAGAATAATTTTAAACCTGCAGACTAAGTTAATTTCCATTTGCCTCATTATATTTTCAATAAAATGTCTTCTTAAAAATGTTAGAACATTACACCATTGACAGGTTTGGAACTATTGTGATGCTTTTCGTTTACAGTACAAACTACTCTACACCTCATTTGGTTATACACCGTTGACTGTGAATCCTTAATACCTTAAAATCAATCATTGATCCTGGGTGATAGGTAGCCTAAATAAGTCTAAGTTAACATAAACGCACAATAAAACATAAACAGATAAATTGTAAATGTAGTCAGTTTTCTTTTGTTGTCTTTTTAACTATTGACAATATACAGGGAATAAAATAATTCCGGGATTTTAAACGGCCGTTGCTCGGGGACTATTCAAGATAATTAAACAATTTAAATGCCAAATTGAAGGGAAAGGAACACATTTTTCTCCTACTTTGATAAAATTTGGAATAATAATAAAAAATCTGATTTTCAACAATTTTATATCAGCGTAAAACTGGCAAGGACTGCACGCTTAGTGCAATTGGAGGGTTTATCTGATGTCTTAACTGAATCGTTTAAGGCACAAAGACTATCTTTTACGAATAGCATCATGAAGTGTTGATTTAGGTATATTCAACTGAAAACTTACGGCGTGAGTCACAATAGCGGCCTACCATCGTGCACCGGTTTTGCGCATGCCAAGATCAAAGTTTCCTCCCTTGCTAGGAACTTAGTTATTTTTATTTTAGCATCAATTTGACATATAAAACGTTTAGTTACCTTGAACAGTACCCAAGCAATTACCATTTTAAATCTCGGCATTATTTTATAAACACACTGTACTTTGCCAAGCCTTTACTCAACTTTTCACCTCCTAGGGCAAGACGGTCAAAATATCACATTGGCAATATGTCTATATCAATGAAATTTCTCGTACAGTGAGTTATCTATTTGCGAGTGAAATTTAAACTCAATTGATCGATTAGTTTTGGAGTAATGATGGAAGGATAGACAGGTATAAAAACTTTCATTTTATAACGATGTGGTTAATCTTACATGAAACTAATGGTCTTAAGGAAGGGTTATGTATGGGTTAATATAATAAACCAAATATTTAACCAGCAAAACTGTAGTTGGCAAATGGAATTATTAGCTGCAGTAAACACTTGATCATTTGAGCTAGCTAAACTTAATTCCTTCCCAAAAATGGCTCCTCTTGGCTTTCTGTTAAAATCTGATCATTAAAATAATCCACATATTTTTATTCAATGAATGTCAATCAAAATTGTAACAGATACATTTACCGATTTTGTTTATTAAGTAGAGAATTAAAAGTTTTATTTTTCACTAGAAAATATATGAACTCGTTTTCATCATGGGAAAATGAATTGAATAAGTATAATTTAATAATTTTATTATACTCATTTTATATTTATATAACATACACGACAATAAACATACAAAAAGTAAGGTAAATGGACAGTTTCCCACTATTTTATAATATAGCTTATTGTATACAACATTTATATACAAGCTTATACACATACAATATTGTCTAGTGTCTACTCAAAATATATAGGCCAGATATGTAGATGTACGAATCCAGTTTGTGTATAACTACAGAAACCCAATCTCCAGTTTTAACTGTGATGGATTTTGTATAGATTATTTTAAATATACATAGATACAATGAACTTTTTATAAATTACTTTTTATTAATTTTCCCCCGACTGATGAAAAATTTTGTTTTCCCCCTTTCGAACCATCAACTAAAACTAGACGTAGGAATTATTCCAAGTATTACTGAACCTTAGGTAGACAATACAAGTTCGATGTACACATTTAGATCCAGCAAAAACCTAAAGAAACTGTAGGGAATGCCACAGTGCTAGTCAAAATAGATTAACATGTGCGTCAGGAACAAAAGCCGACCGAACAAATATCGAACTATGTACATGTAATATCAATATAAAATCTAGAATAGGTCCAACAACTAGTCTACGATACACAACCTTATCAGAGCACCTCGCAAGATGAACGAGAGACAACCTTGGGTTTACAGGCTTGTGGACAAGTAATGAGTAAAGTGGTATGATCCTACGGTATTTTCAAGTAACAATAGTCAACATACGTAGTCAATGTATTTTGAAAATATTACAACAGAACGTTAATGTTGTTTTCTGCTCTTGAATGTGGTAATGTAAATTTCTGTTGATAGAACTCTATAAGATCAATATTTAATTTGCCGTTGTACATGTCAGAGTCTTGAATCCATTTAGTTGATTGTTGAAATTGTCAATAAAGCTTTTTGATGATAAAATGTTTTCCTTGGACTTTGAAGATGTTTGAAAACATAGTTTGAGACCGCCAAGGGTATTTGTAAATCTAAATTAGAATATACTTGACCATACCACATAGGTAAAAATTATACATCCAACAAAATGTGTAAGCATCTAATAAAAGCTTTACCATTGTTACTTGAACATTTTTTTCTGTGATAAGCCAAATGATACATAAAACATCTAACAAGTAACAAACATAACAATAAACACTCACTATATTGTTAACGGAAAACAGAAACAAACACTTGCCACAATTATATTGTCCGTGGTAACATTCGATGTTCTTACACTAAAAGAAGAAGCAAAAACGTATCACAACCGCAGAAATCAGACTCAGAATCCCCTCAAAGGATAGACGAGGAAAAGCTTAAATAACCTGTTACAGCTAACACGGTTGTCTTGTGGGTTTTACAGGTGTGGTTCTCAATTATCAAGCATCAACAACAAACAGATAATATTCACACTTGAGTTTAGATTTTTAGAAGTCAATATACGAGCAGTACAGTTATGAGCTAATTATTTAGCTATTTTTGAAAACAACTGCATCCTTTAAGTTACTAAAATACTAAATAGATAGGTACAGGTTAAAATATTTTTTCGCCATGCTTAGAGTACCTACATAACCATCTTCAGTATTCTTAACTGACAATTTTCATTGAACAAAAACATTCCTTACGTACTAGTTCCAGCATAAGTTTTAATAAAAGCTACTTAAAAGTATGTACACATTATTTCAGATATTAATATTTAATTTAAGTAACAAATTACGTCTTTATAAGACAGTGCTTGGTCCGTGGTTTTAACTTCTCTTTGTATCTTGCTCAAAACAAAGTACCGTCTTTTAAACTTTAACTTTTAATTATTGAGTCAACGTTTTTAGTATCCATTCTGGAGAAAGTATCAGAATTGATTAAATATTCAAAATTAAACTTGTAATTTTGTTGGGCTAGGGACTGATGTTACTTACCCACTCTTCTTAAACATTTACGTTTGACAACAAAAAACAATTTTCTGTTCAATTTTTAAAAGAATATCCCATGATAACAGAGCCTGATAGTTTGTGTTTATGTTGACATTGTGATAAACGATAAAATTGTGCAAACATCTGCATAAAACAGTTTACTCATCAATCAGGTACTTCTTAAAAATTCAAAAACAACAATCTGCTACAAATGTCTGTTTGTTGTCGATCAATCTATAACTTATAGTAGACGTCTCTTAAAACCTTTCAGTACAAAAACATCTATGTGATATAAAATATCTAGTGTATAAAACATAGATGTCTAATTACACACACGAGGGTTTAAATAGACTACAGTAGAAGAAAACTGATTTTGCGATATAGAAATAATTGCTAGGTAAGAGAACTATGACATTTTATACAACATTAAAACAACACTGGAATGATCTGTGAAAAGTAAATGCTCACACAGAAACATTAAATGTGGATATGCAGAATCCTTCTTGTTATTCAAGGAACTTTTGCCAATAGACTATTGTATTTCATTAGTTGAGTCTACTTATATTGTAACTTTTATAAATCTTATTTATTTATTTATTCATATCAACGGATACACCATTTACAAAACAGTTGTAGAACCTGAATAAAGATCTAAGCAAGGTTAGTTCAAATGATATACTTTGAACTTCTCATTCTGTCCTGAAATTTTAATGTGTAATTCATATAAGTTGCGTTTTGGATTCACTGATGTCAACTAAAATATTTCTTTCTCATTTTAAGGTATATCTTTCACTCTTTGGTTATAACACTAAAAGTGATTACCGGTATACATTTTATAAGATTGAAAATTAGTGAACATTCAGGTATGTATGACCTATGCAATCTATTAAAAAGAGCCAAACGAGATTTTTACAGGGAAAGATTGTACCAGAACAATAGGAATCCAAAATTGTTTTGGGGACTGATCAATGATCTTGCTGGCAGGCCACGTAATAAAAATTCATTTCCAATTGATAAATTTATTCCCAGCATGTCTCATGATACTCAAGCCGCAAAACACGAGATAGCAGATGATTTTAATAACTTCTTTGCTTCTGTTGGAGTAAATCTATCTAAGCAGATAGATGCGGGTGGGACCCCAGTGGTTGTTGACTCTGACTACAGACTGGACTCTACTTTCACATTGCAAACTGTTTCTGAAGACGTACTACAACACATCTCCGAGCTGCACGGTTGCTCAGCTCCGGGTCTGGACGAAGTTTCGGCTGATTTACTTAAACAAAACGCACTCATAATTTACATTCCGCTGCTACACATAGTTAATCTATCTCTACTGACTGGTATATTCCCGGCTCAATTCAAAACTGCAAAGGTAATTCCTTTATTTAAAACAGGTTATCCAAAAGACTGTAACAACTTTAGACCAATCTCATTGTTAAGCGTGTTTTCCAAGGTTTTAGAGCGTATTGTCAAGGAGCAGTTGGTGGAGTACCTTCATAATAACAATATATTATCTAATTCACAATTTGGGTTTAGAAAAGATAAAAACATCTCTGATGCACTTTTTGAAGTATGTAAATCTATAAATAACTCAATGGCAAATAACAATCGTTCTATGTTAATTTTCTTAGATTTAAAAAAGCATTCGACTCAATTAACAGAAACTTGTTGATAACAAAATTGGAACAGATCGGTGTCAGAGGCACTGCTCTCGCCTGGTTCAAAAACTATTTATCTGACAGACATTTATCAGAGTGTCATTTTGGACGAGGAGGACGTAAAGAGAGCTTATTTCGCTATTTCGCTTATGTACAATACTTGATTTCATTTGTTATTATCTGCTGGGGAGCATGCTATCACACCACCTTGGAACCCTTGAATGTGGTCCAAAGATCAATTTTGAAAGTAGCTTTTAGAAAAAATAAAAGGTACTCCACTGATGAGCTATTCCGTGAGACGGGAGTATTACCAGTCAGACATATTTTCATTCAGTTTCTTCTTAGTCACACATTCAAAAACTCAAACACGATCCTTACAGCAGTCACACATCAACACTACACAAGATATTCACACAATGTTGGAATATCTGTCCCTCAGCTACATAAGTCAGTTCTAACTACCAACTGTTTTTATGTTGCTCAGATTCTACATCGAAATCTAATTCAAAAATATAATATTCAACACATTTTTAGTTTACCCTCAATATAGAAATTTAAAAAAACAGATGCTTGTTTTACTGCACACGATTACCAATGAAGAGGCCGAAACTTTGATCAGACCTAACCTTACTTGACCCTGACTAAACAATCCTTGACCCTTCGACCCCCTCGCCCTCACAATGTCTCCTGTCTTAGATTGCACTGGCTTTGGTTGTCGTCGCCGACATTCTCTTATCCGCTAAACGATCAAGTTAAATTAACAAGGCTTAAAAACCTTCCCAATTTTAGTGTGTGCCCTCAATTTGCTTAGACTGATAACAGCCAGGCTAATTAGTTAATTTCTAATTAGCTAATTTCTATAATTAGTTATAGAATAGTTGTTTGAGCACAGGCACCTGCCCATGAAGGCCTATCCCATAAGTAAGGCAAATTTTATTTTATTTTAGAAATGTTTTACTGTTAAGTTTAGCTCTCTGTTTTAGTTTATATTCTTGGGATAAATAAACGTTTTTCATTTCATTTTTAATTTCATTTCATTTTCATTTCATTTCATTTCATGTTCATTCCTCTTGCTTTAGAAGGTCTATGTTCAACTAGAAAAACTAGGTAGTTTTGTTCAACAACAACAAACATTCTGATAATAGTCAACCTCAAAATTAAATTTAAATAAAAGAAAAAAAAAACTGTTATTACACTCCAGCTGTCAGACAACAAAACTGAGTTCTTCGAGGAACAAGTTTTTAAGTTTCTTAATTCTATTTAGTCTTTGGTAGCTGTTAGGTTCCAGGAGATGGAAAACCCACAATGACAGCATTATAATTCCCAGCCTTGGAATAATAACTTGATAACATTGTAATCTATCAATACTTTAATCAAAAACTAAAACAACCTATTTTTATTCTCGAAATACTCCTCTATTGGCAACAGTTTTTTACATAATTGGTGTCTTGATATGATGGTAGAAGCTACATAATATAGTCAATCTTTCTACAACCTTGCCAAGCTAGGTCAAGTGCTGCAAAACTATCTGATAACTGTGCTCGGATTGATTTACAAACTGAACTACACTGACCGTAAACGATTTCCTAACGTACAAGGAACGCTAAAATGTCGGAAATGGCTCGGATTCAATTTGCTGCAATCATTTGTTAGTGGTCAACAGTACATTGACTTCAGACTTGTTCAGAGTAGGGAAATATAATCAAAGAACTCAACTGGACAAATACTGTAGAATTGTGAAATTTGATATCCATGAATCGCTACTGTTCCTTATCCTGGAATTGTCTTCCAACGACTTAATAAGTGTCTCTTCTGTAACTTAACAATTTGTTTCCTACAATAACATTTGAAGGCTTTTCCAACTCCAACATAATATCTTAGCTCAAATTAATTAGCTCAATGAATTCCCTTTCACATATTCCAATTGGGTTTCTTTTACAGAATCATTAATTTGATTACAAAAAAACTTAATCAGCTTTGAGCAAAATATAATACTGCTAGGATTGTTGCTTTTAAAGCTGATACTACTGAAAAATACTCTGTTTTCAACCATCACAAACAGAAACAACATGATTATTTGACATTCCAAAAATGTCATAAGCACTCTAGTTTGTACTATTTTCAACAATTAGTTTCAAGTCTAAAACTGATTGTGAAAAGGATTTCACTTCTAAAAGGGTTAACTTTGGAAAATAAAAAATCTCGAATAACAGTTTCGAGTACATAAGTATAACATCAAGTAAATGTATTTCTATGAATATTGTATATTGTTTAGTTAAAATTTGATCTCCTAAAATTTGTTAGAACCTAGTTTGTACGTACTGACAAAAAATGACTTAAAATTGTTAACATTTCAAGTAATTTAGCTTTTAGTCAGGACTAAGACGATGTCGTCTTGCTCTAGGCGACCCTCGTCTACCATTACTTTGTTCGAACGTTAGACTGCTTCCCCGTATTACTGAAAATATTAAACGGCTTTTATTAGTTCACATGGTGATGTAATCGGCAGCACAAGCGATGGAAAGTGAGTTTTGTGAATTGCACATGATGAGTGAAACAGTTTGCCACAGCCAACATAAAGTGAAATGAACACAACTTCGACCAAACAAATCCACAACTTATGCTACACACATTCTGTAATTTCTCATTCAAATTAAACAACAAAAATACGAAAAAGCCTTCAAAAATTATCAGCAGTACGCTTTAAAACCAGTTCAGCTCGCTCAAAAACTTTTCAAAGTTACTAGTGTCTACCTCGCTTTTTATATACAATACGAAGCAAAAATAGAAAATTTACATCGATCTAGAATAAAACCGGGCCCTTCTCTCCTGCAGCCACGAAGTTTACCGATACCGTAAAAAGAGATATGTATAAAAAATTTGCACAAAAACCCAGTGCTTGTAGAGTGGGTCAGGTCTAGCCAAGATGGTGACACTTATTTGACTTTCGAACCTAATTAAGGGCTAGCATGAGGAACAAATAAAGACTAGATAACACCAATACATCGACTTGACGGTGACATTGTAGATATTTCTTCTTCCGAAATTCAAACGAAACCCATCTTGGATGCGAACTCTGCCCCATCTACCGCGGGACGGGCAGCTTAACTGTCATCGTCATCGTTAAGGTTGTTTTTGCCATCGTTGATGCCAAGCAGATGGCACTCGTCGGGGTTGTCTTTGCAGGGGTGAGCGCTAGAGTATACTGACCAGAGCAAGAAGATGGAGGCTGCCACAAACACGATGAACACGCAACCAATCCCGATCATTGCAAACATCCACACGTTCAGGTCGTCGTCTTCTGGAACAAACCGTCGACTAGTTAACAGACCACATGAGGTGAGAGAGATGTTTCTGTCTCCAAGACATCAACCAATGAAAATTAAGTTGTTGTAAAGCTACTTGTAAAACGTGGGATTTTTATACAGATAGTTAGATATTTGATCAGTTCACTTTACACTTAGTTAGTTGACCAGAGGCAAGCAGTATCTGAATATTAATTTCAAATAACTTTCCCAGTGGATGTGAACTGAGCTGAGCAAACACCTGACGGGTGTTTGACTTGTGGGTTACTGTTATAGTTCTTGGAAGACAAGGAAAAATGAAACATTACTTAAAGCTGAAAAGAGATACAAGTAAAAGTACACAGATACAGCTTATTTGTGTATACACAAGTTGTATATACCCTTATATATATATATATATATATAAGGGTACAGCTTATTTGTGTCAGTACATAAATTAAATTTTGATCCAATACTAATACCGAAATTTTAGACATTGTCGTTATAATTCAATGGATAAACTTATGACATATCGTCAACCATTTTATTGACACAATACTCAAGGGAAAAAGTTTTAAGGATTGTTGTTAGAATGTTAGGCCTTCTTCAATGGGATACAGGTGGCTAAACAAACTTCATTGTAGGTTTGAGGTAACTCGTTCGCTACCCCAATAGTACAAAATTTGTCATTCATATGGACCAGCGACAAAAAATGTTTCATTTACATATGCGACGGCCAATTACTACACATTGACTGCCGTCGCATATTAAATGCATATTGATTGCATATTGATGGCTGGTCATTAAATAGACTGACGTTGCATATTTGCGTCGGTGACTCAAAAAGCTTAAATCTTTGAAACAGTCTATTTGAAGGCCCTGAATTCTCTGTAGTAGTCTACAGATATGTCTGTCACATACGTGCTTCAATTGGTCTGTGGAAATGATGATTTGTGTGGTCCAATGGTAGCCAGGAGATTATGAGCAACATCTCCATGATGACAAAAATCTTCCAACTAAAACCATCACTGGTTGAAAGTTATGCCAGTGACTGTGCGAAACTATCACATTAGTGAATAGCGAATAGGGCGTTTTGTGTGTCCCTTCTTTGCCATTGAGGTACAACATAGGGTAGAATAAAAACTCACTCGGGTAATACAGGCGAGCTTGCACTTGAGCTTGCTCTAGGCAAGCAAACTGAGGTTGGACAACGGCTCCGTCTATACAGTTGCAACGGCCTCCCTTCCATTCACACAATGTCGGCTTCTTCTTGCCGTCACATCCACCTGAGTTAAAAACAGATATGAAATGTGGTTAATGTTGTGAAAAATATTGCCAAAAGATATTGACCTGGTACACTAGAACAGATTTCGGGGGAGGGTGGGTATTAATTTTGGTGTCAGAAAATTTGAATTAAAAAATATAATGCTAAGTTCATTACAGGCGCTTTATCAAGATAAAATCTTTGAATCTTGTGTGACAGAAATTAAAGCAGGCAAAGACAAATTTTTAGTGTCAAGAAGAAGAAGAACTTCAATCGGTTCCTAGAAAGGTGCACATGAGGTACAGTTACTCCTAAAACTTAAATTTCCATAAAAACAAATGTGCCCGGAGGAAAAATCTGTGGTGTTTGTGCCCACCAATGGAGGGTTAACAAAGGCTTGATTTAAAGAGAACTTTCATATGAAACTTTTTTATGAAATGGTGACCATACGAAAGTAGGTATTTTAAGCCAAGTATTAATGGATATGAGTGTAGGATGAGTGGCGTGATCTTGTAGTCTTGTTACTAACTAAGGCTGACATGTTCCTTAGATAGCTGTTAATTAATGACCCATATAGCCAAAGGCAACTAAGGGATGGTACTATCTCGAAAGGTGTTTCTGAACCACTTTTTTATATAGAAATTATTTTTTTAGGCTTAACACAGTTTTAAGAAGATTTTCTAAAACACACTGATGTTGCATATTGTTGAGCAATTGTATGTAATAGGAAGGAATTGAGGATAGTAAAGGATGGAGAGTAAAATGTATAGCCCTCAAAGCAGAACTACGGGTGGCAGTGCAACATTGTCACAAAAAGACGGCAAGGGCTGCAGAAAGAGCAGCCTGACCACAAAAGAAATTAAATAATAAGCCCGCAGAAATTTTTGAATTTTCCCAAGTCAGTTGCAGTAAGTTGAAAAACTTTCTGCATGATAGTTCAATAAATTACAGTTATGATACCTCATATTTTAGAAATAGAGTACTAAACATAACCAAAATTGCTTTAAACTTTTACAAACAATTTGAAAGTAATTCCAAAAAACTTTGTCTTAACAAAACCCACAAGAAGCCATGCATACCAACAACATGTAGTCCGTCGGAGCGTTGGCAGACTATTTGTCCATTAGGAGCAATTGTCCATGAGAATGTGAGGCAAGGTCCGAGGTCGCAGGTTCGAGTTTCCCACAATGCCTCGGGACAAGGCTCCCCTCCATTGGACTGCGGTGGCCTCAGAACTGCTCTGGATCTTGTAGCATAGCCTTGAAAGTAAGAGATGATTACCCCAATCAATCAATCAATCAATCAATCAATCACTTTATTTGTCCTTGTACATGTCATTACAAGAAATGGCGTCAAATATAAAGCTAAAAAACAATACAATTATAAATTAAAAAAAAAAAAAAACTACCACTACTGCTTCATAATTTTGTTGTATTCATAAAATTCCTCTATTGAGTAAATGGGTTTGTTGATCAAATATATTTTCAATTTACATTTTAGTTTGTTATTATTTTTTTCTGATCTTAGTTCATTCGGAAGTGCTTTAAAGAATTTATTGCCAATGTATGTCGTCTTTTTTTTAAAAAATTCCAATCTATGCTTTTCAAAAATGTTTTTCGGTCTGTCTTCTTGTATTATATTGATGACCTATTGGTTGTACATAAGTTTTTGTTATAAAAAATAAGATACATTCAAAAATATACAGACCATACACAGTTAAAATTTTAAGATTTTTGAAGTGTTCTCTTGCGGAGTCATCATCTTCAAGTTTGAGCATACATCTAATTGCTTTTTTCTGTAGGTTTAGAATTGTATTCAGATTATTTATTGTTGTTGCACCATACAAGCCAATTCCATAAGAAATATTAGAGTGAATCAGAGCAAAATATATTTGTTTTAGTACAGGCAGTGAGCATAGGCTGGCCATACGCCTTAAGGCGAATAAACCGGAGTTAATTTTTCTCGATATATGTTCGACATGTTTGTCCCAGCATAGGTTTTCATCAATATATAGACCTAAAAATTTAGCCTCATTCACTTGTTCAATAATTTCCTCTTCAATCATTATATTTGGAGATATTTTTTTACGATTTTGCTTTGTGGAAAATGTAATAAATTTAGTTTTATTTGGATTTAACAAAAGACTATTATTATTGAAGTATTGCTTTATATTAGCTAGTTCTATAAAACTTAAATATTCAATTTCATTTTGGTTCTTTGCTGAGATTTTTAAATTTGTGTCGTCTGCATATAAACATAAATTACTATGGGGAACAGTCTGTAGCACTTCAGGAAGTCCGGTTATGTAACATAAGAACAGCAAAGGACCCAGAATCGATCCCTGTGGGACGCCACATGAGACCAAACATAAGTCCGATGCTGCGCCCGTGATCCTATTTGAAATGGTTTGGTTAATTTCAACATACTGATATCGGTCGGAAAGGTATGACTTAAACCAATTGTATGCAACTCCCTTGACACCAAAGTTCAATAATTTATCAAGTAATAGATAATGATTTACGCTTTCAAAAGCTTTTGTTAAATCCATAAATATGCCCACTACGTTCTCCCCTTTATCTATGGACTCTATGATGGATTCAATAAAAGAAACGGCTGCAGTGAAAACCGATTTTCCGGGCCGAAAACCGTGCTGGGACATATCTAGAATGTTTGAATTTTCTAAGAATTGGGATAATCTTCTGTACATGACTTTTTCATAAATTTTTGAAAAGGATGGCAGAATCGAAATTGGACGATAATTGGACATGTCTTTTGTAGAATCTTTTTTATGTATAGGTACAACTTTGGATATTTTTAATTTTTTTGGAAAAATGCCAGATATTAAAGAAGAGTTAACCAGATGAACTAAGATTTTACATAAGTGTATTTTTGCAGATTTTATTATAGTTACAGGAATTTCATCAAACCCATATGATTGCTTATTTTTTAAAGAATCTAATATTTTAATAATTTCGTTTTCATCTGTGGGCTCACAGCGAAAAGTCTGATTATGAGGAGAGAGACTACTTGAAAGACTATTTTTCTGTACACTAGGTTCTATATCTGATTTTGTTTGAAGATCTTTTATACAGTTTATAAAATAATTGTTTAACAAATTACTTATAACTAAAACATCAGATACATTCTTATTATCTACAGTCAATTCTAGATTTTCTTTGTTTTTGGGCAGAACTCCAACCTCAGTATTTACTATTTTCCAAGTTGTTTTAATGACATTTTCTGATTCATTTATCTGCTTATTATAAAAATTGGTTTTTGAATCTTTTCCTATATAACTTATTTTTCTCTTTAACATATTTCTTCAATTCTTTGTTTTTTGTTACTCTAGCTTCTTTCTCTAAGTCAATAATATTGTTTCTTTGCTGTTTTATTTCTTCTGTGACCCAGGATTTTTGCTTATAATTTATCCTTTTAACTTTTTTAGGAAAAGCTAAGTTAAAATGATACATAAAAATATTGAGAAACTTATCATATTTGTCCTCCACACATGAAAAATAAACTTCATTCCAGTTTTCACTTTTAAGTGATTCAAGAAATAGGTTTACATTATCTTTTGAAAAGCATCTCTTATATTTTGTTTTATTTCCACCTTCCCAATGAGGTATATCAAATAAAAAATCTAAAATTTGACCATCGTGGTCAGAGAGATAAGTGATCACACCTTCTACTTTAGATAGGTGATCACACCCCTTAGAGGATATATTAAAAAACAATTGTAAACAAAATTGAAACTCATAATACTTATTTAGCTCAATAATGGAAACATTTTATTTTCTTCCGTAAGAAAAGTTCTTCGGCAGGTGGGGGTTTGGATAGAGCTTGTAAAGGAAGAATTTAATTTTTGTTTAAATAAAAATAAAAAAAATAAAAAACGAGTTACTTGACATCAGAAAAATCGGGAGATGAAGCAACCAAGGTTTGATAGTAAAAAAGAAGACGCCAGAGTTGGAAGAGCAGTTTAAAACTTTGCTAAAGGTGAGGTAGGAGAGCACAGCTAGATTGGGAAAAGGCACAGGGCTTTATCAAACAGTGAAGCACTTAATGATACAGAGAGCCAATGGAAAAATGTACAATGTACAACAATAGATCAATATTTACTTACAGTAGACTCCTTCTTATCCGGACACCTTTTAACCGGACGTCAGTTTCGGTACATTCGGTAGAAATTACATCTCTTTAACCGGACAATTTGTATCAGCACATCGGTTTAACCGGACTAGATTGGCAGGAAGTGGGCGACTGTTGGCGTGGAAATGATTTAGCCATTTCAATAAAAAGTATTTAAGTATTTGAGACCAGTAATCACGTGTCTAAATACAATGCTTTCCTAAATTTAGGTCAAATACTGTATACAGTATGAATTTAAACGGTCCGTTTTAACGAGTTTTTGGGGACCTCGGTTTAACCGGAAAAACCATTATCTGGATTGGCCGGATAAGAGGGAGTCTACTGTATGAGGAAAACTATAGAATGTATCCTGTTATTATTATGTACTGACGTGTATTCAATAGATCAATAAATCTACATTAATGTGTTTGAAACAGAATGCTAGTTGGGAAGTGAAATTTTTAGAGCTAAGAGTAAAATAATGTGATTTGGAGATAGGAATGAAGAGATCAGAAGAGGAATAATTGAGGACTGCTTATGAGAAAGTAAGTAGAAAATGCAGAAACAAAATAAGTTGGGCTTGTGGGAAGAACAAGAAACAATAAGATTCATAGAGAAGAGGAGTTTGTGGTGATAAAGCGAATGAGACTAAGAAAATGACCGAGAAGAAAGTGGATTTATGATGTGAAAAAAATGTGGATAAGAGAGGATTGAGAAAGATGGTAGAAGAGTACGGACGTTAGAATAAAACATAAAAAATAAAAAATCAAACACAGGAATAAAACTGATATCCAAATGGGTGGATAGAAGCGTAGGTGATTAAAGCAGCAACAAATATTCTTAAAAAACTAGATAACCTGTTGCTCGAAATCGAGCAAAACTGCAACTTGTAATAAAATAATTAAGAGCGAAAACATAAACTGCAAAACCTCGATCATAGAGTCACTCTAAAGTAATTTCTATGACTGATTATAGAAATGTGAAAAATATTATGTAAACAAAAATTATGAAAGTAATCTACGGTACAATATTTAAATATAGGACCGTTCTCATACTGCTTTGGTTATCTCTTATGTACTGTAGGCGGATGTCTTCTATGAGAACGTAGATGTCAACCACACACTGTAAAGTGAGCTTTTCAGACCTAATATAGCAAGCTAAATCCCTCTCTTGACGTCAACCAGTACGACACGTACTATAGCATTGTTAAATTATTTCTACGATATGTTCTTAAAGAATTATGGATTATACAGTAGTACACAAACATGTTTGTCTTAATGTATTGATAATTTTCATCACCTGTTGTATCCTTGAGGCAGTCGCCATGACAGTGTGACCAATGTGACCATTCGCTGAGTTGACAATCACTGTCACACGGGATGTGACACGTCTCCCACGACACTGGCTTGTGATTGGCCGAGCCAGCACAGTGCCATGCCTCCACAGTGCTGTTGTCACCTCCTCGGACACACGTCACATTACGGTTCCTCACACCATGGCCGCACATTGCTCCCTAAATTAAAAATAAAATAAATATAAAAAAATTTAAAATTTTTTTAAAAATTGTTAAAATAAATAAAATTAAATTGTATGAATAATTAATTTTATGTTAAAGTACAAGTGTAGAGTATGAAATTCTACAGTTGTTTGTTAAATAAATACTAGTAGATTTCTTTGTCTTTCAAAAATATATTTTTTACCTAAGATTTAGAATTTCTTAGAAATTGTATAATTTGCATAGAAAACATACTTCCATGTTTTCCAAACCTGGAACGTAAAATCAAATCAAATCAAAGTATACTTTATTTCCAAAATACCCCCTCTGTAGCAAACCTACCCTCCAAGCGAATTACCATTTGCCTGAATTGATTTTCAATTCAATTTTTTTTATAACATTAGGTTTAATGAGTACCTAGGATCGCTGCTACAGGGAAAAAAAGTGTGTTTTTTAGTAAAATATTTATAGCTTAGTATGAATATAAAATAAATAAATTTGCCAAATTTGATCAAAATATATCCATAAACAAGCAAACTACAACATTTTAAATATTTTCCATAATAATAACATAGGAATTTTACTGTCGGGTCAAAAAGTATAGATACTTGAGTTTGAGTTTTTATTGCAATGTAACAAGTAGACGTAGAAAAATACAAGTTACATCATAATTTTACGAATTTATTTCTGCGTTTAAATGTGTGTTGGTTTTACAATTTTTATGCAGTTTCAATTCATTCTTTCAGCGGGTTGAATGAAAAAAGTTCAGATTCTTTGGCGCTTTACCAACAATGGGCGACTTTAACATTTTATAAAAAAAAACTACTGATCTAATCGACATGACATTTTAATAGCTTTTATAACATATAGGCCTACTTATAAAGCATATTTATAAGTCTTAGAATTTTTCTTCAATAAAAAAAACTGTTATGGTTTTTGTAAAGGCATTTTATTTCAGCGACGGGACAAGTTAGAAACTCCAACGAAAGCTTAAATTAAAGCTCATAAAAAGATGCAAATGAAAAGTTAAGTTACACATTAGCTAAGTGGTCTTTAATAATTATAATGGACGTATAATAAAAGCTTGTGGTGCCACTAAACTGTCTAACACAATAACCATGTGTTAGACAGTTTAGTGGCACCACATTCACATACTGTGAAATTTAAAGTGCCCGGTCTTCCAGACTCCGCAGGGGGCTAATGTGGTGCCACTAAACTGTCTAACACATGGTTATTGTGTTAGACAGTTTAGTGGCACCACAAGCTGTTATGAAATGCAATAGTGCGTGAAATTTGTACCGATATCGATCCGCAGGCAGGTAGTTCTCCCCGCCCAGGACCGGTTTTGGCAGCACTAATATTCCATTTTTACAGTCAGGCTATTGTTAATTTGTAATACTTTCTCTAGTTAACGAAGTTACTTTACTTTACATTTCTAACCTAACGTAATCCATAATATTCAAAAATTTGACTGGATCCTGATCCTAAATTGTTTGAAATACATTACATAAAACTTCTGTGATAAAACCGATGCCCATGAGGCTCAACTACAGATATATTTAACTCACATGAAGTTGACACTCAGACCAGGGTCCAGTTTGCCAAGAGTAGCAAGGTACGGCTGGGCAAGGCTTCCACTGTACCAAGGGCGACGGACAAGGGCGACCAGACGACGAAGGGTTGGTGGAGATGAAAGCATGACGACTCACACCTGTCAATAGACAGACAATTTCTACTAATATAAGAGGAAAATAAAAAAAAATGTGACATCTGTCGATTTTTTGTTGGATCGGTTCCTTTACTTGAAACATTCAAGCTTGGAAGCCAAAGACACGATCTTTCCCATTATGTCAATTTGCTTAATTACTATTTTGTAAAACTGACTGAAAATGTTAGCTATCTGGTAGTGTCTTTCACTGATAACACAGATATTGTTAGTTCAAATCCAGTTGTGCACACTATCTTATCACTGGGGTCAGTATATAATCTATTTGACTAATAGTGAATTCGTACCTAATTATCTTTAGATCCCCATATGATCACCAGAATTGTTTGGTGACAGTTGTGGTTAAAAAATAAACAACCACTAAATAGCGAGCAAACATTTAAACAAAACTACACTTACCAAACATCGAATCGTTTAAAACCGTAACAATTTATTCAATTACAGTGCAATTTAAATAAATTAAAAAAAATAACACCTCGGGAATAAGAAAAATTCAAATAAAATAAGCTTGGTAACAAACTGCTCCATCCCCAAGCACCTATTTTATTACAATCATCAGGGTACATCTCCTTAAAATGTAATTGTTTGAATATGATTTATGAGTTTGAAAGTCACCGACCTGTCTCCCCGCAGTGACACTGGGTGGCATTCCACTCACTCCACTCCGCCACGTGGCAGTCCACTGGACAGTCTACGTAACACCACTTCTCTGCCGGAGTCGGCTTGGTCTCCTCACTGCACCAGCTACATTTAAAAACCAAATTAGTATCAATGAAAGTGAAAGTGATACAAATACACGTAAGAAAAAATACTCAGCTTACTGCACTGTATGTCATGGAATCAATTTTATTCAACCAACCATTTTTTGACGTATAGTAATGAAATGAACAATGCCTTTGAGAGGCAAAGTTATGACTTGCAAGACCTCTCTATACCACTTAACCTAAGTTAACCTAAGTCCATCAAATCTAAGTTGTGGTGCAGTGGACAAGTTGATTTTAGTCATTAGTTTAGGTGACCAACAATCATCGCTTGAATTTTGTCAATGTTGAGTTTAATTCCGTTGTTTGTGGCCCAGTGAGTTATTGATTCAATGTCAAAGTTCATGAGTTGCACAGCAGTATCCAACTCTACATTGAAGTGGGAGTAAATTGTCAGCATACAGATCGTAGTGCGAGTTAGTGATATGATTTGTGATTTCATTGATGTAAATTCAGAACAAAAGTGCACCAAAAACAGATCCTAGAGGAACACCTCTAGTTATCTGCTTCCAAGTGGACCAGATATTGTACTGTTCTCCAATGATATGTCAATGTCAATGAAGAATATTGTCCGTCCTCACCTGTCCTCCACAGGCCTAGAGTCACTCCTCTGACAGTAGATGGCTCTGGTTGTCATCCCCTCACCACAGGGGCTGCCACCCAGGGGTAGACAGGAGCTGAAGTTGGTCACCACCCAATGGTAGGTGAAACAGGTGATGTTCAGTTGGCAAGCCTGAGTCTGTATTGTATGCTGACAGGTAGCTCCCCTGGTGGCGGCAGCACGTAGCAGGGAGCGTGTCCGTTGCTGCTGTCCGTTACCCACACAACCCTGGAGACATATAAATACAAAATGTTGCAAAAGTTGTATGTTTTAAGTTTCCTTTTGGCAGTGGCGGATTATGACCTCAGCGGCCCTACGCACATGTAAGCTTGGGCCCCCCCCTCATGGGCGTCATTTCTGATTTTCAACCGGTGGCATGATCTCTTGTGACTTCCCAGAAAACTCTAAACCCTACTCCTACCCAGGGTTTGCTAAACCCTTTGAGCATACAACACATTATAGAACAACTGTAGGATTACCTTAGGACATGAGCTCCACTCCGACCAAGCGCTGAGAACACAGTCACCTGGACATGCTACATGGCAAGCGTTGATGTCTACTGGCTGTGTTGTCCAATCACAGTACTCGTCATCCACAGGTGTGTCTGTCCGAGTGTCAATACACCTGTCAAAGGACATAATGTTGAGAATAGCCAAGCATAACGAAATGAGAAGACAGGACTACTCGTCAATATTACAAGTATTTTTAACTTTTCATTAATTTAATAACATTTAAGTGAAACAAAAGGCTCTAGCAAGTATGTTTCTTGTTATTTTGATTATTATGAACTTATTATAGGATTATTAGAACTTAGAATACACAATGTTTTTTTGTTTTTTACCTCAATTGCATCTTAAGTTTGAGATTGTTTTTAGACCCTTCCTTTCAAGAGGCATAAAACCGCTCAACTGGCTTTTTTTCCAGTTTCAACCTAGACACTGAGGATGCCTCATAAGGGTGAAACGTCTGGTAGCAATCTAAAACTAATCACATGGTTGACACAAAAAACAAATTCTGTGTACTAGTAACACCACAAATGATGATGGTCAGACCTGACTTGACGGTACTGGTCTCCTGTGCCGCATCCTTGCTTGCGGTCAGCAGGTATCAGGATACACTCACTCCATCCTCCCACCTGCCACTGGAACACTTCACACGGCACCTGGCACAGCTTCCACTGGGTCTGTGGTCCACACTGTCTACCCCCTGCATTACCAGGTTGTGCCACCTGAAAAAGAACATAGTTTTGTAGCAAAATATGAGAGAGTGTTAGCTAAGCTTGGCTGATGATGTGCTTAGCTTATTTCATTTACACCACCTAGTGAATTTATTTTTCCCTCCCAGTCATAGGTATTTAGGATACAAGGTACATTGAGGTGGAAAACTATGTGCTCAATATTAGCTTCAGATCACATTGGCCAACAAAATTATCATAACTTCCCTAGTATTAAATAATGGAAGTCGTAAAGGAATAAAAGTGAATAGCAATCAAAGTAATAAAACTTTATGAACTCAACTTTTGACTCAACACTCTTGTACTCTTGTACTCTTGGAAGTACTTGAACCTTGAGAACGACAACATGATTATTATTGTCATGATTTGGTTCTGGTTGTGACTTGACTGCTAATGGGTGTAAACACATCTGATAAACCTTTTAGTCCTCCTAACCAACTACTGCAGGCAAAATTATTGAACAATAACCATTAAACTGAAACCGACTTTTCACGTAGATTTTTGGTTTCACCAACAACCCACAACCCACTTATACAACCGACTTTAAGACGGTTTCACACTGGGGTCCGCGGACGATAATTTCGTTCGCGGACGGATGAAATGATTCGGATGGATGCTACGCGCACCCTTCACATTGCGAGCTACGTTTCAAACGTCCACTCATTCGCGCATGCGCATAGGGAAGTTGGCCATTCCTACTACAATCATAGAACATACTTCCTCTTACAACTCAGTGGAGGTGTGCAAAATGTCTGAGCCTTCTGTCCCATGGTGTCAACCCGGATTTTCTGTTCTGTGGCTTGATTCAAGTAGTGATGATAGTGACGACGAGGTTGTACTTTTGTACTCATTATCAAAAAGGAGAAAGTGGGTTCATCCGATTAACAGTAAGCGGCAGCGATTTGGTGAATCATTGTAATAATGCAAATAATCATTGTAATACAAATCATTGTAATAATGATTTACTGTACAGTAATTCGTATAAATATACATGGTTATTGGTTAGGATACTTTATTCTCTTTGTAATCTCTTTGGAGTGTAGTCGCAATTTACAACCAAATTTTATCTTTCTCTTGTTGATCTCTATAAATGTCTATAGTTGTATCCCAGATAACTGGGTAGGCACGGACAGCCTCAATTAATTCAGCCATAACAAACAACAAGGGAGGACACAAAACAACAACTACATGAACACTATGACTGAAAAACACAAACTACTGAACACTGTGATGCGAGTGACACTTGCCTCGCTGAGAGCTACTGCTCTGCCTGCGCATGCCTGAGGGCGTGATCGTCCGCGGACGTTTTAGAAAAATCGCTCCCAGAGAGATTCCGCCAAATCGTCCACGGACGAATTTCTGCATCCGCGGATGGACGCTACGTTTCAATGGGCGGTGTGAACGGTCCCATCTGATAACATGGGCAGCGATTTATTTTCGCATCCGTCCGCGGACGAGGAAATCGTCCGCGGATGCCAGTGTGAAACCGCCTTTAGCAACATTCCCTACTAACCAAGAAATCTCTGGGATGCAAAACCTCATGGGCAGAACGCAACAGTTAATGAAGTACTTTAAGTTTGACCGTCTCTGAAGGAATTGGGGTAACCCAAACGGCCCACAATGTGACTACTTAAGGCTACAGTCCCCTACACGATCTATCATATACTTTACCTGTCTTGTGCGGTTCTGCAGCCCGGGGCCACACCTGACGTTGCAGTCTCCCCAGGCCGACCACTCAGTCAACTGGCAGTCTAAAGGACAAGGCACCAGGCAGGGCTCCTCTTGTAGTCCAGAGCCTCCTCCACACATGCTGTAACAAACATCGCAGTCTTAATATCTTAGATGCTTACACTAGTTAACAGTAGTTTGCAAGAGTTTTTATGAGGATAGCAGGATTACATGAATGTGAAAGAGTCCACTCGGGCACAAGAAACACAAACATTAGGGTACTTTAATTTACTCCAAAGATATATATTTTTTTAAACATAGTGGTTTTAATTAAAATATATACACTGTGGGATTTGACATTTTAAATGTTGTTTTGATTTGTTTTCCAGGAAAAGGGAGTCCATGGAAGATAAAGGCCATCTTGGATTTTCTCGCTACAAAAGCAATGTTAATTTAAACAATTTCAAACAGCCGCTGAAGAGTTATTTACTATCACAAAATATTTTTTCAAATACCAAAGTTATTGTAATTTAAATATCTAGTGCACTTGTGATTATAAATTTTCTTTGTAGTTTTTTTAATTGTTTTACGAGTTAGAATGTTTAGGCTTCAAGGTCTCTTAATCTGGGAACGGTAGTTTTAATGCTATTAATGGTCCAAATTTACACTTTACTTTCTCACCTTGGGTCCACCATCTGATCCTTGTCATTGTAGCAGCCGACAGCTCGGTACCGTGTGCCGAGGCCACACCCCTCACTGCCATTGGTCAGACAACTCGACCAATTAGAGATGGGACGAGAGTAGTACATCTCACAAGGACAAGGTTTTGTCTCCACCAGAGGCATCTCTTGACAGACAGCATGTGCTTCTGACAGACCTGTGGTCAAAGTGAGAATAATATAATTGCTACAATCACACTAGGCAAATGTTACTACAGTTTTGGGTTTTAATTAGTTTACAATGTTGTCATAATTTAATACTTTTTTTTTAAGAAGAAAGGGAGGAGATTTAAATTAGTAAAATAAACGGTGGTCAGCAAATCTATGAGAAAAAAATAGGGCAATACAAGGGATGTCTGTGATATTAGATCTCCAAAGAGCTTCTGCCTGATAGAGCAATGTAGCTCAAATATAACCCTGGCACTATGTTCTTTACTTCTTCCAAAATCTATGCAAAGCTCAGTCTTAATAGCCTTTATCAATGACCGGGAAAACTCACGGCCAGTTACACATTGTAGTCTTGATTAAAATTTTTGTTGCTTAAGTTGCCAACCTCAAATGAAATCCATCACCAAATGACAGATGCCTATGAATTAAAGTGTATGTAAAAATGAAAAAAGTACGTGTGAATAATGGAGTAATGGTACAAGATCAAGATCAAATTTGCAAAACCAGAATGTGTTGCATCTATAAGTCTTTTCTGAGAGTTACAAAAGTTACGGACATTTACTTGTGGCTGCGCAGAACCAAAGTGATCAAATAGTTGTAAAGAAAGCTTTGGTTAAGTATGCTCGAATCCAATCTCCAGTCTTGGAATCCAGTCTTTGGATCTCAAAGGATTAAACTTTTGGACTACCTTCCCATAAGAGTATTTACTACATTTAAACAAATCCAAACACTAAAATGAACTTAAACTCGTCAACTCCAGAGTTGGTCAAGCCACAGTATCCTACCGATAAGTTGTCTGGTCCGGGAGCGTTTTCCGGAGCAAGGCTGCTGACACAGGCTCCACGAGGACCACTCAGTCAGCTGACACGGTACGTGACAGTCCATGTGGCAACGCTGCACAGTGACAGGCAGCGGAGCCCGAGTGGCGAGACAGAAGCGGAGCTCCACCTTGCGATCTGTGCCTTCCTCACTGCACCACAAGTCTGCAATCAGAACCAGTTATTTACCTGTGCACTGGAAGCTTCTGATACATGGTACAAAGACTTTTCTTTTGACAGGCTCTTCTGATAGTCTTGAAAAAAATCATTATCATTATACATTTTAGTTTTGTTATATTCCAACATTGTGTGATTCTAAAGCATAATTTTGCAGATGTGGCAAAGTGAACATTTCAATGCGGTGGAAGAAGAAAGAAGTAAATACTTATGTATGCTTATGTACTAATGACTTCGCCTCCAAGACAGTCTTGCAAGTGACAATACGTACCCCTAGTCCTCAGCCCATGGCCACAGCGGACATCATGAGCCACCTGACACTGGCTCCACTCTCCTGTGCCCCACTGGTGTCTAGGGCATGGCTCACTGGGGGTGAAACACTCCCTGGTCTCCTCCAGAGGTCCACAGTCCGAGCCTTCCACCACCACTCGATAGCGCGACTGTTGGGTCGGTCCTGCTCTCGTACCATCTGCAGGCAATACACCAAGTGTAGGAACCAAATGTGACCATCTGTCGCTCACACCATGCGTTCTCTAGCAATATTAAAGTTTGAAATTTGTTTTGGTAAACCTTAAAGGAAAAATACAGTGTAGGCTATAGCTGGAGCTACCATCATGTGCAGACAATATTGTGGGCTTCTACTCTCAAGGTGTACTAATTATTGTTTTCTTTCAGGATTGTTTGTTTTCTTAATTTTGATTACTGTAGCACTATCAAGTTCTCTGTTTGGTTTTTCTTTTGTGATTTTCCAATGTTGGCTAGGTTTGTAAACATACTTTCTTACTTTATTATGTTTTTAGATACTTTACCTAGGTACGGGATCAGATTCCAGGTATTCCTCGATGTAAAAACTTTGTCCGCAAAAATTTCTTAAATAACAATCTCTAGTTACGTTATACCGGACAGAAACACAGGGTTTTTTACACTCATCTCCAATAAGAATGTCACAAAACTAAACGGTTGGTACGTCTGTTTCCTGATTTCAGATAGCTGATTTTTATAACAAATGGTAAAGTTTCTATTTCTATGTTTGTTTTGACAAGGTTATTTGGTCTCAGTTGCTTAGTTGAATACTATATAACCAGGGCCGTGTTAAGGGCCAGTGGAGCCCTGGGCAAACCCAAAAGCAGCGCCCCCTTTTTTTCCTAGTGCTGGCGGGCGGTGGTTAAGGGGCACCTGGTGGGCGCCCCCAAACCTCTGGCGCCCCTGGGCATATGCCCAGTCTGCCCGTTTATAAAAGTGGGCCTGTATATAACCTGTCAGTTAACAAAGGAATACTAAAACACAAGAAAAGGCATTTTGTATTTTAGAGTTTGCTTGTACAGATGTTAGAGTTCTGCGGACTTTCAGACTAATTTTAGGTAGGGGACACTTAATTGGAACTCCATAGCTCTTTGGGTGAGGCAATTTAAGACAACTGAATGTTTGTGTGCCGGGACTACAATCTAGGATCACTTGAGGGATACAGGTAAATTAAACCTTTTATTGTAAAAATCAATGATTCAGAGGCCACCCATAAAAACATCTTTAGCTGATCCACGAGGATGATAAATTGATAGTCTGATCTATTGTTGGTTTAGACATCTACAAAGGCATTTTACACAACACATACTAGGTTGGCAGTTCTGGGGTGGACAGGGTGACCACTCCGACCATGGAGAGACCTCACACTGTACTGGACAGTCCTGCACACAGCTACGAGACGTGGCAGGCTTGGGCAGCAGCTCACATCTGCAACAGAAATACATTAAACTAGGGTAGTTGATGAGGATACTTCTCTTCTGCTGCATATTAATTCTGATTATAAAGGAGTCACAGTCAGTTACAGTTAAGGAGTTACAGTCAGCGCCTTTGAACGGGACTTTTAATCAACTGAAATTTGTATTACATTAGCACTTCAGTGAGTTCAAAGACTCCATCATAGGGTTCGCTTAGCAGTATATTAAACAACCTTTAATACACTGTTTGACTTGATTTGCTTGGTGAATCCTTCTGCCAATCTATTCAAACAGGGCCGAAATAGATCATTGAATGGATTTCTAAAAAGAAGCTTATGGTGGTCTCATTAAAATGTATTAAGTGTAAGACAATCTTTAACATTATTATCATTACTTTTAAGATGAAAAATCATCTAAGTGCGTATCTTACACTTATATGTGAGGGATCTACCTGGATCATGGATGAGTGTAAAATCTTTTTTTCTAAAACATATTATTAAAACCTCATTGACATGAGTACCAGTTTCAAAACACCAAAAAGCTGCTGGCTTTCCTCAATATTGGAATGGTGATCTTTTGACTGACAGGTATGCACTGCAACCATGGGCAACTTTTTTATAACCCCTTTAGCTGATAACGGCTGGAGGGTCTGGGGGATTTGGAATAGCTTGGTACAAAATGTTTGATTTTACGAATATTTGTACCGGTACCTAAATTTGCTTCATCAATGTATTGACTTTAGCATAATTAAAAAAGAAATTGAAAACTAACTTTATTTCATCTCTATTTACAATATTTTAATCTTTTTTTCTTCACAGTTTTTTTTAATTCAGAGTCAAATTTTCTGATCCATACAGGAGATGGTCTGATAATTGTTTTATATATTTAACTTTTGTTTTTTTATCTGAAAAAATTTATTGATACATTGTAGCCCGATACCCATGACTGCAACTAATTAGCTACCAAACTTCAGCAATATAAGTTAATAAAGTTTTATAGTTTTTAAAATTTAAAAATCCAATTAAAATTTTTCAAGGTAACTGTACCGTATATTTAGAACAGAAGTTACTCACTTGCTCTCGTTCACCATATCCTGATTGTCCTGTACACACCACACCTCCCGCACCTGCACTCCCTCCCCTGAGTCACATGAGGCGTTGCACGGTTGCCACGGCAACGTCAGCCAGCTGTACCCGTGGCAACCGTGACTGTTGCAACCGTCCATCTGCAACATCTCATCCGGGTCGGGACATGGATGACCACCTGGAAAAAATACACTTTTAATATAGTCTTATACTAAACTTTTTCTTGAGTTTGAATACCGGCTCAGTTGAGTTTTATGGATGAAATAAATCGTTATGACTGGCCCCACTCGTAAGAACCCTGCTATTAAAAACCCTCTATATCACAGTGCTTAGAGGACCATGATCACTTGTGGTACTAAATGATTTATTTTAGCTATCTGTCAATAATCCTAATGTCGTCAATGGTGACCGGTGTCAAGATTGAAATTTCATCTTCAGGATTTTTCAAATATCGTATCACTCAAGTTAAGGTGGTCGTGACTAGCCAGTTATACATATTTGTATAAAGCCTGTTTGTTTTCAAGTTTTATGTTTTCTGTTCATGTTTTTATGACCAACTAGGATCTTAACTTGAGTGATATGACATTAGAAGAAGCCTGAGGAGATTTTAATCTTGAAACCAGTCACCATAGACGACAGTAAATCAAACCGTTTGAATTAAAAACAATTAACTCTGTCGACTTTTGCTTGCCACTCACTAGACTTTGAGCAAAACAGATTGTAAAACTATCCCAAATGTTTCCTAGGCGCGGAAGTGGAACATGTAACGCGGAGAGCGGACACTACTTGACTTAGGCAATTTAATGCTACTGTTTTCCTAGAAGTGGAGCGGAACCTCATGTTAATCTCTTTTCCCTTGTCCGCTCTCCGCACTCCTCTTCCGCGCCTAGGAAATCTTAGCTTTAGTTAATAGATGGTAGTTGTATGTTTTGCTTGCTGATAAGCCTGATACTGGTTGGCTAGTAGCTTGTAAATTAACCCTGTAATCAACAAGATAGATAGGCCAGTCTCCACAATAGACTCACCAGGTCCGTGAGGGGCTATGATGGTACGGTTGCGGTATCTCATTGCCAGTTTGTTGCGTGTGGAGCAGCTCTGAGAGCAGGGACTCCAGTTTGACCAACCCGACACCACACAGTCGTAGGGACAAGGCAGTAGACACGGCTCCTCCGTTGGGGGCTTCAACTGGGGACACAGCCAATCAGCAACCACCTCCTGGGGCAAACACATCCTGATTGGTTAAACTGTCTCGTTCTCAATAAACAGATACAGAAAATAAATAGATGGTTAATAACTGAGATTGCCAATTTGAAGTCTTTCCTATTCAGGTAAGTCTGCTATCCTCACAAACAACCTACATCCTTGACTTACCTTAGAGTGGTGTCTTTGGTATGTGAGTCCGATGACGTAATATTTTCAAGTTCATGCCCCCCCCCCACGCTAGGGTGCTGGACTTGGGTCTCCTGCTACCTTCCTACCTCGACTCAGTCTACCAGGGGCAAGGGCGTAATTTTGAGGTTACAGATTCATCTGCAATTGTTCGGTCCCCTACACCGAAGACACCTAGGGTGTGATTGATCCAACAGACCGAAGATAATTGTAATCATTTGACATAGTTTATATCTGGTACCTCCATAGTTATGTACCTACATAAAATATTTATAAAATACGAAAACGGTGTCACAGTCCGAAGACACCAAAGGTGTAGGCTAATCAAAGTCGCCATTACTCTATGGGTAAAACAGGCATTATATGAAGTCTCAGTCAAACGTTAAAAATTGACGGAATTCTGATGCCTTATGTTTTTTTTTTTACATCAACTAGTCCATAAACTTTCAAAATATATGAGATGAGGCTTTAGTAATTTATAAACAGTATTTTTTTAAGTTTTACTTTATCAACTTTTAATAAATGTATTAGTTTTTTTTTCAAAAATATTTTACCAACACTCAGATGGGTTTTATTTGACGATAAACCACATAAAAATGTAAACATATTAGGAGTAATAATTTTACATAGTTTTATCTTTAAAATTATAGTTATATACAACAAATAAAAACGGCCTCACAGACCGAAGACACTAAATGTGTGATACAAATCAAGACACTACTCTAGGGTTAAAATTACTAATTAGAGGATAGTATTTATGTTTTCTGTGAATATTCAGAGTTTCACATTAAGAAGGTAGATTTGTGATCAAATAATTTATTTCACTTTACTAATGATACAAACATTAATTTAATGTCCTTATTAACATAAACTAAGATATATTATGTTTAGCCAGATTAGTATTCTTTTGTGATTTGTGTATTACCAAATCATTAGCTTCCAATTACTAGCCAGTCCAGGGCCACGCATCATGAAGTAGCTAAGAGTTATTGGTGATATATGGCAGGTTTTGAACCAAGGACTTTGGGGACCAAAGTTTGCACTCTACCTCTACACCAAATCGTTACACAAGTCAACTGTTGAGTGGCATAGCAAGGAGTTTTGTCATCAAATTTATATCCCTTACCTTAAACTCAGTAGCATCAGTGTGTGTTGTACAGGCTACTCGCCTAGTGCGTCGCCCAGTGCCACACTTGGCCGCAGCCCCGGGCTCCAGCTGACAGGCCCCCCACGCATCCACCGTCCAGGAGTAGCAGGCGGGGTGTGCGCAAGGTTGTACCTCAGTAAGCGAGGGACACTCCAGCCCCAGAGCACTAGGAGGCACAACCACGGCTCTCGTCCTCTTGCGGTGACCTACCACAGAATGAAGAAACATAGAAAGATTAATTACCGTAACTAATCTGGATTTTTTAACACAAGTGGTGATTTATAAAAATTATCTCCTTTCTACTATCATATAATTTTTCACTTTTCAATCGGAGAATCCATTTTAGTACATGTAGGCAGCCCTACACAGAAGACTAGTTTGGGATAATTACTTAGTATCACAGATAGTTACGAGTGTTCTTTCACATTCAGACGTCACAGTACTTGTACAAATTAAAAATAACTTCAATTCCGTGTCAAAACCTAAAAACAATGGTAGCAAAATAATCTTGGTTAATAAGCAGGAGTCATAATACTTGGACAAATAATTATAATTTCATTTTAAACTAAAAAAAAATAATCTGGTTAAATTGTTGTTAATGTTTTTAAAACAACGCTAGGAATGAAGAGGATACCTTTAAACTGATTGATAGGTTGACAACTTTGCTCACGTAACTGAAAAACAGAATCACTTGACAGTTCTAAAGGTATTTTAAACATTCATTTTAAATTTTGTGTTGTGAACGTTAAAATAGTTTTAAACGTTTCTTGGATCACCCAAAGAAACTGTTGAGTCAAGGTATTCCGCATTGGTCATATTTCTTACTCTATAACTAGTTTTATGTATGATTCCAAGGAATCGTCAAGCTGTGGGTACCAAACATCTAACATACCTTTAGCAGATAGGTTGGCTTCATCGGAGGGAGGACAGTGTTGGGGTAGACAAGGACCCCACACACCCCAGGGTCCTACCTCACAGTCTCGGGGACACGCTACCTCACATCTGCCAAATAACAGGGACAATACTAAAAACAGTATATAAGTAGGGGGTCTGAGGAGATTGGGGTTAGGAAAAACAGGAAGTGACATAGTACTAGAAATGTGGTATTGATGTTTAAAGTGGGGATGTTTACAATTTACATATCACTTCTAACAAAAAGTCCTTGGTCTTCTGGGTACGACCGCGTCGGAAAACTAGGAGAAATACTAGCTGCTGACGTTTTGGCTTCGTTGCAGATAGCCATCTTCAGAGCTGGTAACAGGCACTAACTGAAACAAACATTAGTTAGTAACTGTTACCAGCTCTGAAAATGGCTATCTGCAACAAAGCCGAAACGTCAGCAACTAGTATTTCTCCTAGTTTTCTGATGCGGTCGTACCCAGAAGAACAAGGACTTTGTGTTAGTAATTGTGATCATGGAAGCCTTACTATATGACTTATATGACTTCTAGTAGGATATCTATTCATATCCCCCCTTTTTAGTTTCTCTACCCGCAAACTCTTTAGACAACTCTTTGGACCACACAAAAACTCCCTATACTCCTATTATTACTTGTGTTCATTGTGCAGTACAAAGCGCCCATAAGCCATAAGCACAGTTTTTGTAATTAACCAAAAAATATAAGGATTCATAAAACACTCCTTTCATTTATTCTAACATTCTTATACTACTATAGGCTACCAAAGTCAGTATTAAAATCATTAAGTCAAAATACCAATTTACAAAATAGCTAAAAAACTCAAATAACTAATCTATAGAGTAAATAGCTGAAATCTATTTCGCCGCCTTCAAGATGGCCACGAGGAAGGTTTTCACAATCCACATGATGTTTCCAGTTGTGTTAATAGCCCAACTATCTCCTATTAGGGCCCTCGACTACCATATGAACAAGGAATGGAGTAATTTTCGATGAACAACCATCAGCCCAAACCTAGAGTAGAGGCACGACTTCTTACAGCAGCATTGTTAGAATAGATGGCTGAATTTGAAACCCAATAGCAAGCTGTACTTAGAGTAGGACGATTTACCTCTGCACAGTTGGCGGTGGTGGAATTGTATGACAAGCCTTGGTAGGGAGAGGTTGGCCACCCTGGGCTGCTACACATGTGATGTTCCTGAACTGTAGACCTCCACCACACACCACCTCTGCCATCACATTGGGCAGTGTACACGTGCTCCACTTGGACACCAACCATCTGTACCTGGAGTAATACACGAGTCAAAGTAACAACTAAACAATCGTAAATGTATTTTTGTACAAAGGGGTAATACTTGAGTAGGAAGTTCCTCTGGTGAATTTTAAGTAGGTAATTGCAAGAATAATACCATTGACTATTGGATAATTAGACATCCTATCTATACATACAGTTTTCACAAAAAAATCTTGTTGAGTGAGCCAGTGCTAGTGTCAGAATGTGCTAGTGTCTAAAATTCCACTTTCTTCCTTACTATTTGTTGCTGACATAGTTAATGATAGAGTTGCTATAGCTTATAATAATAAGTTCCATAAGTTTGAATCTGTATCAAAGTGAGTTTATTCAACAGAAATCAGTAATTTACATCAGCACAATCTGCAATTGTTCACATCAACTAGGACAATTTTTATTTAAAACTGCTTTAACTTTATCATGGGGATAGAATATCTACTTGTGTCAATACTAATACTCAAATGTGGTCAAAGGTAATAAATAGCCTAAGATGACAATAAAGTCATTTCATTTTAATTTCGTAAATAAAAAAATCAAATCATAACTGGAGCTAAGGAGACAAAGATTTTGAATATCGCAATCACCATAGATGAAATTTCTTCACAAATCTTATGGAAGTATAATAAGAATAATGCTATCTATAATTTAGGAGGTAATGGATAATGTAAAATGTAAGCAGCACAGACTCTTTAAAACATAGCAGGCCCGCTTTTATAAACGGGCAGCCCGGCTGCACTAGGAAAAAAGGGGGTCTTGCTTTTTGGTTTGCCCAGGGCTCAACTGACCCTTAACGCGGCCCTGAAACATAGTTATACTGTTTTGGTTCTATATTATGTACACTACAGTGTATGCATTGACTAATTAGTTTACAGTGCCACATTCCAACAAAACATAGAAGAAATTCTTTCTAAAAAAACCATTAGGTGCCATGGTTGGTTATAATTTATAATCAATCAGATTAATAAGACACTTGGTGTATAATTTCTCAAAGGTTGGACTTTTTAAAGAGAAATATAAATTATTGACTAAAGTTCCTATTAATATTTTGTATTAATGTATAACATTTAATTCTTACTATATTTATTTAGAGGTTATAATAAATTGTTGTAAAATTGTGTTATTGGTTTTATGAAACTAATATTATCAACACAAGAATCAGAAAAGTTAGAGGATAAAAAATAATAAAGCAACTTTAAAGGGTGTTGAGAGTGAGATAGTGGGTTTGAAATTGATCTTGACATCAATGTAATCTTCAGAGTTCTTAAGGATGTGCCTCACTCAATTTTATTGTAAAGGAGGATGTAAGTTTGAGGAATATAAGATTTTTTTACAAACACAATATTTTTAACATTAACACACACAGCATCTCAGGCACTGGAAAAATTTAGACTCGGTAAAAATAATAAGACTTCGAGGGTATTGAAAGTGAGTAAGTGGGTTTGAAATTGATCTTGTTATGTATTCAGAGTTTAAGGATACCTAACTTAATTTTATTGCAAAAGAGTTAAGGATTGTCTGACGAGGTATGTTTAACCATTATTTGTCATATTAACGCAATCCTGGGGCTATGAAAATTAATTTGAAATACCACACCCTCATTAGTACCAGGTAAGAGAAATGTTTTCAACTAACTTGTGAGAGCAGAGAGGTAGGTTTGAAGTGGTGGACTTAGTCTCTATCAAGTGAGGACATGGTTGGCCTTGTCCTTCGTGGAGTCGTAGAACTTCTCGCTTTCGTTCTGTGATCTCTGCCCAAACCTGCAATCAATAGAAAAATTTACAATATTTTGTTCAAGGTATGTTTCTATTCACGTTTCCAGGCCCAAGGTTGTAACAATAAGGGTAACAGATAAGTAAGGTACAGATTAAACATGCTTATGGGATGGGACTACTGTGTACTTTCAGCTCTGGTATTTTGGGGCGGAAGTATACTTGTGATGAGCAAGGAAGGGCTAGAACGGCAAGTGCTGTGCGGAAATGCCCATCGCAATGGGCACAGGTCTTCCTACAACATGAGCAATGTAGTAGATGAGGGTGAGGGGAGCCGGACTTTGCCCTAGATACAAGCACTAGTTCGAGACACCACTTAAGTATACATTGAATGTATCCTCTGTTCCCTACTTCTCTAGCAAGTAGTTCCCTACTCTACCAGGCTGGTAGAGATGTTAAACAATAAGTTGTTGTGCTATAGAGAATGTTGCTTTAAGCAAGTTAAGAATTTTGATCCAGGAAACAGTTTGCTAAGTTTCAAAGTGTTGGGAAAAATAGAGAAGTTGGAGCACAAGTTTTTTGGTAAGTGTAAGGTTATGTTTAAGTTTTAATTAATTGGGCCTTAGAAGTAGTACATTCTCAAAATGTAATCTTCTCAAACTATTATTAGAAGCAATTTTCAGATTATTTCACGAATGTCCTTATTGCTCTAATTAATCTTGCCAAAATGACGGATTATGGATTATTATTGTTTTTTTTCAGTTTGAGGTTAATTCTTGAGCCATGTCTCCTCAAAGTTTTGTCATGAATCTGAAACTCAATATTAGCCATTTAATATTTTCCACCACCACGTGGATTATAACATTATACATGATGATGGGGATTATACATGATAAACTTTTATGTTTCGTAGGTACCAATGTTACAGCTTTAGCAAGAACCATCAGCTAAGACTCTTCACTTTTAAAGAAAACTTAAGGCATAAATAACCAGCACAGTAATTAAAAAAAATGGAAACATACTTTTATGTACCATAGTTATTCATAAAAGTCTTCTTTAAAAAAGTTTGAAATTAGAAATCACCAGTAACATGTTTAGTGTTAACTTAAGTGTGACAAATTGTCAAAGTACACACACTGCCCAACGAGGAATATTGATGAAACTGAGTTGGTATTGTTGTATTGGAACAAGAGTGATGGAGAGACAAATAGAAGTTGGCTGGCAGGAGCATACTGATGAGCAGCTAATCTTACAACTACAAGTGTGTGTGTGTGTGTGAGCGAGAATCAGTTGTAGCAGATTGTATCGACGACGTAGAGTTAGGAGATAGCAGCTTTGCCTTATCAGTACACCTTCATGTATATTGAACCACCGACCATTCAACCAAGATTATTGGATAGGTTAGTTCTGAAAAAGATCAATTCCAAATCCTGACCCAGTTGAAACGTGTTCTAAATCAAATTTACCTGACTAATTGTAGTTAACATTTACCATAGAAAATCCCCTTCTTAATTATTTATTGGGAAACCCCACCAGCCCACCAGAGTATTCTTTACAGAACTGTTTCATGATAAAATACTCATGGTCAAAGAAGAATATCCTTCCAAGATTAGAGCATTGTTGAAATAACGGTTTTTAAATATGTAAATTGCTATGGTCAATCTCTCATATTTTGGCTGTATTTGTAGTACAGTATAAATAATGACAACCGTAAAGAATCCAGCAGACAAATAAAAAAAAATATTTTAATTTGATCATAAACTTCATTATTCATTATTTTACTAATTGGTTTTTGTGATAAAATAAAATCAACACCTAAATTATTAATGCCATTTTTTATCCTTTGTACTTAATTTTCAACATAGTCCAACCTTAAAAAAAATTCCTTGTTAAGATGTTTTTTGAAAAAATGTCTGAGTATAAAATTCATGAAGCTCTAGTGGTTTTTTAGACAAATTGTAGAAACATATAGGTAAGATTTTTCAGATTTTAGACTGATATACATTTTATTTCAAATCTTTTACATTAAAATTATTTGTGGAAGAAGGCCTTTATTTTCGACCATTGGAAAATATATGGTTTTTCATTTAACTCCCATGAAACAAATTATACGTGCTTATTATTTCATCTAGTTTTAAAAGCAAATACTAATAATAAATAAAATATTTAAAAAATGTAATAGTGTGTAACCCCTAAACATATCTACTATAAAAACCTGCCACATAAGTGTCACATTACCAATACAAAAACCTCACTTTATTAACCACTTCCGTTTTATCGTTCAACACAATCGGAGGATGACGAATGAACGATTAAACCACGAGTTACAAGGTTGACAGCATTTCAGAGGGAATAGCAGACAATGCAAATCACACTAATGCGAACAAACAGCAAACGCAAACAAACGGGAATGCAAACATGTGCGCCACCGATGTAGCAGATTCATCTCAATCACACTTGAATTACCATGTGTCAGCACACCGTTTGTGTGAGGTCGGGAGTCCTGACGAGGAAAATAGGCGTAAAGGTAAAAAATAAAATGTTTACGAAATAAACTGAGGGACAAGTTCAGTTTTATGGATTATTAGTTGATTTAATTGACGGTTTACCTATTTTTTATTAAAATATTTTGCTATTTTATAAAAATAATATCCGTATAAAACATGTTTTTAGTGGAGGCAGATAGTAAACATCAATCTATGGTCAAATTTCCAAATTACTGCTTTGTAAATAAAAAGTGACTGAGGTAGAGTTCAGAAAGATGTTTGCAACTGATTCTGAGTATTCTAACCTTCTAACGTTCTGCTCTGGTACAAAAGCTTTCATTTTGAAACAATAATTGTTATAGTGAATTTATACTGTACCGAATTTTACTGTATGTAGAAAAAAAATATTACAAAAGAGGGAAGCTGTCATTACGACCCCTCTCTGCGATAAGGAATCATTTCTGAGAGTTCTTTAAGAAATACAATCCACAATAGAATTTGAAGCATTACAATGATTTATTGATGTACTGATAATCTAAAAAGAAGAATCAAATGTTTGGGTGGATGGAATTTATACAGATTAATGAAACAAAATTTGTCTAAATTGATTTTATATGGACATTTCTTTCAATTACAGTACTGTATTTACTACAGTACTTTCCCTTTTTCTAAACATGTTTTTAAAGGTATGTTAACCTAACATATTTTTTCACGTTTAAAATAAAACCCTGAAATTAAATTTGTTAAAGATGTTTTCAAGCTTGATATTTTAGGCTAGAAAACTGAAACTGTATACATATACAGTTCAATCTGCAGTAACAGTAAATATGTGAGAGAATTGGGGGTAAATGTAGGGAGGCAATGAGGAGGGGGTAGCCGCAGTCTCTAGGCACGTGTTACTGCAGGGAATCTACGCTCTCAATGTATCCTGCAGGTTTGTAGGTATGTAGTGCAGGTTTACAAGTCCAAATATTTATATATAAAAACCAACTGTAGTGGTATATATAAATTCTAATTGATTTAAAAAATTGATATCTTACTACACATTGTAGTCTGCTGTAGAACAAAGAATAATACATGTACTACATTAAATTTTGCAAGTTTGTTTAAACCTAACTATGATAATTGTTATATAGGTGGTTTCTTATAATATTAATAGAAAATTTTATGGCTGTTAAAGATATTAAATATAGCACTTGATTTTCCAAATTGAATTTCTTCCAAAATTTCTCGACTTGATGAGGAATTGTTCCTCTTGATCCAATGAGCAGTCCATATACTTCAAATTTAGATATTTTATATTTTTCTGAATAATAGGGGATAGTTTTCTTATAAATATTTACTTTTTCTTCATGGACTTCCTGTGGCTGATTTTCATTTGTCTCAAGACGAACTGTTGGGTCTATAATGAGACCGAAATCTTTCCCCTTGTCTATATACCTCACAGAGCCCTCTTCTTCTATAGCCGTGACCTCTTCATAGACCTCGTAACTTTTCTTTCTGAATTGATCAGCTATGATTTTTCTGATCGTATGGTGGCGGGTATTCCGTAGAAGACTACTAAATGGGCACTTTCCAAGGACGTGGGCAAGAGTTTCAAGAGTAAATTTCTCAGATACAGGACAATGCCTGCACTGGTTCCCGTCCCTGGATCTCCCATGAAGACTTCTAAGGAATAACGTCTCCAACCATTTGCAAGTATTGTTTGAACTCGGCTTCTGTGAGACCACAACCTCTAGCCAAATTTTTATTGATCATATTACATTCTTTGATAATAATAATCCCATTAATGATCCCACATTTAAATCCTTACATTACAATCCCACTAATGATTTGGGGAAAAAATTAAAATTGGTTTATTATGGATTTTCCACTACAGTGAGCTTTCGTATAGTTGGAGCTTATCTTTGAACTTTTAACTGTTGGAGTAATAAGATTGACTATTATGCTTGTAAAAGAATATAACACAGTTTTGTACACTGTGGACAGTTGTATCATAACTTACTGTATTGGCAAGTTTATTAAGATATAGGCTAGTCAGCAATTAAGGAGCCATATTTTGAAGAACAAGTTCGCAATGTTATATGAACATCCTGGAAGAATGGGCAAATTAAAACCCAAAATTTGGAAAACCTAAATCTTGATCTACAATCTAAATATCCTAATTTTAGTGTCTGTCCTCAAAAATCAATGGTGACCATCACATACCACGCTAAATTCATATAAAAGATTGAGTTCCGCACAAAAGATGCTGAATGGAAATCAATTTCGAATCAACACTTCCATTCATCAGGTTCAATGTGAGAACTCTTTGTTGGGTTTTATTATGTTATTGAGCCTGCTGATGACAGCAGAATCGGGTTGGAATCAACTGCCTCCTATTTAAAGAGGTTTTTTATTTCGGTTTTTTTTAGTTAACTACTTTAAAAATTATTGGGAAGAAGACTAAAAAAAACTATACCTATTGTGCTTTAATTTTGTTAACATCAAAATATGACTGATCCAATTTAAAAGAAAATCCCTTCATTTTTTAATCTTGTTTTCATTTTTGTGTAACATTAAAATTTACAATTATTTGGGTGGTTTTACTACATTCCTATAGGGTTAAGCGGAATATTCTTTACATGGTAGATGTTTTACATGACTTGAATTTTACAATCAATTATGGAAATAGTTACGGTTTGAATTTAAGATAAATAGACATTAAAGTAAAGTAAAAAGAAATAAATATTCCGTGTATATAAATTTACCACGTTAAAATGAATTGGCCTAGTGAAGTAATACAAAGGCAGTGACGGAAACGGAAATAGTCTGGACTGGAAAACCTGGAAACAAGAACATAGACTTTGGACTCCAGAAGGCAACAGCAGGCCCACGGACAGTCTTTGGATTCGATCTTGTTGAATTTTCTTAACAAAGCGTTTAAAAAAATTAAGAGTTAGATTTCAACATAAAAATGAATAAATAAAGTATAGGTCTAATTGCTAACATACAAGATTTTATTTGTTTGAAAGTTGAATAAAATTGTAGTAAGGTGATGTTGGATTTAGATTCAGTGGTTACACAAAACACATTCTACAATGTGGATGTCCATTTAAGCATTCAAAGCATTAGGAAGCATTTAGCATTCTAAAATCAATAATGTCAGACTAAGTGGACCACAGAGAATGGTAGGCTAATTTGCGTGTAATCATAGCCGATTACATAGGATAAAGTGGGGTTGTAATGTGGAATAGTTTGTGCAAATGGTGAAATCTTATCCTTGTACAACGATGTTGGATGTGAGATTTGGTTAGCCTATACAAAAGTGTGAAGTGTTTTGCGTTGTGAAATTTTATATTTAACAAAGTTGTTGCATAAAGTGGGATTGCATTGTGGAATACACTGTGTCCATGACTAAGATCTTGTATCAAGATAATAACTTTGTAGTAAATGGTATACCTAATGGGTTTCTTGATAACATATACCAGTAGATTAGCGTATCGGAAATATTTTACTGGAGCATTCGACACCAACTGTTGGCCAACAGTTTTTATGCTAACAGGTTGCTTTTTACTTCACAAAAGAAGACAGTGAAGATAATTTGTAGTGTGAATAGAAGAACACATTGTAAGCCCCTTTTTGTGGGTCTTAACATTCTCACATTTCCATCTTTGTATGTTTTGGCAAATTTGTTGTATGTAAAAGAAAACATTTCTCACTTTGAAAGATATCTGATGTGCACAACTATTGTACTAGATCAAAAGATAATCTGTCTACACTAAGGCATAAGTATACAGCCACTCAAAATAGTTTTTAGTACCAAGGTGTTAAAATATACAATTTCTAGCCTGCATCCATCAAAAACCTGTGTGTTTTAAAATTCTAACAAGTTTTAAAAACTACTCTAACCCAGGTTTGCCTGTACAAACATGAAGAGTACTTTGGTTTAGAGTTTTAGTTATTTTAGTTGCTAGAGCCATCTTTATTGTTTTGTTTTTCTTTTGACGATTGTCATGAACTTTGTACATAGTATTAACGACAATAAATAATTTAATTTCATTTCAACTATTAATAATGAACTGAAAAAGGCCAACGCAACGTCATCAAGTGATCATAGTGGGTTGAGTCTTCCCATGGACTCAGTTCAGTGTTTGGACGAAATTGTTTTGGCCAATTTTACCTAAATAAATTTTTGTTTTCTTCACAATTTTGAATATCTTCTGAGATTTTAGAATGGAGCTAGGCTAGATCTATCATTATGCCTAGGACCTGGGCCTATAGTTAGGCTACCTAATGTCTTGTAACCTAGATATTATAGGGTAAAGCAGAGATAGTTTGTAGTGTGAGGTATCTTACATTGCCAGTGGCGTCCACACAGCCCTCCTGGACAACGGCCCAGTCTCCCCACTCACTGACACTGCAGTCTTGAGCAAGGATACAGGCTCTCTCTCGGGGTGGTAGCGACGTCTCGCCTTTCTCCTTTGTACACATACTGCAACAGAAACATTACATTATTTACCTACAAACTGAGATGAGAACCCAACTGGGTGTATTTGAACCAAAAATGAGTGAAGGATGAGTGTAGAATGGTGTGAGACTTATTGACTAGTTTGCTACTAACAAAGACAAGGCCAAGCTGTTTTTTAGTGGTGACTATTTGTTGAAAAGCGAAATGATTAAGGAGAGCTAGAGTTTTGAGCCATTAACAAGTTTTGAATTTGTTTATGATTTAACTGGGAACCTTTTGATTACTGGGCAAATACTAGAAACTTTGAACTACCCAGGTAACTTAACACTCAATGTAACTTATGTGTATAATAAATCCCTCTTTGAAATACTGAAATTTTCACACAAGTTACACAGTAAAGTATTATTTTTAATATGAAAGTGACAAATTCTATAAGTTAGAAAGAATAGTTTAGCCAGATTTACAAGAGTTAACTCAATCGCTGCCATTATATATTTGGCTTAAGACACAGTTTAATTATTTAATGAAATAACATGTAACCTTAGATGTTAATAGTAACCAAGCCCAAGCCATTCCCTCACTAAAATCATAAAATAGCCAATACAATTAAGGAGGAATTATATATTAAAAGTAATAAAGACAAGGAAGTTATTTTCCACAAATTAGCTTGGTAGACTAACTTAATTAACCTATAATTATTGCTGTATAATTCATCTTTAACAAAACACAGTTTCAATACACTTCATAATATTAACAGAAAATAATTTTTCATATAAAAAAATACCCCTGTCTATTTTGGCTTTCCTAAGTTAAAAGTCTAGGCTAAATTCAACTGTTTCCCAAAATATATTACACGAAGCAAAACTAGACACTGACACAGTTTAAGCATCAGCTTGTTCGCTTTTATGTATATTGACACTGATCATTAAGGCCTAATTAATAGCCTCAGAAGCAATCTTAGGAGCTTCCTTCCGACTTTGTAGCTAATTATAGGTTTGATATGGCAGTAAGTTTTCACAGTCTCAAATTGTCTACAAAAAACAGCCCTATTTTATGCATCAAGGTATCAATTTTCCTATACTAATGGCGTCACACAAACTGATATATTGTCTAACAGAATGGCGCTTTACTCAACACAAAACATCGAGATAAATGTTTCAGCATAACATTACATGGGTCCAGCACACTGCCCGAGCTATCTTGACTGAACGCTATCATTTATCATCGTGTACCTACATAACTTACTATAATGTTCGAAAAGAAAACAATGTCGGTTTATTTCAGTTAGGCTTTAGAAATAGTCTGTTAAAAGTTTACGACACACACATCACCCTAAAAACCCACTTCCAGAAATAGGTCTAAAAATTAGTATTTTCAGTTCTTGAATCAATAAGAATATAAAACACTTTGGTATACTAAAATACTTGTTATTTTAAGCTCTTTAAAAATGTTTAGAGAAAAATTGGGAACTTTTGTGTTTTGAGGGTCAAAAATTAGAAACCTTAATTTTTACCCCATAAAATCCCCCGTAAAACCCCGTTCCCATGGTCCAATCACGCTGGTTCGCGAACTCATTCAAGTTTATCCCGTCTTACACCTTTAAACCAAATTTCATCAAACTCGGACAAAAATTACGCAAGTTATCGCGTTCACGGACTATATAAAAAATTTAACAGAAAGCTTTTCCTGGGGACATAATCATAGAGAGAATGGATTTTTACTCGTTCATATGGACATTATGAGTAAATGTACTAAGCCAATCAGGAGATTACATATTCGTGATTTGGTTTTATATAAACACATGTCGACTAATATGTAGACTACATATTAAATAAAACGAGAACTGGAAATACCACACTCGTACAAAGGGATTGTCATTTCAACTATTTGAAAAACAATATCGTAGGGTAAAGCCAATTTTAAAAAGAAACTCTTTAAACAGAAAATTGGCTGTTAGTCTTGAGGATGAAAGAGCAAGGTAAAGTAGGACACTAAGGACCAAGACTCGAAACAAGTACTTGTGACTTAACAAGTCCTTCTACCTTGACCTACATCCACTTTATAACTATAGTATCAAGATCAAGATAAATAAACTAACTATATTTACTGACATTTTTTTAGTTAAGTTGAACAATTGTTAAAAAATAAATTTAACTTTATTTAGAATTAATTGTAAATTACTTTAAAATTAATTACAATTTATTAAGCTACCGACATTATGAATAACCTCGAAACGACGATGATCAATAACCTTAAATCATTGTTTCTTACAAACTTAAGCTCAAAAGTAGTTTAATTTACGATCAGATTTCTATAATATTATCAAAATATATTATATTTTTATAGCTTTCGGATGACCGATAAATATTAAAAAGTGTGTTAATTGCTGTTTATTTTAATCCAAAAATTGTACACGTCAGCTATGGTTTCGGCACCAACGTGGAACCATAGATAAAACATACTCCCTTGGTGTTGGTTAGTCTGGTGGTACCAACTTTAAAGTTATTTATGTACATAAAATTGACGATTGTCAGCACAGAATAAAAACATAAACTATGCCAAGTGCGATGAGCAATGACAACGCTTTGGTATCGAAACCATTGCTATGTACAATTCTTGGATTTCTTTGGTAGTATTTTCATAACTTACAAATATATGAATCCACTCTATTAATAAATCATGTTGAACACTCAGTACTTTGCGAAAACCTCAGTAATTCTTTAAGGAGAAAGTTAAAAGCGCAATAAAGTATTTAAGCTGGACCCAAATGGAATTATAAGGGTGCGTGGTTCACCACTCCAGACCGGCGCGCGGTCTAGTGGTCTGACCGATATACCGATTGAATTGTTTCACAATCTTCCTCGCAAAGTTCTCGACCCGAAGTTTTTACCTTGGTCGAACTCGGTTTAACCAAATACATTTACATACTGTGGTATTCCACAATAGGTTTAACATACTTCCGTGTAAATTTGTCATACAGATGGATTACAAAAAAACGACTTTAAGATACGGTTCTGTTAGTTAAAAGTGTATAATGTAGATTGATTATACGGTTCTGTTAGTTAAAAGTGTATAATGCAGATTGATTATTTTCTCGTATTTTACTAATATTTAAACTTATTATAAACAGAAGCCAATGTTTTCCCTTTGATATAAAAAGAGACACCCAAATATAATCAAGAGTAGAGTGCTTTAGGAAAAAGATGATATAATTACAGACTTTAACAATTCATTCTTAATTTACATGTCATTATTTTGTACATGAAAATTCTTCAAAAACATACGCACATTTACTACATTTTTCTTTAAATTAAATCATGTAATAGCATATGAGTTACCAGTGACCTTTTCGATTTGTGTCCAATGTATAGGCCTAAGTGTAAATATTTTTAAAGAGTTATTACACATTTTTATTTGGTATCCGTTTTGAGTTGTAAATTTCTTGAATGTTATATCCATCATTTGTATAAATAAGAACGTTTAAATAATTAATTTTGATACAGCTTTAACACAGTCATGCGCACCCTGATGTGCCTTGGTTATATCTAATCTTATCTTGGAGAAAATTGTAGTTAGTTATGGTCTACGATTGCAGAAATTTATTCGATAATGGCTTAGTGAATTGTACTTACTGTTCGATCGAATATGTTTTTTAAGATAAATATTAATAGATCTTAAAAAGGTGAAAAGATAATTCTCGTAAGTAATTTAAAGTAATATCAACGGTTTACAACAAAAGTTTAGGGTTGGTCCCCAATTGTGAGCAACTCGATAGGACGTATCAATGTATTTCAGTACTATTTATCAGTTCCTTGTTCCTTCAAATAATTAGCAAAACCAGTTTCTAAACTTGACAAAGAGTACATTAAACTGACACCGAGTAATCGAATCACTCATATATATCCTATATATATATATCCTATATATATATATCCTATATATATATATCCTATATATATATACATCATATATATAATATATATCTCCTTCATTTCTCATTTTGCGAGTCCCCGAGCGGGTCTTGATGTAAGCTAGGCCTGCCGGACCCTTATAATTCCCCTACCGCAACTTCTATTTGGGCCATTTAATCACTGAGATATTGAGTCCGTCCCAGACGGGTTGCAAGGTTCATTTAGTTTACGTCAAGCTGAGATCGAAAACTCAAATTCAAATAGATATACTCCCTAAGCGGATTATTTGGTACCTTTACGAAAACGGTATCTTTTCTAACATAAACCTATACACTTAGTCCTTCGAAATTAGGTTAATTCTGACTTTGTTTAAGTATAAAAAAGCTAATCAATTTGTAAGTACGAGTGTTTACTGTGATAAATAGACTTCTCGTCCTATTGTAATACTGTGGCCTGTTTCCTATATTTCATAGTGCACTGAGTATACAGGGTGATTGATATAAGTGTGCCAGCCGTTTTATTATAAAACCATAAGAGATTTCAAAAAAGTTAAATGGTAAGTGCCTTGGAATTTTTATTTAAACATTTTTAGTAAAGTCGAAACAATTATTTTAGCCTACATTTTTCTAATATGGCCGCCAACTTTCTGGTAGAAAATGTAATTTTAAGACGATTTTATACTTGTGATTTTGTTCATAAACCTAACCGTTTCAAAGATAATAATGGTTTAAGTTTTGAAATTTCTGCATGAAAAAGAGTTTCGATAAAGGTTAGGTTTATGAAAAAAATTACAAGAATAAAATTGTCTTAAAATGACCTTTTCTACCAGAATACATAATAAAATACAGGGTGTTCCATAAGAAAAATCAAAGTTGGCGGCCATATTGGAAAAATGGCGGCTTAAATAATTTGTTTGACTTGACTAAAATTTTTTTAATAAAAAATCCAAGGCACTTACCGTTTAACTTTTTTTGATATCTTATAGTTTTAGAATAAAACGGCTGGCACACTTATATCAATCACCCTGTATATGTATACTCAATGATAGTGGTGACGTTTGAGTGAGCTGATGTTGATTATATTTTCTCTTACTTTAGGGTACATTTTATATTTTGTGTTTTGACCTATGTCAAAAAGACAAAAAAATAGGACAAAGTTCCAAAAAAGAATAGTTAATTTTTGTAGTCATCAAAGTTAGTTGCATTAAAATTGTCATAAATTATCTCAAGGTTAAATGAATTATTTTAAAGATAGTATATTGATGTCACTATTTAACGTTAGTTAAGTAACCAGACAATTATTTTGATTGTTCTCATTACAGAAAATCGAAAAAGGCAATGGTGGTGAAAATCACAAAAAAGGTTGAATCCGCGATTAATTTATTCCTAAGTAATTCTAAATACAATTTCCTCCTTGGAAAGCTTTGAAACTATAAGAAGTTCAACAATACTGTAATTAACACCAATCACTAAATCAAACTTGTTTGTTGCTCTTGAGCTTCATTATCAAACAGTTTCAGTGTTTGATCAACTGCTGGATACAGCTTCTTTGAGAAGGAAGTAATGTTTAAGCTGCGACACAGTCTCAACAAAATCGTCTCGAAACTTTTACTGGGACAGTCTTGTAATTACTGAAATAAGTAATTTGCTTTTAGGCAACTTACCAAGTTTGAGAGTTGGGTTGAAAAAGATTTGATTTATAAAGGAATGTACGTTTTGGAATGTAACAAACATAGATTATTTGTTAATTTCCTTTCGTCTTGTGGAGGGTCTCAATTCTAGCCTTCGGGAGTTTTTAGAAAGGTTTCTCATTCTAGAAGCCTGTTTCTATCTGTGTGTCATATTTGTAAGGTTTGATTAGGTTAATGTCAAATAAATGTGAGATAAATAAACGACAAATAAGTGACAAATAAATGTGTGTGTAGAAAGGATGTGTCAGATTGCTGATACCATTTATTATTATTGTAATAATATAAGAATCGCTCTAATTATCATGATAGCACTGCAGATAGTCGTAGTTCTCACTAGTGCGGACGTTATTACACACTAGGGATATTGCATCCACAGATCATGCCTATATATCCACAATTCGTGAAATCCAAATGGCTGGCTAGATTACAGGACGACGCCACAGACTCATTCATAATTTTTCATTGTGGATTGCAACGCACTTGTTGGAGTTGAGTTAAATTTTAACCAAAATATAAATGTGATCCAGCACGAAAACCATCAAAACTGGCTTCAGAACATACAATGAAATGCATTACTTGCAGTAATCTAAGTCAATCACTCAACTGATCAACTTAATTTTACAAAATCCTCTCAGGTTTGATTCAGTTAGCTACCTCGAGGTAAACGATTGATTAATTTTCGAAATTTTGACAACATTAAAATACTTACACCATCTAAAATTATTTTTTTATGTACTAGCCAATACATAATATAGATTCTGTTGTATTAGCCAGACAGACCACACATGTAACACAAAGTACAAATTGCTTCCTGAATATTTCGCGGAGGCTGCAACTTCGCTGAGATATTTCCAAAGTTCAATTCATCTCCATTGTGGTCTTACAATGAAGTGCCGCTTTATTCCCAAGAGCCGATTCAATGGCGGTCGATGTTCTTTGTTTTGTTCGAGAAACAATGATTCCTCGGTGAGAGCAAACTCTAGCTTCCCTTATTTAAAACCGAACGCCGATATTAGAAACTGAAGCGAATTTTGTATTTGCTAACAGTCCAAATTTATTACTTAATGGATTATAAATAGCGAAAAATAACTAAAGAAAATTATAATTTTCAACACAGAACTGACATGATTTTACACTATTCTTTATACATTTTAGTGGTAAATATATTACCAATCATTTTAAATATATTGATCAATCCTTACCATTGTACTTAGTTATTCAGTAACATGTGATGTGATTTGCTAACAACAATACATTGGTTCTATTTCTACCAAATTTGTTACTCGTGTACTGGTAATAAGTTGTAAGTTGTTTGAAGGTCCCAATTATTTATTGAAAGAGGTAGATGCCATTGGCAAAACATGATTTGAATGCACGTCAGTGGCTTGGTCGAAATGACGAGCATATTCACTCCTAATGAGACTCCTTGAAAGGAAAGGTTTTCGACCATTCAAAAACTGATTTCTATAAAAGTAGTGGGACGGCATGTAAACCAGGGGTGCCCATCCCCCCCTAGACTCATGACGCACCCCCCCCCCAATTGAGCAACAGCCCCCCCCCCCAACAAATGATAAACATTATTCCCCCGCCCAGTATTATTTGTAAAACTAATTGAAGTTTTATAATTTTTTAGATATTGAAAATTCAAACCCAGTTAATCTATATAAATAAAGTTATAGTATTGTATGTACATTGCTCAGAATTATACATATTTTGGGTTATTTTTACGTTTTATACATTGAAGAAGTTTAAAAATGTCTTATGTCCAATTTATGTCCGTCTGTCACGGCCCAGAAGGCATTTTACGCAGCCTACTCGTACTGATTATGATTCTAATGGTTTGATTGTATTACAGGATTGGCGAGTGTCCTTAGCCATTAAAATATGGCCTCACTATTTTGAAAATAAAATAACGGACGATCAAAAACCCAATTTTGTGTGATTTTTCAAGTTTTTTCTCCATGTTTACTACATACGTCATTTATGAAACACTAATAATCTGTTAAGAGAACACGTCATATATGAAATTACGAACAGCTGTTTAGATAAATATTCCTTTTTCTAGCTGTCACTGACATGTTTACATAAATGTTGTTTACGAATACTGTGTAGGCCCTATAACCATTTCCGATCACTTTTGTAACCATTTCCGATCAAGTTTGTAACTATTTCCGATCTCTTTTGTAAGCAAATACAAAATCAAGTGATATTAATAATGTGTGGCTTTGGCTTACATAACGGGTTTGATTTATCACGGGTACAGTATGTAACTGTAAATTAAATTAAATAACTACCCATCATCCAGGTCGGGAACCGGAGATTCTGTGTGTATCAAGTTGTACTTGAATTTTGATTACCGGGAAAAGACCGTGAATCAGTGTTGTACAGGACTGGAAAACTTATCTTTCTATATAGGCCTAAATAAAATTAGAGTTTTATACCTCAATTTAAGGTTTTTTATTGCCAGAATGCCCAGAATATCTATATAGCGTTCGTAACCTCTGCTTAACGAATTGTCAGCGTCTTTCTCTTGATATAACGACCCGCTCTCCCTCCCTTTGGAAACATCACAGCTCCTTCGATGAAAATGAAATGGAAACAACGCTTGCGCCAACAATCGTCTGCTCCGTTTTACACTAGTCTGCTGTGCGCTATGTTACAACAGATTTCAGATACAACAGCTGGGGAATGATGACGTTAATGCATAGTAAACTGTGATTGAGTGATTAGTAACCATGGTAACTTTAGTAAGGCTGTGATTGGGCAATGAGAAGGCCTAAATATGGCGACTTGTTGAATTTGTGTTTGAATTGAAGAGAAACCTAAAGAACAGAAGATTAAAGAAAGAGAATAACAAGATTGTTCTCGTTACATTCTTTTTTAAGGGTGTTTTTACTATCTCTAAATACAATTTTACACTTTTTTATTACTTATCTATCAATTCCAATGCTGTGATACAGCACCTACCGGCAGCCTGAGCAGTAGCTTATAACACTTTCTAAGGTACACACACTAATAACACTACATTTACGTTATTTATAGCAATGCAGTGTTTGGCTAGTTATTAGTTGAATTTGAGTTAGCTTTAATTTTAAACATTGCCGTTTGTACATCTGAACCAAGATAAATGATTTAAAATGTCATTATTGCACAATAATAATGATTGTGCAATATTGAATTTTGTTTATAAAAATGCAAATCGTGACGTTAATGGCTGTTTACAGCGTTTTAATGGGTTTGTCATCTGTTTGTATACTATTGGATTAACCGTACTTTTAATTATCCCCCTCCCTATAAGTCCTTTATAAGTATTATACCCTATGCTACTTGATTGTATTTTAACGAGCTATGTCAACAAAGCGTTCTGTGCTGAGTCGCGGTGTAGCTGGACGTGTCTGTACCACGAGTTATCTTTATCTATCACAGCAGTTGAGCCAGCCATTCCGTGCCCTCCCTCCTAGATCTCACGTCTTGCTAATCTTGAATAATAACTTGCTACACGAATCCTAAACTATCCTAAAATCCTATTTTAACTAATTGAATTCAATAATATAACTATTGTCATTAATTAATCGACTTTCTATCTGGTGATTTCGTAATATATCTTTGATTGTCGTCACGTTGAACACTGTTGCAATTAACTTTACTCACCCCCCCCCCCCATTTGAATTTTTTGCAACCCCCCCCAAGAATTTCAATGACGCAGTCTGCGTCACAGCCCCCCCTTGTGGGCACCACTGTGTAAACTATTTGTTTTGTATTATTGTTTTGTTATGTAACATGTTGTGTTATTATTTTGTAATTTTAATCTTTAAATGAAATAACCCTTGGTCTAGATTTGTGTAATAATGTCATTTCTGAATATGAAATTTGTTTCCATTTTCCCAACAAAAATAGATAAATGGTAATAAAAAAAAAAAAAATAAACTAAATAGAGTGAGTTGTATGTAGTAAGGATTACACGTTTTGGATAGCTAAGGGATCCATCCTCACCTAAACGAACGTTTAATTGATTATGCCCAATAGTTGTCCAGTGCACTCCCATTCATTGACCTCCTTCATTCTCCAATTCGTGTTCGACAACTAGCAAGTATAAACAAAAGTCGTCAAATTCGTCAACGCTCAGTTGTATTCTTTTAAAAATTTCACCAACTACACAATATCACAGCAATATTCAAATCTTGTTACTGGAAATCTGCTGAAACCCCAGAGTGACTTACTTCTGACAGTATGACATGACGCTGCGTCTATGTGATAGTGGTTTAAAGCTTCCAAAGGGAGTGAATGTAGTAAAATCCGTTATACGTCATTACCTTAACTTTTACTTTTCGAAATAATATTTCAATCTTGGTACAATGTCACATTCGTGGTACCTGCCTACAAAATATAGCAGAGAACATAGCTGCTGGTCTAATAAAAAAAATGTGTAGCTTTTCCACATTTAGACGCTGCCTTGCTTGGAAACATAATTAAGTGATTTATTATTTTTTGACCTAAACAACAATTTAGATTAGTTGAAGGTATAGTCCGGCGTAACCTTGCAAACCTGTCTTTCCCAATGCATTGCAGGCTCCTACCACTGATTTACCATGTGATATGGCAACAGTACGTCACTCATTCACTGTTTTAGACACATATTAGTAATTATAACGGCCAGTGAAGATTAAATAAGCCTCAATTTCTAAAGACATGCTACTAAATTAATTACTTAACACCCAGTAAAATTGGTGACAATATTGTCTGCTGACTAACTTTATTGCGATTTCCTTGATAATCAAATCTATTCGATTACCACGATTTATAATCAAATTATGTGTTGTCACATGTACAGTATGATCTGTGTCGTATGCATCTGACATGGAATTACTATTACTACCTAGTATTGACAACCTTCGGAATTACTTTTATTTAGATTTGAGTTATTTGTCTCCCGCTCTCCAAATCTTTCATATCTGGTCGAGTTTCGTACGCAAAAGACTACGATTTAAGCTTGTAAACATTATTTTTAGATTGTGCTTAACGTGGAATGATTTTATACAATTTCGCATTTGATTAGTATGCAAAGTGTAGACGATTTAAAAATGAAAGTACAACTGTTTCCATCGGGATACTGACGGAACTCAAATGTAATTTGTTTTTGTTTTACAAATCCTATTTCCAGTCTCGCTAAGAGGTGGAAAGAACTAATATTGACAGTTGTAACTCAATACATCTGTCAATTCCCTATAAGCACAGACATTGATTGACAACTAGATGCAGATTTATCTGGGATGTTGTGTTGGTTTTAGTGTCACTCAAACTATGATCTAGGGTGCTTATCTCTTGATGAACACAATGTTTTGAATGCAAGGTGAGTTGTAACTACCCTCACTCCAGCATACCGGCAGACTAAACAAATTTCAATTTTCCAGATTACAAAAACATTTCTTTAGGCATGGTAGTTATATTAATACTTCTGTTTGCTGCTACAGGGGAGTAAATAAAGTATTTTTAAAATGAAATGTCAACGGCTTTGTGTGTAGTGAATAAATTTGCCAAATTTTATCAAAATATTTCCATATCCAAGCAAACTTTCAATTTAAGTAGATCGGTCCGGATCTAGGTGTTACTATACGAAAATACCTTCTACCATGTAGGGTAAATTTCTAAAAACTAAATATCTTTAAAAAAAATTTCAAAATATTAATCGGACTGTGATAACTTTGAATTACACATTCGGATATTGCGTAGCACACTTTGCCATTAGTCTGTGTTTAAATGATGAATAGACTGATGAAGCATGGCTAGAATGGTAATGGTTGCTTAGCCCTATTGTTCAAGGAGTTATAGCATTATCAGATTACTGTAGTCCTAAATTACTTTGGCGCTGCTTTAGAATCATGTATCTCATTTAGATAAATGACAATCGAGATACTCTCTTAAAACTTTGAGGTATTGAAAGAAAACAAAATTTAAAAAAGCTTATGTCTTATGATCAGTACTTAAATACCTTTTACTTAAACGTCAACCATTAGGTATTTTAAGCCAAGTATGAATGGAGATTAGTGTAGGATGAGTGGCATGATCTTGTTACTGGCAAGATGTGAGAGGTAAGTCCTTTATGTACGGGTTTAAACTTGGACAATTACAATAAGATTTGGGTTTGTTCTGCATTTAAGTATTTGATAACAAGTAACATTATACAACGAATTTGCAGGATTTGTAATGATTCTATGGTCCGATTTTCAAAGTTAGGTCCGATTAGGCACTCATAATGAATAAATACAGTTCTTAATATAATTAAAAACATGTATAAGCAATTAGTTGCTAGAAAAAGTTTGCAACACACTAACTATTATGTTGAATAATGAAAAATAACTTGTTGTATCGAAAACGTACTGAAAAACTTGATTATTTAGGAAGGATTTGATTTATGAATACTGTGCTTTGTAGGAACTTGCTAATCTTTAAGCAATTCAAAGATCTACCAGAAGTCGCTTTGATTAGTTTTCAGTTTCAATATTCACGAATGTACTAGAAACTTAGGAAGGATATCAAACAACAACAAATAAATCTTTAGAAGCCAAACAAAAGTTCGTAAATAGTTAGGTCTCTTTGATAAAAATAGCCGTGGAGTTTGTAAAATAACAGTACAAAATAGCGAAAATTTTAACACAATCTACAGATGCCATAAATATAACTCGAAATCGTTTTCAAACAATCCTTTGGGATGACAAATCTCTAATATGTTTGTTTAGTCAATATTAGTATTTAGTTTTATGAATATATCAGTCCTTAAAAATTATCCACGAGAATTAATTTACGGGAGATCGGAATACTACAAATATCAACGTAAACTCAATCTTGACCCAGACAAAGGTTAGAACAAACAATATCATGTTAGTTAGTCAGAGGATAAGTAGCCATCGTAAAATTGAATGAGACAGAAAGAATTGGTTCTAAGCGACGCGTTTCGATTAACAATGTATCAGCTGATCGGCGACTTTACCTGTGACGTCAGAGCGTACAAGGCCATCTGCTCCTGACAAGGAAATATGTGACGTCATAGTCGCTTTACTGTGCAGCATGAGAGTAGGAAAAGAGGTGGATCTATGACATTTCCTGTCCAGAAGCAACTATCTAACAACCTGGTTCACATAGTTTGTGTGAAAGATTTATATTTTTTACCAAATAATAGGGGATTCTTTTCATGGTGAGAGTATTAGTAATTTAATAGTAGTTTTCCCTGTATTTTACAACGGGATGACCACTGTAAGGAAATACAATCATTAAAGTTACTTTAAGAAATAGCCATAACAAAGTTACTTTACGGTTTAAGAAAAAGTAAACCTTTTGCAGTACGGCGAAAAATTTAATACAAAAATAATCTTCAATACCAATGATCAGTATGTTGCAAATCAACGGTCCGAATATTTGCTTCAAGCAATGTGACCACCCGCTCTATCTTTACGTAGCAAATGTTTGTCAACTGTTTATAAATGTTCGTCGACGACAGGAAGTTGCTGGCTAGTTAGGATAAGCTGTTAGCGTCAAAGTTGGATGGTCACTAACTCATTATACAATTATCTGGACAATCCTTTGTGCACAAAGCTCATCATAGTAACTACCTAACTCTAGCCTCGACGTACTAAACAGAGCATGACATTGTTATATCAAATTGCTCAACATTGCTAGTAAAATAAAAAATAAATTTGATTTGGATTGAAATTCTAAATTTGGTGATTTCAGTTTTAGTAATCTACAATATTACTAAATTGAGGTTTCCCTCTACGATTTATTTCGCTTAAATGAAAAAAAAGAGGCAATATTTGCGTGTTTTGAGTCTCCTAGGGCTACGCATCGTGGACGTTCGACGTTCTCATTTGATGCTTGAAGTAAGTATTGATCTACGGAAAAACCACGATACTTTTCCTAAAGTTACCTTACAAAGAAGGTTTCCTTGGACTGATTATATCACGCTAAGTAGCTATTTGCTTCATTAACTAAATTGTTTCACACTAGTTTTACTTTACCAAACTCCAGTACTCCAACCAAACAATATAAAACAGAGTGTTGTTATAAGTTAAATACGTGTACGCTTGAAAATAAGTTGGCTACACAAGATACGTCTACGATCAGCTGGTGCAGCGTTTCACAGCGTTTGAGTATTGATTCTACGATTTAACCTGTTCAACCACGAAATATTATTCTATTTTCGTTTACGTTTGGAGTTATGTAACCTAAAACTGTTTAGTGTTTAAAAGACTTATTATTTATATGCTTTTTAATAATTGTAAGAAAAATATAATGTGTAACGTGAGTGCAAAGTAATTACTGTGTATATATCTAGTGCGTTAACATTTTGTCTCATGAGTGGCCACTTCGCCCACGAGTTACACAAATAACTTTTTCCTCTTTTTACATTTTCTTGACATACATATACAGTTACTTATTTTCCCCTACCACTAATCTGAATGATCAAAAACAAACAAAACTTTATAAAACCATGTCATACAGTTGAGTTTTGTTTCTCTAACCAAAGGTAGATCTTTAATTAAATAGAGTAGATTTAAAGAACAAAAAAATTGTTCTGTGTGTTCACCTCGTTGCAACACACGCATGGATTAGTTCAAAGTTGTAGCATTTCATTATCTACACACCACCGTTTGACGAATTAATGCAACATTGACTACATCGGATTGGTGAATGAACGTTTTATAGAAATGTGTATAAAGGTTTATCGAACTCTTTAAATGGATACTATGAGCTGGTGCCAAACACACCAAACCTTTGTTGAAATATCTTTTGTCTTGAACTCCTTTGTTAGGTCTTATAAGGATTGTGATCTCACCTTTCAATTAATCGTCAAACCACCAAGATCAGAACACCAGTGGGTGTATTTCAACCAAAATATGAACGAACGATAAGTGTAAGCTGGATTGAATGTCCTTTGTACCGTTGTGACTAGACTAGGCGTTTCTTCTTTTCCTAGATAGCTTATAATCAAGGACGGTTAAATATAGTTTCGAACCATCAATAGCTATCGACGTTTCCCAGGATCGAACCGGTGACCTGTAACCACTCGGATGTCCTTTCGGGGACGCTCTTCATTTACCTTCAGGAGTATTTCTTTAGTAGTTGGTACGACAGATCCCCTAATTTACAGTGGTTAGAAGGAAGGCTTGCGTATTTCGGTCTGGCGAATTGTACAACGAATTGAAAATATCTTCAAAGAGGTCTGCATAAGTTATTTTAAATATATAAAAATAAGTTCCAAGCTGGACAGGAGTTTGTTTATTAATACCAAGGATAACTCCTGTTATATATTTTGTAATATGTAACATAACTTGCCTAAATCTAATCTGAAAAGAAGTTTTAACTACAGTAAAACAACTGAATGAATAAGAACGGTTTATTTATTAACATAGAATATAAAAGGATTGAAAATGCATTTTTTTTAAATACCGACTTATATACTTTAGGTTGAATCATAAACTAGTTTTATTTTTAATGTGAAGGATGAGATATTTATAAAGTAGATTGGATCGTGGTATTAATATGTTTTTTTTTACCTCTATAAATTCAATGTTCGTAGTCATGTAGATGAACCATTAGTTGGCGATCTTTTATTGGGGTTTTATTATTTTTTCAATTAATAGCAAACAACCTATACATTCACAAACTTTGCAAATTATTTCTGATTATTTTTGCAGAGGCGAGATAACAAAACTAAATATTTGTAAATGTGAGAGAAACGCAAATCCATTGAGGAAAACGCATATTTTGAAGAGGGTGCGGGTTAAATTGGATGTTTAATTAAACAAATAGGTTTACAAAAGTAAACCATACAGATCCTGATTAGTGATGAAGCTTAACTGTACAATATTTGTTTTACATATTTAATCTGTTATTCTAAGAACGCTAATATTTTATAGATTACACGGTGCTATAATTTTCAATACATTACATCGATTACTATTGATTCTTTTAATTTATAATTTATAATGTAATTATTAAACTGTTTGGAACAAATAATATTATTTTGTGTGCCAAGTAAAACTCTCTAAGTAGCCAACTGATAAGGAATGCCAATCCAAAACTAAACCTAAGAATAAGAGTGCTTATCTGCAAGGTTGATAGAGGAGACTGTCAAAGTTTTCGTATAAAAGATTAAAGTACAGTTTAAAGAATAGAGCTTATTCAAGGTGACATTGATTCATTTAACTTATTCAATGAATTGTTCACGATTTGACCGTTTATTTGAAATTACAAGCAACAAATTGATATTTTGTTTTAAGAAAATACATAGGTTATGTAAATAAAACCTACAATATATTATACTCATACCTTTTAGAAAATTATACTTATATTCTTTGTTGTATGGCAACAACGTTTACAATAGATTATTTGTTATTGTAGCTGTTTTGGGATACATACCTGTTGGCTATTGTAAATTGTTTGTTGTATAAATAAATAGTAATTCAAGGAGCTAAGGTGGAGTAGTGTTTACGTATATGATAATCAAAACATTAATCTCCGTATTCAATGTTTTCCCGTATAAAGTTGACATTATTGGTTAACATTCTGAACATTACTGAATAAGAAATGCTTTGCACAGTGGAAGATGCACTTTTCCTTATTGCCCTAACCGTGTATTTTCAACCAAAACTCAAACGTAAAAAAAACTTGTTTCATATTCTATGCATAGGAGAGAAAGTAAAAATTACAATCAGAATTTAGTTTTGAAAACCGTTCATAAATAAAACGATGAAACGTCAATTGCAGCACGTCATTCGCGAAAATGATTACTTATTTTCAGATAAAAAGAGTGAGGTGCACAAAAACTATTCTCGCCATCTTTTGTAAGCGATGAAAGGTCGTTTGAAATATCGATGGAGGCTTATTGATGGCATTGAAGGCGTGCCTTTTGTGTGAGGAAGGCTGGATCTTTGCGCTAGTAGCTGTTGAGCTTTGTTGCCTCCCTATCAGAAAGAACCTGGCCGATACGGACACTGCTGTGTGAAACGAGTAGAGGGAGTTTTTGAAATTATAGGGTTTAAGTCTATTTTTATTCAATGTGCACTAATTTCTCAATGGATAAGACACATGAAGTCTGGAAGATATTAGTCGAAAGTGCACTTTTTGTTGACCACAGTTTTGACAAGATGTTAAATATATTCAGAAGATGTTAAATAAGCTATGGATTTAAGTTACATTGGCCATCACTAGAATCAATTTTAAGGAAAATAAATCACATATTGTGTATTTCGGTCTAGGAAATATTTTTGGCCGTTGGAAATTTTAAGTCTAACCAATTAACATATTTTATATACATATAAAAAACCCCTTATTGAGCCACCATTGGTATCGCAGAAACCATTAAATAAAAAAAATTGGAACAATTATTTTATTTAAAAATGTAGCCGGTATTTTTCAATATGTCGGTTAACTTAAAATTCATACTAAAACTGTATTTCATATTTTACTAAAACTTTTTCGAAACTTACTTTATGCTACAGTACCTTTAGTATGTCACCTACGTCATGGTAATTCATCCGTATTACTTCTGCTGAGACACTTTATCACGCACTTATCTATAGTTTTTTTTTTTTTTTCAGTACTCCGTATATGATACTTAACCTTTGTTACTTCGTATATTGAAATTAATATTAAGGTACTCAATCTATAGTAATTCATGGTAGTTTAAAAATACATAACTACACCTATGTTTCTTCTATGGTAATACGAAATGTTCATCATACTGAGGATTAGAAGTACATTGTGTACAGAAGGGTTATACAGTACAACACTATGTGTTAAGCCAGTCAGGTAACACACCATTAGTTAGTGTTAGGTGATGAATGGTGAGACAACGGCTTGCACATTACTGCGAGATAGTAATGGTAATGGTAATGGCATTAGTAATGTAGTCAATGGACCACCGTCATGTTGACCTTGATTAGCGGTGTTTGGCTTGTATTACTTCCAGAATTAGATTATCCTTGTTAGGGAATAGGTAATGTTTCCATTTCCTCCTATTAGCTCACAATAACCCTAGAAATAGTAATGTGTAGAGGATTTTCAGTACTAAAAACATTTTTACTAAATACATTTTTTATTTCCTTATGAGCAAACTCATATGTTATAGTAAATTAATTGAAATTATCCTTATATCCTAAAAGTTTTGTACTTAAAAATATCTAATTAACAATTTTAAGCAGAATTTCTAAAACTAAAATCGTAGCTTAGTGGAGTGCTGTAGATTATTTAATAATAAATGTTAAGAAAAATGATGGAGTTTACAAGTGTTATGTAACTGGGGAAATTTATGTTGATGGCGTATTTAATTTAATACTTCTGTTGCCTTCTACGCTATAAGAAAATGATTTGCCAGATACACAAGAAAAATAGCGAAACAACTTTTTAAAGTACCCATTCACACAGGAAAAGTCTACGAAAAAGCATTTATGGTAAAGCATTTATGTCACGTTTTGGCATTGGCTTGAAGGAAAAATATCTTATGGCATGTTTTCCTTTAAGTTACTATTCAATTTGGCTGTTAAAATAGTTGTAAAGTTTTTATAGGCTAATAATGAAGATTTTGTTGCTATGCACAGTACACAAGCATAATGTACAAAGTGTAATTATAATTTACTTTCTTCATAGTTAAAGTGGATATAATTTACATAATTAAAGAAAAAGGTAATTTAAAACTCAACAAATATTTATGTACATTTTTATATTTCACTAAAGGTTTTGGAGAAAGATGATTTTTTCCAACAAAGATTCCAAAAATAAACAGAAACAACCAGCAAAACTCTTTAGTTAGATAACTCAATTAGGTGTTTAGAAAACTGATGCAATTTGTGGAAGACGCTGGCATCGTTAGACCTAATGAAAGTTTGGTAATTGGCTTTATGAGGGCGTTTTATCATACAAACGCCTCAACAACTATTGTAACTTCAACTTCAAAATACTTTTTTTTAGATTTTATATTGATAGCTGTGATACTGTAGTATGATTGGTCGGAATTGCTCATCACTTTTACATTCATAGAGAACAACGGAGTATGTTTATACTTAACAATACATGAAAAAGGTTGTTTAAATATTATCAGTTAAATGTAATGGCTCTCAGTAATTTATAAACCGGTGATATGGGGTTTTTTTTGTCTAACTTCACATCCTAGGACACAAGGTTCTAACTATTCTCTACAGTAGTCCTAGAGGTTTGCGGCATTATCACATGGATTGAATTTAATGCTGATAGGTGGGATTTGAACTCTGGATCTCAAGCTACGAAGCCCCGTGCTCTACCTCTAGAGTTCGCTTCCCGACTCGAGAGTATGATAGTACATGATTATTAAGCTTATGATTACGTTTGTTTCGTATACACAATATTTTATAATCTTACCAAGCTTGAAGTGTATTGTAAACTATACACATGTATCTTTTAAATATTGAAGTATAACGCACAAAACGAGAGAAAAGAACTTTAATAGTACCATATACTCTTTGAGATGCTCAAATGACTTATTTTTTAATACCATTGGAAAAATCAAGATTTTTGCAAATATGCATAAAATATACAAAATTTGTAACATGGATAGTTTTTTCCTAATCTATCAGTTAAAAACTGAAATACTCGCATGTAACATGGTTAATTATTTAAATAATTAAAAATAGTATTTAGCTATTGGTTATAATTACTCGATATAAAAATATTCACTCTAACCTTATTCATAAAAACTGTACTAAAAGTGGAGCTACAAGGGCATAAAGAAAGGCCAACAATAAAGGGACAATTAACAAAGTAATTGAAGCAACTAAATTGGAGTTTATTAAGGTTTAATTTCTAATTCTTCTTTTAATTTTCTAAAGGCAGGTTTTTATCCCAGAATACAATAAACAGATTTTCAAGGGAGAATGACCACTGAACAGATGATATTCATTTCCTAGTCGAAAACGGCTCTTTAACTTAACTTATACTTTTATTGTTCTATTTGATGGTTTGTATCAAATGAATGTTGGGTAAAACCGGTAACAAATATCAATTTGTAGAGCTCTTTACAAACACAAAAAAAACAGTAGACCTATTTTATTATTTTTAATTTGGACTACTTAAAGATATCTGCTTTCATACTTTTAAAATTCACTTTGAAAGTAGTAAATAGTTAATTTGACCCCCATGGGACTCGTTTTTTTTTGTTTTTTTTTCTTATTTAAAAAAGAGGTTGGCGGCCTCTTTTAACCTGGCATTTGCCCGTCCACATAGACTAAGCGCCCGTGCGTGGATCGTTTACAGCAAAGCAAGGAGTGAGCCGGTACAGTACAAAGGTGAACTGTACTGATAAAATGGGGTGTAGGCCTTCTGGACATACGATAATCCTATTAGCGACGCTCGGCTGACCTGTCAGCGCTACCCGTCCCTGCGTTGGGGTTGAAGATGAATAAGCGTAGGACAGTGGAGGGGGTGAGACGCCAATGTAGGGGAAGTCAGTGCGAGGTGTAGAGAGTGAAAGTGATGTAGGGTGAAGAGAAGGAAAGAGGTAAAAATTCAGCCATAAGGATCGAACTGATCAACAACTCACCCCATTGCATTGTGATCCAATGGTGTTTATAGTTTTTTATGTCTTTGTGGTGATATTTATTTACCGTATTGTGAGTTAACAGTATATTGTGCAAATAGCCTAAATGTATCAATAGTGTTTTTAGACCTCTCTGTACTTACATTCTGTGCTTTAAGTAAACTGTTGATTGTTTATGAACAAATTATGGTCAAATTTGAAAAAGAAGTATTTAATTCATACTAAACTATTAGTATTTCACCTAAATAAAACACTTTATTACCTTCCCTGTAGCAGCAAACCTAAGTACTCGTAAACTAATGTTATTTAAATAGGGAATAAATATGAGACATCCTTAAGTAGATATTGTAGTGAAAATTCGATCTTGCAAATCTAAATTAGTTTACAGGTTTGCTGCGGCGGGGCTATTTATAAATTAGTTGCTGTTAATGGAAAAATCGCTTTTCTTAATAAAAAGATGGTAGATTGTGGCCTTTAACTTTAATGGACAAGTTATATAATGTAACGTTCAAATCAAATATAAATGTCGAGATAGGAAAAAAACAAACAGTATTATACCTAAACAGAATAACCGTATTTATTTGTTCAACAAAAATAATAATAGATATATTTACAGCTGGAGGATACAATATCTGCCTAACATTATTTTGTAAATAAAGTAAATACTTACAATATATACAAATCGAGTAGAAAAATGCACGTATAAAATAATATACATAATTGTAGCATACACTTATATTTTTGCCGTTTAAACCGTCTTTTATTACTCAGATGGTGTAAACAATTTTATTAACTAGGTGTGCAATGCAGTTGTATGCTTGCAATATTGAGCGGAGCTAGCATATTAATCCAATACTTTTCTAAAGTCAATTTTACATCTGTTCCTCGCAAATGAGATTAAATACTTGCAGATCGAATGTCAATGGTATATTTGGTTCACTTAAATGGAATGTCTATTTGCAGTATTCTAAGTCAATTATAAGTCTGGTTCACGCAAATGAATTGTCTAATTGCAGAAACCAAAGCATATGCTTCATCTGGTTCTCATAAATGTCTAATTACAGTATCCAATGTCAATGATACATTTGGTTCGAAAAAATAAAATGCCTATTTGCATTATCCAAAGTCAATGGTACGCCATTGACGGTTTACATAAATGGAATGTCTATTTGCAGTATTCCAAGTTAATTATACGAATTGTTTACTTGGAGTATCCAAAGCAGTGGTTCATATTTGATTCACATAAATGGAGTGTCTATGTAGTATCCAAAGTCAATGGTACGCCTGGTTCACGTCAATGGAATGTCTACTTGCAGTATCCAAACTCAATTGTACGTAGGCCTAGATTTGGTTCACATAAATGGAATAGCTATTTGGATTATTTAAAGTCAATGGTGCATCAGCCTTATTCCGCCGACCATAATTATTGGCATTTCATTTTGTAGTAAATTATAATCAATGATATTAATCCGATTGTTCTTCCCTTTTTCTTTGTACGGTATTTGGTATTTGTAATATGCTATTTAGATGATTCGTTGACTAACATATGAATCTATTGTATTGGTTTGTTGGTCACATAGTTGCAGACAAGTACTTATACCACACGCACGATTACAGCTTTCTAGACACGCCACAAAAATGCCATATCTCGGTCATTTTAAATTGGATTTTCTATGTCGATGTGTCATTACGTTTGTGTCAGAATTTACAGTAAAAAGCATTATTGTATTTATTTTAAGATTTTCTGGTTTAATGTTACAACTGTTAACAAATTTTTAAAGGCTGCCGTATTAAATTTTATATTTGTAAATTGTAATATATCCTTGCAAAAACTAATCGTACTAGCATTAACATTTATTTACAATTTAAAATTTTAAGTAACATGGATATAAAAATACCCCCGCCGCAGCAAACCTGCCGTCTAAGCGAATTTCCATTTGGCTGAATTGATTTTCAATCGATCTATTTAAATAACATTAGGTTTAACGAGTACCTAGGTTTGCTGCTACAAGGAAACTAATAAAGTTTGTGTTTTAAGTAAAATAATTATTGCTTAGTAGAAAATGAATATATTTGCCAAGTTTGAACAAAAGATATCCATAAACAAGCAAACTACAACATTTTACAATATTCTCCATAAGAATAACATGGGAATTTTAAATTTACAATTTTTTTAGTTTTCTCCGTAACCAACAACCGTACAAAAACACTTTGATATACTGAATTGTTTGTTTTTTTAAGCTCATTAAGAAGGTTTAGAGAAAAATTGGAAAACTTTGTGTTTTGAGGGTCAAAAGTGAGAAAACCCAATTTTTACCCCATAAAACCCCCCATAAAACCCTGTTCCCATGATCCGATCATGCTGGATCACGAACTCATTCAAGTTTATCCCGCCTTACACCTTCAAACCAAATTTCATCAAAATCGGATAAAAAATACTCAAGTTATCGTGTTCACGGACACATATATATATAAATCTATATATATATATATATATATATATTATATATATATATATACATATATAAAAATTTGAACGAATGGTGTTTTTGGCCTCTGGGGACATCAAAATGAAAAAGTAAATCGGTCCCGGGCCTAAGTCTTACCATGAGACCTACGGTAATAGCTACTCCCCTATAGGGAAATTCGCTAAAAACAAAATGGTGGCTCTGTGTGTAACCATTGATTTACAGGTGCTTTAAATGTGATACTGTATTTATAAATTCGTTATTAACACAGACATTATATTCTAAAAGGTTGGTAGAGAGTTACTTAACACCCTATAGTTTAACAGAATTGACATAACTAAGTCACTACTAGATCATAAATGACCAGAAATAGATTTTCATCAACATCAGTTGATGAAATCTTTTCTGGTTAGTGACTGGTTAGATGACGTATTTTCTCGTCACACAATTGGTATTCGGAATGTGACGTTTGCAGTAAAGATTTGAATAGAACTTGTTCAATACCGTACAAAACTATGATTTTCTTATTTTGTATAAACAAATCTTTCAACAAGTCTTAATTTACGACTCAAATAAATAAACTATGACATAAATATTACATATATATACTGGAATATCTAAGAAATAGCAAATGAAACCCTTGTACGCTAATCACTCATATTTCCTTTACCTTTCCTATTACTAAACACTGATTCCCTTCATCTCATTATTTGTTAACGGAAGTCCATTCAAATACTTTAAGTCGAATTGTTGTAATGTCAACCCTTCTGGGAACGTCAGCCGTCCGGTGTCGCTGGGGGCAACAAACTCGATCTTCTGTCTCGCTCAACCCCCACTCTAGCGCTTGCTACCCCTCAACTACCAGGAAAGGCCATAAATCAGGCGATTAGCTTCAACAATACCCGGGTAGGATTATGTCACGAGTTCCGTCTCCCGATAAAATGTTATCGGCAGTGACCAGGATCCGAACCCACGACACTACTGCCTTGGGCTCGAAGTCCGCGACGCTACCGACTGAGCCACCGACTCACTTAAAGTTGTCATTTGTCTTTGGACTATCACTTACTAATGCTTTTTAAGATAAATGTAATAAAGCAATAAAAGTAAAAGTCTAAGATACAGACGAACGAGTCCGAGTTTGGTCAGCTTCCTTTCAAAACCCCAAAAAACATACCGCAAACATAAACAAATCCAATCTGATTACTTGAAATTTTATAAACGACAAAAATCAACCTTACATAGCTGAAACTAACTCGATCCAACCTAATGTAACATTTCTTCCATTCTTCCTTGTTTGCTCCTACACTGATCAAACCTAAATATAAATTAAGCACTGATGTTTTCAATGGAGTCAAGATGTTGTCCAATACCTGTTCAACTCTTTAACCTCATTTTGGAATGTTGTCCACTACTTGATCGGGAAACAACAAGGGCAGGTAATGGTTGTACAGTTCGTTTCGAGAATAGAAAACATTTGTCAGCTACGTGTCGAACAAGTATAGACAACACTGTCTCAGTCTCAGCCTAGCCACTGAGGATGCCACTTCATAGTGAGGGCGAAACGTCTGGCAGTGAAATACTACTGACGACGCGGTTGACGCCGAAAACCATCACCATGGATTTCAATGCTACCGGTCGCGAAGGTCTACGCATGAAGGATAGACAAAAGTTGTAAAATTCGCAACCACCAACCTGAGAGATATTCTGAAATCAAATTACTCTTGTATCTTAAATCTATCTTTATTCCAACTCAAGATAAGTCTAACCTGAGGGGAACTGTAGTCCCGTTGACATTCAGACATGTGAACTCTCTCCTCTGGGTGCCGACCTGGGGCCAGTGCTTGTAGTAGTTGTCAGCTCTGTCGCTGTTCTCGCCATCCCACACCTCGTGGGGCGAAGGCCTACACTCTCCCCATCGCTCCACCCTGAGTCGCACACCCTCCGTGTGAGGAGCGCACCCGGGCTCCACCCCGCTGCCGTCGATGGAGTTGTCTTCCGCCTCGCAGGATCTCCATTCGCTCAGCTGAAGAACAATAAACGGGATTGTAAATGAATGAAACTGTTAAAACTGAATTTGGTAAATTGGTTGTAAAATCTTTGCAAGTAACAGTGGCTGGGTGGAGTAGTCATAATGCTAACAATCAACCAAAAATGTATATACCAAATAATCCCCATGTATTTCTTATGAAGAAAAAAAAACATATTGTAGCTCTTTTGTTTATGGACATTGATCAAATTTGGCAAATTTCTTTATTCATCCTATGCAATTAATATTTCGTAAAAAATACGTGTTCCCTTCCCCGTAGTAGCAAACCTAAGTATTCGTAAATCTAATGTAATTTAATTGGGGAATAAATGTGTCTTGTTTATGGAAATGTTTTGGTTGAATCCAATCGGACAAATTAAAATTAATTTAGTTTGTAGGTTTGCTACAGCACGGGTATTAAGTTTGTGTATAGTTTATTGCACCTCTTTTAAAAGTTTTATAAACGAAGTCCTTATTATTTTAGCAATGAAATTAGGTTTTAGTATGTTTTACAACACACAAGGGAAAACACAAACACAGAGAATTAAAATCCCTTTTGAACATCCTAAATCTTAAATAAAAAAAAACTGCTGATGCACAATAACTACACCTTGACAATTTATGGAAGACATATTTCTACCCCTAGAACAATAAAGCCTAAAATTGTTTTCGATAAACCATAACTCTCAAAAAGGTCCTTTATATTTTAAAGCCAACATTTGTAATGAACCAAAGTATTGATGCTGAATATTAATTCTATGATCATATTTTTATTCCCTGAACAGTATACGAAGAAGTGACTTTTGCTGATGGTTCTGAGAAAAGAAGACCTTATAAGGACAACTCGTTACGCTCGATTTAATCCAAATAGAAATCAGAATCTCTCTCAGAATATCTAACATCGTAGTCTGCTTGAAAAAGGTACCTATTGATTTACCAAGGAAAAATTTTAGTTTTAAAAACGTGATATACCTTGTGACATGTATCATAAATAAGTTACTGCTATAAAAGGACATCCTTATTTTGGTTCTATAGATTAGATATTCATTATTAGTTTCCAAATCATAAAACTTTAAGAATTTTGAACCCGAATCTATATGAACGAGACTTTTTTCGATAGCATAGGTAATTGTTATATAAAATTTAAGTTAGGAAAGTATAGCTTTTGATTAGTAGCCTACTATTTATATTGAAACCTATTAGTTATGAGTTAAAAGGCTTGATTAATTGTAGATATTACCGTTAAGTTAATCTACCTTAAAATTAACCGTAAACTTGTGTATAGCTCCTTTCTTTTTTACAATTAATTTATCAAAGGTATCCGTGTTGAGAATATATATTGTTAACATATTGAATACGAAATAAAATGTAACAAATTATGCAGGAAAAATTGACGATTTGACTAAATCAAAGTCTATGTAAAAATGCCTCTGTCCTTTTTTCACAGTTTGTGAAAAGCTATTCAATGAAATTTCAATGAATATGTTTAATTAATGTTCAAAGTTAATTAAAAATGTGTTTCAAGTAATTTATTGTTCAATAATAATTATTCTGTTGCAGGATAAAATAAATTTATTTTGAATTTATTGTTTATTTAAGCTTTAAAAAAATTAATATAAAATTTAGGCAATTAAAAACTATTCTTATGTTTAAAATACTGTACATTTTCAGTAGCTTTAAGTATTTATTTATATAAAATCGTTAGTAGTAAGAAGTTGTTTTGCCAATAGTAATTATATTTTGATGACATTTGTTGACGATTCTCATATTGCTCATCTTTAACATTTGTAAAAAAATATATTTAACAAACTATATTTTAGTTAATCTATAAATAAACAGTTGCTTCAGTAGCTTTAAATAACAAATTTCGTACTCCACTTATAATAAAAAAGCATACATTGAAAACTTACAGACTTACAGTCCACACTTAAAGCATATTTATATATTTTTCTAGGGCAATATGCTTTCTGAAGCCAACATTCTCATAACGGAAGTGTTATAAAATGCAGGTGCTCTACTCTTATGAATGCACCATGTCGTTAACATGGTGAATGTAGGTTGTGTTTTAATGAGTTCACTTGTTCGTTGTCATACAGTTGTTTGTCAAGTGTTTTCATAAAGTTGGTACCTACATTTAAACTGAAACTAGGTCACTATAGTGATAATAGTTTTTGAGTAGGAAACATCCTTAAAGTTAAAATTTCAACCCTCTGAAGAGGTTAGTGATATCATTTATCATTACGTTTGCCAGACGATATGGGATATTGGGAATAACATATGTGAACTTAAAAATGCAAGTCAGAAGTGATTCGATACAATTTCAGAATGAAATGTACTTTTAAATTATATTTTATTGGCTGAACCAAGAGACGAACCCGCTGCCTTTGGATTGTGGTTTGTCGCGATATCAATAATTGAGCAATCGAGTCAGCTAAATACGTTAAAAATCTTTTTGTTGTCTTGATGAAGTGATTGTGACTGAGTCAAAACACTGAGCTAGAATTACAACTGAATTTAGCACTGGCACGGCAACTCTGCTAGAAAATCAAGATGTTGGTACCAAATACGGGCGTCAACTAGCTCATTGGTTCATGGCTTTATATTACGATTCCACACTCCTCTAATCCAGACTAAGTGAATTTCAATTCGTCTGATTGGATTTTTACCAAAATAATTCCATAAACAATACATACTTATTCCCCACTTAAATAACAATAGATTTAACGAGTTCCTAGGTTTGCTGCTACGGAGAGGGTAAAAAGTGTTTTTTACTAAATGTTAATAGTAGATTAAATAAATAGATTAATCAAATTTGATGAACATAAATCCATACCCAAGCAAACCAATGTACAAAAGTTTTCTTTTTTACCATGAAAATAAAAAATGTATTTTGATTTTTCTCCGTTACCTGTTATTGTACAACAATGTTATATTATACACAATGGTTTGGTTTTTTTAGTTCTACACAATGGTTGTATTCAAAAGTTGGCATTCCGATATTTTAATGGTAAAAATTTTAAATCAATTTTAGAGAATTGCAATACTCCATATACAAACAAACAACCATCCCCCGTTTCTATACCCCGTTTCCATAACCCGATCTTGCTGGTTTACAAACTCTTTCAATTTTATCCCACCCTACACAGGCAAGCCATATTTTTCAATACATCTATATGATATAAAAATTTGAACGAAGAGTTTTTTCGCCTCTGGGGACATCAAAATTAAAAAAGAAAATCGGTCCAAGGCTCAGGCCTTACCGTGGTAATAGCTACTTTTCTATAGATAAATTCAATAAAAGTATTGAAAGTGTTCATTATTAAGCATTGACACCGAAGTACACGTCCCATCTGTATGGACCAGCAGTAAATGGTATTTATTTTAACAAAACATGGTTGAATAGACCGAGTGAGTTAGTGAGTTGGTATCAAAATTCGATTATCTCTTTCAGTTTTTGTTACTATAATTTTTGATATGGCATAAAGGCATTAGCCCCCTTTCAGTTTGCCATGATGAAAACTGCATGTTTGACAGATATTGATAATTTATATTATCTCACTTTATTGGTGGCAAAGTTCAACTGTGTTGACTTTTGTTCTAAAACTGGTTGAAGCGTTAGCATAGAAAACAATAGATATAAGGTTAGGTTAGATTAGGCTAGGTTAGGTAAGGTTAGTTTAGGTTAGGTTAGTTTAGATTAGGTTAGGGTGGATTAGTTTAGTTTAGTTTAGGTTGGATTAGGTTAGGTTAGGTAATGTTAGTTTAGATTAGGTTGGGTTGAATTAGTTTAGTTTAGTTTAGGTTAGGTTAGGTGACGTTAGATAAGGTTAGGTTAGATAGGTTAGGTTAGTTTATATTAGGTTAGGTTGGATTAGGTTCGGTTCGGTTAGGTTAGTTTGGATTAAGTTAGATTGGTTAGGTTAGTTACGTTTAGGTTAGGTTAGTTTCGATTAGGTTAGGTAAGAGTAGATTAGGTTAGGTTGGGTAACGTTAGATTAGGCTTGGTTAGGTTAGTTTGGGTTAGGATAGGTAATGTTAGACTAGTTTAGGTTAGGTCAGGTCAGGTTAAGTAACGTTAGATTAACCTGGGTTAGGTTAGGTTATGTTAGGTTAGGTTACTCTACTAATCACGGTATTTATTTTACCTGAGGGCAGGACTGTCCACCGTAGTGCGGCGCTACCAGCACACTCCTGGTCCGGTGCTGAGTACCGTCACAACAGGAGGTCCAGGATGACCACTCCGTCAGCACACAGTCCTGCTGAGTGGGCAGGGTACAGTCCCTCTGAGTCTCCGGCTTGGTGGACACTAACAGACAGTTCTCTTCGTCTATCTGCAGAGAGTTCTACAACAAACAAGGGGTTTACTGGGATTGGTACAGAAAGACAAGACATAGGCTACAGGATTAGGCAAAAGTCTAGACACACCCAGTTAACTTTTCAACCGTCACTCATAATACAGCCCATCACATGCTATTGGCACTCCAGTCAAAGTAGGGGGGTGAGCTGCAGTAGGAAAATCAAAATTGGCATATGTTTACAACATAAAAAATGGCCCAAACCGGAGGTCGATATCACACTCCTAACCAAAATGGTAGCCATTTTAAAACTTGAGATGGGCAAGCAAGAATCTGGACATCCCCATTTAACTTTTTAACGCGTAGAGGTAGGAAAACAAAATCGGCACATGTTTAAAACATAAAAAACTGCAATTTTTCATCAAAATCACAACTTTGGCCTGTCCCCCAAAATGGGGTATTTTGGGGGCAGCCCAGATTTTCATAGGTAAGCCCCTATCAAGTGACCTCTCATTTTAAAGTGTTTAATAAGAGAAATCAAATGGCAAAAAGTGGAGGTTAATATCACACCCTTGTTAATCGATTTCACATTTGCCTGAAATATCAGCCTATTTGGTTCAACTGGTTTCACATTTTTTAGGTACACGAGTAGACAAAAACCAGCTTTACTTTACAAGATGATTTGACACTTTTTAAAACAGGGTTTTTTATTATGTCCTTCAAGTAAAATTCAAATTTAGCCTAACTTCATAATTGGATCTGACAAAAAAAGTATCCATAGAGAGGTTTATAATATTAGCTTTAAAGTACTTAAGTAAAGTCTTAGTTCAAGTTTGAGATTGGAAGTATAGCTAGCTATAATATCCAGGGATTTTTCATCATCATACATATGACGATACCTATATTTTGAATTATGATAATGACTCATAAAGTTGAATGGATAAAGAATGTAATAGTTTTTAAATATCTGAAGTATTGCTTTCAAATTAGTCTCGTAGTAACTTTAATATTAAATTTCTAAGACACATGTAATGTATGATTTTACATTGCTACGACCTGAATATTCTAGGATGTCTTTTAATTTTCTAGAATTACAAACGCGTAGAATTGATTTATATTCTACTTTAATCTACATTGAGACACTTGACAGTATCGAAAATCCCATCAAAACTGAAGTGTTAAGTTGTTATTGCTAAGAAAAACACAAACATTATTGCTGACGAAAACCACGAATAAAAATTTATTTTCAGCGGTTATGCTGTAAAAGAGAGAAACTATTTGCCTGTACATTAGAGAGAAAAATAAAAACCAACCTTTTCACCGAAAGCCAAATTAGTTTAATGAAATGAAGCACACATTTCATAATTTTATATTGCGCAAGAACATAACAAAGTGTGGAAACAAAATTTGTTTCCAGTGGTTTCAATATGAAAAGCATATGACTGAACTTTCCTGAAGAAAATAAAATTGAACCTTTTAGCCGAAAGCCAAATCAATTACGCTTTTGGCGTTTCATGCTTCATTGGCTCAGAGGGAATTTAATAACTTCTTTAATCAGCGACGTCGCAGCCCGAAGGAAACTGTTAGAATCGCTCTCACCAGGCCATTACGCTTTTCTTCGACGTTTCTTAGAAAGCTTACAACTTTTAATAAACTTGTCCTGCATGGTTGCTCGGTGACACTTAGTACTTAAAATATTGTTTAATCATAATACGTTTGGTGAATAAAACATTTTTCAAATTCAAAATAAAATGCAGTGGTGATAATACTGTTAGTGTTTTGGTTTGATGAGTTGTAAAATATGTGAAAAAACACAATAGGTTGGTGATGAAGTCTGAAATAACTTATTTACCAATTCATTCGATTTAAATATCCCTTAAAATTGTACTAAAACACGAAAACCGTAGGTCTATGACCAATATCGATTAACATTTTTGTTTTACAAGTTAATAATTGCTTGAGTCTTGTGTCTCAAAGCTGAGGTACGAATTAGGCTTAACGGTACAAATAAAGATTAGTAAATTAATAACAAAAAATGAATTAAAAATATAATTATGTTAAATACACATTTGGTACAACCACTAAGGAAAATTAACATTTGCAATTTAAATGACACGGTAAATCGGTGTATTTATTGAAATAAATATCTTTATTTAAATTGAAAACCGATTATTTAGAAAAAATCACCAACCACATTACAAGTACACATTACATTACAAGTATCCGTAATACGGATACTTTGTAACTGTAAACTGTGAATGATACGGATTCCGTATCATTTACAGTAATTAGTTCATTGTAGGAGGTTTACAATACATTTACAAAAATAATCAACAGTACAAAATAATGTTATTGGGGCAAATAATGTTATTTGGGAAATCACAAGCTTAAATATATATCTACACAAATATATATACATTTAATGTTAAACACACAAGTATTTTAAAGGTTTTACTTATCTTCCATGTTATCTAAGAAACTAAACACAATTTCTCAAATATTCTATTACTGTACTGCTAAAAAAACTAAAAAAAAACTAAACAAAACAAAGTAATTCGTTAGCGAAATAACGAAGTCGTGCGAAGAAATGATTGCAGAGAATAACCAAACCGAGGGTAATAAAGTTCTTTGTGAAAGAAATGGTGTGGAATGGCGATACGCGCCTACCCACCCTGCCAAATACCCCCCACAGTTAACACCCCAACCCCTAGTGCTCATAATACAACCCATCACATGCTATTGGCACTCCACTCAAAGTAGGGGGGTGAGCTGATTTAGTGATCTGGTGAGTTCAGATCCCGGGTTCAATTCCCGCCAATCATCAAAAGATTTTATCTATGTGATAATGCTGCAACTCTCTAGGACTAGCCAGAAGTAATAGGACAGAAGTAGTAGGACTAGCTCTTACACATTGAAGTAATGTGTAAAACAGTTCCAGGCTAGACACCTGCTGCTCAGACTACAACCCATCATATATTATTGACACTCCAGTCAAAGTTGGAAATTCAAGCTTGGTGCTGCAGGTTCAAATCCTGCCATTCGCTATTGTTTTTAGCTATGTAAATGTACAGATACATGGTGGACCGGCACGTACCCGAACTTGTAAGCCAGTCCATATAAAAAAATATAGCGGAAAGAAGAACTATCTCTGTTATACTTTAGTTATTGATTATGTTAGTCATTGATCGACAAGCTATTTAGCTCATGATATTGGGATTATTAGTTTATCTCCTTTTGTCTGATTTAGATAAATTTACGAGTAATTTGTAAGTGTTTGAATCGTATGGTTTATTTATCGTTATTTACAGTACTATTCCTACGAATAAATAATAATAATTTACAAGATATTGATTGTTTAGGGCCCTAATACCAATGAGTACGGTGCACAGTCGACAATGTATCCTAAAGTAAAAGACAAGACAGAACATTTAGTAGACATGGACGCAATCAAGGCACACACCTTTAATCTTTTTCAAGCATTTAAGTAAGCTTTTCAATCATCGTAATTTTGAAATGTTTGAAAATAAATTATAGCAATTCTACAGTTGTTATTTTTATTTTTTCAAAGTAAGACTGGACTAGATAAAGTGACTTATCCTAAAATCCACAGTTGTGAAGGGAAGACACCACAAAGAACAGTTTAACAATAGTAAAGAACACACTCATTGTTGGCAATCTCCTCTGTCTACAAATAAGCTTATCCGGGCTTGTAGTCTCCTTAATACAACTTGGGTGAAAAGGTTTACAAAATGTACAAATATTTTAGGGAAAACTGACTAATTAGTGGCTTCCATAGCATGACACGTTTAGAAAAAAATATTACACACGGTTAATTGTTAGAAGTAATAAATGTTACGGAGAATGCAGGGAAGTACATTTTCAAATTTATTTTCTAATAATTATGATCGTGTTTGGAACTAGACTGTAGGAAATAAATATCTAGTACAATTGATTTTGAAACCTCTAGATTTTGGGACCCCTAGAATCAGTTTTCCTTTACCAAGGAAAATACCTACTAGAGCCTCGATCTATTGGAAAAGAACAGTTCAATCAAACTTATAAAAATTTTTAAAAGATGGTTCATCAAATGAATCGGTTTCTGTTTCTTAAGTGGATTCTTACAAAAATATCAAAACCTGTTACAATTGAGCTTGGGTTGAGTTATGGTCCACCCTACTTCTGCCGTTTCGTATAAACACAAGGGTTTGGGGTCCCCGGGTTTCCAAAGGTTACACTTAACGTAGAATCAAAGTTAGGATGGCATTTTGAAGACTATTAAGTTAAATATCGTACCATAAAGCATAAAATATTCTTTTGAATGAAGACGAAAAACGGCAATTTTAAACTGCTTTAACTTATTAAAGAATCGTATCTGAAAAATTCTAAAATCAAGGTAGTATGGATGGTTCTTTGTTATTTAAAACCCCGTTTACTGTTTTTTACTAGCATGTATTGGTAATTTACAAAGGCCAGGGCCTTTGAACCTCTGCAAGCGCTTTCGCGGTGCTGTTCAATGGCGCAACATAGCCACTGAAGCCGTAGCTGAGATTTTCGAGCTGATGTAGAGCGCACACTAGCTAGTATGACACAGGCTTTATTCAATATGCTCAGTATTTTTTACAGAAAATTTAAGAGTAAAAAATTGTCAATAAAAACACAATTTTCAAGATAATTTCTTAGACCACAATCAAATGTTGACCTACTTTTTTTTAGACAACTGGAAAAGAGAGATGTCACCCATTTTTTGATTACGTCATAAAATATTCCCACAAGTCCTCCAAAATAAAAGTACCGGTAAATAATATATTAAAAACAAAAGATCGATGGCCGAATCTAGTTTTTATTACGAAAAGATTAACAAAACCTGTTCTATACTTTGCATTATGGTAATTAGTAATATTCAGTTAGATCTACAAACTTTATGCACAGGTTACTTCACAACGAGGGAACTTTACGAGGTAAGTCCTACAAGGTGGAACTTGCCCTCCATATTGCACCGGGTTTTTATCTGTCTCCGGACGTAAGTTGGGCCAAGTTTAGTGTAATGTAGGTTTTTGTTACTCCCTTAAAACCAACTTCTTATTGTACCCCGCAACTTGGCCAGCTGAATGTTGTCGCTGGAGCAACACCGTTTATACGACTCGTTTGAGTAAATTCTTTCGTTTTATTTCAAAACGTTTTAATTTGCGTCTGGTAATTTTGAGAAAAGTGTCACATAGTTGTCATATGGAACGTTTTAGTAAATCTATTCATGAGATCTGTATTCGTTGTATATAGGCAATTTTATGTTTTGGAGAATCCGATGTAGATTTTCAAATACTGGGATGATGACATAATCAAATTTCTGAATGTGAATTGATTTGATTAGGAGATCACAGTTCAAGTTTTAGTTTGTGGCATGCATTTTGTGAAGCACCTGGAAAAGACAACGCTTAGGCGTTAATGAATTAATTTAATTTAGTTTGTATTATTTTATGTTAATATTGTGTGTTCACAACACACAACTACACCGAACTTTAATTCATATTGCACCTGTTAGTGTAAGAATTAAAAATAAAAAAAATAAAATGAAAAGCAAAATCTCCTCTTGAGGCGATAAAGACTATCATTTGCGTAGTTTTTGTGAATATTTTTCTACTGAACTTAGAACTAGCTTCTGGTATTCATGGTACTTCTTTTTGGTGTACATGGATTTCATGGATTACGGTGATTCATACAATACTTAAATATCAAGTTGGATTTTCCTAATTGGTTGAAATATATTTCTTCCAAGTACCTATTTTGTAATTTTATTCATTTCAAAGAAATTTTTAACTTAACATTTTTAAAAACTGTCCCAGAAATAAGAAATCTTGTTAAACCAATAACTCAACGAGACAATCAGTTGGGACCCCACAAGGTGTTTCCCTACATAAAAGTACTTTGGAAGTACAACACTAAACCGGAATGGAGAGGACTGTTAGATCGAAAACAATGAGGTAAGTTTGGGGCTGATATTGCGCTTGTGGCAGCTTAAAGTTGCAGGGTAGCGGTAGACTATTGTATGGTTATATTGTGGTCTTCTTATCTGCTTACTTTCATTGTCTTTTGGTAAGAGGCGTTTGTTAAGGTGTTTTGGGAAGATTCTATTTCACTAGCAGATGGAAAATAAGGGGAGTATGGATTGTATGCATGGATTTTGTTAAAATTTCTTATCTTTCCTATGCTCAAACAAGCTCTTTATTAGTGTTGTAGGACTTTTTCTAATAAAACACTACTATTAGTTTTGAATAACGTTTTGTACAGAATCATCGAAGAATGTTACTTTCGATCTTTGTAGATGGAGAAATGAGGTGGATTAATAAGGAAAAAGGCGAATTTTACTTCTTATAGTGTTACAAATATATCATTCATAATATGTAAATATATATGTAAGTGTAGTAGGCAATACATGTAACCAACCATTAACATGGTTGAATATAGAATGTTTTATGGGAAAATAAGCCGAGGAAGGATAAATTGTAATAAATGGTTCAGAATTAACCATCTCTATGAGGGTTTAAAATTTGTTTGTGCCTCATTGAGATATTCTTCCTTGTTCAAAAAGTAATTTTGTTCAGATAATAAACCCCCTAAGGAATACAAATCTTGTCGAATCGTAGGAAAATAGATAAGTCTATTATATGTAGTGAAATGACGTAATGTTCGCTATCGTGATTGGATGATTCGAATTATCTTATAGAAATTTGAATGACATGTAACTTGTCTGATGGCTGATTTGTCTTAAGGAATATAAACACATTAAGAAAGTTACAGATTCATTTATATAGAGAGAAAAAGTTGTAAATAAGACTAAAAAAAAGTACATCGTTATGTAGATACTTAACATTTTGGAAGTCATTCTCAAGAATAACATAGCAAAATCTATTTGTGACTGTAGAAAGAATCGTGGGAACTTTGAAGCTTTGTTATTTCACAAACTCACTTATCGATTCCGACTACAGTAGACAATAGTTGCTGAAACCCATTGAATCTAAGTCGAGTGAGAACCAACATGCCATTGGTCAACGGGCTATCAATGAATGCTTATATCTAAAAAAAGATCAGCATTTGACAACAAAAAGGCAACTTTTTTGCTGTTTATTCACAAAAAGTTAAAATGGCCAAAAGCGTAAAAAACTGTTTGCCTTCAAATCTGAAGGTCGCTGGTTATATTTTAAACAAAATCGATTCCGGACCCAGATGCAATTTTTTTCATAGGGCTATCAACCAATTTGTTTGTCCTAGAACGCTAGGCACGAGTCTGGGATTGTTTTTCACATTACTTCAGGCTAGACCTAGGGGTTGCGGCATTATCACTTGGATAAAATCCATTGGTGACTTGGCGGGGATCAAACCCAGGACCTCAGGGACTGAAGTCCCGCGCTCTAACCACTACGCCACTCGCTCCCCACCCAGATGCATTTTTTTCATAGGGCTATCAACCAATAACATCCCACAAAAGATCAACAATAAGATCCACTACCAATAAAAATGATATCCACTAACAACGCTTTTTTCTTACCAAAGACATTGAATCAATTATCAATCGCATCAATTATATTAGTAGCTTGGTGGTTGTAGTGCTCGTTTTCAAATGAGAATCGTTGATTTGATTTTAGGCAACATCGATTCTGAACTTAGTTGAACTAACAATTGGCTTTAGGTAGTGTAAATACCAGGGCTTGGCTATCATTGGGTTCAAATAATCAAAATAAAAGCTAAAGCTTACCTGGAACCCCTCATGTGAAGTTAATACGCAGGTAACGTTACGCTCCATGGAGCCAGCTCCCATCTTGGAGAGCTCCGAGTCTCCAGGGAGGCAAGGCCCCCAGTCCGCCACCCTCCACTCCAGGTGATCTGAGGAATAAGAGAGACTTTGTACAAATTGTTCAACAAACATTGATTATTAGAGAGTTTTACGGTCCTCTTCATTTTAATGAATCCAATTTTTCGGGAAATATAATCGGATATGGTATTTCTTTGACAATAATGTTAAAAGTATGTTTTTCAAATATATCTATAACTAGACATTGTGTGTGTGCGTGTGTGTGTGTGTGTGTGTGTGTGTGTGTGTGATCGATATGATCAGAAATTAACTCACAACTAACACACAGAGATACTCACTATTAACCTATAACTAGGTACTTTTAAAGTACCAACTAAGTAATGTTTGTTGTAAGTTTATTAATGGTAAGTTTTTGTTGATTCAAGAATAATTGTTGACATTTTCTATAACTGAAAATAAAAACAGAAACCACCTGATGGTTTCAGGAAGATGTTGAGATCTTAAGTTCTAAAAATAATTAGTTATGGAGCAGAGTAGAGATAGTATCCCTTCCTTATAATTACGGAAAGTAAATAAAGATACGTCTTATAACACTTAAAACATATATTTACTTTTATACTGTTACTTACAAGACAGTAAATATACAAAATATGGTAAGTGGTGATCGGTTTCGATAGGACACTTCAATCATCATCAGACCCAATAGGCGAATCTGTGGGTTTGATGATGATTGGAGTGTCCAATCGAAATCGATCACCACTTACCATCTTTTGTATATTTACCGCCTTGTGAGTAACAGTATAAGAGTAAATATATGTTTGAAGTGTTATAAGACGTATCTTTATTTACTTTCCGTAAATTTAATAACACGTACAATGCTGATCAAGAAGTTATTCCTTATAATTATGGAAAATATCTTCAATTAAGCTTGAAAATTAGTATAATATGCAAAACTGTTGTCTTATTGTTAGCTATCTTCTTTAAAAAAATTTTATTTTCATGATTTAAATAATCTGGCTTATGACAGCGAATTTGCTAACTAAACCCTTAGCAGATATATTAGGTCACTGTTTGAGATGATAATTCACTAAAAACACATTGTTGAGAATTTAGAAACTGTTGACACTACGTTTTCTTGGGATAAAACTGTTTAAGGTTGTCCTAAATAACAATAAGAAAATAAATCGAAAAAAGTGTAATTGTTTAATTAATTCCTCAAACAATATGTCCTAATTGGTTTACATCAGGCTACTAACAAGCCGGTGCTTTAGGCACTTTCAATAAGTCTTAAGACGTTCTCCAGTTTACCTCCAGATCCTAAAGAAATTTCTTCATCCAATTTTCCGCTTCCTTTACTTTCTTCACTAAACAATTCCATTATGAAATATTTTCAGAGAACCTGTCTTCATATTGCGCGATTCTACAAATAAGCATTATTTTTTCCACTATAAGAGCGTTTAAACATTTATTCAGTAAAATATCTACTTTCAAAAATCGTCATGACTCATTTGTTGAATATTTATAAAAAAAAGTATATACCTACAACTGTATTAAACTGGCTAAAAAATTGTAAAAGAAGAAACTTTAAATAATTATAAATATTTAAAATCCACCTTATTGGTCTCCAAGATTTTGAAATGTTTAAGGGCATTATTAAGAAAAGTAGTTAAATAATAACGCCACACACAATATCACAAAATGTATCACTAAGACCCAAAAATTAGTTTTCGCAGGGTCAAGACCATATTTCAAGCAAAGTGCTAAACATATCTTTACATTCAACCAGAAAAAAGTACATTAAACAATTTTCAACATGCTTGTCCAATAAATGAAGCACAATTTAATCATTTTGATCCTTCAGGTTTTGGTTTTAATTGTTAACGAAAACAAAGCAGATATAAGAATCAGAAATAAATAATTAGCTCAATAAATTTACAGATGATTCGCGGAACCAAGAGTTCGCGGAAAAACAGTTCCTTAATTCATGTGTGATATGTACTCTAAACACGTATACATTTAAAATTCCAACAACAGTTTTCCTCGTATAAATATTTACAACCATTTCGTTCTAACTTCTCAAATCAAAACCAATTTCTTTGTTGTAAATAGACTGAATTGACTTGTTAAAACATTTTACAATAAGTTTTTCTCAAATAATTGGTGACATTTGTATGTAACGATTTATTTTGATTTTGAATAACATCGATACGACAAGAAAGTTTAAATCGATCAAGCCGAGACTGTTTTAATATTGTGACGTTGCCTTCCAAACAGTCAACAGTTTCTTGTTATTTGCTCAAGACCCGTCTTAAACACGTCAATCTCAACTTGGGGCAATTTCAACTTTTTAATTGGACGTTAAATAATGTTTTCAAGTTAAATTTAGTTTGCAACTTTCATCGGTTATTTGAAAGTTTCTTTTTTTGTTGTGGACTTCAACCTATTATTTAAAGTAACTTGAATTGATTGTCGCAATTTGTTTACCATTTAGTGAGATTGACGCAAAATTTGATAGCTATGATTTTTATCTTGATAAAAAACAGAAATAATGTACAGTAGATTTATTTAATTTCCATTTGAGTCTTCAAGAATATAAAGCCAATTTATATTTTGAATCAATGTACCAAGTACAAATTGTTTAAAAGCTCTAAGAATTGTTAATAAAAACGTTTTGTGACCATACAACTTTAATTTATGACGTATTTTTTAACTTTAATCTACGCTGGGTACAAAACTAAACATTTTACTGTACAAAAATAAATACTTGTATAGTTCCTTTTGGAAAAGAACCTAATGATTCTTTAAAAATTTCATTCAGAGTCAGAACCTCTAAATCAATGTATGATGAATTTAGTCCGTGAAAATAAAAAAAACATAGCCTAACTAAATAAAAACGGCGAATATGCTCAAAAAGTGAACTGAAAAATAATTGTTATATTATGATGTTACGTATCCAACGTATACAAAGATGTTAAATTTATAAATTACAAACGTAATAACTAGAAAAATAAAGAATAAGTAAAAACGAGTTGTATAAAAACACAACCATTGTTATATTGACATCAAAATAAAATTTGACACAATTAGGCTAATCACTGTTTTTAGATATGGGTAGAAAAAAGTGCAGATACCTTCTGCAAAATACAAAAACAATTCATTTCGGAACTTCAAACTGTGTGGTTAAACTACTAAATTTAGACTTAATTGAGTTGTAGTAAGAAATTAATATTTAAACCTTAATAAAGGCCATACTAAAATGCAAACTTTTGAGGAAAATCCCTTTACAATTAGAGGAAAAACTTTAATAAACCAACAAACTTGAATGGTAAAACAAAACACGATCCACAGTAAAATAAACAAGAATTTAATACAAATATTCTGCAGAAATGCAAGTGACCTTTTCAACCAAGTGCAGGGAAATAGTCAAGACGTCTGATGTGTAAGTAAATATGTAACGAAGGCTTTTTGCTTGGATGTCATACACTCGGACTTTACTTAGTCCCCAACGTATCTTCATTTTACAAACTATGAGCCGACACACTATTTCTACAAGGTGTAAAAGTTAAAAGTAAAGGGTACTTTTTACTTTCTCTACTTTACTCTACTTTATTTTATTTCAGACATTCGGCTAGGTAAGCAAGGCATTGTAATCATATAAAACGTGTTACCTATAACTCTTACAGGTACTTTTCGCCCCTGTGATGTCATTGTTCATTTTGGCCAAGTTAGGTAAGGCTATATACAGTTGTTAAAATCATACAAAATATACAGGTCAAACTGTGTATAGAAAATACAATGTAAAAGTTAAATAGGTTAGGTTTGTATATGGAGATCACACACGCTACTGTTAAGTGTAAAACTTAAGTAAATTTTTGTTGAGGATTTTTTTATTTATTTAAATCTCACAGTTTTTATTGTGTAGCCTACGTTCGGTATAGTACGGTTATAAATAACATAGAATAAGTCAGAATATATAAATGCATATTTTTCAAGGTTATGTGATAAATAAATAAAGGTAATAGATTCAAATTGCAACTGCTATTGCCATTTCTCCAATCTCCAGTGGTTGAAAAAGTGGTCAGTGACCACGAAAATTTCTACTTTTACTTTTGTGAGGTTTTATGTGTCTCTATGGACTTATTTAAAGGTAAGCCTGCTTTCCTGTCAATTTCCTAAATTTTTCAAGATTTGCTATGTTAGCGTTACAACTAATTAACCAAAATTACGCAATAATATTTAAAGTGGCGAGATAATTGAAAAGTACCAATTATTACCAGATTTTATTGTAATATTATAGTATTGTATCTATAATTCACAATTTTTTTTCTGATACATTAAAGGCATGTACCTTTATTCAATTTATAAAGTAAAATCTATTATTTTCATATTAAAAAGTAAAAATCAAAAGGACTTTTTTATATCATCTGCGTTTTCGTTATGTTCGAAGTACTCGCTGATTTTAATTGATTCAAACGATAAAGTTGTGAAGCCTTCTATCGTTTTTTCCGGGATGATGTAATAAATGTATTATGTAGTTTTAACGGTATGTAAATTGAAGTGCAAAAGGTCATTACAAATATATAGACATCTCAACTAATTTCGCTAATATTAGGCTTACTTATTGATACCATCGATGTATAATAATGTAGAGTTATTATACATCGATGATTGATACTACTTGCTAAATAAAATTGAGCGTTAAAAGTAAGTGTTTCTATTTTGTGAATTCAAGTAAACAGGAAAAGATTAAGTAAAAAGTAGTTGTATTAATTTAAGAAACTTCATTAAATTGTTTGATGACACAACTTTGAAAGCAAGTAGACAAAAAGACATATTCTAGTATCGATCTTTAACAAAGACTGTCAGAGCTTGAGGGTTCCGAGTGACCTTTGAACTTTCAAACATCTGTTGTCTTCGTCTCTTATGTCGAGTCCATATTGTATTTTGTAGGATTGTTGTGCCCTTAAATATATTAAATTAAAACCCAATTTGTTAGAGCCACTTCTTTCATTGTATTTAATAACAAAATCCAAAACTTAAAGTAAACATGAAACAATAATATATCAAACCAGATGACAAGCAAATAAACAAACTATTAATGTAGACCTCAGGACATCTCCCTCTTAAAGTTCTTCTATGAACCTCTTGGCAGGTTTAACAATTCTGGTAGGTCTGTGTATGGTTGAAGAATGATTATGTAGGTTGGATCTTGGTGTATGTGTCTGTCTTGGAGGAAGTGTCTGTGTATGGGGGTTTTCTTTATCAGGATTTTCTCTTTCTCCAGAGGAGAACATAGGGAATAAGAATTTTGAATTCCTGATATATCTTCCTCCCTTTTTTGTTTCAACGTTATATTTCCTGTTCTCTAACTTCTCCTTGATTACCCCTTCTTCTCTTCGGTCCGATACCCAAACTTTAGCGTTTTCTGGGTAATCCTTGACCTGGGTCACTCTATGTCTTTTATTGAACTGTTGTTCCTGTTTCCTCTTTTCTTCCAATTGTCTAAGTCTATATCTATTGTGATTTGGAGTGGCTGGAAGTAGAGTTGCTTTATTCACTGGTAGATTTGTTCTTAAAAACCGTCCCATTAATAGTTGTGATGGGCTATAACCACATTCCTTTGGCGTCGTATTGTATGCCAATAAGCCCAGATGTCTATCCTTACACTTCTTTAATATGTTTTTGAAGATTTTCACACCACTTTCAGCTTGACCATTGCACTGATGATGGTATGGTGAACTAGTTTCCCCTGTGAAGTCGTATTCTGATTTGAATAGTTCCCATTCTTCTGATAGAAATTGCACACCTGAGTCTGATCTAATTGACTCGGGGATGCCATGCTTTTCAAACGATGTCTTCATTGATTTAATCAATATTGCCGTTGAACAGTTAGATACCTTATATACATCGATGTATTTGGAATAATAATCCATGAGAATTATGTATTTATCATTGTTGAATTCACAAAAATCTACTCCGATTTTCTGCCAGGGTCTTTCAGGAACCTCTGTAGGAATCATAGGATGGCGAGGAGGCACTCTGTCAGCAATGCATTGCGGGCAATAGGTTACTTTTTGTTCGATGTGATGATTAATTTTGGGCCACCATACTGACATTTTAGCCCTTTCTTTACATCTTTTAATACCTTGGTGGCCTTGATGAATATTATCTAACATTTCTTTTCTCAAGGATGGAGGAATCACTATTTGATTATTTCTCATAAGTATATCTTCATTGATCGACAATTCTGCTTGATGATCCCAGTATTCTTTTAATCTTTCATTTAATAGGTTCTTATTTTTAGGCCATCCTTGAATTGTAATATCTAACAATTCCTGTAATTCTTCTCTTTGATTTTTTATTATTACATCTAATTTATTAGATGAAACTGGGATTGATTGAACTACTGTTCTTACACATGCTTCTGCTTCTTCTGCAAGTTTCTCAATATCTTCCTCTTCAGTTTTGTTGATTGGCGCTCTTGATAACGTGTCGGCAGTTGTTAATTGTTTTCCTGGTACCCACAATATGTCGTACGAATATCTCATTAATCTCATTTTAAATCTCTGAACTCTTAGCGGCAGTTCATCCAAACCCTTACTACTTAAAAGAGGAATCAGAGGTTTATGATCAGTTTGAATTTGAAACTTCAATCATGTTATAAAATTTTTGAAACGTTCACATGCCCATACTATTGCATAAGCCTCCTTTTCAATTTGTGCATATTTCTGTTGAGTCGGTGTTAAGCTCTTTGATGCGTAGGCCACAGGTTTTAAATGTCCTTGATGTTCTTGCAAAAGTGTTGCACCCAAACCATAAGCTGATGAATCGGCCGAAATTATAGTTCTCCTTTTCAAATTGAATGGTATTAAGGCAGGAGTTGTTTGTAAACTCTTTAAGGCTGTTTTAAATGATTGTTCTTGACTAGGACCCCAAACAAAAGCCCTATCTTTTTTTAGTAGTTCCCTCAGTGGTTGAACGATATCAGCAAGGTTTTCTATGAATTTTCCGACATGATTCAACATCCCTAGAAATCTCCTAACACTTCCCACATCACTGGGTGTGGGGAAATCGATTATTGCTTGTAAGTGTTTGGGATCTGCTTGAATCATACCAGAAGAAATAATGTGACCTAAGAATGAAATCTTTGTTTTTCCTATTTCACACTTGTCATTTAAGGTAACTCCTTCTTTTTCCAATTCTTGTAACACTCGGTCTAGTCTGCTGTCATGCTCGGGTTTACTTTCTCCGGTAATTAAAATATCATCCATATAACACAAAATTCCTGGGATGTCTCCAATAATACTTTTCATCCTGTTACAAAATATTTCCGGGGCTGTTGAAATTCCGAAGGGAAGTCTTTTAAAACAAAATCTACCAAATGGTGTTATAAATGTTGTCAATTTTGAGGAACCATCATCTAGCGGTATTTGCCAAAACCCCGAATTAGCATCTAATTTTGAATACCATTTGGAATTCCCTAGACATCCAAGTAAGTCCTCAACAGTATTAAAAACGTTATTTTCTCTCTGTAAATGGTTGTTTAAAGCTGAAGGATCAATGCATATTCTTACACTGCCATTAGGTTTAGGTCTTACCACCATTGGATGACACCACTCCGTAGGTCCGCAAACTTCTTCAATGATTCCCGCTTCAACCATTCTTTTAAGTTCATTTTTCACTTTTTCTCTTAATGGAATAGGTATGTTTCTAGGAGTTTTTAACTCCATCGGTACCGCATTTTGTTTCAGTTTAAGTTGAGCTCCTTTCTTCATCTTACCAATCCCATTAAATAAACTTGGATATTTATTCTTGATCTTCTGTAGGTCTGTGTTGATATTCTGGTTGCTACAATATTCACTTGACTGAATGTCATTTTTAACTCTTCTGATGACCCTTAAGAACCCTAGGGCTGAGATGCATGGTTTCCCAATCAATGCTTCCTCTTGACCATTGATCACATATATTGTTTGACGAGTTGTTTTATTCTTATACTGAATTACACCTTCAAATTTACCTAAAACTGTTAAATACTTCCCCCCAGGTGTTTTTAAAACAATGTTTGATTTCGTCAATAATTTGTTTCTAGCCATTCTTGGAGGCACAATCGTCACGTCGGCTCCACTGTCAATCTTGAAATGTTCCAATTTCCCATCAAGTTTTACATCAATTTCAAATTCATTCTGTTTATTGTAGTTCCTTGTTGTCGCTCTTATTTTCTTAACTTCAGCTCTGTTAATGTAATACCCGTCCTCGCTTCTATTATCCTGTTCCAATCTGTTCTCGGTATTTTCCTGAATTTGATTCAGTGTTGGGTTTCTGTATTTATTGTTCTGATTTCTGTATTTATTATTCTGTCTCTTTTTACAACATCGGCTGAAGTGTCCTTGCAATCCACAGTAGTAGCATTCAATATTCTGAGCAGGACATTCCTCCTTAGGATGCCTCTGTCCTCCACAGTAAAAACAATTAGAAGTATATTGTCTTATGTTTTGTTTCAAGTTCGGATGTTTTTTCACTTGGTCTATTTCTGCAAAATCTTGTTCTCTTGATCTGTTAACAGTAATTTGTTGATTCTTTATAATTTCACTTTGTTTCAATCTATTTATTGTTTCATGCAAGGTTAGGTCAGCCATCAGTTGAAGTTCCTTAGATAACTTTGAATCTGTTATTCCAACAATGAGTTTATCCCTAATAAGGCTGTCTTTCATGTCTTTGTAATCACATGAAGAAGCTAATTGATGTACATCTGTTATAAAATCGGATATCGGTTCATTTTGCTTTTGTACTCGTTGATTGAATTTCGCTCTCTCATAGGTCAAATTCACCCTTGGTGTAAAATACTTATTAAGTTTTTCCACCACTTTATCATAAGTCTTTTCATCTTCTTCTGTTACTCCTGCTGCTATTAATACATTTTCTGCATTATCACCCATGGATATTATAAGGAAATTTACTTGCTTTTCTCCATCTATTTGATCTAAATTGGTAGCATTTCTGTACCTATTGAACTTTTTTAACCATGGGCCCCAATCTTCTGGTTTAAAGGAGTATTTATCAATGAAGCCCAATGTTGCTGAATGTTGTGTCATTTTAGATGTTTGTCTTCTTACTGTTATATCTGAGTTTTCTGAGTCTGACATTGTAATGCAGCATATATATTAGACACCCTGTTACTCAATTTATTGGGTCTTTACCGCTGCCACCATGTTGTGCCCTTAAATATATTAAATTAAAACCCAATTTGTTAGAGCCACTTCTTTCATTGTATTTAATAACAAAATCCAAAACTTAAAGTAAACATGAAACAATAATATATCAAACCAGATGACAAGCAAATAAACAAACTATTAATGTAGACCTCAGGACAAGGATAAAATAAAATTTGAAGAGTAAAATAGAAAATATATCTTTTCATCGGAAGTAAAAACTTGCTTTATTAAGGTGAATGTAATTAAATGAAATGTTTTTTAAATCAATTAAAATTAGAAGATGCGGTACCTGCAATTTCAAGCTCAAAAGCACATATTCAAAGTGACTATTACGAAGATCCTTCTATATAACATAAGTAACGAATTCATTAAAAAATATATTTGAATGTTACCAATATTGTAGTAAATTGAATGTTTTTGATTTTCAGTTTTCAACTCATGCTGAAAAGGAATGTGCCTATTTTGGATTTAGTTTGCACCTAAATAAAGGTTAGAGGTATCTTTCGGATATTAGAGAAAACATTACAATTAGTCTGATACAATATACCATGCCTATTTTAGTTTCAAAAAATATACAGTATTTTTAAATCTTGATTAGTAACAATATACACGGATGTTGGTTTGATTTATTATAAACAAATCCTTCATGTTTTAATATTGGTTGAACCATGTAAAATGCCCTCTGGATCGCTCTTACATTATTTTTACAGTTAGGCTGTAACACCTGGTTATTGTTTAATTATAATAAATTTAATTACAATAATTATATACTTTACAAAGTTACTTTTTGCTTAATTATACCTTAAACTTAAATACTTGTTCGGAACTCGGAATTTTAGTTAAATTAAATTCCCCAACTTGTAACGAAATAATTAGAGCAATTCCTAGTTAGAATTTTGGTCAGCATCCTATTTAAACTGCGAGTAGTTAACTATTAACCCTCCCATTTTAAGTAAGAGGATATTTTAGTATTTAAACATAAAACAGAGAATATAACATTTTTGGGATAAAACAAGGTCTATTTGAGCGTGTCGGAATGGATGACACGCTATCAGAAAGGACACGCCCTAACCCTTGAGGCACATTTCGGAATTTTAAAATCCCCTGTTCGTATTTGTCCATAAAAGTGGCAGGAGACTACTTTACTATCTTAATTTCAGAGGGAAGTAAAAAATGTAGTAACGAAAAGGCTGGTTTTCACACGTAGATGGTTTTATTAATTTATTTACAATCCATGTAATCCTTCCAAAATTAGTTTTATGTGTTACTTAAGTGATTTCCGAGATGTAAGCTTAAAACTTGTGGGCAAAAATATTAATGTTAGGCTATACGTGCAATAAATAAAAATAACTACTACCAACAAAGTGATAAATTGGTTCCTTAACCATTTATTCATACTAAGTGTTGCAGAAAAATCATTCATAAGGAATATTTTATGGTTTTTACAAATTCCTAAATTTTAGATAACTTATTGATTATCATTTCAGTAGCAAGTTTGTTTCCACAGGTAAAATAAACAATCTCCACACTCTATTCGTTTTACATTGGGTATACGTTTATGAGATCTTAAAATTCATTATACACGTACGAAAGAGATAAATTTTGACCAATCATACTGGTCAGGCCCAAACTAAAAGACGTTCTCTGACGCCTCTTGTCGAAATCGACCATCGTTGTCACATCTTTGATAACCACATTAAACTGTTGTTCGATGGTTTTATTGCTGACATGCTCCATCACTTTGGTAAAACCACACAAAAAAAAGGTGGTGTGTTGGTAAAAAAGACTTGTTCTAACTACAATTCTTTATAAACATTATATTTATAAACATTAAAGTTTTCGTGATATGCATAACAGTTTAAAACTCATTCAGTGACCTCAGGATCACACTCTAGCACAGTATAAATAAACAATCTGTTTATACTTTCAGTATAAATGCAAAAACATACTACAAAACTAGGAAGCGGCGTTTAAAAGTTGAAGACAACTTTGGAAGTCTGGAATGTTTAATGAAAGAACTTTTGACGGGTGGATATAATGGGTTAGCTGCAAAGATGAGCGCTCAAGGTACACCTTAAGGTGTTATTACTTTTCATACCAACTTTTAAATACCTTATACTACTTTCTCTAAATATCTTTAGTCGCTGACTTTTACGCAAAACTTACTCAGATTGGATTTTTTATTTAAAAATACCTTTGGTAATGTATTTAAGGGATTTTTTTACCACTGCATGGAAATAATCACATTGTAACTCAACACATTGTATTCAACCTGTAAACAGTACGCAAAATAGCTCGTTTTTAGTTTCAATAACTGGAGTGGAGTGATTGAATACATTATCTTTGAGTTGACTCTTTTAAGTCAACGGAATTTGTGACTGTTATTCGTTAAAAAAATGCCTTTAATATTTTGCAATTGCTTGAATTCGAGCAACAGGTGCAATATTTATATTATGATTATATTATGATTGTATTATGATTATATTTATATTTATATTTATTTATATGATTATATTTATATTATATTTATTTATAATTATATTTTTCGAGTCAAGGCAAATATTTATACTTATACTGTTTTTGTTTGCTATGGATATTGCTCATTGTATCTTCATTTCTTAAAAATGTCGAAACATTTTCAGGATATTTGTGAGTTCGCATTACGTTTTAGAACTTTGTATAACGACCTCAAAACTTATGAAAAACTGAAATACCAACTACATACCCCCGCGTGGCTAAATTCAAACCCAATTCTTTTCCCCGAAGTTTGTGCCTAATTGTTAGAATTCCAATGATACCGCGTAGGACCGTGTAGGAGTAGTTGCGGAGTAGTTGTTGGAGAAGTTGTCGGAGTAGTCTAGATTATGTCACAATCTGCCAGGCATACCACTACCGGGAGGTGCGTGTGCTCCTGCTATCTCCCTGTCCCGCCACTTTCGAACCCAAATCTGTCTCACCACCTCCGAACCCAAATCTGTCCCGTCACCTCCGAACCCAAATCTTTCCCTCCACCTCCGAACCCAAATCTTTCCCGCCACCTCCGAACCAAAATCTGTCCCGCCACCTCCGAACCCAAATCTTTCCCTCCACCTCCGAACCCAAATCTTTCCCGCCACCTCCGAACCCAAATCTTTCCCGCCACCTCCGAACCAAAATCTGTCCCGTCACCTCCGAACCCAAATCTTTCCCTCCACCTCCGAACCCAAATCTTTCCCGCCACCTCCGAACCCAAATCTGTCTCACCACCTCCGAACCCAAATCTTTCCCTCCACCTCCGAACCCAAATCTTTCCCGCCACCTCCGAACCAAAATCTGTCCCGCCACCTCCGAATTTTTGAGTGACACATATCCTGCATCTGCCTTGGTTGATAAATATCGTTGCATCCCAAAATATGTGGGAATAGCACACCTATGTTTTTTCCTTCCACCATGGCTGCATCCACGGCTGCGAAGCCCCGCCAACTAATTACTTCCCCTCCCTAGTATAAATAAATCAACCCTAGTATGTCATTTCATTTTTATCAAAATGCTGAATTTGTGTCACAAACGCTGTATGTTTACAGCAGTTACGTTAAGCAAATGGTATTGTAGCAAAAGCTTTCGTCTAGAATGTTAGCGTCAGCTGCTAGACTTAAAAAAATTAAAACTTAATTACTAAAAAACTGAATCCTAAACTAAAAATATGGCTTCGACATTCCCTAGTTCTGAAAATTATCTTTCTTTCAACACACAAATCGTGAAAATCCGTTAAGTGGTTGATTCAGAATCTTGAAATAAAAATACCCTGTCACGTTATATATATACAAGCTGTTGGCCCGTCTTACGTGCGAGAATCAAGTGGTCAGTTAAAATTGTGTTTAATTCAGAACAGCTAGTTATGTATTTTAAATCCGATAATTATTTTAACCCCCTGAAACAGTTTTCGGGAGCAGAGCATTCTATTTGTAATACAGTACAGCAATGGTCCTACTTATTTCTGTGGTCTACTAATATCTACTAATCTTTCCTATTATCAATGACAAAATCATAGACTAAATAAAATAGCCTCATAGTTCTATAGAATATTTTACCATACAAATATTTTTTAATTAAAAAATTTTTACCAACTGGATATTTTACTATAAATTCTTAAACAAAATATTCAATATTGATTTTGAATTGAGTTTTGAAGATAAAAGAAATATTACAGTAATTTGTTATGAATATTTCAAAAAATTCTTTCAAAATCCCTGACGTGGGTACCTTTAAAACGGTCCCAGGGCTAAGTTATCACGAAATCGATGCTGTATAAACCTACTCCATACACGAAAATACAGTGATCAAACTTTTCTGGTATATGATACCATAGTTAAGTAATTGTAATCAAACCAAAATAATAAATGAATGTGCATTGAGCATTTAGTAATAAGCTTGAATATGTTGTTACAGATGTGTGTTTACAAACTTTATAAGTCTTTTAGTAATGAGAATTCTTGTTATAAAATTCTACATGTATATCTGGTGTCTGAGATTATCACTGCAAACAAATATATAGGCTGCGCAAGAGCTGGGCGCGGGACGAGCTCTATTACAAATGTTGAAATTGATATACAAATAAAACTTAACTAATAAAGATATTATGTACATCTAAGCTATGATTAAAGTAGAGTGTTTATTACAAACATTTTAGTTTTGTGTAGGGGACATACTTTTTAACTTACAGTACTTTAGACGGCGTAAAAATGTAAAAGTATCATATTACAATCTCAATGATGTGTTTTCATAACCCCCTCAAATGATTCTATCGATATGTTCATGTATTATTAAAACAGTTAAATCTTAAGGACTTGCTTCGTAAATTGAAAAACCGGTAGCTAACTTTTGTGAAGTTCCAGCCAGAGATTATCTAACTTGTAATTTAGATTATGCTACTTCTATGTATTCGCAATTGATTACAAATTATAGACATTTGCAGGGACAATAATATTTTCATAATGAAAACACCTGAAAATTTAATGACAGTAGCTAGGCTAGTGTAGGCAGTAGACATTTTGGTACATAGTCTCTTATACTCATACCTTAATTCATGAAATTTTCAAAGATGATGTTCCCTTACCTTTGTGATGTCTACAGGCCACAAAGCACGGTTTAGTCCTGGAAGGCTCATCTCTAGGCTTGCAGTGGTACAGTGACACAGCTCTGTTGTTGTGAATGTCTTGACACTTAATCTCTTATCAACCTCACTACTGTATACACTATATAGGTAGCACACATTGATGTTCCCTTACCTTTGTGATGTCTACAGGCCACAAAGCACGGTTTAGTCCTGGAAGGCTCATCTCTAGGCTTGCAGTGGTACAGTGACATAGCTCTGTTGTTGTGAATGTCTTGACACTTAATCTCTTATCAACCTCACTACTGTATACACTATATAGGTAGCACACATTGATGTTCCCTTACCTTTGTGATGTCTACAGGCCACAAAGCACGGTTTAGTCCTGGAAGGCTCATCTCTAGGCTTGCAGTGGTACAGTGACATAGCTCTGTTGTTGTGAATGTCTTGACACTTAATCTCTTATCAACCTCACTACTGTATACACTATATAGGTAGCACACATTGATGTTCCCTTACCTTTGTGATGTCTTCAGGCCACAAAGCACGGTTTAGTCCTGGAAGGCTCGTCTCTAGGCTTGCAGTGGTACAGTGACACAGCTCTGTTGTTGTGAATGTCTTGACACTTCATCTCTTATCAACCTCACTACTGTATACACTATATAGGTAGCACACATTGATGTTCCCTTACCTTTGTGATGTCTACAGGCCACAAAGCACGGTTTAGTCCTGGAAGGCTCGTCTCTAGGCTTGCAGTGGTACAGTGACACAGCTCTGTTGTTGTGAATGTCTTGACACTTCATCTCTTATCAACCTCACTACTGTATACACTATATAGGTAGCACACATTGATGTTCCCTTACCTTTGTGATGTCTACAGGCCACAAAGCACGGTTTAGTCCTGGAAGGCTCGTCACTAGGCTTGCAGTGGTACAGTGACACAGCTCTGTTGTGAATGTCTTGACACTTAATCTCTTATCAACCTCACTACTGTATACACTCTATAGGTAGCACACATTGATGTTCCCTTACCTTTGTGATGTCTACAGGCCACAAAGCATGGTTTAGCCCTGGAAGGATCGTCTCTAGGCTTGCAGTGGTACAGTGACACAGCTCTGTTGTGAATGTCTTGACACTTCATCTCTTATCAACCTCACTACTGTATACACTATATAGGTAGCACACATTGATGTTCCCTTACCTTTGTGATGTCTACAGGCCACAAAGCACGGTTTAGTCCTGGAAGGCTCGTCTCTAGGCTTGCAGTGGTACAGTGACACAGCTCTGTTGTTGTGAATGTCTTGACACCAAACTCACTACTGTATACACTATATAGGTAGCACACATTGATGTTCCCTTACCTTGTGATGTCTACAGGCCACAAAGCACGGTTTAGTCCTGGAAGGCTCATCTCTAGGCTTGCAGTGGTACAGTGACACAGCTCTGTTGTTGTGAATGTCTTGACACTTAATCTTTGATCAAACTCACTAGTGTATACACTATATAGGTAGCACACATTGATGTTCCCTTACCTTGTGATGTCTACAGGCCACAAAGCACGGTTTAGTCCTGGAAGGCTCATCTCTAGGCTTGCAGTGGTTCAGTGACACAGCTCTGTTGTTGTGAATGTCTTGACACTTAATCTTTTATCAACCTCACTACTGTATACACTATATAGGTAGCACACATTGATGTTCCCTTACCTTTGTGATGTCTACAGGCCACAAAGCACGGTTTAGTCCTGGAAGGCTCATCTCTAGGCTTGCAGTGGTACAGTGATACAGCTCTGTTGTTGTGAATGTCTTGACACTTCATCTCTTATCAACCTCACTACTGTATACACTATATAGGTAGCACACATTGATGTTCCCTTACCTTTGTGATGTCTACAGGCCACAAAGCACGGTTTAGTCCTGGAAGGCTCATCTCTAGGCTTGCAGTGGTACAGTGACACAGCTCTGTTGTTGTGAATGTCTTGACACCAGACTTTTCTCTCTCTCTGGCCTTCTCCACATCCCCGTTCTACGTAGCAAGAACCCCAAATATCTACAACAAGTTACATTTTCTTAGTCCCTTATCATAAGAAACGTGTGATTACTCAGAAATATCGAATGGTGAAGTCATTAGTGTTTTTGACGGTTTGAAAATAGACACAGATCATTGGAGTATCAATACCCCCGCCACAGCAAACCTGCAGACTAAGCAAATTTCCATTTGCTTGATTGGATTTACACAAAAATGTCTCCTTAAAAATATCACATTTATTCATTATTTAAATAACATTAATTTAACGAGTACTTAGGTTTGCTGCAACAGGGAGGGTAAAAATGTTTTTTTTTTTGTAAAATGTTAATAGTTTAGAGTGAAATGAATGCATTTTCCAAATTTGATCAAAATATGTTCATAAACAAGCAAACTACAACAGTTTACTTATTCTCCATAAGAATAACATAGGAATTTTAAATTTACAGTTTTTTGGAATTTTCTCCGTAACCATTAGGCGCATAATAACGCTTCAATATACTAAATTATTTGTTTTTTTAAGCTCTACAAAATGGTTTGGAAAGAAAATGTTAAATTTTAAGTTTTTTGGGTTAAAAATGGGAAAAACCAATTTTTACCCCATAAAACCCCCAATAAACACCTGTTCCCATAGTCCGATCATGCTGGTTCGCGAACTCGTTCGAATAAACGTGGGTTTACATGTTTGTACTAAATTTAATCAAAATCGGATGAGTTTTGCTCGAGTTATCGCGCTAACGGACACATATATAAATATATATATATATATATATATAAATATATATATATAAATATATATATAAATATATAAATATATATAAATATATATATATATAAAACATATATATATATATGAATTTGAACGGATGGTGTTTTTGGCCTCTAGGGACCTCAAAACGAAAAAGTAAATCGGTCCCGGGTCCAGGTCTTACCATGAGTACTACGGTAATAGCTTATTCCCTATTTGGAAAATTCGCTAAAAGGTACACATAGGTTTTATACACCATCGATGTATAAAAAAAAACTAACAAAGTTAGTTTTATACATCGATAGGTGGTCCTGGCAACAGAAACAGCCGATCTTAGTCAGGAAAGAAGGTTCACAGATAATTCGTTCTACACCCACACTGCATTCATACGTTAAAGTAGCTGTGATAGTGTTTGGTGGAATTTAAACTGCAGTACATGTACGACTTCGCATTTTTGTAACACAGGAACAATTTTCTTTATTTATATTTTAAATTATTAATGAAACTACAGTGTCATTAGGTTCTAAGCCTACTTGGTCAGAGCATTAGTATATAGCAAATTGCCTTTGGTGCTTAGGGTTTGGATCCGAGTCCCTAAGAGAGTCCTATACTCTAACTACCAGACCAGCTCCTTAGAGAACACCACCATTATCGAACGTGACTTAGTTAAGGTAGAACCTAGGGACAGGAGCTATATTTTTCCTCTTCAGCTTTGTTAAACTTGAATGCATTTTTGCAGTTGTTTCGTTTTATATGTGTAGGCCTAACTTATTTTAATGATACATTTCGTAAAGTATGTACTTGTATTGTAAATAATGATGAAGTAGTGTAACCATATCCTCATACTAGTTGGTGCATTTCGTTGAAAGCTTATAAATGAAAATTGTATGACATGAGAGGGTGGATTTTTATTGTAAAAAAAAAAAATAATAGTTGGGTTTGTTGCACAAATGTTTCTTCTATCACATAAGTTCATACATCAATAAGATCAATTGAAATTACAATTAAAATGAGTTCAACTTTGTACATCTGATCCCTAATACATTCTATACATTCAATAATACATTCAAGAGTACTTATTCATCTCATTCTTCAATATTCACTAAATTTTAATTTATAAATTTAACTTCCATAGGTTACAGTTAGTCATTCATCTTTTTATTTTTGATAATTATTATTATAAACTACTTGTAGTGTTATTGCTGATGAATAAATAAACACATTTTTATAGTCTACCTTTTAGCAAATATCCCATATAGGGAATAAGCCATTACGGACCGGGACCCGGAACCAATTTACCTTTTTCGTTTTGAGGTACCTTTAAAAGCACCATCCGTTTAAATTCAAATATATAATATAGGTAATTGAAAATGATATCATATATTACGGTACTACCGTGTAAACCTACATATTTTATTCCAATGAGTTCGGGGACCGTCATGATAAGAACGGTGTTTATGGGGAGTCTTATGGTGAAAAACTTGGATTTTCCCATTTTTTTAAACCCTAAATATAAAGTTTTGCAATGAAAAATAATTTATTATATTGAAGAGTTATTACAAGCCTATTTTTTTTATTTATTTATTCTTCATACTGCATGCACCATTTTACATAATATTTTGAGAATTAATATACAGAAATATTTGGTAAGCAAAACAAAGATTTTTACAATAAAGCTAAGCACAAAATACAGACAGACTTGAACACTACAAGAACATGCTTAATGTCGTTGCTTAATGGTTAATCAGAAAGTTAAAAAACCGTAGATTTGAAATTTCCGTGTCATTATTATGGGGAATAAATAAATCATTGTAGTTCATTTGTTTAAGACACACTGATTATGAACATGCTTACTTTTCCTACCTACAAGAAACTAAACATAATTTTAGGATAGTTTTAATATTTATTTTACATGGAAATTAGAATCGTACTCAATTAAACATTATTTTGGCTACACTAATGATTTTTACAAATCCCTAGAAAAAGTTAGAATCAACAGTAAAAGATAAAATAAAAATAAACAACCAGATATTATAACTAAATCCTGCTCTACTGGTAACAGGTGTTTGTAGCGTCGAAGTGAGGGCTTTAGAGACCAATGGAACATAAAGCTAGCAGGGTTTTATTGTTATACTTCCTACGACTTTTGTACTATTTACCTGCTGTTGAAATGGCAAACATCAATAAATATTACTTTTTTACGCAAATTAAAGATTTTCGCATAGGACTGGTAACAAAACGAAAAAATTTTATGACCAGTTAAGGATCAAATATACCTGATTACTTCTATGTCCTTATGGATTTGCTGAAAGTATGGTTATGGTTTTTGTCTGGTGAGTTTAGAATGTTCTTTTATGTTTATGAATATTTCTCATTTATGTTTGGGTAAATTGTCCCTAACAATATGGTAGTGCCATTAAACGCCAGGTAAAATTCATGTGTTTAGGGGCACTACCATATTGCTTGGGGTGTAGACCAAAATCATTTTTGTTTCATTAACCTTTAAAGTAGTTCAACCAGGTAATACACTCTGTTTATGAAGTATTAAACATTGTTTGTTATTACAACCAGAGGGGGAGCTGCACATGGTAAAATTCATCTTAGAGACAACACAGTATATTTTAGTTAACATTGACGTACTCAAACTTCACTAACGTAGTTTTTACTTAATCAAAGTAAATCTTTACATTTGCATAACAAATAATGTAAAACTGTTTTGTTTTGTGACCTGTTGAATGTCAACATTTTTTATAATACAAAGAACGTTGGAAAACATTTAGAAATAAGGTTTCTGACCATGTCTCCTATATTCAATCAATCCGATTCTTTAAGGTTGAGGCAAATCTGACAATTATTGTATCTGACACATTTGGCGCAATTATCATGTTTGCCTCTTTGGTCTTGAACTTTGTTTTGGTAACGCAGTTTCTATCCCCGATTTGGTGATATTTTGATACCATGCACTCATTAATTTACATGGTCATCGTTGACCGAAGCACCAAATATTTTAGCTTTTTAGCTACTCATACAACTTCCTATGGTATTTCACATATATATTCTCGCGGTTTTAATAGAATATCTTTCCGCTTTCTAAGACACGTTTTTGCAATCTCATTCACTGAGAAATGAAGATATAATTCACAGATTCAGTTTTAAAACCCAAAAACCCGTATTATTCCCTAAAGCGGTTTCGTACATTACAAAAATTACCTTATTTAATTTGAATAAGGAAGTCAACATTTTAAAAACAAAATTCAATTGCTGACCTTCTTGTAAACAAAATAAGATTTCATATGATTGTGTAAACCAAAATGGTCATTTCACCCCTATCGAGCCACCCCCCCCCCCCCCACCGGTTTAGGGGTGAGATTTCTCAGTGTATTGGACACCCGGGATTGCACACAATACAGACCTTATCCGCATCTCGCACCAATGTGATATTGCCGTTCGATTACTTTTCATTCTACAATATCTTTAAACTTTACCTTTAGGAAATTTAGAGTATGTTTATTACATTCCTGCGGTGTCGTACAGGATCTGAACAGGTAAAGGTTAAAAAGTATATTTCGTTCTTTTGTGATTATTTAGTCTCAGTTTATTTTTTAAATCAAAGAGTTTAAATAATAAAAATTTCTGTATGCAAAATATGACACGTTTTTAAATACAATAACAAATCAGAACACATTTTGTAAAAACCTTTTCTACCAGGTGAGCTATAAGTATAACACACTACTGTGTTTGACTAAAAAAGTCGAGATAGGTAAAATACGTTGAGGTATACAATGTTGGCGCAGACTCTTAAATTTACTACAACTGCTGTATGAAAAACATGTCCAAAGGTAAACAATTAATATTTTGAAAGGTTTTTAGCAACAATTTTTCCTCAGCTGTAAGATAAATTATTTTCAATAATTATTAGTTTAACGTTATTACGGCTCTTTTGCTTACTAAGACTATACTTTTTGTATAAAATGGTTTTGGATTATTTCAGTGTTACATTTGGAGTGGCTTAAAATTATATAACATAGTGCAAAACGTTGAAAAAAATGTAAAAGAACTTTCCAAATTAAGAAAATATTAAGCCTAACATCGTGTTACAATTTATTGGCTATTTTTTAACAAATTTTTCATATCTAGTACAAAAAGTATGTTAGTATACTTTAAATGATTCTAAAAATAACACTTAAACCATAACTACCAGGATAAAGTAAATAAAATACTACTTCACCACTGCGCGGGGCATAACTTTAAGATGCCTATGTGTTTCTCAAGACTACCAAGTACCTCTAAATAGTCCTTGAATTTCAATTAATTAACCTAACATATATAAAATTTTCTTGTAAGCATCATACAATATCCCTATGCTGTTATAAGATCATCGTTGCAAAGCTGAAAAATATAGTGACGACGAAAGCTTTGTCGTTGCTTCGTAAATAGAGTGGAATATAATCTCACCTCGAAGGTTTCAATATAAGTTACCTCCAAAGATGAAACCCGGAGGTATCGGAGATATATGAAAATCGTGGCTTGACTGTCAAGTGCCATGTTTGCAGCCTCCTTCTCACTTTCCAACTTTTACAGAGGTCAAGTTTTTTACTTAAAGACTAAAACACTATCGTATAAGCTGCCACTCTCATTTTTGTATCAAACTAAATACTGTTGAAGGTCCAGGTAAACCGAATGGAACTTAAATCAAGAACTTAAATGGTTGAAGGAAATTAAATTTTATTTTAACGAAGTGGTTTCTGTAAGTATATTTTTCATGGCTATTGCTAAGACTGCTGAAGAGAAGAAAGATCATGCACTCGGCCAACATACTAGTCTCTTTGTGTCTTATAAATCTCATGTGAAAGTAAATGGTTTCGATATATAAATTTGGACCGACGTCTATAACAACAGAAAAAAAACGAGCATGTCTACATTTTCTCTATTAACATTAATCTTGTTGATTTAAAACCAACGAGCCACTGAGACAACGAGCTCACTATGAGTGGCTTATTTAACTCGTAAATTTGAATAAAATACTGGTCAAAACTAGTCAATTGATTTTATACCTACTCGGGCCTCTAACAGTCGGTATTTAACTGTATCAAAAACACCTCAAGCAAGACCTGTAAATCTATAGTGACGGAAATTTGAGGTTTTATTGAAAGAAAAAAAAACGAAGCTAAAACATAAAGGTTTTTTGTTGTCTCGAGCTACAGGCTACAACCCCAAAATCGTCAAGGTATGGCGTAAATATTCATTATTGTTTGGCTAGGTTTGAAGCCGTGCCTCCAAGGTCTAAGCTTTGGCCAGCTGTTCTCTCGGAAAGGAAATTGTTGGCTGCAATACAGAGGCTGCAGTTTTCCTTATGTCCTGAAGATTTCATAATCAGAGTATGGCATCTATGTATAGAAGTTTATAGATGAATTTATTAAAACAAAGTTATATACTTGATAAACACGTTGGAAGTTTTCCTGCACACATTCATCGCAATACGTTTTGTAAGTTAAATAAACTTGATACTAGATGACAATCATTTAAATGGAAAATGGCAAATGACCTTGTAAGGAAGTTATGTCGAGGAGAGGCATTTCTTCGTTGTTACAATGAGGAAAGTATGGAGCTTGCAAACCTTTAACCTAGTATGATTTATTTTCCAAATATATTTTATCACACAAGATAAAAGTATGTAATTTTTTACTGTTACTAAAATATACTTGGAAGATTTTACACGGATACTAATCTAAAAGTAGTTTTCCCAATCACAGTTGAGTCTATGATTTTGTGTGTGTTCAAAATGGGGTATCTAAGAAATTGTTTGTAGTAAATCTTAAGATCAGAAAATTTAATGAAGTACATAAAAACAAAATATAAAGTTTTAAAATCTGAATAACAGTTTTTGGTTCTTAAAATTGGTATCTTAAACTTAATGTTTAAAAAATTACAAAGATTATTTAACAAACATTCACTGATTACCTTTAAACGAATTTAGGGAAATAATAATAAATGACTAATGTATTATGTACTCAAACGATTTGTTTAACGAATGGATTACTGTAATACAGCATGATAAATATTGTACGGTTTTTAAGTGGACCTACGATAAATTCTTCCTGAAATATAACTTAGTTTGTACAGAATTTAAAATATGTCCAGCAATTAAGTGTTTGTTTCATTTTGAAAAAAAAATATCAATGCAATCAAAGGTATAACATAACAACAGAACGAAAAATTATACATTATTTTGTAATTCTATCAAATATTAACTAAAATGTTTGATAAGCATTTTTATCAATGAATCCACCAGGAAACTCATAAAAGTATAAAGACTTACATAGCTTTATTAAATAATTTATGATACGAATGACATGTGTTTAGAGATCAAAATATATTCCTGCTAATTAGTGAAGTTATTAGAACAAGGCCCAAAGCATTTCTCTAACGTAATTTTAAGCGCTTCTCAAAACTTATTAAATACGTGCCTAACCAACAAACGATCTTGTATATTGGACCACTGTAAGAAATAGTAGGCTACCTGTGTTCTATATCGTCAATTTTTAAATAAAATTCAGTACTCGTATTGGATAACAAGTATAAGTAATAAAAATATCACTAACAAAAGTAACTATAAAAAAAACTGCATACACCAATGAGGGAGTTTTGTGTGAATTTGTATCTAATATAAAGGTTTTCTGAAATACTGTACTTGTTTATAAAGATGTTATAACATAGATGGCTAAATAATTAATTGTTAATGTGAACATTATTGTGTTTCATTTCGTATTTTACAATGAAATATTTAGTTTGAAGTCTCAGAACAAAATAAACAACAAAATATAATAAAGTAAGTTTTGGCTTTAACTAAATTTAATACTGTGATCAGTACACTATCAGACATTGTTGAAGAAGAACAAAAGTAATCCACATACATTGTTTCATTTGGGCCATTCGTCGAATGTTTGCCCTTTAAAATAAAACACATTTGAAGAATAGAAAAAAGCCGACCAGGAATACCCAACACGATAACTAATACAAATTCATTCTAACATCAGATCTGGTCATAAGATTAAAAATCAATTGTATTTGAATTAATTAAGGATTGCAAGTAAGCATTGCCACATTGCAGCGGGTTTTCCGCAACTTGAATGTCAACTTGGCACGTCATGTTGGACAACTTTCCTGGTTGACAATGTATATAGTCTGATCCTCTGCAACTATCTGCACTCGCTCAGCAGCAGTTATCGTAGTTACAGTTACAGTAGTTACAGCAGAGATGGCCAACAAGTGTATGTTAGTGCTGCTAGCAACCCTGGTGATAGCTACTGTAGTTATCAAGGAGGCGGAGGCTGATGTTTTCGTCGGAAGTTGTGTCTGGGGGGCCGTGGACTACAAGAGTGACTGCGAGGCTTACTGCAAGTAAGTTCAATCTTTGTTATTATTAAATAAATAGACACGGGGTGAGTTAGGTGAGGATGTTCAGAATTGCAAATTAATAGGTGACTCAAGTTACACTGGTCGTACTTGTAACTGAATTTTAATTTAGGCTCCAGGTTTTTCTTTTTTGTAAATTTCCTTTAAATAATATTCAATAAAAAAATCAAATGACTTTCATTTAAAAAAACTATAAGTATCAGTATAGAGAGCTAGAATAATCCTGGTGTATCTGTAAGTTAAATGGGTTCCAAAACATTTTTTCCACTTGTGGATTTGTAGGTTTTTTACAATAAGTAGTTTTTTCGTGTTCGAATCTTGGTTGCATTTTTTTTAAGTTTTTGTAAGAGCTCCTGTGGTCAATTTATTTTACTATTTCATGTTTAAAAGTAATTGTCGTTTAAAACGTACGTGCAGTAAGTAAATCGTAACTATTATTAAATCACGTTGTTCTTAAATAAAGGAATTTGTAGTTTAATTAACTTCTAGAATCTAGTGATTGAGTTTAGAAATCGAAACTGTAGTATATGTGAGAATAATAAATATTGGTTTCACGTTATCAATGTTTAACTCTCAGTTCTGAAAAAAACAAATATCCTTAATACATATTGTCAGAATTAATGTAACTTATGAGTAATGCATTTATTCGTACATTTTTATGATCATAACATTAAATTAAATATATTCAATGAAAAAACTTTATGTTAGGAGTGCACAAAGAAATTAATCTACGAACAAGCGAATAATAGTTTGATTTTATTGCACATGTGGCGAAATTGAATTACAAGGATTTGAATGCAATGGACGTGGTTTTGATAAATCTGAAACTTGTTATTAGTTATGTATTCCACGAACAAACACAATTAAATATTATTTCACGTGGATTCAATGTGACTTATATTCTGGGAAGGTCGTCCTATAATTCAAATTTAAAATTCAAATTATTGACGTCAGTGTTTTTAAATCGATAAATTTAAAACGAATCTATTGTTTTACTTTACAAATGAATTACAATATATTTTTGATTAGAATGAATGAATCTTCTAACTGTATAATGCCATAGTTACCATTTTATATTCCCTTATCTATATATTAATAGGCAAGCATGTTTCTTTAAAACCTTTTTTCTCAGCTCGTGTGCATCGTAGGGAAAATCTACGCATACCGTTGGAAAGCTATTTTCCTGTAGGTGTGCAGAATCCCTTTATAAATTTAAATAGGCTCAAAGATAAGCACAAAAAATAAGTTTAAAAGTTGTAAAAAATTAACATGGATCTTATGCGTTGCTATGCTGGTTACGAAATAACAACGAAATATAAACAGAAAATCAAAACAAATGGAGGAAACTCCAATCACATGTTTTATTTACAGTGTGGGGTGAAAATAGTTAAGTGAGTACATTACATATTTTTGGTCGAGTTTCGACCACTGGACGACCTCTCGTCTATATATTAATAGGCAAGCACGTTTCTTTAAAACCTTTTTCCTCAGCTCGTGTGCATCGTAGGGAAAATCTACGCACACTGTTAGAAAGCTATTTTCCTGTAGGTGTGCAGAATCCCTTTATAAATTAAAATAGGCTCAAAGATAAGCACAAAAAATAATTTGAAATTAACAAAAAATTAACATGGGCTTTATGGGTTGCTATGCTGGTGACAAAATAACAACGAAATATAAACATAAAATCAAAACAAATGATAGAAATTCCAATCATCACATGTTTTATTTACAGCTTAGGTTGAAAATAGAGAAGCCTGTACATTACATTTTTTTGGTCGAGTTTCGACCACTGGACGACCTCTAGTCTATTTTAAAGCAAAGGATACAATTCATTATATTAAAAAATTTTTTTTAGATACTCAATTTACGTATGTTAAATCAGTATTTTGTGTAATGCCACAATTAAAAAGCATTTTCTGCTCTATCCGAGATGAGAGCATGTTTGTTAGTAATTTATGGTTAATGTTGTGTATTGTTTTTTACCATTTTGATGGAAAATGTCCGCAATAAACCTTTGAACAACATAGTAATTTATATTAGTATATTGCTGTACCTTTTTTGCTTACTAAAACTATAGTTTTAGCATAAAACCGTTTTGAAATATCTCAGTTTTACATTCAAAATGTCTATATTTAATAGAAGTTAGTATTAAACGTTGATACAAATTAAAAAGAACTAATGAACATAAAAACAAAATAACATTATGTGTTCAAATTTATTTGCTATAAAAAATACCTAGATTTTATGTATATTACAAAAAGAATTTTAGAAATATTTTATATTCTTATAGTATGCAAATTTAAAGTATAGTATGATAGAATGAAATATTACTTCGCCGCAGATCTTGTTCTAACCACCATGACATATTCTCTCTGAGACAGTAAAAAGGTTTAATTTTTTTCTTTACTATTTTTTTATAAATTTTAAACTTTGATATTAATATGTTTTTTTATGAATCCAGAACAATTCTTTCGAGGGTGGTTTTCAGGACACTATGATTTGCAGTCAACACTGGCATTAAGATTAAATAAAACATAACATTAATGAACTCCAAATAGTTAACATAGATTTATTTGAGTCAGTTATCCAAAACAGAGGAATTCACACAAATCTAGAAGAGCTATCTTTATTCCTTTCTCGATAAATAGACCAACAGTTGGTGATGGAAACTGAAATCAAAACATAAGTAATTGTTACAGTTATTTTTTGAAACCTAGGGCATAAATATCGCTCCCACTCCCATCCATGCAACTAGAATACCGGTAACGGTTTAATTTCTACTGTTAGCTTTCTAAGTCTGAACTAAAACCGTGTGTTGTTTCAGGAAACGGGGCTACAAGGGAGGTCACTGCGGCAGCATTTTCAACGCGAACTGTTGGTGTGAACAATAAACACTTTGACTACTGAAACTGCGCAGAACAGAACAAGAGTTGAACGATTTACATCTTTAAGGATTTATTCATCACCTCACTGTAAACAAAATTCTAAAAAATTATGTTTGCTATCAACTAAAATATTGTTTACATCATTTTTAAACTCTGTAATTGTTTTAATTTTTGAAATATATAGAAATTCGTCATTATAAGGGTTGTTATTTGTTACACTGTCCTTTCAATGCTTTCAATACTTTTCAAATAATTAAAATTGGCGTTGTTTGAAAGATGATTAAAACATACGATAATTACGTTTGGATTTAAGGCTAGGTTGATTTTTATGTGAAATCAATAACACGATATTGCACAGGATGTTTTCTAGTGCAACGCCATTACAAACTTAACTAATTTGGGTTAAATGCTTTAGCTGGATTCTTATGAAAGAGACCTTAACAACCTTAACCTTCTTTAAAGTTCCTGATTAAAAGTCGCTGTGGTTGTATATTAATTTCACCGGTTATTTTATTTATGCTGGTAACACATTCAAACTTAATATCTTTTATTGTTTGATAATTGTTTATTGTAAAGCATATTTAGAGTTGTAAAATAATTTTTATCGATTATTGTAATTTCAGCTCACATCTTAAAAAACCTGCTCTGATGGCTCATTTAAAACTATTGTTTCTATAATGTAACCATAATTGCATTACATTGTTTTACATAATTGCAACAGAGAAGTGGTACTATTAATACTATATTACATCTAAATCTACTTATAAATAAATATTTTAAACACATTTTAGTCGGATAGCTTACAAAATAAAAGATTCTAATCAACTAACATATCTAAAATAAACACATTTATTAAACTTTCCAAAAAGGTCTTAATACATTTAGACGTTTGAGAAATAACTGAATGAGAAATTACAAAACAGAAACTTTATTGTAAGCTGATAATCACCATTTTTTATAAGATGAAATTCCATTGCTAAATTTCTGCAATATATTTTAGTTCGTTTAAACGTAATGAGTTATTTCCAATGCACCAAACGGTCCTACAATGAGAAGGGCTCAAAGGAAAATCAGCCTTAATTTAATTTAAATATGGAGTCTGCGTAAGATGTAAAAGAATTTAACATACAACTGAGGAAAAATTGTTGCTAAAACCTTTAGTGTCATCTCAGACTCTTAAATTTACTACAAGTGCTGCATGCAAATAATTTACGGCCCGAAGGCAAATATTCAATATTTGGTTTACTATTATCATTTATTAAATGTTTATAATGTTTTCAAGCTTTGTTAGTGTTTGAAAACATACTAACTTAGTTTAAGGCGTAGCAAATGCAATGGGAAATATATCATAGTATATTATTGGAAGAATATAAGAAAGAGCATATTTATTTATTTAGTCTTCGTCACTGTGAGTTATATTTTAAAACCTCCATAAAATGCTCCAAAGAATACCTTAAATTCAATCATACATTATTGATAAAGTAATGATTATCGATTGCATCGATAGAAAATCTGGTGGATGTTATTATATTGGCTTATAAGATAAACACGACATTTTATACTACATATGTGATTTTGTTTATTTTCCCAGAGGCAAGGATTATAAAATTGAACCTTTCAAGTTACATTACTTAGTAGCCTTTGTTTTTTCAGAGTTTGTTTTTGTTGTTCAAAGGTTTATTGCGGACATTTTCCATCACGATTGTAAAAAAACAATACACAACGTTTCGGGATCTGGAATGTGATCCCGTCCTCAGGTGAAAAAACTTAACTAACACATTACAACTAATGAGACAGTTTGTTTGTTTGGGATATTTTGTTTGTTTGGAATAGTTTGTTTGTTTGGGATAGTTTGTTTGTTTCCTCCGATTTATTTCGTCACTGCATCTACATGGAGATTGTAGATATGTTCTATTTACATTATATCATTGAGTATAATATATATACTCTCAATATATATACTCTATGTACTCAGCGGCATAAGTTTATGTCACGTTATATTCGACGATATATTCTGGAGGAAACAGCATACTCTACAAGAACAAAGGCTAAATAAGGTAACTTAAATTATTTAATTGGCATTTTGTACGGATTTTGTGAACCATCAAAAACAGCTAAGCATTGCGGAACTAATAGGTGAGTATTAAATTATGTAATGAACACTCTAAAACCAAATGCGTCAAGAATATAGCTGCTAAGATGGTGTAAGCGTAAAGATTTGCTGTTAATATATAAAATAGTACCTTATAACAACTAAACTCTACTTTCTCTTTAATAGGTAAATATGTTGCGTATAGAAAACGAAGGAAAAACTTTCGTTAAAAGTTTTTCATCAATCCATCGAACAGAAGAAAAAAGAAACGGAAGAAGAAATAAATTTACATTAAATTGAGTGCGTATGGCTCCAATATAATGTAATGATTACGAAAAGTTATATTAAAACTTTTAAACAGATTAATTTATGAGCATTGGTATTCTTAATTTAGATCTTATTTAGTTTGTGAAGAAATCAATATTATTAGGAAATATATTTTATTCAAAATATTTATAGATTGTCTAAAATTAATTTTTAATCAGGTTCAAAAAGCTTTGGCTTAAAAACGTTGGCAATTGAGAAGTAGGCTACAAGCCCGGCACTTGACAGTCAAGCCACGATTTTCATATATCTCCGATACCTCCGGGTTTCATCTTTGGAGGTAACTTATATTGAAACCTTCGAGGTGAGATTATACTCCACTCTCTTTACAAAGCAACAACAAAGCTTTTATCGTTACTTTTTATATTCCGCCTTTGAAATAAGGAATTTGTCGCAACAGGGACAATTTTATAAAACATTGTACGCTATTCGAAATATCAATACGTTAATATAAACTGACACTAAAGAACAAAATTATTTTCTCTTATACAAATAGTGAAACATTTTGGTGTAGGGCACGTTTAAATTACAACGCTGCAAATATCTAGTGTCATGAATCAATTTAACAACTGATTACTAGAACATTAATTGTTATACAGAATTAATTTAATACAACGTTTAACAAAGTTGAAATTTCAACGTGTTTTTACGTTTTACCAACCTCTTTAAGCATGACACTAAACGACTTTTAGCTCGGAAAATTAATACATTTTGTCACAAAATAACAATGGAATATTCACAATTTGTTACAATAAGTTAAACGCGTTTTGTATTATAGGTTGTAGTTACATAGAATATTATACGTAACGCTAGTTGATTTAATTCAACATCGATAAGGTGGTGTTTGAGGGAATGTTTTCTATCACCATTTTACTGCAAAACCAAAATATACAATTCTGGAACTATTTTCCCTCCGAGTGTCACGCGTCATAAAAACGACGCACAACACACTTTGTGTAGGGTCACGCGTCGCTTTTAAGACGCACAAACATCGTTTACGGCGAAGGCTCTATGACTGACTGAATCGGATTGAACTGGATCGAGTTAGGTATCGTTCTTTCCGTAATATTCTAAGCTTTCTCCAGAGGTCTGTCTCTAAGCGCTATTCATTTTAGTTCCGAAAATATTGTAGCAGACAGCTGACGTGCGTGTATTTGTAAACAGCTAGGTTCCCCCGGACCGATGACTGATGTGTTTTATTACGTTTATCATTGTTTTAGTGTTAAAAATCAAAAGTAGTGATATACGTGGTGCATTATAAGAAGATTTAAGTGGTTTTGAAGTGCTGGTTGATGATCCTGAAGAAGTAGGTAGTGATATTGATGTAAATTATCAGCTAGATTCCTAGCTATGGTTAGGCTATGCATTCTTAGCTAAACGCTATGTACTGAAATCCGTTTTTCGCTCATAACTTATTTATTTGATAACTTACCTCGCTATATGATTATATATTTGTAATCCTCATTAAATTTAGAACAAAGTGGCTATTTTCAAATATTTATAGGCCTATAATTTATACAATTTCATCGAGCGCGAACTTATTTTTTTTTTGAAAATTTTCGAAATTATATTTTTTTTTACCTAAAAATTTTTTTTTTGAAAAAATGTTCCTTATGTTTTATATATAATATTGAAGCCCATGATTTTCCAAACAAAATGGTATATAGAACATTAGAATTAACATTGTTTTAAGCTTCTCAGATCCGTTTTAATAAAACCTTGCAAAGGGGCCAAAAATAGGTGGACATTAAGACCTAAACTATGGACACTCGGAGGGTTTTAATGAAATCTCTAAACATACATAAAACTATATATAATAGTTTCAAGTGGATTTCTCTTACAGTTAGATTTACCGTTGTATTATAATTTAGAAAAATAAGTCCTGGAACATCATACTTTTTCGTTTAAGGGTCATTTGAAGCAAAAATACAGTTAGCCTAGTTCACATTTTTAGAGTATATTATGTGCCTGAAGTGTATATAGAGATAACATTTATTTTACTTTGATAGTTTAATTGTTTACATTAAAATTAAAACCCGAAAATTCTTAAAAAAAACTCTTCTAGTTAATTATTTTTAAATTTTTTTAAAAAGTTTATTCTGTTACACCTCAAAATATTGAAAAACACATCGTATTAATGGGTTTAAAAAATGGTCAACGTAAAGCTTGACACAAGCGAATCCAAAGGATAAAGTAGAATGAAAAGTAATCGAACGGCAATATCACATTGGTGCGAGATGCGGATAAGGTCTGTATTGTGTGCAATCCCAGGTGTCCAATACACTGAGAAACCTCACCCCTACAGCCGGGGGGGGGGGGGGTGGTGGCTCGATAGGGGTGAAATGAACAATTTACTACAATTTACAATTAAGTCCGATTTACTCGGAGTTAATCTAACTCACATTTATAACTTCCAGTCAAATTATTGGTTTCGAAAATAATGTAAGGTGTAACATAATTTAAATTTTCAATGGTATTACGAATTAAGGTATTTTAAGCCAAGTATGAATGGATATGAGTGTAGGATTAGTGGAGTGATCTTGTGAGTATGTTACATTAGAGAAGAAATAACTGACTAAAGGTAATGGTAATTAACACGTATTAATGTTAGTCCAATCGTAGTATAACACTTAGGTACACTAGTGATAACAGTTTAAGACTCAAATCTCTAGACGTGATACTTAAAGCGGAAGTCGTTTAAGGGCAAAACATAGTAAGTACGTGCTCACTATCTAACGATCTCAAATTTTACAGCTTCAAAAAATAGTGCCATAAAAACACAGAGTTCAGAAAATAACTGTATTTTTAATCGGCATCTTTACTCTTTAATTGGCAGATATTTCACTTCAAAAGGGTGTTCACAGTTACATCGGGAATAATTTAATTCCAAAACGTATTCTTTTTCACTTGCTAAGTATGATTTCTGCTTGAAAATTAATACGGTTTCTTGTGTAGTCAATTAACTCAATACAATCCCAACATGGATTTCCAGCAAAGCAAAATGGATATCCACCAAAGCAAAATGGATATCCACCAAAGCAACATGGATATCCACCAAAGCAACATGGATATCCACCAAAGCAACATGGATATCCACCAAAGCAAAATGGATATCCACCAAAGCAACATGGATATCCACCAAAGCGACATGGATATCCACCAAAGCAAAATGGATATCCACCAAAGCAACATGGATATCCACCAAAGCAAAATGGATATCCACCAAAGCAACATGGATATCCACCAAAGCAAAATGGATATCCACCAAAGCAACATGGATTCCACCAAGTGCTATACGTCAACTGTGAATCGTCCTTACACGAAGACGACTCCAAATATACTAATGTGGTTCAAGATTATTCCATTCACATTAACGACCTAGCGAGGAAAACAAAACACTAGAAATCACAACAAACATGTGAAACATAGATAATACTTTGTTATAATTTAGACGTTTTGTACAAGTATTTTGATTGCCTCTGAAACAAACTAATTTATTTTTACTATATCACTAGTTATCTCGTGGTGCTAATGTGGGGGGTTTCCCTAACTCTTTCCCTGCAGTAGTGCGTCGACCGATCATTGTTTTCCTGGACGGCGTGGTATATAGAGACCGACGCTTTCAACCAGTGTTACTGCAGTAGTTATCGTAGTTACAGTAGTTACAGCAGAGATGGCCAACAAGTGTATGTTAGTGCTGCTAGCAACCCTGGTGGTTGCTGCTGTCATTATCAAGGAGGCCGAGGCTGATGTTTTGATTGGAAGTTGTGTCTGGGGAGCCGTGGACTACAAGAGTAACTGCGCTGCCTACTGCAAGTATGTTCTTGTATATTTTAATGCTGATTTATTAGTTCGTTTTAACACCATTAGAATTTTTACATTGTTGTAAGATTACGGTCGAAACACTGGCTTTGTTTCTATAATCGTGACCAATCTTTTGCTGGAACTAACCAACACCAATTGTTGTTGAACTGATGAACAGTCGTATCTGAGTCTATAATCTATAATCTACCTCCTTAGGACCGAGTTAGCGGCCTTTAGATTTATCGTCCGCAATATAACCATTTGGCTACGTTAACATTATTAATCAAAAAGCTTCTGTTGCGTTTGTTCTATTTCATTTCATATATCTATGAAAATCCAATTTATCATTGTTATTACTATTGACGCAGCAAAGTCACCAAGGGGCTAAACGTAAAGGGAGTGAATAATCGAGTGAACTGTTCAGTAGCTTTTGTATTGTAAACTTGCCCAGTTGTACTTAATTTTACTCGAAATGATCCTGGTATAAATAATAAGATAAACGAACCGTCGATGTCAGTTACATAGCTGTGGACAGCACAACCCATTTTACAGTATATCCAACACACATTTTATTATTTTTTTTTCTCCATAGGAAAAGATTCAGGAGCAAAAATGTAGTGGCCAAGTTGTCTAAATACAGATCTGCCTAGTCAGCTTAAAATATGTGAAAATTCACGCCACTGCTTGATTATTACTACTAAAAAAGATTGAGACTAGGCAGTAGGCATACCTTATTTTGAACAAAAGATGAGTGTAAAATAGAGTGAAATTACTTGTGTACCTTTGTTACTAAGACCAGATGTTCCGTAGCCAGCCCGATTGCTAAAAGCACATAGATCGAGAATAACAAGGCCCACTTTGCACTCTCTAACCATAAAAAAAAACTTATGAACCTGCGACATATTTATTGTCAGGTGAGCGACCAGCAGTTAAGTTGCGCAGCTATTATAGTGCAACTTTAAAAGGGTAAGGATTTTTGTAGTGCTAATTTAAGGCTAAAATTGGTGGTTTATTAATCTAAACCTGACCCGGCCTGTCTATAATCATTGGACTTTTAACAAGTGGCCCTGACCAAAGAAACAGCTGATCTTAAAACAAATTTACACAAGGCACTTCACCTCATTCTTCACTCATATTCGGGGTAAAAAGCACACTTAGGTAGAGTCCCCCTCTCAAATTGGAATACAATAAGAAGGAATCTTACACATCCATGAAAAAAAACTCAAATTGTACTAACAATTTTCAAAAAATTAATTTCATAGTTGAGTGGATGAGAGGCTAAAAATATAAGAAAATTTGGGCTTTTGATGCCATGGAGACTAGTGAGAAGACCATTTACTTTTCTAAGCTCTACCTCAAAACTTGTTAAGCCCACGTGGCATAGCCTGAGGGGATTGTGGGTACACCGACAGACCAGATCGAATCGATGTTTGCAGGGTCGAATCTGTGTTTATGTTAAAAATATTTTCCTTGTTTTTTTTTTGTAATTTTATGCCATATTTTTACAGGAAACGAGGCTATTCCGGAGGCCACTGTGGCAGCGCCTTCAATGTTAACTGTTGGTGCGAAACATAGTCTGGAAAACATCTTCACAATATTTTAGAAATCTCAGAAACGTTAAATTTTAGTGCAGAGTAGCTTTCAAACCACACATTGTACAACATATGTTGCTTAGATGGTGTTATTAAATGAAACCCAGACAAATCTTTCTGAAATTATATCTTCACCTTAATTTCTTGATCAATTATTGAGATAACTTTCTCTCAGAGATGCAAAAACATACATTATCATGGTTTCTGATAGAAACTACATTTAAGAGTAAATGCATGCATTTTACGATAAAACACGTTCCATTAATTCGAACAAACTTATCTACTTCACGAGGATCTCAACAAATCCTGGGGGTTTTTGCAAAAAAAATCCATACTAATGTCAGTGACAAATTTTAAAATACCAATGTTAGCTTTCCAGCAAAACGTTACTAAAACGTAAAAAAATGCAGGAAAGACTAAACTATATAAAGCGATAAAACGAAACTGTGATAAAACGTTCATAAAGTAAAGAGATTAACGTTTGTAATCGTGTCTCGCGCTCCAGGAAGGTCGTTTAAGAAACGTGTAATCCTCGTTTGATAGGGACGGTCTGTAATACCTGTGCTGTCTGTTGCTTCTTTGTGCCTGAAACAACGTTGTTGGCGAACCAACCACAATTAGTATCATTAAGACATTTGTAAACTCACTCTAAAACCAATTAGCTTTTTGAATAACCTAAAGGCCGGGTTTTCCTAGGTGCGGAAACTCAGGGCGGAACGTGGGGAGTCGAGTGCGGAAAACGGTGGCGTTCCGCGTTCCGCTTCCGGGCCTCAGAAAACCCGGCTTCAGACAACAGGAGAACGGAATGCGGATTCCGCTCTAGGCGCTTCGCTTGCGCACCAAGGAAACACCTTAGTAAGTAAGAAAGCTATTCACCGCAAAAATTACGTAGCTGAGTAAGTTAATTAATTGATACCATGTGAATACGCGGGAAATGCTGTCTACCATTTCGGATGCGTTGCGGCAATATAAGGGGGAGGCTACTGCCTATAATAATTTTAATTGAATACCTACCGAATCTTCGGTCGTGTTTAGTGTTGGGCAAAAATTAAGGTTTCCAGAAGCTGTAAACATGTGTTTACACCATTTTTTATCCACGTTTACACCTCAACTCACAACAAAATGTTTAACTCGTAAACGGTTTATATTTGTTGTAAACTCTTGTGTACTTTATAGTTTAAAATAACAATATTTACATTTCCCACGATTTCTTAATTTAAATTTCAATAATAATATTCATCTTAATACGCCACAACAACGATTGAATTAAACAAAAAAAAAACATGTTGTAGAACTATTTCATAAAATTGGGGGTTGATTGTACACCTGTACTGTGGTCAAATTCCCTGCACATTAACCCACCCTCACCTCTCCTCCCTGACTTTGCCCGATCCTTGATATAGTTACAAAGTAATCAGCCCGAAGTGTCAGAAAGGTTTCTCAAACCATAATTTGGTTTGCGTCACATCCCACTTCACACTTCAGCAGCCACTTCAACCATGACACGTTTTTGCTCTCTAGGCAACTAATGTTTTATGAATCGTGCGTCAGATGCTCTTTGGCAAGACTGTCTGGTGTTTGAAGAATTTATTGTAAAAACGAAATTGTAATGCTGATGTGTGTATGATTGGTTGTATTATGTGTATTTCTTATTTGTTCTGCTGTTTTTTAAACTTCCAGATTATTTATTGATGAAAATATTAAGCTAGCTTGACTTAATTATCTTGTTTATTGGTCCTTAGACCTCACAAGTGCTATTGGGGTCATTTGGCTCTAACTTTACCTAATTAGACAACATATATTTAATTTATTAAAATTGTTGTTTCACATAAAATTTAAATTGCTCATATTATATACTGGATGACTTCACAGTAGGAGGGGTTTAAATTAAAATAACATTCTTATAGGACACTTTTAATATTATTTGAAGGCATTAAGAAAATAGGTAGGTAAGATCTTAGACAATACATCTACTGAAGGCACCACTTCACAGGAAAGACAAAACAACTGTTAGTGGATATAATCTAATGACTTAGTTGATACAAAATCCATAGATCCACGATAAACCAAATTTGTTAGGTTATGAGTAGAATTAAAAATGGATTGTTACACTATTTCCATAAATCAAAATTACTGAATTATTTCACTGACGGAGACAATTGCAGGTTCTATCCTAAAGTTAGCTAAATATTTCTCGAATATGGGAAAATCTCCTTACTGACCTCACTATACATACCTGTTCTCCGAAGATAAACAGTACTCCAGAGTATTTTCTATTATCTAGACTGTACTGAGGAAATTACAAATTCATACTCTCCAAAGGTAGCTAAAATATCCCACGCGTGGGTAAAAATCCCTCACCAGGCGACATCAGGGTACCAACCTGTTCTCCAGAGGTACCGAGGAAGTTCCTGGACGGTTCTGCCATGCGTGGCCGCTGCCAGACACGAGCCCAGAAGCAGTATTGCCAACATAGCCATCGGAAGTTACAGGTCTACCACTACAGCATTCTGAAACATAAAATAATACGTATGAAAAATCACTATTTCGGTTATACAAACCTTTAGAATCTTGACTACACTGTTCAGATCATCAAACGTATTATAGATTCAATAAAATATGTTTGCAGTTTACATTTAATATTTAAGGGTAATTTTTAAAGGAAAATTCACAATTAATGTTTTAATCCAGTGTGTTGAGGAAGAATTCTTGACACGTGGCAGTCAAGCCCGGTTTTAATAGTTTTCAAGCCAAATTCACAAGGGCGTAATATTTGGTGTTTTAAATGCAACTGAATTTCTTGGTTAAAAATAGATTCTCGTTTTATATCACCTGATGATGTTGCAATAGTGGCGAAAGTCATAACTTGACGCCAAGAAACCGATTAGACAAGTTCAATAGCAAATATCTCTACTTTGGATTTCTATTAAAATTTCTCAAAAACTGAAAAACATTTTCCTTTATTATATTATAAAAATAAAACACATCTGATAGTCAAACTGTTTTCACGGAATGGTACTTTAATCTTACTGACACGCGTTTTGCAAAATGGGTTTAAACCTAGCTTATTCGAAAAATATAACTGATTAACCCCATAAAATACACCGAAAAAACAAACAAGAAGAAAGCAGTCATAAAATATTACCTCAGACATAATATTTCATCGCAATCCTGGAACTACTAATTTATGTATATTTTCGATAAGGAGGAGAAAATATCACCGTAATTACCCTAGGGCAGAACGAAAGACAACAAACACTAAAGCCAACTTGTAATATTTCTCCTTCATTACTTTATCTAAAGCCCTTTATCTTGCTGTTTCTTTATTCATTGAAATTGGAGAAAGTAATTTGTGGAGAAGAAATCCTCGGGGATTTGTATAATTGCTGAAGCGAGTTGGCAGTCTGCCCGCCGCGCGGCCACCTCGGTCTATTTTGTGATGATAAGGAATTGTTCATTTTCTTTCTTTGGAATAAAATATGCAACCATAAATAGCATTTTAACGGCTTATTCTGGCTGGTGGAATAGTATACGTTTGAAATGTGACATAAACCATAATGTGTCCTTTAACAAGAAATCTACACACATATTTTCAATATGGATTTTAATGTGTGTATAGTAATAGATTTGATACGAAAGAGCTTCTTATCACATATAAATCCTCCTTTCTTCTTTCATTTACAAACATTTAATATGGAACTTACAATATTTAAAGATATTTTCAAACAAAATAATTGACCAATATCATTGGTGTGAAAATTCCAATCCCCATCCCCCTTCTTATGGTTGGATAAAACTGCTTTTCGATTTCTTAAAATTTAATTTATTAACAAGTTTCAATAATATTCACTAGTGGGGAATTTTTAAGAGAGTTTTCGTGGTGGCGAACCCACATACGCTCCATTTGAAAGGATTACATTAAAGAGCACCCGACTCACATTAGGTTTGAGAATACAATATTTAGTAAGCCTAAACGGTTTTTATAATTCAAACCTGCCCTGAGCAATCGTAATGGGTGTGCATTACTAATGCACTTGCACCGGGTAATGGTGCGATTCTAAAGTGATTGTGTGTGTAATTGTTAGTTAAGCTAAGTGCTCTAGAATTAGCACGGTGCAATGCAATAGCTTGTTTGAATATACAAAATTATTTATGATATAGGTTTGAGAAGTAAAAGCAATTGGAATAGCTTTCATATAATCTTTTTAACATAATCTTGGAAATATATTTTAAGAATTCTAATAAAGCAAAGTGTTTTTGGATCTAAATTTTGATAAAGTTTTTGAATAGGACTGTGCTAGTCCACAAAATTTTCGAGAAAAACAACATTTATTTAAACAAGGTCACTTTGATAAAGTAGGACCAAGGGAAAGTATAGCTTAGGAAAAATATAGCTTTGCTTAACATTAGTATGCTAATATATATGATACAGAAAAAGGAATGCATATAGTTTACATAGAAATATTTACTAACTTTGTACTAAGTTTGTACTGTAGCGGCTTGATTTGCTTGAAGTGTTTTACCCCTGCCCATATGTGGACTGACAAATTCAAAACAAAAAGGACATCAACGTCTTAAAAAACCAAACAAACTAAAACAAAGTTTAAGACAAAACAACATTGCCTTAAACGAAATAACAAATTCATTACACAAACGTTTACGCTGTTAGTTTGAGGTTGAAACGTTTTAGTTTCCTCTCGAGAGAAAAGTTGTAGTTTCCAACCGCTCCGGGGAGACTGTGAACTTTAGGTTAATGGAATACTCTCTAAACTCCGACCAGAGTCTGGTTACAGGGCTGTACAAGGGAAGTGGGTCTAAAGTGTGCTAGAGGTTATATTAAAATGTAGGTGCAGTTCCAAACATGTGATGGATAGGAATTCCTTTGTGAAAAGACACAATGTGTGGATAGTTGTGTATACGGAGTTTACAATTTTGATGTTTTTATAAGAATACTATAAAATACGTTGTTTACCTTTTGATTGCCAGGTTCTTGATGAATTAATAAGTTTACGCTCTATGTACATTTCGCCACAAGTGTGGCATCATCAGGAGCTGTTTCTTGTTTCTTCTCAAATCACTTAGTCACTAAAAAACTCACTATCCTATTTGTGGATAGTGGATAGTGATGTGAGAAGAAACAAGAAACAGCTCCTCGAAATGTGCATAGAGCGTAAACGTATTAATTAATCAAGAACCTGGCAATCAAAAGGTAAAAAACATAATTAAATATTTGTTCTTGAACCTGGGAATACCACATAAATACTATAAAATACGGTTTTCATAACTGTGCGGTACATCATCACTTCCAAATTCTACTCTGAAATTCTTCGAATGGGATTTGTGATGACTGGGTTGAATCACCCCGTCAAAGCATCCTACCAACATTTATTGTAGTATTTAAATGTTGGTAAATATGTGTGTTGTTAGGCTAGTGGTTAGCGTCTCGGACTTCGTTGCTAGAGGAACATACTCTTTTGTTTTTTAGTAAAATATTGCAGCGTTGCTTGATGAAGCTCTAAGTAAAAATAATAAAAGATATTTTTTAAGTGCGAAATTCAAACAAATATTTAACATATTAATTTCATCAATTATTGCTGATCGTTTATTGTAATGGTCATGTATTATAGTTATTGTATTTGTAACTGCTATAATACATTGTTGGCTACCGGTACAAACAAAATACGTATTACATTATTAGCCAATAGTCAATTGAAACTGAAGAGTAGTTCCAAAACCTAATTGCACTAAATGATTAATGCAGTGTTGCAGTTTGCATTGTATTTTGAGTGACACTAAAACCAACACAATAACCCAGACAAATCTACATTTAGTTGTAAATAATTTGATATGCTTATAGAGAATTTATAGATTTGTTGGTTTACGACAACATTAGTTCTTACCAGCTCTTGAGACTAGAAATACGATTTGTTTCGTCAAAGTAAATGAACGCTTAGAATTTCATGGTATAACGAAACTAGCGTTACGTAAAATAATTGACAAATTATAAATGTTGCTTGTTTATCGGATTGGTTTTAGTATTTAAATATTCCGTGTTAAATAGAATTTAAATGAAAATTGTAAAGTTTCGATTTAGTCCTTTCACTGTGAGAAGAGTAAAAAAAGATTTGGAAATCGAGAGACAAATAACTCAAACATAAACAAAAGTCAATTCGAAGGTTGTCAATACCAGGTATATTAATTCCCCGTCAGATGCAGACGACACAGATCATACCCGTGACAACACGTAATTGATTATGAGCCATGGTAATCAAATGGTATTGATTACCATATAAATCGCAATCAATTTGTTCAGCTCATGTTGTCAATCGGTATATTGAGTATTAAGTAATTATTTACTTGAGCACTTATGGCTGGAAATTGAGTGTCATTAGGACATCTTTAATATACAATCATAGCTCTGTTTGGGTATTTTACCATCCCTCTATTGTACATTATTTAATAAACTATGTTTATCGTATAAAGGTCTATGAAAGTAAAGTAGGCCTAATCATATCAATTCTGACCTTATGGACAAATGGGTAACGTTAAGGGTGAATGTTATGTATGTTAATTGATACGTCTTAGTTTTTAACAAATTGCCACTTTTATTAAAATGATCTGCAAAATGGTGTTTTTAATTATTACGTTTCCCAGACGTGACCAGTTTGTGACAAAAATGTGTACATGATTTTGCAATTCGGTTGATTTTGGTTTGGTAGTATATTGGTAGCCAAAGGTGACAACAAAGAACAATATTATCTTTATATTGTGTATGGTATATTGACAAAAGAAGTTCTATTGAAGATTGTGTTTGTGCAACGTAACTCCAAAATGAGATATTTAATAATGATGGTATCAAATCTAAATTTAATGCTACAACAATACCGATATGACTTCATTTTTCCCAGAGAAGTTTCCACGAAAAACTATAAAATCCAGTAATGCTATTAATTAGTTTAACATATAAGAGTTGCAACACATTTAAGAATGTTCACAAGAAATGGCAAAATCATGCATACAAAATCTAAACTCATAACATTTCCATCCGTTAGAAAAATCTATAAAAAAGTATTCAATTAAGTAGTTTATTTACTGAGAAACGGTTTATTTACAAAGTACAATTCATTATCTAGATGATGTTTATGGTTGTTATGATATTGAACTGTCCAAGTTTTCCTACTCTCCGCCGGCTTATGGAAATAGCATCTCTGTAGAAAACATACTGAAACTTCGTTCTGAAATTGGTTTCATTTTTGGTCTTAAGCAATTAAACACATCACTCCATTCAGAGTTAAAGTGGATACACCAACAATGTATACGGTTTGAATAATCATGACGTGCTGTATTAGTACCCAAAGTACACAAGGCTGCATAGAGTACAAGATCCTACTGGAGTACAGCACCTTTGCGAGACTCTTCTTTTAAAATAGGTCTCTCAGCACAGAACCCACGATGGTAGATCCTTGCTTAACTTTAGTGATTATTGAGTTTCGAAAGTAGTTTTTCTCGTACCTTTTGGCCAAATTTGTGTAGAAATATTCCCTTTTGTCCGAAAACATGCATGTCGATCAAAATCTAATCTTTACTCGTCTACTGGGAAAAGGTTTGGTTTTGTGTTATTTAGCTTACAAAGTTAGTTTTTTTATTTAATATATTTTGTTTTAATTTCATTATTTTATTTGTGTTTAAAATATGTTTCTTTACCTGTTATGGACTAAATTATTTCTAAAAAAAAAACAGTTATGACCCAAGAGACACTGTGCCAACAATAGTTATTTGTGCAACTAGTGAGAAAAGTGAGCAATTGACTCACTCGAGAGAAATCCTTGGAATGGTTTCTCGAGTGAGGCAATTGTACTTTGAACTTTAGTTGCACATTATACTTTTCCTACAGTTTACCATAAAACAAATAAATTGGTGAAGAAACATAACCTTTTTTTACACAGAAGTGAACTTTTAGTATAACATTTAATGTGAAGTGACAAATACAACAGTACAACAGCTGAACAGCTGATTTACAGCCAGTGCTGCCAACGTATTTCGAGCGCATACGACGTTGCTTTCATGTTACGCGCTCACTATTTCGTGCCTTCACGTTGCAAATCTGGAGTGAGACAAAGTAATTAGAGTGAGACAATGTTAACATTGTCTCACTGATGAGCGAATTGGCCACTTTGCTTTCTCAAATCATTGAGAGAACATGTACATTGTTAGGTAACTGTAGGAAAAACAATTTAAGTTAATTATTTATCAATGACCATTGTTCATGAAAGTCCATTCTCTGAATAAATTTACAGTTTAGTGTAGTAGCATATGAGAGGTGCAGTACATAGAGGAATTCAAGTGATGACAAAGTCAGTAGTGTAGCCGCCGGGAATCAAACACAGGCACTTTGTGAAGTTACTTTGACTTTGTACCGAGACTTTGCGATGGCGAGCCCTAGTTTAACGTTTACTTTTACATTTAATGGATTATATCGTACAAACGACGTATGACACAGTTATATCTTCTGCCTGAAGCAAATTACCAATTTTTTAACTGAGTTTTCGACTTTAATATCTCACAATCTGGAATCAAACTGCACATTGTTTGAATTATGTCAAAAACCTCTTCGCTAAAGTATTAAGCCCCATCTATATTGTCAGTCTATTGTCAATATTTACAAACAAATAACATAGTTATTTATCTGTTTGGTTTTGTTTTTGTCTTTGAATAGTCAGTGGTATGCAATAGTCATTAGTCAAACAAAGAACATTAGTAATTTCATATCAATATGTATTTTTTGTTTATGGGGAAATGTAAACGCTTACATATATTTTTTTTTTATATAATAAAAATTAAAAATTCTGAAATATTGGTGAAGTTGTTATTTCAAATTAATATAATTTTTTTATTCAACATATGGCCTTTAGCTAAAATTCGCGTTAGCCAATTTTTATGAACTTACTGTAGTTTACTGATTTTTTTTAACAACCGTTTGATACATGATGGAAAATGGATAGAGTACAAAATAAGATGTTTAACCATCATATAATGTTGGCTTACAATATTATAGGCCCTAAAAACATATAAAGCTATAAATTGAGTAAAAGTTGTTTATAGAAAAACAATTGAGGTAGTAAAATACAATTTATTACAAATTGTATCACAAGAGAGAGATTCTGTTTTAGCTTTGGAAAAATTAAATATTTTCAAACTGAAATTAGGACACTTCCCTGGGACCTAGCCACAGTAAACATTTTAGCTAATGGAATAGCGTCCAAACTTTCCCAACTATATTAATTAATGAGAGCTTCGTTGGCGACCTATTTTTGACACGAGACCATTACTTTCAACCGTTTATCAGTACGACGGTAAAATGTATTGTTATTAATTAGTTTTAATTCTTATTTGGTCTATTCACAGTGATTAGGAGGATAAAAACCTGAAACATTCATTCCAAAGTTAGAAGGTTAATAGTAGATTAAAATATGTTTAAGCACTCAAACCGGAATTACAACATAGCTATAAATGATACGTTTCATGTTAGAATAAAGACTATGTACTAAATAATATACCCTATATTTGTTATAGAGTGGTTAGGACAATTACAAGTATACAATTTAATAGGTTAAACCTGGGGATCTAATATTTGCCAAGCCTTCATAAAAAAAATGATACAAAACGCATTATTGTGATAAATAAGGGTCGTAATTTTTGTTTTAATATTTAACAAATAGTATTATTACCACATGGAATTTGCTAAAGCCACCTACAAAAACCTTTAAAACGAAAATTTTTTGTAATCAATTAACATCACAATCCTACTGTTTTTTTTTAAATATTAAAACACTAGACACAACCCTTTTTCATAATAATGGTTTTGTTTCAAAGTTTGTTTTTTATAATAGCTTAGCAAATATTAGGCCCCAGCTGAAATACCATCAACTAATGTAATTAATCAGTAATTGAGATGCATTTTACCGTAATTAGCTTCGTTCCTATTTCCACTCGATTAAAACTTCAATTAAAATATGTTTATGTTAAATACGAGATTTCGACGCTTTATAAACAAACGAAGAAAACATTAATGTATTAAACAAAATAAGTAATATGTGTTTTGTATTTGGATATTAAACACTTTTGAATGACAACAAATTGATTTTGTGATTAAACAAAAATTAATTTTAGTAATTGATAAAGTACTATTTCTTAACTTGGTCTATCAAAAAAAGGAAATTTGAAATTCTAAATATTTTTTGCTATTAACACTTTTTAAAACCTTATTTAAAAATGATTATTAATTTAATTTCTAATAATGAGCTATTAATTAATAATAAAATAAAATATTCAAACTCAACCCCTCAAGACGTATTACACATTAGTAGTAATATAACTATAACAATACTAACTATAAATTTATAAAATATAATTTTAGTAACTGTGGTTTAAATTCTACCTGAATTTAATCTCACAATGTTAATTTCCTACTTATAAAAAAAGGAAAAACCATTGAGAGCGAGATACAAGTTAAATGCCCTCCAGACGCTTCACAAGTTTTTCAATTAATCCCAAGTTTGTGGAGTGACATTGTGAAATCTATTGGGGATAGTTCGTTATGTAGCTACATGCTGAGTCTGCTACAATTAATCTGTGCGAATGTGTTTAAGCTATCAAGTTTTAGAATAAATTAGATACATTTTATGTTATCTAAATCCTTGTACGTTCCTCCTTCGTATAAAGGGGAATAGTATACGGAGAAAGCATTGGTTTCTTTAAAACCTTAAGGTTTTAGTTTTTTGTGGATGTATCAGTTTTGGGCTCCCCAGATCCCAAAAAGTGATGTTTGGAGCTATGAGATGTGGACACGATTTAACTCAGTTTGAGTCGTGTCCGTCGTGCATGTTATGGCCGGGCCTGCATTTTTCGTTTACTTAACGTTTCCGTGTGTTAAATGTTTCATTTCTGTATTTTGACGATCTTTCGATAAGGCTTGAAAATGAAACATTAATTTCGAAACTAGTCGCCCGAGAATATACTAGGACTGACGATGTAAGGTACGTAAACCTATTAATACTGCCTTTGTAATTTCTGTGTAGATAATTCCGTTTACTCATTCATTTATGCATATTGAATCCATGGAATGCTTTAAAAAAGTAAAATACTTTAACATAAGTATTTCCAGAAAGATCTTTTTAAGAAGACTTGCTACTTAGACTTGACATGTTATACATTCGACAGAGTAAATATCCATAGTTAGCACATATATATACATTGAATTAACAAAACCAGAATGTAATCAATTCACGCTCAGAGCCATAAACAATGTTGAACAGATTTCAAGTTCTCGTCGTCCCAAAGTTGGAGTAATTCAATTAGACCAAAGTTCGACGATTGACAAAAGCTGCTCAGTAACCCTGAGAAACTAGAATTGCTGATTGACGTGTTGAAATAGTTGTCTAATCAAATGACAATCTGAACAACAGCTGGTATAACATTGATTATTGGTCATTCACTTATGATTTGGGTCAAAATTGTCCACTTTAAAATAACAATAATGATTATGCCTCCTTCACTTGTAGTATTTTTCTTTTTTTAGTGGTACTTTCGTACTATTCTAACCACGCCAATACATCAACTTCCAAATAAGATTTTAATTAAATTTGTTTAAATAGCAAAATCTTCCTAACCCAACCTAACCTAGCGTTTTAGTTTACCAATTTAGGTAAGGTAGGTATAATACGAAAATACCTTTATAATTAACGATGTACTGAATATTTGTGCTGGGATATATGGGACGTTTTATTGTAGGTTTGGAGATTACCCCTAGCCGTTAAACACTAAAATGACTGACAAACAGAATTTACTGGCAGTTTCCCCATTTTCAGAAAAATTCAACACAATTGACTGAGTCTCTGGAATAATGAGCTGGTATAAGATGTGCTGCAATCATACTAGAAAAAATATAAAATTTATTGGTTCAGCTTTCTTCTTTTCTATTCAATATTAACAACCGAATTTAAAATACATCTATCTTTCTTATTTAATACGCAAGCAGGGTTTTTGTGACAGTTACTCTCTAAAACTACTGAACCGATTGACATGTTTTTGGTGTCATTGGAAAGATTGTAACGTGAAGTTGTGCAGGAAACTATCTTTTTAGATAAATAATTAGAGAGAGAGGCCCTATGGCCCTTTAAAGTTTCGTATTTCTCCATAAGATTAACATGGGAAACAAACATTGTTATGGAACTCCAACTGTTGTCAGAAATTAAAAGTGAGAAGAAGAACATAATGTTAATGGTAAACAGTAAATAAGTTTGCCAATTTAACAGTTTGCTACAAACATTTACTGACTTGGTTGAAATGAAATATTTACTATTGAATTTGGGTTGGTGTAAATATTACAATGGAAAAAAGCTAAAGAGCCTAGATAATTTATATACTAAAAAGAAAACTGAATTAACACTGTGCTGCATTTCTTAGTTATCATTGAAATAGCCGATTTGCAAACTATGGAAACATAGGAAAGTCATAGAACACCACCAAGGAGAAGAAATAAAAAAAATGTTTTGCTTTAGAAATTTTAATCGTTATTATGGACAACCTATGTCGGCTACGAGTAATGATATTTGTAGAAAATGACATTTACAAGAAATGTTGATTATATCGATCTGTTATGTACATCTTGAGTATTTCCATAATATTTGAGTCAAATCTTTTTAAGTCATCAGAAATTATGACTGTTATTCGTTTTAAAATAACGCCTGTAACACTTAGCAATTGCTCGAATTTGAGCAACAGGTACACTAGCACTACTTTATTCATTTAATGTATTATATAATGCTATCAAACATATAACAATTACACTGAAGCTTTATAGCAATTAAATAAATCACAATTACAACAACTTTTCTACTACTGTGACTATAATAATACCGTTGTCAATAAATCCAACTATTAAGCATAACAATTGCAACATAAGGCGAATAAAAACCAATTTCTTGAGTTCATAGAAAACAATAATAAAACATAATGACAAAACATATTGAAAAACCACATAAAACGAATAATCGTAGATTAAAAAAGTAAGTTATTATTGCAACAATAAATACAGCGGATTTTAAAATGTAAATGGCATACTTTACAACCGTGACGCGATACGATGCTATAAAGCTGTAAGTGTTATCTCTGATTTAGTTTGACCCATTTCTTAAATTACCCGACTCTACAAAAGTTGGCTCCTGGTATCTATTGCTACTATAAACCCTTGTTATCTACTAATGGTGCTATGTATTTATCTGACAAATTATATACATATATTTCACACTATCGACCAGTTTTAGTAAAAATAAAAAAATAAAAAAAAACACGGGCATTGGTCGATCTGGTCTAGGGCTGTAAATAAACTGCCTGACCACACGCTGTGTTTTATAAGTAGAGAAATCGCAAAACATATATGTTCTAAGTATTTTGGTTTAAAATTATTTCTTTAGAACACAGGGAATTTATTTTTACAGGACAATTATGTCTTTTGTAATCATCTTTCGTAAAGGGAAACTCCAATCCAATTCTTATAGAGAGGCGCGTCTTCTCACTTTAATCAAATTCTTAGCTTTTATTTTGAAATTGAAAATGTTTAATGCTCAAGTATTTTAGAAACAGCTTTTGAGACATATAACTCCAAAATTTCACGAATAGGTTGATGCGTTACATAAAATTTTCGGTATAGTTAGGCATTCCAAGGGATTACACAGAAAAATTATTTCTATAATAAACCATTTGATTTCAAAACCTTCTACATCACAGAAGGGGAAATGACTTAGGTTTGGTAGCAATATTGCCAACTAAACTAATATAGTCACTAAATTATTATGTAGGCAAGGTACTTGATGTTAATATTTACTGGAAATGGAAAAGTTGATTTTTCAAATTTAAATTATTATTTCAATGAATAAGTGAATGTATACAATTGCGATATAAACAAAAATACATAATTATTCTTCACGGTTTTAATCCTTAAAGACATACTTCATTCGGTATTTACAATGCTTAAGAAACATATTAGGATTCCAGGCAATATCGTCTACATCATTAAAAGTAAAGATAATGAGATGAATAATCATCACAATTTTCTTCTAATTAGTTAGTGATTTTTTTTACATAGTCGATTCAAACAATAATGTGTATTAGGAATCAATTTGAAACACAGCTTCCCTACACGTTTTAGTTAAACGGTAGCTAAGCAGACTATGCTATCGTTATAAACAAAAAGTTATACTTTCGACATTAAATCTCAATTGAATTTTACGTATGGTCGTGGCATCAAAAGATGATAATATACTGAAATAATTTGAAAACTGCATAGACTAATGGATTAATGTGTAATGTATACTGTAAGGTAATGAAATGAAACCATGGAAGGCAATATTTTTGCACCGCGATTCTAAAAGCTGAGGAATTGAAGTGACGGTTTTGATCTGGGCAGATTTTCTTCATCTCTTTAGCTTCATTGCGAGGCTTTAATATATTTCAAGAATCCGAATTGAAAATCATTGCTTTTGGTTGATCAAAAACGTATTATTCAATCACAATCTTACTTATGGTTGGGGAACAATTTTCAAATCATGGTCTTGACTTTATCTTAAAGAGGGTTTTTTTTAAGCCCACATAATTTATAGACAAATTATATAGGAATTCATTTTACTTGGTGTGATTGTATCAGAATTATGATTATTATATTTTCTTAGATTGAAAGTCGCATATTATAAACTGCTTATGCGACATCAAATTGAACGGCCCGGTACACCAACGTATTGATGATTTAGGTATGTAGTGTAAGATACATTAAAACGATGTAAATCTGGAGGAAACACAATTGTATAAGCCTAAATTTGGAACTTTCTGATAATGCTAAAGAGTACGTAAACCCTAGGGACATAAAGCTATATTAATTTAGAAACTTAAGAGTTGCGTTGTTTAAGTGCGCTTTAGTGGTGATTTAAAAGTGGTTTTGATTTAAAGGGGTAATTTAATTATTGATCTTTAGTTTTAGAGATAAAATTATCGCCACACAGTTGGAAACTATAGCCTAAAATTGTTGGGATTTTATTGATTTAGTTACACATGAAAATTAAAGTAAATATTTGGGGAACAAATCTGATTTTAACGCTACGAAAACTAATCGTTCGTCCATAAGTCCATATTTTAATTATTAAATTAGGATCCTTTATGTTCTTTAATGATTTTTAGGTAAATGTAGGTAAATCTATGTCTCGTTGAGTATATCTAGTTTTTTATTAAATTACATTTATGTATAATAAGCAAATTAAAATAACATAGCTAAATTTAGGATGATCACTAAAGGAACTAATTATGACAACTATTCTGATAAATATTCAAATAATTTACAAACAATAAAAAAAATACAAATGGTTGAATAAATTATCAATATTATTAGGTGTTGACAAATTCTTGTATTAAGTTATATTTTTGCAAACAAGAGCAAATTCCCCAACCAGAAACTATTTTAACTTCAATTTGGCTGAGGGAGACTAAAGACAATTGAAAACCAATAGAAATGTTCTTAACATACACGATATAATTAAATCATAAGCTAGAGGTTAATTGCACGGGGAAATCAATATCAAACTAAATATAATGGAGATGTTTTAAACTGTAACTTGGGGAGTTTTTGGCCACGGAATAGGTTTGGGCTGACGCCAAATTGTAGCGCTTTTCTGCAGGATCAAATCCTTTTTGCTGACTAGTCAATATTTTGTAAACATTTTATTTCCAATGAAACATTCTTTATTGATCTCTTATTGAAGCTACAATATTGAATACTATAACTAGGCTAATCAAATCATATAATGAAAGGTGGATATGTAATAAAAACCAATTATTATGTAACATCAATTTATACGAGATATAACGGATAACCATTTTTTTTTCATTTTCTCTACACACTTAGTTGGGTACGTTCTTATTTGATTACTAAAATTTGGGAGTAGGGGTTGCTGTTCAATATTTAAACTTTTTCCACGAATGCTGTTTTCCAAATTATTATTTATTAAATGCTCACAAATCTTCTGTCATCCGTCCTATTCATTTTCAAGCTAGTTTACTACTACGTGAGATTGAAAAAAAAAAATATATATATATATTTATGATTTATATCCTACTACTGATCGGGCGTCAAGCAAACTATCTCAATATATATTTTATTTGAATGATTTGAAATAAATTTGAAGAAAGGTCACATCCTCCCAGGGGACTAAAAGGAGTTTATGCCACCAGAAGGAACCTAACTCCCTTTACGGTTTCCGTAGAGTCCCATTAAAGACTCGCTTTGAAGACTAGATCGAATCGTCTCCTTTAGTTTATTAACTCTGAAACCACCTACGTCATCCCTTTAAGAAACCTACTTTGCATACTCGTTATAAATTTACTTGAGTGGAAGAAGTACTATTGAAGATTTTTACAACATTTATTATTATAATAGGTTATATAAAATGTTTTTTTCTCTATAAACCATTGGTTTGTATATTTTAAATTATTTTAGTTCCAGCTGTCAACAGAAATGAGGTTCAGAGAATGATAAGTGTAGAATTTCTATGTGTAGATAATAACATATTAAGGGGGATATGGCACTGAAATAATGATTTTTTTTCGAAAAAGTGATTTTTTTAATTTGTCTATTATTTTTTATTTATAATGCTAAAAATAAGAAAAATTGGTCAAAAATAAAAATAAAATATTTTTTTTGTGCTTAGGCTATATTAAGAAAAATACGGAAGATATTTTCAAAAAATCCGGTCATTGACTTATTTTAGTAATAATAATAATAATTATCATTATTATTAATATTAATTATATAATAATTAAGTAATAATTACATAATAATTAAGTAATAATTACATAATAATGTAATAAATAATAATAAAATGCTTGCATTAACAAAAAATTGATCCATAACTCAACAATAAGTATCACCATGGTTACACTATTTTAACTTTAGCGTGTGATTCCCGCTAGTTTTTTTAGCGTCTTTAACTACTAAATTTGATATATCTTCAAAACGGTTTATGCTACATGATTCAAATTTTTACCAAGTGTTTAGAATGTCAATATCTAAATAATTAGGTAGAATTGTAAATGTATGTCTATTCTAAATTGAAAAAATATATTTTTATTTCCACAGAAAACCAATTTATTTTTTTAAAATTACAAAATGACCCATACAAAATTAATAATTAAAGATACTGTTTTAATTCTACCTAAATATTTAGAGGGCATTATTCCCTGCAAACTGATGGTTTAATGATTAAAATCCAATAATAAGAACTGAAGTTATATCAAATTTAGATAATTACCTAAAAAAAACACAAAAAAAATATTAAGGGTGTAACTTAACAAAAAAATTTACTTCAAACTATGTTTATACCAATTTTTATGCCTATAAAACACATAGTATAAGTTTGAAAGACCTAGTGATAATGTTAAGGAAGTTAGCATTTTCAGTGCCATATCCCCATATGCATTATAAACATATATAAATGTATTACCTTTTTATTTTCGGCCCATATCAAAAATAGTTGTATCTACAAAATGGTTCAACAATAGTATAACTGATATAAATTAGTTGGTAGATACAAATTTTTTTTGAGCTGAGACGAAAGAAAATAAAACAATCACTATATATATTTTTGTCTTGCCAGTTCAGAGACAAGCCTCAACGATGGGTAAAATATACACTGTTCTTTAAAGATCAGTTGTAAAAATTATTTATATGCAGGCTAAAAGAACACATTAGCTATACGAACTCAAGAAAATGAATTGAAATCTTGGCAAACGAAAATACATTAGGGAAAAAAAGGAAACGTTAAATGAAAAATAGGCAAGAAGAAAAAACACAAACAGGTTTTAGAGCTTAAAGGGAGAAAAATGTAATAATTAGAATCCTCCCTTACAAATACAGTGGTATCAAATTTCAACCAAGCTGTGTTTTATAGTAGGTCGTTTCGCATTTATTGACTCTGAACCAATAAATTACTTAGCCAATGGTAAACGATTGACTAGTTTCAATTAACATAGTAATTAATGTTACCTGTCCAATAAACAAATCAATCAACGATAATTAATATGTTTGTAGCACTAGATTTGTTCGGTTAAACATATAAACAGAAAAACAAGTCTGACTGTGTGCTGACCTACATATTTGCGAGCTTTATCAACTCACATAACGTGTTTGTGACATAAAACGTTAACGTGGTCACATGATCGTGATCTGATCAAGTTAAGTCGTTATACACGCTAAGACCATGCTGAATATCGTGTCACCGATAACTGCATTATAGCATTACCTTAATATTAGAGAAGTCAGCGGTGGCTAACTTTATGTAACTTTTATTTCACTATTTGTAAGTTTATGTTTTGAACTTTCAAAATTAATATTGTGCTATATTTGTTTTGCATGTTTGAAAAAGATAAATTTTCATGTTGGTTCAACTGTGCAGATATTTTTAAGTTCACCTACCGGTATTATGTGTATTATGTGTGTATTTTAAGTGTATATACTCGTATATTACATGTTAATATTTACTTATATAGCTAGTTAGGTAAATTAATGTATCAACCTGTGTGTTTGCACGTAATTGTCTTTAGATATTATTTATAGTACTGTACCATTTAAGGGGAAAACCAATAGAGTAATGATGTTAATAATTTAAATTTATTACTTAAATTTATGTTTTAATGTTGGCATTTTTATTGTTTCGTTGCGGTAGCGATAAAAACATCGATTTGTATTTTATGATATAATTACTAAACTAAGACACTGTTTGCAGCTCGGGTTGCTTAACCATTTATTTTGAGAGCATTTAACGAATTATGAAATTGTCGGGTTATAAGTAACTGTTTGCATAAACAATATGAACAAGAGCTTTAAGCTTTGATGTGAATAATCAAAATTAACATTCTTTTTAGCGTGTTGCCATGTTAATATTTTGGATAAATAATCAGAAAATCTATTTTAGGGGTTTATACCTATTGGAACCACTTCCATAAATTGACCTCCAATCTAGATCTGGATATGAGTTTCTAGATATATTATTTACGATACTATCCTATCAAAAAGAAAGTTTCTTTTACATGTTTGGTTAGTGTGTCCTAATAGTAGTTTACGCAACTATTGCGTTAAGTGAGTCTTTACGACACGAGTAGAAAATTTCTACGAGTGTCGTAAAGACTATTGACGCGAGTTGCGTACACTACTTTACCTACGACCATTTTTTAATTACTATCAATCTGGATCTAATTACTAACAATCACTAATGATAACTTTTTAGAGAGGTTATGTTTTCGTGTATTGCCATTGCCACTGAAAGTGATGCAACGACTTGTTGAATAATCAGCTGATTTCCTGTAATTACGTGTTTGTTAAACTTCGTTAAATATTGCATTGCTAGCAGCATTCTTACCATAAATAATATTGTATCAGGTACAATTCGGCAAATATTTCATTTATTTTTGGACTTCCACCAACTTAATTAAGAATACGCGAGTATCAACATGAACAAGTCGGATCAACAATTAAATTGGTCAACTGATCAGCTGATCAGCTGATTAGTTGACGTTCGAAGCATTACAATTTTAATTCTTTTCTCTCAATACTTGAACCTCATTGGTCCGTTACCTGTGTGGATATGAGAAAAACTATGCGGATATGAAATGAAACTATGCGGATATGAAAGTAAACAGCTGTAAAGTGAAACTTTTCAATTCTAAGAACTGGACTGAAATGGCTACTTTAAAAAACGGTCGTAGGTAAAAAGATATTTTATACATTTATTGAAATAAAATTTGATTAAACGTGGGTTTTCAAATTCAGTAAATTCTAAAACTAATTATGTCTTCCTTTTATTCGATAATTTCAATGGTATAAATATTTAACAGTGGTTTTATATGTGAATATGGCATGCACAAAGACATTTGTAAAAAGAAATAATACAACATAGTATAAAATTATACTGATATAAATAACATAGTACTGTATGATAAACCAAATGTGTAAGACAGTGTACTGTGTATGGAATAATTGTGTCTTAACTGACGAAGTAACTATTTATATATTAGGGTAATGTTGACATACCACCCAATAGTAATAGTTACTTGCTATTACAAATAAACGCTTTCAGGGAATAATAACATTCCGCGATGAAAAATCGAATCTAACAAACATTGTTGTATCCATTTCTATTACATATTTAGGCTAATGGATGTGTTAACTGACTATTTCACTACCTTCGTGTCACTCATAGATCGCAGAACTGTTAAAAGTCCGGGTTCAATAGTTTGTTCAATGTCCTGAACACGCCACCTGGACGCTTAGCGTGTCGCCGACAACTACATTACAGTAGATTGTTATAAGCCATGGAAATTGTGTTCAGTCGTTTGTATGTAATCACTTAAATATACAGGGTGTCCATAAAAAACGTTTCAGGACTTTGGGAAATGAATCCTCATACTAAAAGGAAGAAAAAAGTTTATGGGAAGGTATGTCCGAAAATCCATATTTACCCAGATATCCGCCATTTTGTTTTTTATACAAAAATATTTTTATCTGTGAAGTTTTTTATTTGATGATTATGAAACTTGAAAAACATGTTACCATACACAAGACCTATAATAGAAAAAATAATAAAGTTGTTCCGATTGTAAATTTCAAAATGGCGGCCGTTTGAATTTTTCTAACTTAAATAACTCGAAAACGGCTAATTCTATGAAAAAATGTCAAGAATACTTTCTTTTAGCATTTTTAATTTCCTATCAAATGATACCAAGATCAAAAAGATCGGACAAAAGATAACTGAAATATAACGGTTTTTGTGTAAAAATAAGGCAAAAATTAAGGGTTCCCCGACTAAATTTGCCTTATTTTTACACAAAAACCGTTATATTTCAGTTACCTTTTGTCCGATCTTTTTGATCTTGGTATCGTTTGATAGGAAATTAAAAATGCTAAAAGAAAGTATTCTTGACATTTTTTCATAGAATTAGCCGTTTTCGAGTTATTTAAGTTAGAAAAATTCAAACGGCCGCCATTTTGAAATTTACAATCGGGACAACTTTATTATTTTTTCTATTATAGGTCTTGTGTATGGTAACATGTTTACCAAGTTTCATAATCATCGAATAAAAAACTTCACAGATAAAAATATTTTTGTATAAAAAACAAAATGGCGGATATCTGGGTAAATATGGATTTTCGGACATACCTTCCCATAAACTTTTTTCTTCCTTTTAGTATAGGGATTCATTTCCCAAAGTCCTGAAACGTTTTTTATGGACACCCTGTATATTTTTCAACATGTTTGATAAGTGGTTTTTGGTTTGAACTTTCAACCTATTTACCCTTTTTTATGTCGAACGCTTGTGCCACGAAAAAATATTAAGAATGCTACAATAGTCATCGATATCTAAAACTATAACATCTGTAGTCATCGATTATTTATACAAGTCATACTCGTCATCACGTCCAATTGTAGTATTCAAATTATGTATTTTTAAAATTCGTACTCATTTACGAAACTAAAATATATTACTCTATTCAAATGCTTTAGCTGTCAAATAATCTTTCTTAAAATAAGCATTCTAAGTTTCCCCAATATTACCCAAAAGTGCTTTATAACGATAGCTGATTCATGGCCCTCCTCCTAGGACAACTGATAGATAGTATATTATAGACCATCACTTATAGCATACATGTATCCATCCATCCTATGCAAAAGTTGGCTCTACTATATACAATGTGATACTGAACGTTGAAAAATATACAATCATCTCCACAGAATGTTCCTTAATATCCTTTAGAAGCATTATTTGGCTAGTATATTTGTGTAGCTCTGGAGTTTCAATGAGGGAAAATGAGAAATTAAAATAAGACATGCGTTTCTCTTATGCTTGTACTTTTTAAATTTTACTGTTAATTAAGTTGATTAGATACCAAAAAACACAAAGTAATTCATTATATAAAGGTTTCTAAGAGTTGTTGTCTCTAAAACTTAGTATAAACGGTCTTGCTTGAATAAGCTGAATAGTTTGGTTAAAACAAACTTTAAAGTTTGTACTGCTAACCGAAGTACAAAAACTTATAACAGTGATCCTAAAATAAAATATGTATAATGAAAATTAAAAACATTAACTTATGATAGTTATATTTTTTTGGTTAAAGAATTTTAAAAACTCAGTTCTTAGTAAATTTAAAGAGTAATAAATAAATAGGTTTAAAGAAACACTTTTTTGTCTTATGTACACAACATAGACCTTTTGTGTAGTTTAACAGCGTTGTATCAAATATCGTAAGTAATTATATGTATTAACTAACAGGTAAATTGTAATAAATTTGTATCGAAGAACTATTTGACTAATATTCTATACAATGAATGTTATATAAATACAACACGGACTTGACTACGTTTTCTCTTCTGCTCGTTCTTGTTTCCACGTAACTTGTCCAATATAAGTTACAACAGACTTTAGAACTTTGGAACGCTTTTGAAACATCTGCTTCCAAGAAACAATTATTTAAAAGAGTTCCATATCGTGGAAAATCTACTTCAATATTGTTATAATATGATAAAAGACTTACTACACAACACACTGGCTCGTTCAATCAGAAATATGATGATCAGTGTAGAACATAAGTTAATAGAACCGTCAGCACTCTTCTGTTATATTACCTTCATTCAAATACACTAAGTTAGGATTATAATATATTTGGTTTTCTTATGTCCTAGGACGCTAGGCACGAGCCTGGGATTGTTTTACGCATTACTTCAGACTAGACCTAGGGGTTGCGGCATTATCATTTCGATAAAATCCATTGGTGACTTGGCGGGGATCGAACCCTCACGGTCTGAAGTCCCGCGCTCTAACCACTACGCCAGCTCGCTCCCCTATAATATATTTGATTAATAATAATTAACTATTGAAACAAAGAAATTGTAAATTTTAATAATGAATAAGTTAAATAAACATTCTTGTAATACGTCCAGAGGCTTATATTTTACCCATTGAGTGTATAACGGTTTTAAAAACACACTGCACTAATTTCGTAACTGGACGAACTGAATACTTTCAATATTTTATTTGAAAAATGAAAAAAAACTTAAATGTTTCTTTTAGAGTGTTTGAATATTACCGATGTTCTATTATAAACTTTATTCTGCAACGTATTGAATATTTCTGTTCAATGCGACGGTAGAATTTTATATTCGCTTCTTAGTTGGAAATACTGTAACAATAAGAGGATTATTTCGGGAACGAAACCACTTAAAAGCAGCCATTGGCGGAAACTCTTGTAGTTTATTGAATGTTACACAGACAAATTCTGTAAGCTCTAAAACTAGAGCTTGAATAATGTTTCATATTGTATTGTCAATAGAAGATGTATTGTAATAGATGGTGAAACACTCCGATTCGTTATAAAAGTGAGCACATTGGTATAATATACCTAATAATATATCGAAATCTACAAGATTGGTAAAACGTTAGAATATATTTAATGCTGTAATGTGATTAAACTTTTTTGTAAAAGTAGTGGAGAACTACCGGTTTAACAGCACTTGGGGCGTTTTTTCCCATAAGAATAACATGGGGATCATTTTTTGGCCACCAAAACCAAAAATCCTGATCTTTGCCTAAATATCCCTATATAATTGTCAAACCTTATTTCTTACTTATTCCCTATAAATATATTCGATATTAAGCTAAAAAAGCTATTTCTTACATTTATTTACCCTTACAAGTGTACATTTAGAGTAGATACAATAGGACAATATGACACCACTTTAGGCACGTTTTCCCCATAAGAATAACATGGTGAGCTTTTTTTGACCACTTTTTTAAAAATCCAGCTCTCGACTAATACAAGCCTATATCAATGATCAATACCATTGTATAACTTCATTACTATTTCAAATCCACATGCATTCACATGTATATTCTCAAAATCATCAACTTGACAGTGCGAGGTTTGTACGCGAACTCGTGCGCGCTCCCGGCTCATGACGTGCTCCCTTGGACATCCTTAGTGGAAATCCATGAGTTCTGGCTACTTGGGAACCCAAGCCATTTGACATACAACGAATCACCTTTTTTCCTAATTATCTTCTCTACCAAATACATGTCCTTATACTTGGTCTTTAACAACTCCTCTGTATAGAAGCCTCCCCTGATTATATTGCCATTTTCATCTTTCAAGATATAAGTCACAGGCTTTGTATTCTTAACTTCTGCTATTGTAAATAGTTCCCCTGTCCAATTTGGAGTATAACCTTTACTAAAAACATGTTTATACTTGGAAATCCTTACGCTATCACCTACCTTATATCTTGGCTTTTTAACTTGCACTACTTTAGAAGTCCTTTCATGCAACCTCTCATGTACATATTTACTATTCTTAACATTTACTTGGTTAGGCTTCATTCCTATAGATCTATGCACTTTATTATTATATTTTCGAATTAACTTTGGAAGTAAATCCAACCATTTATAACTCCCCTGAGCACTAAATTCCCTATATAACCAATTCTTTAAAGTTCTCTGAAACCTCTCCACAATTGCAGCCTTAGTTGTAGAAAATGTGTGATAGTGATTAATATTTAATTTTTTCATTAGTTTGCTAAAATATTGATTAAAAAATTCTTTTCCATTGTCAGATTGAATGTTTTTAACCCCCTTTGGTAGAATGGTTTTAATGGCTTCTGTAACCACTAACCCTGTCTTATTCTTTAGTGGAGCAGCATAAGCTTTTTTAGAAAATGTATCTATTAAAGTTAAAATATATTTATTGCCAGAATTTTCTCTAGCATAGTTTTGCATATCAATTAAATCTATTTGTACGGTTTCATTTATACCTAATACTTTGAAAGACCTTCTAATGAAATTCTTTCTTGCAGGTTTATGAAGTTCGTATGCAATTTCATTCATTTTTTATAACATCATCCTTTCCTGTAACTCTAAATACATCACCATTAGCCCCAATCAATAGATTATCTTCCATTCTTTTAAATACATAGTTTTCTGGTATATATGGTCTATTATCTATATACTTAAATCCACTCAAAGATGTGGGGTCAGCAACTAATAAATCAGGATTATATTCCATCAAATTAAATTTTTTTTCTCCATATACAAATTTTGATCCATCATAATGCATAGATTGTGACATTAGACAAATATCATCCAAATGTTCCCCCTCTGGTAGATTTCTTATGAATTGTTTTTTGGCATCCCAACATTTTTCTTTTTTATCAAAAGTTATAGTCTGTTCTTTTATAACACAGTCAGTGTCATCAATGGCAGGTTTAACACGTACTAACCTTTTACTATTAAAACTCCAATAGCCTGCTTCCATTTTTGGAACTTGTGAAACATTCACAGCATCTTTACTATCTGTACCTTCCATCAAATTACTAATTTTCTGTTTCTTCGCATTCCAAACACCATTCTCTGATTCTAAAAATTCATAATTATTATTGTCTTGTACAAATTTACCATCTTCTTTTCGTATTAAAGTCTGTTGTAAAGTGGGCACATCATCTAAACTTTCACCCTTTTCCACATTAGTAATTTTCCGTTTCTTAGCATTCCAAATACCATTCTCTGATTCTAAAAATTCATAATTATTATTGTCTTGTACAAATGTACCACCAGCTGTTCGTATTAAAGTCTGTTGTAAAGTGGGCACATCATCTAAACTTTCACCCTTTTCCACATTAGTAATTTTCCGTTTTTTAGCATTCCAATTTTTATTCTTGGATTCTAAAAACTCATATTTAGTTTTACCTTGTAAGAAGACATCACCTTTTCTAGTTAATGTCTGTCCCAAAGTTGATACATCATCTACAAACTCCCCATCTTTAACATTACCAAGTTTACGGTTTAAACCATTCCAACTATCGTCTTGTAAATTTAAAGTAGGTTCACTACTAGCCCTGGGTTCTGCAGGCTTATTATATGGATTATATAAACGATAAAATTTATCTATAAACATATTTTTATTTAATAAATAATTCCACTTTCTCTCAATTCCTCAATAATGGAATCTATTTCATTATCCACTCCTGAGTTACCGGCTTGGCGACTTAGCCAAAGAAGTCTTAACCTATCTACAAGCTCATTAGGATCATCCCAATAAATATAGTCTATTTTCTTACCAGTCACTTGTCTCAAACCTTCACCAACAGATTTAAAAAGAGGTTTAATTATATTAAGATATTTAGTATGTCTATTACTTGAAATTGGTGCACCATCTTTGTAACTCTTTAAATGTCCATTTGTAGCTTCCAAAATTTCTTTATAATTTTGCAAATCAGCCGGAGTAAAATCCTCAGGTTCTTTTAAAGTTAACAATTGCCACAAACCTTTTGTCCCCTTGTAGGTTTTATTTGCAATTGTAACATCATCATTGGCAATATCAACTTCCTTATTTCCAATAAAAAATTTATTTGCTTCTCGTCTAATACCATATGTAGTGTCTGTCATACTACTTTTACTGAGGTAATTTCCTAAATAGTCTGATGCTAAAAGACCAAAATCTAATTTCTGTGGAGTAGATTGTTGTAATGGTTGTAATCTTGGTATTATTGGTATTCTAGATGGAGTCATTGGGAGAATCTCCATTCGAGGCCTCTCTGTTTTGGCAATTTTTTTTAATTCTTGTAATGGCTCTATTAAAGGTTGGAATGTTTGGAACCTCTCTTCAGCCTCTAGAAACTTGCCACGTTTTAAAGCTCTATATTTCTCTCGTATTTGATTTGCAGAGTCAACCAATTCTTGTTGAATGTTTTTCATCTTTTATTTACATTTTATTTATCTCATTTGACAAAGGATTGTACTCAAACACTTTATCATGTATTATCAAACAATATGCAGATGTATTTGCTGGCACATTTTCTGCAGTTTCAATCTCTAATTTAATATCAACAATTCCTTCCTTCACTGTTTCGTTCTGTCTAGAACAGTCTATTACAATTAGTGGATATTTCTTCATAAACTCAGCCCTACTAATCATAGGATCTGGGATAGTATTATAGTAAGTCTCTCTAAACCTCATAAACATCTCATAAGCTTTAGAGACATCTCCATTTTCAAAGTCGAGATTTAAATCACTATAAGGATAATATTCAGAGTTTAGAAATACTTTGAGATTTTTTAACTTACAGTGATCAAATTCATCAGTTCTTTTTCGTGCACTATTATCCCTAGCTGTTTGGAAACCAAATATAATATACCTAGGCTTCTCCAAACTTGAAGATGTCTTTACTGACCATGTATGTCTTGTAGTATTGGGATATGATGGAAGTTCATGCAACTCTAAGCTTCTAAATGCAATTTGCAAATTTTTATTTTGCAGTAACATCTTTTGTAATTGTAACTTCTCCCCATCTGATGGTATTACATGTGGCATCACCCACTGAATTGAGTTAAGTGTAATTTTAGGAATCATATCAGCAGTACCACTGGCTGGAGCACTAGTGGTTGTTAATATACAATTCAAATCATTTTTAGATCTTTTTAACACCAATTCTTGTTTGACATTTACTAATACCTTATTAAAATCCTCAAATACACCCATTAACAGTTCTAATGGCAAACAAGTACTAAACTTGCCACTTTTATGGAACTCTTTTAAATTCGTGTCAGAATCAAATGCCACATTTGACAATTTAGTAGTTTTATTGTAAGAGCTCAATATTTTCATAAGACTAGAAATTCCTGGGTTTCTTACAATGTCTATTTCTTTACCTGCGACTTCATATCTAATTTCATCAAATAAGAATGCAAATGCATTATTTATAAAATGACCTTTATCATGATTTTCAATTTCTCCCTTAATATACAGATAACTCCTACACGGGAGAGTTAGCAAATCTTGATTATTAATACATATTCGAATTTCATCGGAATTATTTATTGCCAAAGTGTTGTGGGGAACATAGGAGTGATTTGTAATTTTAACCACACTATCGTCGAATTGGGATTTCCCTGTAACGTCTAGAAAATCTTCCATTTTTATTAATAGAAAATTTTAACTTTAGTCCTATTGATCGTAGGAACCTAGCATTTTGTACACTTATAGATAAATTCTTATAAATTCTCATATCTTTTTTATATGACAAGTAATTGTAGTTTCTTCTCCATTAAAGTCAATTGCCTTGTCATGCTGATCGGCAAATGTAATACTGACAACATCTAAACTTCTCTTATTTACAGGAAAATATATAATATTTCTTGGAACTTCAATAATTTTGTAGCCAGGAGGAGCTTCTGGATAAAAGCTATGTATGGTGTGTGATTTGTTTCCGTTTAAATAGGACCCGTTTGCAATATTACATTTTACTCTAATCACATTTACATTATTAATGTTTATTTTATTTGTAGATTCAAACTGAACACCAGGAGTAGAAACACCTTTAAATCCCAATAAAACAGACCCTAAACATGGTTTTGTAAAATCAAACACGTGGCTAGAAAGTAATGTCGCTTTCATAGTTTTATTATTAGCTGTAAGGAAAAAGTCTGGGATTTGCTTTTGAATTTCCTTTGCAAGCTCAACCACCTCATATGTTCCTTCAGAAATTTCTATTGTAACTGGAGCTTTGTGGTCATAATAGAAAACATCATCACCTTCTTCAATGGTTAATTTGTTGCCTTTAAGTTGATTTAATTTTGGAATAAGCCCTTTGAATAAAAGTTTGACTTTAGTATTAATTAATGCTTCTCCATTCTTATGTATTATAACTTTAAGTTTACCATCTAATAACTGGTTTAAATCATCAACTAAGATCTCTCCCTTTGGTAATGTTTTTTTCTCTACTTTGTAATATGTTAAAGTATTAAGTGGTTTTTTTACATTAAATATAGAATTATAACTTTGAAAATCTACTAATCCAATTACATAATCATCATTTAATTCTATGGGAGGAAAGAACACTGACTTTAGCTCTGGCTCTGTACCCGAAAATGTTATAGTAAATGAATCCATTTTTATAAACAAAAATTTTTTATGAATGATAAACATAAAATTCCACAAATAGAACTATTTAAATCTTGTATTTGATCGGTTGTATAGAATATTTTATGTCCCTCAAAATATTTAATTACTTCTTTTGGAGGTTGGATTCCAAATGGGTCAAAATAAATTACAATATCTTTATTTTTACGATATGCTGTCCAATGTGTGCCAGATGAACTGTCTAAATTAACTATTCCGCACTCTTTTACTTTTGGTGTTAGATTTTTTAGCTCGTTTTTTAGGTACACCCCCCGGAAGTGAGGCACGTCTTTTGCGGCCTCTAACAGCTGGTAGTTGTCCATCTTTTTTATTAAATTTTAATCCCATTCCCATTTTTGCTTTTGCCTTCATCAAATTTGTCACCGCATAAGCTGCAGCTCTTTCAGCAAGATTTGCGTCATTTGCCGTTACTCTAGTCCAAGCTAAGTCTGCTAATCTCATGTCTGCTTTGTTCCGAGCAGCGGTATCGGGATTATTCATGTAGAATATGTCATGCTCTTTACAATAAGAGTCTAGCTTATTTTTTGGAGGTACATTTTTGGCTAAATTTTGACGTATATTCGTTCCAGGTCCACAGTACCGATATGATGGTATGTGAAGTGGAAATGGAAGATTATTTATAAGAGTATTCAATAACCCTCGACCCCTGTAAGGCTTTAAGAATAAACCTTTGCCCTTTTTACATGTTTTCTTATTATTTTTCACCATTTTTATTATATAAAAAATGTCTTTTATTCAACAAAAACATAAATTTAAAATAGTACATACTAAGGAAAATATACCAAAGAAGTTGGGTCTATTTCCTACTAATATTCGATGTGTTATTTGTGGTCCAAGTGGAAGTGGGAAGACGGTTGTAATTTACAATTTAATTGTGAAAAAGGAAGGATTAAAATTTACAAACTTATATTTAATATCTAAATCTTTAGAACAAGAAAAATATAAAAAAATAATTGAAATATTTAGTTTGTGTGACGAAGTGAAATTACACACGTTTACTGACTGTGAAATCACACCAAATGATGTAAAATCACAGTCAGTTGTTGTATTTGATGACATAAATAGTCAAAATATTACACAATTTTTTTCAATGGGTCGACATAAAAATATTAACTGTTTTTACTTGTGTCAATCTTACAGCAAAGTACATAAACATTTACGTGATAATGTAAATTTCCTAATATTATTTAAACAAGATGATTTAAATTTAAAACATGTATATAACAATCATGTTGGTAATGACTTTTCATTTAACCAATTTAGAAATCTCTGTCATCAATGTTGGGATAAAACTAAATATGGCTTTTTTGTAATAGACAAAGAAAGGTCAAAGAATAATGGCAAATATAGATTTATGTTTGATCAATTTTATAATGACCAAGCGCAAGAGTATTGATGCCATCTTCCAGAATAAACCTCTTGTCATCGTCAAACGATAGTACTTTCTTATTCATAGTTAAGGTTTGAAGATGATGATTTGTAGATTTAATTCTTGTCACATTCTCATAATAATCTTGCCCAGTTGCAAGACAGTTTAAATAATGTTGATGTCTGAGGAGATGTTTAACTGTAGCACCATCAGCTCCTTTATTTTTTTTGACCTCTAAAGCTTGCTTGTCTTCTTCATATAACCATTTTAGAGGAATATAAGAATATAACTTTGGTCTTAAACCACAATATTCATACATAATATGACCATCTAATTCGTCTTTAAACTTGCCAGTGACTTTTTTATTTTTATCAGAGTATAAGAAATGGTCTTTACTATATCCAGAGGTATCAAAAAAGTGCAAGTCACATTCTATTTCCTTGTAAAAGTCCTCTGTAACTATAGAATACATTAAAGAATCTGTATCTGTCATAAGAAATCTTTTGTTCTTAAATTTTGACATATAATTATAGTGGAAATCATACATTATTACTTTACTGATATCTAAAATGGTCATTCCTAAATATATCGGCTTATTAAACTTTACAACTAATTTATTTAAATGTATAGCATGTAAATTGTTATCGAACTTTTTGCTACAGTCGAACCTTGGATTAGTGACATATTTAGTTAATAGTGACTCATCCTTGAGATATATATCACGAAACTTGCGTTGGTTCATAATTGTTCGACCAAAGAGACTATTATTTAACAATTTGTAAAAGTCTTTTTCAAAATCATTTTTAGCACATTTGCGTTTTTCAATATTAAAATTAATATAGGGCGCAAGCCATTTAGACTGTCTAAATTTTAAAATTCTATGGTATTTTGTAACAATCAAACCCAATTCTTCATATTTTTGTAATGCTTTATAATGTAAAATATATTTAGTTTTGTCATTTAAATTAGGTATTAATTTGCCATTCATTTTCTCAGGTGCTAATGGATAGTCATTATGTAAATCATGTAAGCTTTTATCATATTTTAAATCAACTTCTAAAATGTATCCAAACTCATCATTTTGATTGTTTTTGTATATTTTGTAGTCTATCTCATTCGTCCAACGAAATCCATCCACGGGTAGTGTCTCACACATAGCTGTGGAGTATAGCGAGTTACAATCTAAATATACTAAATACACACTCTCTTGTTTGGGGTCATAATGTTCACCCATATATCTATTATTGGCTTTAGCGTAACGTGTGGAAATCATACTGACTCCTCCTCTGATTGCACTTTCTATGAACAAATGCATGTCAATATCTTGAAATAATTGTAATTTTATACCAGTCATTCTAAGACAGGCCTCCCATGTAAGTCCAGGAAGTGAATACATATGTACGGGGTCAAGTTTGTAATCTTTTAAGCACAGGTCTCTAAAAGTCTCAAAGACATCAGCCAGTAGCAATACATCTGTTTTAAGATATAAATCATGATATTCTTGTAAATTATTTATATTAAAATGTGTCCATACATTTTTAGCATGTTCATATTCATTGGGAGAGATATGTTCTTTAGTTAGAGTACTATAAAATGTCTCAATTGGGGGTAGAGACTCTGCAAACTTATCTGGTCCCGTCATATATTCATAGGGAAATACACCTTTACGTTGTAGTAGTGGATTTTGTATGAATCTAAATGTGTTTAAATTGGAAGCCAATTTATATAATGGAAGGGACAGAAAGTTGTATGAATCTAAAAATACTAAATCATCTACAGAGAATGATATATATTTTTCCATATCTTTAGCTATGCAATTTAATTTACGATTAAACTTTCCCAAGTGTTGCATTATTAAATGCCCATCGTAATTTTTCAAGTTATGGAAGAATACTGGTATTTTCTTTGTTACTTTATAGTTTAAATTACAATCATTGTGGGCAGCTCCACGGTATTGCCCAGAGGAATGGCAATGATCTCTCACCCTATCAAAATATAGGGGCTTTTCACAAATATGACAATGTGTTGAGTTTTGGAAAGATACCTCTTGCTCTGGAGTCATTACAAGGGGAATGTATATTGACATTTGACGTTTAATGAAGTCATAAGTCTCAAACAACCTTTTGAAAAACACATCCATAACGTTTGCACCACTATATAACTCTTCAGAAATAATCTTAGAATCTCTCACGACAACAAATGCAAATCCAGATGGAGTATGCTTGTTAGAGTTTATAAAGCATTCAAAATCTGCATAAATCACAAATGGGGCTTTAAGTTGATATTTATAGTTTTTAAATTGTAATGTATCTTGTTTAGACATTTCCACTCGTTGGGCATCAAAGTTTTTACAATATGTTGCATGACGTTCTAATATATCATTACTGTAAAAATGTTGCAAACACAACTTGCAAAAATGCTTCTTATGGTCATCTTTTGTAGAGTGGAACATTAACTTATCAAAATCACGAATTAAACAGTAATGTAATTTACGACCTTCTTGTAATAATAATAAATCTATATGAGTACTACTATTTAGTTTGGTTGTTCTTAATGGATATATAAATTTATCATATTCAACCCCAAATACATTAACACTTATGTTATTTTGTATTTCAAATTTATCTATATCAGATATTTTCACAGGATACTTTATGTTTGTCATATTCAACTGACTTTCATAGGGTACATAATTAGAGACTCTATTAGCACTTTCATTAGAGTTCCTTGGATATAAAGCTGCTAAAATTGACCAAAGGAAGCATTTATTATCAGAATTTTTTATATTTAAAACTGCATGTTTTGATTGAATACTTTTTGGTGTGGGGATATATGACTTTGGAGTTAAAGGCTTATACTTATAAACATGCAACTGCCAATATTTAGTATGGTCATATATCCATCCACTGCCTTGGGCTTGATATTTATGAATCGACGCATCAATCTTTAAAAGTGCATTTTCAATTTGAGGTTTTAAATCTCTCTTCTCAATAGTTAAGGTAGTAAGGCTTCTAAAATCTGCAATACATTCTTTTTCATTAACTAATTTTCCATTTTGATCCATTGAATATTTTATAAATTTGATTCTCCTAACTAAAGTCCATTTTATCGGCAGAGGACAAGACTTCAGAGTACTTTCAAGGTCAGTTCTAATCGATTCACCGACAAATTTAATCATTGTATATGGACATTTTATGCAAGAATTGGCGTGTCTTTTAAAATGTCCAACAACATTCGTTTTACAGAAATTACAAGTCTTGTGACTTTGTAATATATGTGATTTTAAAGCCACATTATTATCACAGATTAAATTGCAAACTTTGCACAGTTTCACCTTCATTTTATGAATTACCTTGTAGTGGCGAATCAGGTTACTTTTGGTGGAGAGCGACACGGAGCAGTGTTGACAGGTCGGCATCATGCACGAGAATGAGGTCTTGGGCCAATGCCACCTCTATTTATAGATTTTTTGAAATTTGCAAAATTTTTTACCAGAAATTGTGAAATTTTCTAAATTTTTTACTAGAAATTAAAAAATTTCAAACAATTTAACTAAAAATTACTTCAACAGGAGGTCTCCCAACTAGGACTAGACCACTAGAGACAAGAAGACCGACCATGGGTCAGGAGCAGGACCATGAGCCGGGAGCGCGCACGAGTTCGCGTACAAACCTCGCACTGTCAAGTTGATGATTTTGAGAATATACATGTGAATGCATGTGGATTTGAAATAGTAATGAAGTTATACAATGGTATTGATCATTTATATAGGCTTGTATTGGTCGAGAGCTGGATTTTTAAAAAAGTGGTCAAAAAAAGCTCACCATGTTATTCTTATGGGGAAAACATGCCTAAAGTGGTGTCATATTGTCCTATTGTATCTACTCTAAATGTACACTTGTAAGGGTAAATAAATGTAAGAAATAGCTTTTTTAGCTTAATATCGAATATATTTATAGGGAATAAGTAAGAAATAAGGTTTGACAATTATATAGGGATATTTAGGCAAAGATCAGGATTTTTGGTTTTGGTGGCCAAAAAATGATCCCCATGTTATTCTTATGGGGAAAACGTGCCTAAAGTGGTGTCATATTGTCCTATTGTATCTACTTGTAAATAAACTGGAATTGGACCTAAAGGTTAATTTTCTAGTGGAATAAGTTGAGTATTCAAAATACATCTTAATTTAATATGATATTCGACTTGAAACCAAATTATCTGGTCTCTGGTTTGAGCTTGAGGTTGATCAACTTAAAAATCACTTAAAAGGATCGTAGGTATTTTAAGCCTTTATTGTAAACGTGATCCGGGGGCTAATGATGGTTAAGTACAAAGTGGAATTGTAAACAGAAAGAGTGTTTGTTGGTAGCTTCAAACTATTTACACCCTCTTCAGTAATGTTGACAGGTTAAAGCTGATTTCCTGATATTTCAATTAAATTTATCATTGTGCTCGACAGTTTTACACAATCTTAAGGGTATTATATTTGAAATAAATTAAATTGATGTTAAAGCAGCCAATATTTGAATACCGATATTGATTATTGCATCAATCAAAATGTGAAAAAAATATATAAAAAATACCTTTTATATTAAAAACAAGGCAAATTTTTTCGTATAAGAAGAAAATGACCAATCTACAATAAACAAATGTAGCCTTATAAAACAGTATTGTTGAGGAATCGTCTACACATTTGGATTATGGAAATGTTCATTTTACTTGAAAATCCAATATAAGAAAAATAAGAAAGAGATAGAGCCATATTTGGTTGGTACGTTGAACAGAGGTCTACCTCAGTAAATATGTATAAAACCTGGTGTGATGAGCAAAGCATTATATGTTTCAAGAAATGTCAGACGATTGTTTACAAGCAAGACTGGTTTCAGTTAGTTAATTGGTATCTGTACTTATCGTGTTTTAAATTGTCCATTATACCTAAAGATTTAACCAATCTTCCTGATACCAAAGTTTTATATACATCAAAATCACGTACTTATAATTTGTTAAATGCAATTATTTGTAGAAAAGTGTTAACAAACGTTGTAAAAAAATATTATATCCACATAGAATTTAAATATTAGGCATAGGTTGTGTTAGTTAATTTGGAATGATAGTTTGGTTAGTTAATTAGTTAATGATATTTTCCTTATCATTTCCTTTTATAAAATACCCATTTATTCTAAAAACCTCTAACTTAAATTCATTTCTGCTAACTTCCTCTCCAATTCAAGTTCCTCATATCAATTGTTGTTCACCTCGGAGGCGTTCCCCTTACTGGGGCCAATGTCAATTTGAGTCAATTTCCGTTTTTATCATTCGGAGCAATCACTACGTTCTGGGTTCTTGATATTCTGACAAATCCAACTTTCAACTAAACCTACACTGAATAATAACATTTGTACATTTCATCATTTAATGCGTAGATTCATCTTGAACGATGGATTAATTTTGTTCATTATATTGGTTCAGAAAAAATAGCTTTTCACATTTATCTAAGAGTTACTGTAGTTTTGGTGGTAATACCTAGATTTAAGACAACTGTTATAGCTAACCTTCCCGAGGATTTAAAAACATACTAAACCGTTTTAAGGAAACAACTTTTAGGATTCTGTGACTCTAGAACAAAAATACTTCATGGTCTTTGTCCTATTACCACGCAAAATAAAAAAGGACATATTTCTTAGTCGGAACATTCTCAAAGAACATTTTGTTTGCTCACTGTAGGAAACCTAAATACTCTTTGGATATTATTAGTGTGTCAAAAACATTTTATGTTTTACCTACTGGGGAAAAAGTGTATAATCAACGATTTTAAAATTTACTTAATAAACAGGTTGGCTGTAATGAGAAAATTTTATAATTATATTCACAAACGTGTATCATAGAAGTTACAATTTACAAGTCGAGATAGGATTATGATCGTATTTACGAAGACCTAACATATGAGTCGGTAAATCATGTGAGCGGATAACATCTGGTCAATGGAACACAATCGTCATATATATGGTGGAGAATATTGTGTGTATATCTTATACTGCTGGGATATATCTTCATACGAATTTCGTTGATGATTTGTACTTAATTTAAATTAAGATGGTTGATTAGTATATACATATTTCAAAACTTAGTATAGAGAGACCATCATTATTTTATAACAATTCGATGTAGCTTTGTCTCGGCCATCGAAGGTCAATCGATTAAAAACGCAAGGATTTTACGACGAGTTAATATATTGCTAAACATATTTTTACCTACGACCGTTTTTTAAAGTAGCCATTTCAGTTCAGTTCTTAGAATTGAAAAGTTTCACTTAAAAGCTGTTTACTTTCATATCCACATAGTTTCATTTCATATCCGCATAGTTTTCTCATATCCACACAGGTAACGGACCAATGAGGTTCAAGTATTGAGAGAAAAGAAGTACAATTAATTGTAATACTTCGAACGTCAACTAAAATCAGCTGATCAGCTGATCAGTTGACAATTTTAATTGTTGATCCGGCTTGTTCCTGTTGATACTCGCGTATTCTTAACCTAAGTTGGTGGAAGTTAAATGAAGGTTGATTTTAAAATATCAGTTAGTGAAAGTGATGTTGACGAGATAGAAATGAGAGCACAAACTGTTTGTGCTAATCTTTTGCCACCAAAATCAAAACAAAGGTACCATATGCAATTACATACCAGCAATTCAATTAATGGACGAAACAAAATAAGGTTAAATTGATAAATGAAAATGTTCTTCTGGTTTATTTTGAAAACCTCTTAACCACTTTTTCACCCAACTCGTCGTGGACCACATATTCGATGCTGAGATCTAACTGTAAATTAACTGCTTCACTATATTATTCAGTTGTCCAAAAATATATGCAATATTTCCCTAATTGTACCTGATACAGTATTTATGGTAAGAATGCTGCTAGCAGAACCTATTGCCTGAAAAAGTAACTAATTATTACACAAAGTTTTACAAACACGTAATTACATGAAATCAGCTGATTATACAATAAATTCGTTGCATCACTTTCAGTGACAATGACAATAAACGAAAACATAACCTCTCTAGGAAGTTATGAGTAGTGATTGTTATTAATAAAAAACTAGATTTTTAGTAATTAAAAACGGTCGTAGGTAAAGTAGTGCACGCAACTCGCGTTAATAGTCTTTACGACACTCGTAGAAGTTTTTAAGGCACTGGCCAAGGCTCGTGCCTTAAATTTTCTACTCGTGTCGTAAAGACTAACTTAACGCAATCGTTGCGTAGACTACTATTACCAAATAATATAAAAATACAAATTTAAATGCCTTAATTTTCTACAAGATAAAACATGTTTACATTGTTTAGTTACATTTGTTATTCAAGATAATCCTGCAACACTCCATTTATTCCACAGACAAAACATTTGATAAGATATTGTTACTATACATTAAAAAATACATTTAAATTGGTGAATAGTAGTTGGACGATTAGGGCCTGATGTTGGCACATTTTGGTAAACATCAAACATCAAAATTGCTCAATAAACGTAGAACGCGTGATGTATCAACTTGAAAATGTAATAAAGCCAAAACGTGACGTCGAACTTACTGACAATATCACATGTATTGGATATTGGGGGAATACTTCATGTTTTCATCATTTTTAGTTAAAGTGACAAGTGAAATATTACAATGGTTAGGAAATAAACATGTTTTAGCTGCAGAACTTATAAAGGAAACATATTCTAATTGTTAATAGTGTATAATGTAAATATATTGTAATAAAATACATGGGTTGGTACATTAAGATAAAGAATGGGGTAAAAATTATACCGTATATATATCTGCAAATTCCGCATTATATTTTTTTTTAAATTGCAAAGACAACAATTCATTTTATCCAAGTTTTTTTTTTTTTTTTTGTTCGGTAAAGAAATCCGTGACACTGATACGTCGGGGTGTGTATTTTGGAGTTGAACAGAGCTGGTTCTAAAGGCCTAACAATTGGACATTTGGGTCCAGTTCACCACCATAAAGCTTATGCTTGTTCTCAAAATTTAACCGGTGGTTTTTAAATTGTTAGATGGGAATTATATCCCTTCACCTATACTATGTTTTTAAAATTACTTTCTAGTTAGCTAAAAAAAGGATTCTGAAACTCAATATCATCTATAGCCTATTTGTACATCTCAATAAGGTGTTTAAGATTAATCATAAATATAAGGTATAATTGGGACTAAAGTGTAGTATACATGAAGATACAGTTTTCTCTATGTTTATATTTCATTTGCAGTCTCTGAAGGAGAAAAGACAATCCTTTGTGTCCTTTCTCCCTTGTTTTCCTCATAAATAAACACATCAGACTGTGATGTGGTCTGGTTTGTCGTTGTTTTCTCTATGGCGCCGTCTGCCTGTTTGTGACGGGGAATAGTACAAAATTACATCTCGAATGTAAATTTAAAGTAATAAAATATGTTTATTTTTGAATTCGTTAAAAGTAATTGTTTCAATGTAAATAACAAGTTATAATAATGTTTTTCTTTAATTCTGAGAGGTGCAAAAGGACATTTGATGCAAGTTAATGATCGTCCTAAGGAATAATAATGGTAAAAAATAAATAAGTTTTAGTTTAAACAGCCTACACAATATACGGTGCAAAAAATAAATACGGTTTAATATATTTTATGAAACTAAATACAACATTTATAACGTTTAAGTAAAAAAATTAGTAATTGAATAGCTGTATCATTTACATAATCGTCAAAAAATCTGAATATGTAAACGTGGTTTTGCATTGTAATGAAATAAACAAATGTAAATTCTCCGAATAATAACATATAAAAAAACATATGACAACAAAATTGTGAATTAAATTCACCCACAAGAAAAATTATTCCATTTGCTTCTTTTATACTTAAAAGCTCTTAAAAGGAGGAAATAAACAATATATGTATTAATATATAAGATAATATGACGAGTAAGTTTTTGAATTCAGTTTGGATACTAAGACTATTAACATGCAATGTTCATGCAAACATGATTTTGAACGGAAATTATAATTGGTAACTACTATTATATCGCAAAAACATAAATGTGGTAGAAGTTTAGACTTCCCGATCTATGGAAAGGTTACTCAAACTAAACATTTCGCTTAAAAATAAAACTCCTTTATAGTTTTGGAGTAAACGCTAAGTGATAAAGCAAGAACGTTAAGTCTTTTGCGATGTACAAATAATATCTTGGATTTAAGATAATACGTCAGCGTAGATAAACATGATATTAGTTAAGTGACAACAGTCTAAACACTCGAATAACTTAAATCATCAGCTACAGTCAAACATTATCACATTCACCCAAAATATCATGAAAAATTTCCAAAACCTTAAAATGATCTAATATTTTTGATAAAATGAAAGAATTACCTTATCCAACCACAGTTGCTGGTATGACAACTAGTTTCGTTCCTTAGAACATCGTCAGGTCATTGTATGCAACCACATCATCAATGTATTAATACATTGGGGTATGTCAAAAGATTCTTTAAAACACTGTCAGAATCACAATAGTAAAAACTAGTCATGTTGATCAAATTATTAAAATTGAATCAAAAGTGATAAAACTGGTTAAAACTGTAAAGGCTGACCAGCACTCTCTTATCACTGTCACTGACTAAATAAAACTGACTGAATCATGAGGTGTCTTCATCTTCATCTCTCCAGTGCCACCTGTATTTCAGTTTGTTTTGTTCTTCTTATTTGATACTTCTTTTTGTAGCTTGTCAATATATGTAAATATAATATTTGACTGGAAGGAAGTCTGATTATTTAAAATGTTGAATATAATATTTTTACATCACAATATGCTACAATTAACAATCATTAGTGTAGAACAAAATCAAAAGTGATTAGGTAATAAATACGTTAACTTGAAAATGAATAACTTCTGTTGTAACTGTAACTTTTAAAGTCCCCAAAGAATTATTGCGCCAGTTTTTTACAACGTGAATCCCGTACAATTGTTAACACCAGACGGGCCGGTTACAAATCTTCACAGCAAAGTCGTCACATTAGATAAATCACTACGCAATACAGCCTCGCATTGTGCCACATGTGTTACTTACGAGTGAATGGAGGGATAAATACCCCCGCCGCAGCAAACCTGCCGACGAAGCGAATTTCCATTTGTCTTAATTGATTTTCAATTAAATATATTTTAATAACATTAGGTTTAACCAGTACCTAGGTTTGCTGCTACAAGGAAACTAATAAAGTGTGTTTTTAGGTAAAACATTGATAGCTTAGTACAAAATAAATAAATTTGATCAAAATACAAAATATATCCATAAACAAGCAAACTACAACATTTGACAATATTCTCCATAAGAATAACATGGGAATTTTAAATTTACAATTTTTTTTAATTTTCTCCGTTACTATTAACCGAACAAAAATACTTTTATATACTAAATTAATTGTTTTTTTAAGCTCTTTAAAAAGGTCTAAAGAGAAATTGGGAAATTTTGTGTTTTGAGGGTCAAAAGTGAGAAAAACCAATTTTTACCCCATAAAACCCCCCGTAAAGCCCCGTTCCCATGGTCCGATCATGCTGGTTCGCGAACTCATTCAAGTTTATCCCGCTTTACACCTTTAAACCAAATTTCATCAAAATCGGACAAAAATTACTCAAGTTATCGTGTTCACGGACGTATATATATATATATATATATAAGTCTATATATATATACATATATAAAAATTTGAACGAATGGTGTTTTTGGCCTCTGGGAACATCAAAATGAAAAAGTAAATCGGTCCCGGGTCTAGGTCTTACCGTGCCACCTACGGTAATAGCTACTTCCCTATAGGGAAATTCGCTAAAAAAATTAAAAAATACACTCATAAGGGTGTAGATGTTTACATAAATTAATTAGCGATGTGAAATAGATTAATATAGTACTAAGTTTACACAAGGTTCATATATATATTTCACATCCTAATTGCTGAGAATCATTTTTAGCGAATTTCCCATATAGGGAATAAGCTATTACCGTAGTACTCATGGTAAGACCTGGACGCGGGACCGATTTTTTTTTCGTTTCGAGGTCCCTAGAGGCCAAAAACGTAAACCTACGTTTATTCGAACGAGTTCGCGATCCAGCATGATCGGACCATGGGAACGGGGGTTTACGGGGGGTTTTATGGGGTAAAATAGGTTTTTAGCATTTTTGACCCAAAAAACATAAAATTTAGCAATTTCTTTCCAAACCATTTTGTAGAGCTTAAAAAAAACAAATCATTTAGTATATTGAAGCGTTATTATGCGCCTAATGGTTACGGAGAAAATTCCAAAAAATTGTAAATTTAAAATTCCCATGTTATTCTTATGGAGAATAAGTAAACTGTTGTAGTTTGCTTGTTTATGAACATATTTTGATCAAATTTGAAAAATGTTTTTATTTCTTACTAACTATTAACTTAAAAAAAAACAGTTTTACCTCCCTGATGCAGCAAACCTAAGTACTTGTTAAACTAATTCTATTTAAATCTGGAATAAATGTTATATTTTTAAGCAGAAATTTCAGTGTAAATCAAATGGAAATTCGCTTAGGTTGCAGGTTTGCTGCGGCAAGGGTATTAAAGTTTGTTACCATCTGGCTAATATAGAACACGTTTCGTAGTTTACTATTGTATTGTTGTAATTTAACCCCAAAAAACAGGTTTACCAATAAAATGGATTCTTTGTATACAATAGCTTGATTACTGGTGTTTTACCTATGGGTGAAGCGTAAATAAGGTAAGAAATAAACATTATGTCAATATAGGCACGGCTAACTGTTTGGGGTTTAACAGGCTTAACACTTCTCAACATAATGAAAATTTTATTGCTGTGACCATACGGTTTGACATAAACATAACTGATTCACATGAATATTTCAAGTAATAGATAAAAAATGCTACACAAATATTAGACTATGTCTGTGATATTGAAATTGTTATTAAATAATATTACATAAGTAATCTAAGTAGCTTTGCAATCTAAGTTCACTTCTTACAATAATAATTAAACACATTATAAGTAGATCATTCATTTTTAAAAACTAGTAGGTTTTACTAGTTGATCAACTAGTACAAGTAAAATTTATTGGTTAGCTGACAAGTAATAGACAATCACCAAACCATAGAAAACATGTAGAACTTAATTTCTATCATGGGTACTTTTAATATTACATTTACGTTTAAGAGTGCTAAAAGCCGCTATTTATGCATAGTAATTTACAAACTTATATGAAGCTACAACTGTTCAATGGGTTATAATAAATTAAATAAAAATTAGTATATTATATTTATTGGTTTGAAAATTTAGAAAATAGTAAATAGGTTTATTATTTGAAATAAATCAATATTCTAGCACGTGATCATTTACATATTAAACTGCCAACATAACATTTAACTTAAACGGCTTAAGTATAATCATTCCTTAGTACAATTCACCACCGAAAAGGGAATACTTATTTTCTTGTCTGTGATATTACGTAGGATATTTACTTATCGATCTCCGTGGTTATAAGACTCTAAAGCCAGAATAATACGCAGAGGTACAACGAATGCGGAATATTTGTACTCAAGAATGCAATAAAGTCAACCCTACAACACGTTTGCCTTGCCCTACCCAGAATTCATAGTCCAAACCAGTCTATAATGTAGTCCACAGGCAATGTTTAAAAATAAACGTTTAACGCTATCAACATTTCATTTCTAATTAATTAGTTTAACCATAGTCTTTTAGCTCAAGAAAACATTACTTTTTATATGAAGTGGTCTCCTGTGTCTGCATTATTTATGATGTTGAGAGTTTTGGATACAAATGATTATGTCTAAGAAATACAGGTATTAATCGGTTCACTCCTTAAAATCTCTTTATCTGTTTCTGTCTTCGCTGACACTTAAAAGGCAACTATCACAGTCTTTTGGTTGCAAATCATATTCATCCGGGCTACAGTTATGATACTTTGTGATAATGTTTTTATGTGTAGGCTACTACTGCATTGAAATATGATAGATTGTTGCAAAGTGGTTTTGTTATTTTTAAGATATAGCCGTACGTTTTGGACCATATTGTTGTATTTATTCTCTTTTCTGTTGTGGTATCTGTTAATAACAATGGTTCTAGACTATAACATTTTTGACTAGACAAAAAGTGTGAATTCGCACTAACATTAACGTCTGATAGCATTTATTTGCCGTCATGTTTGAAAATAAAGGATACGTTATATTTAGTCATAAGATGTAAAATATATAGGCGATTTCATTTACAAAGAAGAGTAACACAATAGCCAATATATCATGAGAGAGGATAACGGCTGGCCAATGTAACACAATAGCCATATATCTGCCGGGAAATATTGTATATCTTATATTGATCTTATACTGCCTTATGCCTAATGGCCTTTGTTTGGGCATTTATTTGAATTTAGATGGATTTGATAGAAAGAGGGAATCAAAATTTACTTATAAACCAATTAATAATATAAGATATATATAATATACCGTTTTAAAACAAAAAGCAGTTCCGAATCAGCAAAAAAAAAACTGATTTTTTATTTAACATTCTTTTAGAATCTAGTTGACACTCAATATTAAACGTTACGATTTTTTGCTTATAAAACGTTGACGTTTCTCTCTTGAACCTTTTACAGTATAATGGTAGTTTGAAATATCCTTTGGCTAAGGAACTAGTTTTATTTCAGGAGTTTAATAATAGCTTATTTTTATTTTTATCTAAGGGCAAACCCTTCTAATCCCCAGTCTAATCACTAACTGACGTCGACGTGTTTATATTGTTATCTTTGAAAAAGATTACAAATGTCATCCGTGTCCAAAATTGAACCTACATGGATTAAAAGATTTGAAGGTGAGCTCTATAATCAGGTGGCTACTAGACGTTTTGTGTAAATGTATAGGCAACCTTTTGAACCCATTGATAATTCATACGCAAAATAAAAAACTTTACATACCTACTACTTTAGGCCTAAAATGGTTAAATTAATGACAGCTAATTAATAAATTTGTTAAAAATAAATTAATCAGTTCAAATATTATTACGGTATTGTTTTTCAGCCTAAAGAAACATTTTAAAAATAAATTAATTTGATATAGGCCCTAATCTTGTTTTGAAAAAAAAAAGTACCGCGATGTGCACAAACGTTATGCTGTTTATAGCAACGTAATTCAACCTGTTTTGATTTTAAAACATTTAACAATTGGATATATTGCAATTTAACATACAATGCATTTTTAATATAAACATTTGGTAATGAAGCGTAATTCCATACATATATTTTCAAAAGCAAATCAAATAATACATTTTCCCCAGAGGCAGAGGGTTCTATACAAACGTTGGTGTTTGAAATGAAAGCAGCCTTTGCGGCCTCCATAAATAAACACATTGTCTCCCAAACTTTGCTCCATGCGTCTCAAACTGACTCTTTCAGAGAGGAAAAATAATTATCTGTGAAATATCGTGAAGCTTCACTTTATATGACATTTACAATTAACGGACTAATTATGATGAATAAGATTAAGTCTTTCAGTGAATAAATGGTCTGTTTAAAATTGACATGGGTTTGGTCCTTAAAATAAATAAAATGCCATTCAAATAAATTGTACGACAGAAATTTGGTCAGGTTGAAATTGATTTTGGTTAAGGCTGTAGTTCTAGTATTTCAAGTTGTTTACGAAACAATTATCCGGAAGAACTAAGTACATTGGTGAAATTTCTGTACAACTATATCTTAAAAATATATATTTTTAAAGATAATCATATTTTAGTCTGGTTTCAGTGATAAAAAACGCAATATTCATTAAGTTTTACGTTGTGATGAATAAAGTAGAGTTGGATTTTGATTACATACGAGCTAAACTTTCACAAAATGTGATAAAACACGAATGGCAACTGAGCAACATTTATTTATCTGTGAATATTAGCTTGGTTAGGGATCCAATATGTAAAATATATGTGGGACTTTAGGTAGAAAAATAAGCTACACAGAGAAAGCTATCCAATATAACTTTTTTAATATTCGTGCTCGTTGCAAAAAAAGGGTACAGCAAATGCGGAATATTTTAACTCAAGAATGCAATAAAGTCAACACCTATAACACGGTTGCCCTGTACTGGTTGGGGGTCTTGTATCGTAAGGTAAACTCTAGATCACAGCATCATCCAGACATAATTATTGGTAATGACGGGATTTGAACCGAGGTCCCTTATTGGGTAGTTAGTAATCCAACCAACAAATCGGCAGCAAACCATAACCATATTAAAATTTTTATATCACCTCATTTAACTTAAAGACTAATAATTGACAAGTGAATAATACGCAAAATTACTTTTTTATGAGTCTCTACGGGTGAAACAAGTTAAATGAACATATACTGTTCAGACAACGGACAGGAGTTGATCTACTCAATTTACATACAAGTGGTTATTCCCTATGCGCTGTTGCAACGTGTTGATGTCGGATTCTCACAACAGTCAAACGAGTGCTAGAACTTAAATGGGATGTGCCAGCTGTTTTTTTAATACCTTTATATCACTGTAGCAATTTTTTTAGAATACAATTGTTTAGAATATCCAAAGATAGCATTTTAAGCACAAACTTTCACATTTTAAGCAGGGTTTTGAGTTAGAGAGAAAATTGAGCTATTGAGCAATTTTGTTTAATATTGTTGATGTTTTGATTGCAGTGTTTTGTTTTGATTCATCTATTTAATTTTGATTCACTAAAAAGACGAGTATATTTTTTTCTCTTGTAAATACCAGACACAGTTTATTCTACATTTAGATTAGATTTGTTTATCAAGTTTGATTTATTCAGTTATGATGAATGATTATTTGTTGAAGTGAGTTTTAAAACTGATAGCTCCTAATAACAATTTATTAGAGGAGTAACAGATATAACCACCAAAATAATCAAAATATTCGTTTGTTATATGCATAGCTTAAAATATAAAAACAGTTTGAATGTATATTAATACAAATTTCTACGAAACATTATCTGTAGAAACATATGTAAATATAATTTTATAATTTAGTTCTAAAATCGTAAACAGAGTTGAGCAAAATGGACAATTATTTGACAGCAATGTTCAAACAAAGTGTATTCTAATAAAATGGAGATTTGTCCATCGAGTCAATATGTACCAGACTATCATTTCAGCCAGTTGATGTTGATTCAAGTTGTTAACCAGTTTGTCATTTATATTTCATTTCCCCTTCACCCCTTTGTAACTATGCTGAACTGTATCGTAGCTTTTAACACACATAATATTTTACTGTGATTCCTCTTAAAATTGTCGAGACTAACTGCGTTTACATAAAAAATTAATACGTCCTATACCTAGGGAGCAGATTAATTTATATTTTATTGGAAGTGGTTATCTTTTAACGGATTTTGTCATCAGAGACACCTAACGTCTCTGTTTCCTCAAAAAAAAACCAAAAAAAAAACACCCAAATTTTTAAGTAAACCCTTTATAAAACTAAATTGAGTATGGATAATCCACATCTCTTCAGAAAATGAAGGATTTTCTTCCAATATCTATTGTTTACAATGTATTATCATAATTTCTGTTCTTAACATACAGCTTAAAATTAAACGGATTTAACACCGCCTTTAGATTTGTTTGATTCAAACAATGAATTTACCCTAATATGAATTAGTGATCCTGATGTAATGCTATTTTTAGTGACATGATAAAGCAATTTAAGAAAACTCATAGAAAATGATTTATATTTATTCAAACACTTCATATATTTGCTGAACCTGATCAAACACGACTTTCAAGAAACAACGTGTCTTTTACTGACTGGAGGCACAAAACAACAGCCGTACGTCTGCGGATATTGGACTATCTATCTTGGGTGACACTTATTGGCAATTATCACCGACTTGTGCCTCATATTCATCCAGGCCACTGTCGTGTTACTCAAAATGGTAAAATGTTTCCACTTTTGAAATATTACTCATTGATACAGTGAGAGGGTTGTTATTATGTTAGGTATCAGTTGTGGTGTTGATATAAAAAGCGTATCTATTTGTGAACAATACAGTGGTGGTAACCATAATGGTTAGGGCACGCATAGTCAATAAAAAACGTTCAAGCTGGATAAACATTTTAAGTTTTTAATTTCTTTGGTTGACACTAAAATTACCGTCATTTTTATTCGGTATACACTAGGCCCCATATGTTCATTAAAGTCATTCTATTTGCCTAGATAGTATATTTTAAATAAAATATAATTATAATTTATATACAAATATAGTAATAAAATTACTCGATCTGTGGAAATCAATTACTTTGCAATATTAATGCAGTTTCATTCTTACATCATAAGAAGTTTTAACTTCATTTGTATAACTGAAAAATTGAAATTGAAATTGAAATTGAAAAATTCCTCATTGCTCAATGTACATATACAGTTGTTGTAAACAATCACAATAGTAGTTGAAACACAATTCTGCATAGCTTATAGTATTTCTATTTATGGCTATATACCTAAACAGAATTTTTTAAACCTTAACTGTTTACACAACATGAAAATATCATATAACGAATCTTAGAGCAATAAAGCCCTGAGGTTATAAACCTGTTAGATGTAGTTTTAAAATTTACACAAACTCAGTATAATAGGGTAGAGAGTGCCTGGCCGGATCAGTTCCACAGTTATACTACACATATATTAAAAAATTAAACGTGGCTTCTCCACATGAAACAATAACTGTACAACATAATATAACCTTAATTCTTACGTAAAAATAACTCCTCAATAATTTGAGATACCAAGTACTACACTCAGTAGAAGATAAGCCCACTTACATAGTCTAGTGATATGTCTCAATCTTACGTAGTTTCACTGACCTGTAACAATAAATGTTTATAAGATGACTTTTAGACGAATAAATGTTATTAAAACACATGTAGTTTAGTATGTTATATCTAAAGCACAGAATTACTCTACAAAAGCTCTGCTCATGGTAAAAAGTATGCTCTGCTTTTGACAATGCATGTAGGTAGGCCCCGTTGTTTGATATCAGCAAAGCTTCTAAAGCTTAATTTGTGTATTTTATTCATGGACTCGGTAGATTTAAAAATGATCATCACAACATTGGACACACTGTGTATAGTTTTAGGGCCGGTAAAAAAATCCTTACAAACATCCATCACTAATGCAGTTCTAATTTACGTTATCTCTATCAGACATGTTCAAAAGGGAATCAGGAATTTAACATGATCCTGAATGCTCATTACCATTCATAAGCCAATACATGTTCCTGCTAGTCTGATGAATATGGATCTAGTCAACTTACATACTTAATAACCGCTGTATCAATCATCCTGCCCTTACACATGATGAATATAGTTATGAACATAGTGATGCAGTCAACTTGGATTAAAAAAGTAAATAATTTTAATTCTTTATGTAAATGCAATTTATCTTTTCATAATTTTAGATCATATACAAACATTCTGAAAATACTGGGTGTCCGGTCATAAGTGTTAAATAAAATTTTGCATCAAACTACATGGTATTGGCGACATAATGACGCACATTTGAGGTTCCCATCCTCAACCGTTAGGGAATAACAAATTAATTAAGGTTTTCCAAAAATTATTGTAGTTGTTATGAAAAATGTTATATTACTCTGTTAAAAATGCACTAATTGTTAATTTAAGTGTCATTTTCAGAATCCTCACAAAATTTTAAATAGATATAACACATAATCGTTAGGGTACGTAAAAATATTATATTTACATTTCTTCGTTAAACAATTATTTTTAATAGCGACGAAAATTTAAATAACATTCAGCAATTTATTTCTCGGTTACCGAGTTCCGCTGAGTTAAACAAATATTACTAAAAACTTCCTTATTTAAAGGGCTTTACAATGGTGTAATATAGTTTTTACCAAGTTTCAAATTCCCAAATGTAATTCAATCACTGTTGTGAAAAAACATGGTAGGGCAAAGAAAAGCTATTGTGAAGAATAATACATTTAAGTGCAGGCAACGAATAATTTGTATTTTTTTCTCGCATGCAACGTTTCTTTATAACTATTAAGCTAAGAAAATAAACATATAGTTGTAAAATGTGTTTGTGATAAAGTTACGGTTATCGTATATTTTTCATATTTCATATAAGATTTCAATTAACTCGCGGAAGTTCGGTTGTGGCTATACCAAAACTACTCGAAATGGATTGGACGTGGAGGAAGTGTGACATGGCCTCCTCGATCTCCAGACTTGAGCCCGTTAGATTTGTTTGTTTGGCGTTACATAAAAGGTCTAGTTTACTCAACTGTTGTAAACTCTGAAGTTGAGTTACGGGAGAGAATCTTTGAGGCTGCAGGGATAGTAAGGGAAAAATTTACGTATGAGGTCACAGTTGGCGCAATTCACAAGCGAGCTAGGGCCTGCTTGCGGGAAAACGGAGGCAACTTTACACCCAAACTGTGATTCCACCTTAATAAAAGTTGTGCTTCGGACGAAGTATGTCATTGATTTGATTTTTATTGTGTATGTTTACTATTGTATTGTGTTTTTTTTATAACAAATTTTCCAAGTCTAAAAAAAAAAATGTTTAGTTTGATGGAAGTGTAGTCTGGTCAATCATATATTACACAAACCCTCATCATCAGTGGTCAGCTCATAATATAGTAAGTAAAATTCATCATTTTTTACAATATCTGTTTTGGTTTAACCGTGATTTTTCACAATAGTGCGTAAAATTCACCATAGATTTGACAGTAGATAAATGTAGTTATACATCATTGTAAAGCCCTTTAAATAAGGAAGTTTTTAGTAATATTTGTTTAACTCAGCGGAACTCGGTAACCGAGAAATAAATTGCTGAATGTTATTTAAATTTTCGTCGATATTAAAAATAATTGTTTAACGAAGAAATGTAAATATAGTATTTTTACGTACCCCAACGATTATGTGTTATATCTATTTAAAATTTTGTGAGGATTCTGAAAATGACATTTACATTAACAATTAGTGCATTTTTAACAGAGTAATATAACATTTTTCATAACAACTACAATAATTTTTGGAAAACATTAATTTATTTGTTATTCCATAATGGTTGAGGTTGGGAACCTCAAATGTGCGTCATTATGTCGCCATTACCACGTAGTTTGATGCAAATTTTTATTTAACACTTAAGACCGGACACCCTGTATAAAACTAGTCGTACAACTTGTGAACATAACATAGCATTTAAAAATAAAGGAACATTTTTTAGTATACTTTTTGTTGACACAATTGAATACCTTAGTGGTGGATATAATTGGTATAAGTTATACTACAAAAACCTATAATATGAAAATGTTTTAGTGCGCATCGCAAATTAACCGTTGAATCAACCATATCCTCTAAGACAGATGTTCAACGTATAAGAAATACCAAACATTAGGTCATAAACTAAACTAAAGTCGGGACCATGTAAGTTTGCAGTTGGTGGCAGCCAATCACAAGACAAGGCTAGTGCGACGTTGCCACATCGCCCGTTGACAACACTAATTAAAATGTACCAAGCAATATTTTCAAATCAGCTGGTATTATTAGATTTGACAACACCGCATGGTTCTCATTGGTTCATTCAAAACCATATGGTAAATAGGCTCCTCCCTCAACTGCAAACTGACAAACCGTCGTCTTTGTAAAGTTCCCAAGAGGAAAATGGGACTTGCCCATATATCATCTGACCCTCATTGCAGTAGCCTTGGTAATAGAGACTCCATCGATACAAAACTCCCCCTTAGTTGCTGTAATGATCAAACTTTGCCTTTCCAGTTTAGTAACAAACTTTTCATAGCCTTGTGCAGCGGAAAACCTCCACTTAACCATGCAAATGTTTCGATTGCATATCAGATAGTATTGATTACTTGTAGTTAAAAATAAATTGTCCAATGACTTTTGCTGAGAAATCCGCAAGTACAGAAACGAGAACAGACAGATATTATTCCAGTTTGAATAACATTTTGTTGTTAGAGAAGTAAACCTATTGTTCAAGGTGGGCTCAAAATTGCCACGTTACAAAAGTTATGTAATTTAGTTTTCCTAATTTAATCAAAAAGCCATTGTTCACTGGCATGATGAACCCTAGGAAAGAGGTCCCACAACAAGAACAAATCACAAGACACATCAAGCTTTGTCTTGCATAAAGTACCTTGATATGAGGTATTTTATACAACATAGGTAATGTAGTAAATATTTCATCAATGAATTACATATACCATGTGATTATTCTCCGCTCGTTTTGTGATATAAAAAGAATCTAAGGGAAGCATTGTTTGGTAATAATGTTCCCCACTGCAGTGTAATCATTAAGTGTGTGTAGCTTTATTAGCCAATAAGTCTATTTAGAACATGCCGCGTGCAACGCAATACATCACAATACATAACAAGAACCTATTCAATAGTCAGATCGTCGGTGCCAAATGCTATAAATTTTGTATATGTTCAGTAAAAAAAATAAGTTAACCATTTTAGTTGAGGAAAAGTATTGCAAAGGATTAAAATGGGCATGGATGTAACATGTATATCTTAAAAAAATGTAAATGCTTAATTCTCTATGGTACATTTTTACTTATTTCACTATTGGTATTCAGTACTAGATATAGGAGTCACTATTTTTTTACTTGAAAAATTCCTTTAAAGGAATTTACTGATGTTAGTTGGCAAAAACACTACACAGATCAACCCAAAAATTTCTATGCTTACGCAAATTTAATGCACTGCTCAAAACGCACCCCATAATTTCACTGACTTAAACAAGAGATTAATTGAAAAAAATAAACAAAACAACTACCTATATCAGACAAAAAAATTAACACGGAACCTTCAGAGTTTCCTTCAGAGATAGAAGAGAATTACACGGCATTAGTAAGACATTAATGCCGCCGGCTCCTCCCATTGTGATTCTCTTGTAATCATCGCCTAACCGCCCTCTCTAGTGTAGTTGCAATGTACATCAAGCCACCCTAGTTCTGCAGTAATGGTGCTAGTAACGCTCATAGAACTCTAATGAGTTGTATGAAGATGTAAGATAGTCTTAAGTGGCTTAGATTAACTAATGATAGAACGTATGACATAAATCTACCTAATATTATGGGTAGGAAGGGAAAATATAAAACTCTCATCTGATAATTTTTTTCATATTTAAAAAATGCCCCCATTTATCCCTGCATGAAATAATATCTCGGAACGCAACATCATGCTTTTACATACTAGGTATTAGTTTTATTTTGTACGGCTATATGATTTAATTACAGGAATCCATTTTATTTGATATAAGAGAAGAAAAACCTGTAGTTGGAATAAACAAAAGAATAACTTTGATTTTCAATTCGAATATAAGGTTTTTACAGAATACATTAAAATTACCTGACTACGCAAAAGGACAATTAAATATTTTGTCCAGGGCTTGAATATTACATGATAAATTAAATCCACAGTATTTTTTATACACAAACAATACCAAAGGTCATTCGGTACTGAATATTCTGTATGTAACTAATAGATTCTTTTAGGAATAGGATTTAGAAAAATGAGATGTTGTTCATTAGCATGTTATTTCAGATGACTACCAATGTGCCACTCGAACACCAGCCATGTTGATCACTGACCCTGTTAATGTCAACAGTGCTGTCATTTAACTACCACAACCTGATTACATCCTGCATATTGTGGTACTTGTAAATGTGTTTGCCACTGCATCACATACATACTCCATATCACGTTATGGCTATTACGTTAGATTGTGGTCAGTAGTCAAATTTTGTCTTTGAAATAATGCTATTGGTTGCCACCAACACTCAATAAGTCAATAAGTTATTTATTTAACCAAAATAACATATACATGCATTGGTCATGTCATTTAACAAAACATACAGTTTCTTGATTTCAATAAGAAATACTAACTGTCTTTTTTAACTTACACTAAGAATACCTATGATCAAACAAGTTTGATAGTTTTTTAGCCGTCAGCCAGGAACTTACGGACGCTGTAATAAGATTTTTGTAAAAGAAAAGATTTTAGGATTTTTTTTATTTAAGATGGTTTGATACTGCTTTGAGGTGAGAGGGAAGATGGTGGAACATTTTTATTGCATTATATCGGAGATGGTTTTGAAAGAAGGAAGTGTGGTGTCTAGGAACTGGGAGGGTATTTGTCGATCTCAAACTATAATGATGGTCTGTAGGAGTGTTAAACTTGCCAGTGTTTTGGTGCAGAAAGGATAATGTCTTGTAGATGTATAGACATGGGAACGTTAATATTTCGAATGATAGAAAAACTGGTTTACAAGTCTGACGTCTATTCATTGAAAAGATGGCTCTGATTGCCCTATTTTGAAGGCGGAATAAAAACAGAGTTCTTTTGTTCTCACACCCCCAGATAGGCAAGGCGTACACGAGATGAGGGAAGATAAGACCGTAATAAGCAGAAAGAAGGACATCGGGCTTAGATAGCTTTGCAAGGGTGCGGATGACAAATATCCCTGAACTTACCCTATTGATGACGTACTGAATGTGGTCGTGAAAATTAATCTTCTCATCCAAGATTTTTTTTCCATTCTTTCCCCACTTTATTTCAATATTTACGTACCACAGTACATTGTTTCCAAAATTAACTGTTAAAAGAAGGGCCTATATGCAACTAGTTGCCTAGTTCACGTGTTTGTATATATTATGTAAATGATTGGATAAAAAAATAGATAAAATTATGTATTCAATCTACAAAGTTTTATGAAGAAGTACTGAATAAATCATTAACTTATTTGTTTAATTGAAAATTATAAAATTTAAAACAATGTGATGCTATGGCATTATTCATTGGCCATCTCTTTCTAAATGAGATATATGAACTATTTAATGTAAATTTAATCAGCTAGTTTATTTATTGTGTCATTTACCCGAAGAGAAATGTCCATTGATTTAACAAAGATTATAGTTACAATGGTGTTAAAAGCAGTCTGTAGCAATGACCTACATATTTTATTCAACTTCAGTAAGTTATGTTTAGTTTGCATTGCTGTAGGTAGCAGGTTATTGAATTGGGTTCTTGTTGAAACCCTTCCTTCCACTAACAATCCTCAATAACCGAAACAAAGTTTTGTAAGAATAATGTCTAATTTGTTTTGTGGGTAATCATAATATGATTACTATAGATATTAGAATTGAATTTATATACAAAAATCTATCTCCCTCCATATAAAATGAATGACAAAAGTTTGATGTGTACTGTCAATAACATATTTCATGACAAGAGTTTAAAGTGAGTCATTACATAATATTGAGACCATTATGTTGTATTTCTGAAATGGTCGAGAATATGCAATGACCCTTTTTCGTTCCTGTTTTGAACGTTATTTTATGCTACACTACAAAGACTAATTTTTTAATTAAAAATAGACATTGGAATATTTCGTTATTGCATTTAGGAACATTTAAAAACAAGTATAATTGTTTAGGTTAGACCTTTTATTTAAGTTAAAATTTACATTTACTGCACAGTTTTGGCTGTTGCAAACTGAAGCAGTCGATAAAACCATAACAAATGTTTGTTTTTTCCATGTTGACAAAATCCGAAAAAGATAGTATACATAATATTGAAAAGTATACTTTTTTGCGTTTTAAACAACACAAGACATACTTTTTTACTTTTTACTTTTTTTTACTTTTTTGTTTACTTTTTAGTATGTTTATTTCTCATGATGAATTTTTATACGTGATAAATGTATAAAGAAAGCAGGCGATTTCACAGTAGTGTAGATAAAAATAGTTTTAATGATAGTTAAAAATAGTTATGACTTAGGACTGATTTAACACCCAAACTAAAAAAATAGACGATATATTACACATTTTAATTAAAATGTCTACTACTTGTAAATTGAAATGCATTATGTCCAGTCAAAGTGTTAAAAGCTCTATATAATCCTTCATCAGTGAGAGTGCATCATGTAGACTGTCACAGGATTAAATCATTGAATATTAGAGCGTCCAAAAAGAATATTTAAGCATCTTTCATATCCCGGTTTAACGAATATTTTTTTAGGACAAATAAAAATAGTTTTATTTTATAACAAGTCATAATTACAACTGGTTTTAATTGAAGTTAAAACCTTTCTATCAAAACAAATTTGAATAGAATAACAAACAAAAAATTATATCAAAAATTTGTTGATTCTTTGTAAATCAAAATTTTTTATCAACATTATTCATTATTTCAGGCCTATAGGCCTAATCTTTGAGGTGTTTGTAAATAAGTTTGCCATGGAGTTTTGTTTTTTTCTAACATATTAAGTTCCTGAGTAAAATAATCCAATGAGTAAACGATTTTTAATAAAATTAGCCTTAAAAACATTTCTAAATTAAATAAATGCAATAGCGAATATTTGATTACTTAAGGTAACGCAAGTCTTTGATATAGTTAGTTTTGAAATGTGTCTTTTGCCAGTGATATGGCAGTAAAAAGAGAAAAGTATGCCACGACATTAGTGATACAATGTAAGCAAAAATCTTTAATGGGGTTTTATTGATTGATGGTCCCTTTTGAACGTTTTTGTGTTTTTGCACTATAAGTGGTTGCTAATCATCAAGCACTAAACTATCTTAAAACATATATTTCCTTAAGTAGAGTTTAGGATTATTTTTTTACTAATTTAATTAGCTGGTTTTAATATATTATTTGTACAAACCTTTTACAAAATTAAATATTATTTGTAAAAAATACATTTAAAACAATATGTGTAGAAGTAGGAAGAAAATTATACTACGATTTAGTCAAATGCAGTATTAAAAGTATCCCAAAGCTATTTGAATTCAAATTATTTTGTTTGACATGTTTGATTCTCTTGAAAATTAAATATTTCACCTTTCAACACCAATATTGTCAGCTGACACTTGATTTTCTTTATTTGACACAATCGACTAGCGTTAACACCTGCCAAGAGTAAAACCTTCAGTATCCAATAGTCAATAATAAAACGGTCGCCGGATGACTGCCCCCCGGAAAACTACCTTCTCCAAGCAGGTTCCTACGTCATATTGACGTCAGAGACCGGGGGGGCAGTTTTCCAGTCACGGGCACTCAAATTTAGTTGTCAAACAGTTCTAATCTAACCTAACCTAACCAACCAAACTTGCTGTAACATTTCGAAAATCTGTTTTATATTCACCACATGCCTTTTCTATTATCCAACGGAATTACTCGAATTAAAATTAAAACTACATAACATGATTTGTCTAGGGGGGGGGGGTGGTATTCCAGTCGCGGCCCCGGTTCCAAATTGGTTAGTTAGCAGATTTTGTGACATCACGTTTCACCTGGGGGGGGTAGCTTTCCAGGGGATAGTATTCCGCATCCCCAATAAAACTATTAAGAGGTCGATGGGTAAAACCAAAAACATGTTTTATACTGAATCAACTATTTATTCATTTGTTTAACACTTTCAATTATTTGTCAGCACTAAAAACAGTTTGTTTGAAAACTTTACATAATTTGTCACAAATAATATTGTTCAAAATAATCTAGAGTTTGGTATAAGTTTAAATATACAATATATTAGTCCGTGCAAACCATACTACGTAGTATGTTTTAATACCATTCAAACTATAAAGACAAACAGTGTAAATACTATATGCTATATGTAAAACTATATGAAATGTTACTAAAAAACATGACACAAAAGTGTGTATTATACAAGTCATTTTCAATTTTATCTTAACAAATTTTATGTTAGCTATATGTTTTTATTTTGTTTAAGGTCATTAGGAATATCATTATATCTCATGAAAAAAAGAGAGAATCAACAAAATATATTATTTTAAGCAGACCGAATTTATAAAGTAACTAAATGCGTTATAGACTTTTAATAAAGCATAGAAATACTTAGAAGTGCGATTCCCGCTAATCAGTTTTTTAGCGTCTTTAACTACAAAATTTGATATATCTTCAAAACGGTTTATGCTACATGATTAAAATTTTTACCAAGTGTTTAGAATGTCATTATCTAAAAAATTAGGTAGAATTGTAAATGTATGTCTATTCTAAAGTTAAAAAAAATTTTTTTATTTCCACAGAAAACCAATTTTTTTTTTACAAAATGACCCATAAAAAATTAATAATTAAAGATACTGTTATAATTCTACCTAAATATTTAGAGGGCATTATTCCCTGCAAACTGATGGTTTAATGATTAAAATCCAATTATTAGAACTGAAGTTATATCAAATTTAGTTAATTACCTAAAAAAATATTAAGGGTGTAACTTAACGAAAAAATTTACTTTTAACTATGTTTATACCTATTCTTATGCCTATAAAACACATGGTATAAGTTTGAAAGACCTAGTGATAATGTTAAGGAAATTAGCATTTTCAGTGCCATATCCCCTTAAATGTTAAATGCACGTTTCCCATTCATGAATATGGATCTCGTCAATCAATGAACGTGCTTCATTACAGGGAAATCGGTAACAGTGTCAATAGTGATTCATTTATTAGTCAATTACGTTTTATAGTGGGATATTTTGGAAGGTCTTACCAGCTTTCTATAAACTGGTAAGACCAGTTAAGATAGATTATAATGCCAGACTACGCTACTATTTCGTGTTTACAAAAAATATTTATTGTATAATGTTAGGTGTACGAGTATTAAATCTTAGTACTGCAATCCTCAGGTAGATTACACTTAATTTTACAAGTAATCCAGATGCAACAAAATATGAAAGAGTTTACATTATCAGATTGCATTAAATTTTGCCTGGAAAGACAGTACATACAGTGCATACTTTGCAAACTCTCTTGTAAGCATCCTCTTTTAAGATTACAATTGGAAGGATGGACTTGCCAATATATAATCTGACCCTAGCTGCAGTGGCTTGCAAATAGAGACTTCATCGATACAATACTCTTCCCCTAAGCACTGTAATGATCAAACTTTGCCCTCCGAGCTTTATAACAAAAACTGCTCAAACCTTGTGCAGTACAAGAAATCAAAAAGCTAAAATTGTCATTATTACTCAGTCGTTGTTTACGTTTAGATAATGGTTAGTAATACTATTTACCTAATGGTTTTTATTTTTGGGAGTTCTAGAATATAGAGAAAGGTCACTTATAGAAACCTAACAGGATAAATATTTTAGTAACAGATAACGTTTGGAAGACACATTTCTAAAGAATAATAATACTCTACATCCTGATAGGTTAAAATAATTATAACAATTTATTGTATTTACTATTTTTATTTAGATATTTAGGTTTTTTATTGGCTATCTGTAAGTAGTTTATATTGGAAACTGGACCCCACTCTCAATACATTATCTCTGTCCGAAGGAAAGCTGGTCTGAGTCAGTTCCATAGCAACACAAGGTATATATGCATTTATTTTAAGTTAATAATTCGAAATTCGTAAAACAAAACGGAATACTAACCTATTGACTATGGAGATAGAAGGGAATCAAACGGCGTTAGTAAGACATTTGCCGCCGGCTCCTCCCATTGTGATTCTCTTGTAATCATCGCCTAACCGCTCCCTGCTGTAATGTACATCAAGCCGCCCTAGTTCTGCAGTAATCCGGGTAGATGGCACTAATGACGCTCTATAGACTACTTACATGGGTGTGGCTCTAACGAGTCCTACGACAAGATATGAGCTATTCTATATTGGCTTAGGTTTTGGTGTGATCTAATGATGTGATTCAAGATAAGAAAAGTATTTTTTTTATATTTCTTTAAATACTTGGACGAAATCAAAATTGGTACTACATTTAATTTAAACGTGTATTTGAGGCAATTAATTGTACAGGTCCTTACAAAAAGAATTTCTCATACACTAAATGATACTTGTTAGTGTATGCTCAAATGATCTTCAATAGACATAATTTTAGATAACGTTAAAAGTAGTTTCTTGGTCTCCAGTATCATTGAGACTTTAATTGGTCCACAATGAACTTGGCATGAATACAGTATATTGTTTAAAAGTACAAAATCAATTATTTCAACCATGTCAAACATCAGAATCTTTTATATCTTTTCAGAACACAATTACGCTTACTAAATAATGCAAAGCATCATAATTATTGTCGATCGTCTAATGATGAAAAAATAACTTATAATAATGATTTTTTAAAGTTGTAATTTTAATGATATTTCTTAGCAGAAAGAGTCCACCCAGACAATTTCTAAATTAAATAGGCCAACGATGAAATAAATACTCACTATAATATTTATTATCAACAGAGATTTTTAAGGTTTTTTTAAAGATTTTTTGAATTTTTTTATTTACAACAAGAGAAACTATGCCTCTCCAATTTGTGATCCCAGTTGACTACCAATGTACCCACTCTGACCACCAGTCGTGTTGATCACTGACCTTGTTAATACTTTACTTTACTTTATACTTTTCGATGAAATGGCGACCATACAAAGTAGGTATTTTAAGCCAAGTATTAATGGAGATGAGTGTAGGATGAGTGGCGCGATCTTGTAGTCTTTTACTGACTAAGGCCGACATATTCCTTAGACACAGCTGTTAATTAATAGCTTATACAGCTAATGGCAACTAAGGGACCTACAGTTTATAGTGGGATCCGAACCACATTTTTGCTTTGGTTTATACGAATTGGTGTAATTATCAGGATAAGGTCAAAAGTGCTGTCATTTAACTACCACAACCTGATTACATCATGCATATTGTGGTACTTGTAAATGTGTTAGCCACATCACATACATACTCCATATCATGTTATGACTAAACCTTCCGTTGTTGTAAGTAATCAAATGAGTTATTTAAATATGAAGAGTTGCCAGGATTAATCCTTTATAAAAGCTAATCTGTCACGAAGATTATCAGCTCTTAACAACAGCGCTGGTTTGATTTTAAGGTTAGATGTTCATTTTAGCCGTTTTACCAATGCTTACCCCATTCAAGACTGAGATGAGTAAATCTTAACGTTTATGTTTCTACACCTCATTTTACACAATATTTTCTGTGAACTCTATAACCATATAGCTGTACGATGAGAAATTGCAACTTTATTGCGAGGAAAATGTAACGGTTATAAAGAAATTAGTAACTCCTGTTTTTTAAGCGTTTCCAGTAAAAGAACAACAAAATTGATGTTTTGCATCATTGCCATTTCAAATAATCACTAAATTGTATTATGTAATAGATTTGTTGGGAATATACCGTTCGTGTTACCTATCTAAAAAAATTAAAAAATAACGAAAATATCGAAAAATATCAAGGTATATTATTTAGCATAATGGTTGTACAAGATAAAGCCTCCTCGTCATTAGTTTTTGAGGGTTATAAAAAAATACTTTGCTACATACAAAAAGTGTATTAAAGAAATATTCGATTCGGCATGCCAAGGTGATGATGTAAAAATCAGCGCACCCTATTTTACAAAATTGAAAAATTAATAAAAATTTTTTATTGTTCGATCTTATTCTTAATTCTTAATACAATCTCATAAACAAAATTGAGTGATCAAAAATTCATAATTTTTATTTTAGCTAGCATGTTACAACGCAAAGAACCACCAAACATCATATTTCATATGCAGGGTCATGACCTGGACCAGACAAGTCTCGGTTGACCGATTTCATTTGCTCATTGCATCTGGTTTGATTAGAGCAGTGCTACTATGTGGTCACTGGTTACAGCACCACAGCAGACATAATGCGCCATTGTTGATGAATCAACCAATCATTGACCATTACCCAAAGTCATTTACATTCCTCGCCTACTAATATTTGTTGTTTCAGAGTATATTTGGCCATTACTTTACCACCAGTAATTTCAGCTGTAGTTTTAATCTGCATTAAAAAAATGATCTACATGTTATGATTAAACATGAAGTGAAAATCAATAAAAATACATTAGTTTATTTACTGCTAAATGGAAATTTAAACTACATTAGTTATTTTTTTTTATTTTATAAGTAAAATATCACGTTAAGAATTACTTGTTGCAATGATCTACTGAAGTTCTTACTTAAGTGTATTTGATTCACTGTATCCTTAATCGCAACCAACACAAAAAAAAATACTCGCAAATGTTCTTAAATTTCCGGACATTATATGCAGAAATGGCTAGAAAACATCACGAATTTGTGCATCGAATGCTGTACTAAAAATATCCGAATGATATTTGCTTTCAAAGGGTTTTGATTGACATCTTTGATTTCCTTGAAGATTAATATTTCACCTTTCAACGACAATATTACCAGCTGACGCTTGATTTTCTTGATTTGAAACCATCGACAACTAGCTGTAAAAACGTGTTTGGAATACAAACAGAAAATATATTTTATTATAAATCAAAGTATTTGTACTTTTATTGATACTTATAAACTACTGTACTTATAAAGTGTACAGTTTATACTATAAATTAACATAGAAATGTATGGAGAAAAGATTTGTTCTGAAAAATATTGTATATATTAGATTTTATCTAAAGACATATATATAAGCTTAATAGTAACGCTATCAAGTACAAAATATGTAAAGAATTATAAACACAATCAAAACATATGTAAACAGAATTAGAAGGCAACGTGATTCTTACAATTAACTTTCGATGACAATTATACTACTTCAATACGATGTATGCAACTCAAATGAATCTCTCGTTGTTAAAAGCTACAACTATTTTGAGTTGAATGTATTCAACGATGGAGAAGAATACAAAATTAATTTATATTGAATGCAAACAGATGAACTGTAACCATATTAAACTGAACAATTAAAACGCACTAAAACTGCTAAGTATTATGCATAAGTTTATATACGAGTTTCCAGTTTATGAATATAGATCTCGTTAAACCGCTTACTTCATTACAGGCATATTGGTGACAGTGTCGACAGTGATTCGTTAATAAGTCAAACACGTTTTACAGTGGGATATTTATCCTGTAATTTTGACTTTAAGCACTTTATTTAGAGAGATTATAAAATAAGACTATTGACCTTCATGTGGTATTTATCATGGAGTTAAGTAATTGATGACATCATTTATGAAGGTTTTTGGTTCCTGAAGTAAACTAACATTTTGGAAGAGAAAGTTACACATTTTGTTAAAACACTGTTTTCAGCTATGTTTATAAGAAGTTTCTTTATGGTTCAAATGTAACTTATATGTTACTATAACAATTAGTTATAAGTTTGAACTATACATCACACATTCACTGCGACAAGTTTTCCATTAGACACCATCCCCTTTGTAAAGTTCACAAGAGGAGAGTGGGACTTCCATATATCATCTGACCCTCTTTGCAGCAGCCTTGGTAATGAAGCCATCGATATCTAACTCCCCTTAGTTCCTGTTATGACAAAACTTTGCTTCATGAGCTTGGTAAAAGAAGTTACTGTATGGCCTTGTAAAGTGCATAAAACCTGTTTTAACATGAATATTCTATATACACGCATTGGGTAGGGGATGATGAAATCAGATTTCACTTATAAACAAATTGATCAGCATTTTAAGCGTTTCCGCAACTATATACGGATAAAATACAATATATTATATTTAATTTATTCTTTTATCTTGTTTTCCATGAAACTGCAAATACTGTACATTTTACATTTTTTCTTATACACTGCTATAACATTTTTCGGATAAAAATCATAACTTCATTTTTGTTTTTATAAGAGATAATTCTTTGGTAAGCTCTTTAAACCTGAGATGCGTATTTTTCCGATTGCTTGGCTTACAGTTTAAAGTGAGATTAGAATAAACTTTGTAAGGTGATGATATTGATACACGTGATAGTGATAGATTGTTTATTTTACTTCATTTTAAGACCATGGATACGAGTACAAGTATTTCGATGCTCAACTAATAATTATAGAACGGAACAACTGCAGTAGTCAAAATATGTTTTCCGAAAATCAAACACAGTTAATTTATTAAAAACTACACAATAAAAAAATATTAAAATAACAAAATACGTGATGCAAATAGTTAGTGCAACTCGACAGATGGATGTGATTTGAACAGCATTAGAGAATCAAGACATTAATGCCGCCGGCTCCTCCCATTGTGATTCTCTTGTAATCATCGCCTAACCGCTCTCTCTGTAATGTACATCAAGCCGCCCTAGTTCTGCAGTAATCCGGGTAGATGGTGCTGGTGATAAGTTCTAGAGAGACTACTTGCATTAGGGTGGCTCTAATGACTTGATGAGATGTGAGCTAATCTTTGTGATTTTGCATTTATTAGTAAATAGTCTAGGCTAATGGGATTTTTTAGTAAGATTATTTTGGTTTATAGCTAACGTACCTAGGCCGTGCCCTAACGTGATGTACTTATAAATTGGGAAACATAACGTTACTATAAGTAAAATTGTACTTGTTGTAAGCTTCCGTTCATTTGACCTTTTTTGAGTTTATAGCACGGTGTTTCTTTTAATCCTATATGGCTTAAAAAACTAAGCATAATATAATTAGACACAATGCCTTGATAGGATAGAAGTTAAAAATATTCTGACATATTTTATAATATATTAAGTAACCATGAAAAGCATACTAACAATAATAGTAACAATCTCTTTACGAAACCTTAAAAAAGAGTACTTACCAAATTAACATACCTTGGTATTCAGTTTATTTTTATTTATTTTTAAAATCTGTTTGAACTAAAACAAAAATAAATGTATAAAAAAACACGATTATCTGTCAACACGTAAGAGCATGTTAACCTGCGAGGCATTCATGAATATTTATTACGGTTTGTATTTGAATTTGCATAAATACTAGCTTGAAGTAACAGTCCTTGGTAAACAAACGTCGCCTTGGGGCAAAGGTACAATAGAATTAACTTTAAAAAGTTGGTAAAACATCTAGATCACGAACTTTGTGAAACTAATTGATTTAAACCCACTTAAATAATGTGACAAAGAAAATCTTACAATTGAAAGTTTTTTCTGTATCCATACTTGTTTCTTAAGAGTGAAGTTAGGTATTGCAACAACATTTATTATCATTGATGGATTACACTGTTACATGTACGATTTATTGTACTATATGTAAATTAGTATATTTTAAATCGAATTTCAATTTGTTTTGCTCTTATGATATAATAATATTTGTTTCTGCAATTATATCTTAGTGTTTTGACATACGTTACAGACATTAACTTCTAAAAAAAGAACTGATAAACTATCAGTCCAGCGTTGTTAGCTAATTTTTGCTGGGTTGATTAGAGAGTAGTAGGCTTGATTAAATCATTTGTCTGATTAATAAAATTACCTCTATCTAAAAAAACCTGACGTAATTAATCTTTATATTATTATCTTTATATTATTATCTTTATATTATTTATCTTCATACGTAATTCATCTCTTTTTGGAGATGAACTTTAAAATGTGCGTCCCTGAAATATAGCTGGAGTAGGAAAACATATTATTGGGATTAGTTCATTACACATATATACCGTATTTCCACACATAAATACATTTTATCTTGAAATACTGTTGCTAGTGTATTGCAAATTGTAAAATGTAATTATATCGATTCTTTCAACATTTAAAGCTTTCTTTTAGTATTTACTTAACGTCCTTACCCTAACTAGTTTCACATTAAATCATTTTTAAACGCTTTAGATTTACAATACAACTTTAGGGAACAAGAGACCCTAATGACTAAGTAACTTTAAGTTTGCTGTTTCGCGTGCACAGCTTTCTTGTTGAGTTTCAGCTTAATTTTTGGCGAATGGGATTTTCATTTTCAATATTGTGTTTGTATACGTAAATTTAACTATAATATACACTATATATAATTTTTTTACATTTTGTTACTTTTAAACCAATTCATACAAACTATCAAACGTTAAAAAAAACAACTATGGTTTAGTATTAAAATAGTTGTAATATGAAAAAATAAGAGCAAATATAATCTAAAACGGTTGTCTTTTGTGTTAATTCTAATTTTTCTCATTTTAGTAGTAAAAAAAGCAACAGGTTTACTACTATACTTAGATTTGACGTTAATGTCTGAAACAATAATTTTACTTTTATCTATTTGAGTTTATCATAAATTTTTCTTTGCAACAGCATCTACATCACGTACCTGACAACGAGTGTTTATTTATGCAAATCCATCACAGCATATACATATTCATTAGTTTGTTGAAAGTACGGGTTTAAACCAATAGATAAAGAAAAAGCTAACAGAAAATAATTGATGTGGTTAAAATTTTAGATCATAAACCATCATTCCAGGTTATTAAAATGAACATAATAAAACCCATTTGTAGTTTAGTAATAAAAACTTGTTATGATATCTATAAGGGTTTAAAATAAAATAATAGCCTAAAATTATATTGCGTACCTTTATGAAAAATATTTTCTTGTGCTCAAAAGATTTAAACTTATTTTTTTTGTAAAAACCTTTTTTTGTTCATTTGGTAGCTTGAACTAACATTTCTGAAAACTTTCTACATGTAAAATAACGGTGGACTCACACTGGATTATAACATCCAGCCTATTCGGATCACATTTATCTGAAAATTTTCATAACTTCTTTATCAGCATTGTATGTGTTATTAAATTAACAAAAAGTGCAAAAATACGTAAAATTACACTTGAAACATATATTTATACTTATACATATACTTATAAATTTATATGTATACACTGTTGTTGACGCTGTTGCTGCTAGGTCAAATATACTGTATTAAATTCACATATTTACTAACTTTCGTATTTTATAAGTATTCTGTAAAACATTGATAATATTTAGTATGATGGACAGTTTGAGTGGAACAATACTAGTTCAACAGTTCTGACTAGTTAGATAAAATAACTGTTAATACCAATGTAACATAAAGACTTGTTATATACAAATTTGAATTCGAACATAAGTTCTGAAATCATCATCTAGAACATATTTAGTCGAGGCGATAGTAAATGTACAAATTCCTCTTGATTAGTTGGTGATAAAAAGAGATCACTTCGCACAACATTTGCAGATATCTAATCTTTAATTCACTTCACAAGGCATGGTCGTTCACAGCAACACTGAACAGAATTGTCGGTGCTGCAGATCGAAGAACATGCGTGTTAACTTCATGCCAGCAATATTTGTTAATAGTAAAGCCCAAGTATTTTGATGACCGTTCTCTAATTTTTCACTTCGCAAGGTCGATGACAATAAGACTTGTTTAACAATGTAGGTTAAGCAGATCGATGCATGTGCGTGTTGGATGCCTTGGTTGAGCGGAACATAGGCGTACGTCTAATCCCTCACAATTCACTTAAGGAAGCATGGTTAGTCACAGCAATGTCGGTAATGCAGATTGGCCAGTGTGCGTGTTAGCTTTTATTCAGCAATATGTCTTGGTTGAGTGTAACATAGTCGGATATCTAATCTCTTATTATTCACTGAAGGAGGCATGGTTAGTCACAGCAATGTCGGTAATGCAGATTGGTCAGTATGCGTGTTAGCTTTATGTCAGCAATATTTCTTAGTTGAGTGTAACATAGTCAGATATCTAATCTATCACAATTCACTTAAGGAAGCATGGTTAGTCACAGCAATGGCGGTAATGCAGATTGGCCAGTGTGCGTGTTAGCTTTATGTCAGCAATATGTCTTGGTTGAGTGTAACATAGTCGGATATCTAATCTCTCATTATTTACATAAAGGCAGCATAGTTAGTTCACAGCAATGTCAGTAATGTGGATCCATAAGTATGTATTTTAGCTTTATGTCAGCAATATGTCTTGGTTGAGTGTAACATAGCTGGATATCTAATCTCTCATTATTTACATTGACAAAGGCAGCATAGTTAGTTCACAGCAATGTCAGTAATGCGAATCCATAAGTCTGTGTTTTAGCTTAATGTCAGCAATATGTCTTGGTTGAGTGTAACATAGTCAGATATTCGACCCTCCATTATTTACTTGATACATCATGGTCAGCCACATTAAAACATACCAGCAATGTCAATATTGCAGATCGATAAGTGTGCGTGCTGGTTTCATGCCGGCGTTATATGGTTAGTTAATGAATGGCATTACTGCAGGTAGATTAATTCGCAACGCTAACTCTACTGAGTTTATTATGCAAATCATGCGATATTACCCCACCTAATTAGATTCTTGCATATAGATATTTGCAACCCTACTATTTGGTTTGGTAGGATAGTTGGATCAGGTATTTAAATCTATGTATTTTATTTACAATTTCCTATAACATTTATAGAGTAATTAGTTAAGGGCGATCTAACTCTTATAAAAAAATACGTTAAACTAAATAACTGCTGTTACGTAATACTTAAATAACTAAAAAAAACTACGGTTTAAATATTTACTTAAAAATCTTTCAGTGTCTTTTACTTTCGAAATTTGTAGTAATACAAATTCTATTGATACATAACGGCAAGTGAATGTGTGATTTCGTGCGATTTATAGTCAGACAATTCGGTTGTTAAATTATGGGTTAGTTTAATGCAAGGACTAACCCTTTTGAATCGTTGATTAGGCTTTACTCGATTAATTAATAATTAGTTTACTAGGTGTGTTAGTACATCAACATCAATTTTTATAACAAGCTAAACCCTCCTTGTCCATTGAGTATATACGGATAACTATTGTCATACAGCAATGTATAGTTTTTTGCTCAAGCAACCTCATAGGTTACATCTCATGAATTTATTTATAGAGGGAAGCTTAAAGGATCGGGAACTGCAAAGGATCACTTATTGCAAAAATAATTAATTTTAAAAGTATTTGAATTGACTTGTTAATTTCATTAAACAAATATAGCCTCCTTTTTTAGTGAATAACTTCTATGTCTTTCCATGGTTAAATGAGATGGTTGGATGGTTCCCCAATACAGCTAAAGATCTCATTGGTTAAGAGACTTCTTTGTATTCTAGATGGGTAAAGCATTGTGTCTGGTTCTCAACCAAAGGGGCACAACATTAATAATCTCATGGATAAAAGCCAATGTGGTTGGTAAGATTTGAACCAGGCATTTCAAGACTATATCTTCCTTACACTGGACCTACTGTACCCACCCCTCATTATTATGAATTTTTCATAACCATAGTGCAATTGTATTTGCCAATCACTGATTAATTAAATGGTTACTTATACAACAAATACACATATTCTACAAATTGTACCAATTGTTATCAGAATATCTGTAAAAGCCACTGGGCGTTAAAGGCAGTTTAACGAATGACATATCCCCCGAGACCTATAAATCCATAATTTCGATATATTGGAAAAACATTGCAATGGAACACGATTGTGGTTTGTTTCGCACAAACAATTAACCCGTTCGAATAACACGGATTTGATATTGTATCCTTGTAAACATAACAACTGTGTTTGATTATTTTCAACAATTTCTTTGGATAAAAGTTTACACATTCGTTATGCTTTTGTTGCGCTAAGTAAATTTTTGAAACTGAGCTAAACTTTCATACTAACACGTACCAGTTCAATTGAGTTTTGGTCAAAGGATTAGAATTCTAAAATGTCGTCTTTATTCTATTTTGTAACTAACTTTGTTTGTGAGAAGGGTTTTAACAGTTATTTAGTTATGATTTTTTGTATAACCTTCTGTTACGATCATCCAATAGTGAAAGAAAGTTTCCAGGGATTAGAGTATGAAAACAAACGTAAAATATTAAAATTAGTGTTGTCACAATATAATTTTAAAATATATTGTTTTATACGACCAATCATCCGAAACATTTGCTTCTCCTTTCATCTACGTATTTCTAGATGTCCAAATAAACAAACCTTTTGGTAATATATCTCAATACTTTTCACAGTCTTTCATAAGGTCTTTTAACTTCTTATCTATGATAAAATATGACCATTGACCATTACTACCATCCATGTTTGCAATCCCTACTCACACTATGTAAAATTTAAAGGCCAAAAGTTGTAGTTTGTTGAGAAAACACAAACTTTGAGCTCCTTCATAGTTTACCAAGCTGGCAAGTCTATCCAGAAAATTGAACTTTGTTCCGAGAAAATATAGCTTGATTAACTGTGTTGGTTTTAGTAAAAAGCAGGTTTAAATACAACATTTAATAAGTATTTTTAAATAACTGTTGTGGTTGGTAACCAAACACTTTTGGATCATTTCGAGGAAACATTATGTAAAATCCCAATAGTAAAAAATAACACTGTAATGACCACAGTGATTTTTTCAATGTTAAAGTTCCTTAGAACTGTGAAAAGGGGTTTTCATCAATTAATTTTTTTTTTATATAAGATTAAATAAATAAACTACTCTATAATTCCACCCCTATAGATTGCCGACATTTTTAAAGCTAAACGAAGTACGTTGTCTCTAGGGAAAAAAATTAACTGCATGGATTTCTTGTTATTGGATGTATACACCTTGCCAAGATCATATATTTCAATACAAAAATTGTGTATGTTTTGGCGTATTTAGCTTGGCAGTACAACTGCGTACTCAAAGTTTGAAACAAACTGACCAAAAAAAGGGCTACAGAACTGGCTACTAGGCTACTAAGGGAGCATGTGCGCCACCAGCTACTGTCGCTGGCGACGGCACCAGGCCACTTCGTGTAATACGGCTCTAAGCAAACGTTATTTTTGTTTCAAGATGATACAGTGGAAAATAAATAATTCATTGTAAACGGAGGCATTTGGAGTTATTGAAAATAGTTAAAAATATTTTCTAATAGAGAATGTTTCTAATAGAGAATAACCGTACTTATTAGAGAATAAGTATGGTTGTGATTAGGGCTACTACTATATAAAGAATCGAAAACATTATAAAAACTTTAGTACCCATTTAAATTCATTTTAATTAACAAATTAAAATTTTTAGATTTTCTAATCTAGTTTTGTGTAAATACAAGTTTACTCGTAAAAAGAAATTCAGAATAGTAGTATACATTGAGACGCATTATTGTTTTCTTAATTTTCAAATAATGAGTTTATATCACACAAGCAATTCGTAACATAATTATGAGTGTCTGCCATCGCAAATTATCTTTGTTGACTTTTTTGTTGTAAACTGTTCATTATAAACAGAGGTTTAATTCCCAACGCTGTTTCCTCCTTTCTTTAATATTACTAATATAAAATTGCATACATTTACGTTGTGTTTAACCCTTAAAAATATACACAATTTATTTAATTTGTACGAACATGTTTGTTTGAAACCCTCGATAAAGAGACGATGAATTTATATTTTGCAGAATTGCTGTAACGGGAGTATTTATTATTTAACCGGTGAAGATCTGATGAAGCTTCTGAATATGCAGGGTTCGTGCACTTTACTGCCTACATCAACGTTATTATCTCCGTTACACCCAGGTTTTACAACATCATTACATTTCCGTCGTTATTCGACGTAAGAATAATAAAGAAGATAATATTTGAAGTAATAAGGCCTCTAATTGGACCTTTGGCACAAACATATTACGTTCTTTACAGCTGCACTTACAGCCTAGCATATTATTATTTTTCTAGTAATGACATTTTACTAAGGTTTGGTGGCACATTTAGATTTCGGATAATGTAGACCTAAAGAAGCTTAAGTGCGAGTCAGCTAAAACAGCTAATACCTTTGCAACAAACCCAAAAATTAATTTGATCGTCTGTTTGCTTTCTTTTTGTTTATTCCCGTATGAAAACAAAACTTAGTAGGAAAAATTAAGTTCCATTAGCCTATCCATTAGTCTATCAAACTGCAAAGAATTTGCCACAAGGATGACATGAGTGAGACAACAATCTGTAATAACCACTTATTTATTTCGAGTTGTCTGTCCTGTTAAGCTAATTTGAATAGTTAAAACAATTTTCTTAACATTAACAATACAAATTTTTAGGGGATCCTTTTAAATTAAAATAAAATTAGAGGAACGCATTAGACATTTTAAAGAATATTTTATTGATTTAAAGAATGTTGTTCCTTTATTTACTATGCATAGTGATGCTATGTTATGAATAGGATGTTAGCCGTTCACTATATAAGTAATATGATTATTAGAGTTAAAAAAACATGTATAATCTTCTAAATGAGCACATATTAAGTAAAATTTAGGGATGTTTAAAATATTAGGAATAAGCATAATAATAAAATATTATTATTGGAATAAGCATCAGGTATAGTATAAATAATGATCTAGTATTTTCTCATCTGTGTTCCTAAGAAAACTATTACTTAATGAACCATTGACTTTAATGAAAAACCAACTAGCCAATATTACTCATCTAGATTTCATAGTGATTGTCTGAAATGGATTTAATCAAACACCACCTAGGGCTTGTGTTTATAGACGTAACTGAATAATGAAATAAATACTTTACAAGTTAAATCGATGAACAATTTACGAATCCTAGGTTTATTGAAATGACTGTAAGGCCGAATTAAATTCATAATATTGAGGTAAACATTTACTTAAACAAGTTTTTGTATAGATTTTAGGGGGGGGGGGGGAATTCTTGAAAACAGAAAAGAGTTGTATGCTCTTGTCTTAATAGGTGTACCTACAACGTAAAACAGGAATACCACTGAATCATGACATTATAATATTGAATAACCAGTTCTATTCAGGAAAAACTTTGCGCATTAAATTAAAAACCAAGTTGATTGGCTTGGTTTTTAATTAGGTTGCGCACCCTTTTCTAATAGATAAATCGATGGATAGTAAATGGTCTTGGATAAAAAAATCACTGTTCCAAAACATATTCCATTAATTTACCTCCTGCTTTGAGTGGTATTCAACACTAGTATGTTCTAAATCAGCAAATATATATTGATTTATTTGTATTGCTCTTCCGATTTGTACATAAATTAATATTGATACTTAACAGTTGAATTTCAAATTGTATTTACATTTATGATTGCCTTAGGGATTTTCATCATAATCCCTTACTAGCTTAGCTACAAGCTTAGTGAAAGTTACTTTACTTGAGTGGTTTTGGTTCATCAGCTGATGGAAGGAGGCGCAACAAATGTGTTTATAATGTAATAAACAAGAAGCAGGTGTGATTACGATGTTATTTAAATGTATTATAACTCAGGTACAAATTGGGTATTAATGTTATTTTATTTTTATTTTGTTGTTGTTGATAAGTGAGTATGCTTACCGCAGTAAGTTTGTGTTTCTTAACAGAAAGAATTATTGATTTGGAAGTGGACTATCATTCAATTGCACACATTTAATAAGAAGTGCCAACTTTATTTTATAAAACAATGAGCATTTAATAGTACCAAATGAAAACCTATTTGAGTGTTCGTCTGAAGGGAATAGTTGTGTGGCTTCCTCTTTTAGTTTTAATGCATACATTTAACTAAACAAATACACAAATAGCTTATTTCCTAAATGGGAAAGTCGCTAAAACGTGTTTTTAGTCAACCCAGTCCATACATACGCCTTTTCTATATAGGGCTTGAACGAGATCCTTCAAGACTGAAATCACGCGGTGAATCGATGAGACCACATACATCACTATCTAAAATATTTTTAAACTTTTCATAATTACATTTTTCTAAAATGATTATAGTACAGACAATATTTTTACAAATTCCTGAATTGGGTTTAAACAAATTATACGTTTCAATTTCCAAATGCTGTAGATATTCAAAGCTCTTTGAAATAAATGACGACATTAACACTCATTAAATAATCATCCCCCGTAAGTCCAAATCTAAATAGAAATACCAAACCATACATTACCTTTAAGCTGTCTACATATACTGTTAACCTAAGCACAGCTACAGTAATGTTCAATGCCTAAACTAATGGACAAGGGTTTATCAGGTTTCCAGAGCTCGAACATCTGATAAATTGTCTGGGTTTTATCTCTTGGAAGTCTTACAAGCTATAGCCTTGTCTTCAGGAGAAGTAATATCTGTGATTTAGTGTGTAGTGTTGAATAAAAACTATATCGGTGAAATATTTAGATTTTAAGTCATAAATTAAGTTGTATCATTTAAGTCCTAATAATTGCACAGCATATTTGTTAAGTAATGTACACGTCCTGAGTAATTTTTTTTTACAAATGCTATGCATTGAGGTAACTCAAAAATGTGTATTGTGTGGGTATTTATATACATAAAAATAATAACTGACTTGGTGAGGACAGTAAAATAAATAAAAATCTACACTCTCAAAAACTGAAACTGAAACACTCGCGGTAACCAGGATAGCGTCATATCGAATAAATGCTGAATTACCGAAAGTAATATTAAATCTAAACAAAGTGTTAAAATGTTTAACTAGTTTACCACTATAAATACTCAGAAAAACAGATTTGTACTAGGTAATGTAAATATTACAGGCAGGAGGAGAAATATTTGACGTCGATCACAATGAGATTGGAAGGAAGGATTTACAGATCTGGTTAACACTGACAGTTAGTCAATGCTTTCGCCACTGATTTCAATTAAATTGATATTTCGTGCATCCCTTCACAACTCATTGATATTGAAATGGAATTTTTTTTGGGTCTTTGGAAGGAAATCTCTTAAGACTAAAATTTGAAAATAACCTACATCAAAAACAAAAAAAGTCTTGCAGTATTACGGCAAAACTTCATATCATTATCCTTTAACATAACTAATAGGATTTAACTGTACTGATATTTTTAAACACATTTTCATATTTTCTAGGATGATAATTTGTATACTTACTTTCCGTGTCCGGAAATAAGACTTCGCTTTTCCAAAAATTAACTACCGATATTGCTTTGTCATTCGCTTGTAAAAGATCATCTAATGTGCAAGACTGGTCTAGGCGTGGACAGATCAGCAGATGGCCAGGATCCTGAACAGCACCACACGCACACCAGATGTTTTCTTCGTCTGGCAAGAGACTCCATTTCTGCATGTTTGTCTTGCATTTTGGCACCTCGACCCTAATTCGATTTAGGGTCTTCCACACCGTGTAATGCAGACCTCCAACATGAGCCAGTTCCCCCCTGGCTGGTATGGGAGGGTTAGTCAACGTGACCCACCTTGCCACCCGATTGCTTGAGAGTGATCCATCCAGGACTCGTGTCCGTGATAAAAAGCTCTTTCTGGACCGGAGCCGTCGCTCTGCAGGTTGGTGGCCGTGTAATGGGTGACGAGGTTCGGTCTCTTCTTAGTCATTTCCGCGTCGACAGCGACATCACAATTGGGGTGCACAGAAGGAGCCTCCTCGAAGATTGTGACCATTACGTGCTAAGAACGACATCACAATCGTATCGGGCGCACCCCGGGCAACGCTGACATGTCAGCGGCAAATCCTTCTACAACCGGAAGATAATTTGTATGCTCAAAGGTCAATATACTCATATGGGCAGCCTAAACTCGTAATAATATAATCGATTGAAACTGTACTTCTTCCTCCTAAAACTAATTTAATTTATTCGTAAATATTGGTTAAATTGATGAGAAAAATGTTATTATCCATCGCAATGTTATTTGATGCATCTATAAAAGAGGCGAGTTTCCCTGTACTTTTGGACTACAGTTAATTGAAGACAGATTTGTCAATGTGATCTAAGACAGAGTGGTTGAAGGTGGAATGTTCAATTACCAGTACAAGGAGTCATCAGGACAGGTTAGTCCTCAGATGTTGCGGCTCAAAGTAAGCTGTTTAGCCTGTTAACTCACAGCTTGAAGCTATGGGAGGGGATAGATAGAGTTGTCAACTGTAGTGGCCAGTTAAAGCAAGTAGAGTAAACTACTTATCTCACGACGACAGAACCTATACCTCATTTTATGTAATTATGATCTCTAGTGTATGTAAGTATTGAAAATGGTTAGGTTTCCTAGTTTTGGCACCAAATTGGTACCATTATTTGTTGGGTAAAAAAGTATAATGTATACATCATAATTTTTGTGTGTGAATAATTCTTGGTTACAAATTTACTTAATTTTTCAAATTTGACACTCTTCAGAAGAATATTGCAAAAACATAATTTTATTTCAATCATTTTTAGCCTGTGACACATGCTCATACAAAATACCACGAGTACGTTGAAATACCAGTAGCCCTACTGCCAACAACACCTCGCGTTCAGAATCGGTTTTATTTTTAACCAAATCTTTATAATCCTTGTCCATGTCTGTTGGTGTATTTGCTTATGACGACGATTCACAACACCAGGGATAAGTAGGATTTTAGTAACCTACATTTTGACAAAAAGTCGTTCAAAACCAGTAGCCCTTTCAAGAAAAATAGACTCACTTTCGGTTTTCATAGCATTTCAACCTTTTTTATATTACCAATTTTAATGCCCAAGTACGGTCGGAAAATATCATTCCTTGATGTCGAAACTATTTTGTGAGTGCAATATTACCATTATAAGGTAACCATTTTATAAGCTGATGTCTACACCGTGAACAAACCACAAATCCAACTTGTTAATTAAAAACTTTATTCGTATTTAGTACAATATAGAACTGAAGTCTACCAAATGAATCGATCGTTAATTTTTGTACAATCCTGCAATTGGATTAGTATTATGTTGTTGGCCAAATAAAAAAACCATGAAACTTGCCTTTTAACTATGTTTATCTAGTGGTGCAATAAGCCCATGTACCTCATAATTACAATCCTAGGATAAACAAAATTTAAATTTGATTTATTATACGTGATATTTTAACTTACACCCAAAGACTAGGGTCATTTCACTATTGTTTGACTGATTATTTCACAGGGATAAACATAAATTTTTTATCAGTCCTGTACATGACTGTACTGTCAAAATATTTTTTACTAAGTAATAAATAACACACTAAATTTCAATAAAAATTATTTTTAGTAGCTAACAATATATCACCAAATTAAAAGATAACCGTAAACGTTAAAACATATTATGTTTCCATATTTCATAATCAGTTATTGACGTAAGTACATAGTGTAATTGATAAATTATCTAACAAGTTATAAGAAACTAAGCATAAAAGACTAAAGAAGCAAAAAATCACACAAACCTTGTATCAAAGGGAGAAGAAGACAATAAACTAACCTGAAAAAAAAACAATCGGTTAGTTAACGACCATAAAATATGTTAATACTATAAGCAAACTAATACAGATACAGGAAATATTTAAGTTTAAAGTTTCTTCAATGATATCGTGTATTTAACCGCAGCAATAGTAAGCCCGAAAATCCTTAGGATAAAAATATTGACTTAAAACAAAAACTATTTAGTTGTAGGGTGCAGTTATTCAAATTCACAGAAACACAATTAACTTCACTCTATGATTAAAAACCCAGTTTCTATTGTACATTCTATGTACAATTAACTAAATAAGGAAAAGGGGCGAACCCCTAGAGTGACCTAAGCGTCGTGAAAAAAATATCTTTAGCAGATACCTACTCAAGATGGTTGGTTTGCACCACAACGCTCTTTCCTATGAGACTTGAATGGTCAAAATCGGTAAAAAAATGGCGGAGGACTTCAACTAACAAATTTCCTGTTAGCGTATTAATTATATATATATGCCTATGTATACAATCATTGATTACCTAATCCAATTTCGTTTAATAATGTTATCAATATAATAGTGGTTCAGCTAGATCTGACTGATCAATAACTAAAGGCTCGACCCAGTTGACCAAATGCACAAACATAGAGGGGTTGTTGTTTGTGTGGCTAACAAAGTGTTGACCTGACCTTTGATAATTGAACACAGGGATGCCAACCTAAGGGTGAATAGGTTAAATCATATCTCTAGTTTGGCTCAAACAATGTTTACAAAGGCACATAACGTTTTTACACTATTTTGTTTCATACCCAATAATAGCTTTAATTATACAAATAATAAATCTTTGTTCGCTATACTTTCTAAATGTCGGTTTACCTGTAGAGAATTTCAAAATAATGTAGAAATTTGCTTGCTAAAAGTACAAAATCAATTAAGTAATACACATCTAGAAAGGCAAGTAAGAATAAAACCAATGATTATAATAGGTAAGAAATTACATTTCTTTAAAGAAATATACAAGAATATGCAGTTATTAATTTTATGTCACATAGATTACTAGACTATATATGAGCTGGAACTATAAGTAAGATACTAAAATAAAGTAAAGAAAAAAAACGTAAATCGAGTGATCGAAACAAATTATTTTACCTCAAAAACATATTAACAACATTTGTATACAAAAAGTTATTAAGTAATTCTCATGTTCTATATTTATGTGGTTAATGATAAGCTTAAGAAAATAAAGTTTTCTAGTCTACAATTTACAGAAATCACTTGGTAATTTCAATTTTAATTGGATTCTACACATCAATGCCATAGTGAAACGTGAACAAGATAATGGTTATTTTGATAGGGATTAGATTTAGATTAGGGTGGACCGATGCTTCTAGGTGTCAAACGAGGTAACTCACATAGGGTTTCCCCTCCCTTGAGGGGTCTTGAAATATAATTGAAGAAAGATTTTATACCTATTTCAGTAGCTCAAAGTCGACCAATCTTCATACCTTAAATTAGTTTTTTAACCTGACTTCAGGCAATTTTAACTACATAGTAATATTATACGTGGCAATACATACATTGTATCAGATTCGCCGACAATCCATCAGTACCTAGCAACGGGAAGCCTGATAAGCCTTCCCTTCCCTTCCCTCCCACCTCCCAACTCACAGGGAAATAAATCTAGTTTGCAGCGTCGTTAGGTGTAATTTTAGTTAACAGTACAGTTGCATGCTTCTTACCCTTATATTTGCTCAATTAAACTATGTGTATATACATCCTCATATATAATACGTGAAGGTGATTTCTACGAAACACTACTCCTCCGTTAATAATGGTCGGATTTTTACAAACAAGGTGTCAAAATGAAGTACTTTTTGTGTAGACTCCCCCTTTCACCAATTTCTGCAATAAACGTTCTCGGGCTTTGCCCCACAGACCATCAAAATCCCAATGTATTTCTTATGAAGAAAAGATTATGTTTACTTAAACGGACGAATAATTTGTAATAATTAGGCCTACAGCTGTTCGTAGTAAATACATGATACAAACAAGAGCATTCGTTTTCAGTTTGGATAGCTGGAATGGAGTGAGCGTTTGTTTTCACAATGAATTCAGTTCGTTTATAGTTTAGATGGTGTGGAGTAATTAATTATTTATCTTTGAGTTGACTCTTATAAGTCATCGAAAATTATGACTGTTATTCGTTTTGAAATAACGCCTGCAACATTCGCCTGAACTAACGAGCAACAGGTGCACTAGTAGATTTTTATTTTCCGTTTTTAAAGAGATTGGTGTCATATTTTAACCTCGAATTCACCTGCCAAGAGTCTCAAGGGTCATCATTGTCTTTGACATATTATATTAGACATTCCAGCCATGTGGACCAGCCGTGACAAATTTCCCCCCAAAAAGGACATAGTTGATTGAACCACTCACAAGGTCCGCTCGGGTGTAAAGTGTAATTTCTCCCTTGGTTTTTGTCACTGTGTTTATGTGGTATACAAGATGGTATAAGTCTTCATATCAGGTTGACTTTGTTAAAACAATGGAGTATTCGTCGAGATAATTACTAGTTTACAGGAAAGAGTTTTTTTGGCAGTTTGATTCTACTACGTTCATTCTAATTCAACAAATTTTGACAATTTAAAACTTGAGATGGAATGTATAGTTATACCATTAGTCAAAGTTGGAATGTACCAAGGACACCATGGCTGAGTTAGCGTACAATAATGAAAAGTAGTAATCTATTATAGGAGACGTGAACTCACTATATTACTGCTTTGGTTTCACAATATTTTGAGCTACCGACTGAATCACTAACTTATCCTTATCTTGTTTCAGATTTAAATATATTTTCAATATACCCTATCTATATTTATAACATTTGTGAATAAAATGTACGTAAAATCTGATAAAGCAGTTGTATACACATCTATTGAGTCCAACTTATGCAATAAATGTACTTAATATTCACATTAACATTTAATTCTGTTATTCCAATTACATGTTAAAATAATTACTAATTTATGATGATCCTGATGATATTGAAGCAGTTGTACATTACGTCATTGGTGTGATAGTTGACTGTCTGGAAAAGTTGCATCTTATTTGCAGATTCACTCGTCCCAATCAATATTGAGTAAATAATATAACAAACAACTGCTTGAAGCCAATCACTGGCTATATCATATCCATAATGATTGCTTACGTACTCCCTCACTGCTATGAAAGAGAATATCTGCATTGCTAGCAAAATAATTGCAGATATCATGATAATTTCAAGTACTTAAAATATTGTGGTTGTGCGTATACGTTGTAATTTATGTATAAGTCATTTTTAATTACTATGGCAACATTTTGTAAAATTTATCAATATTATAGTGTTGTCAAAGTCGTTAAATTTTATAAGATGCGTTTAAAAATTCACGCGTCGGGTTTAAAAAAGTTTTAGTTTTTTAGGAAAAGGAGGTAACATGCATTTATGCACACTTTCGTGAAGTCAGGCTAACATGTGTGTATTTTTTACTATAGGCATATATATAACTCTTTTAATAACGTGGACGTTAAAAAATAAGCCACCATGAATTTCAGCATAGTTCTCCCTATATACATACAGGGTGATTGATACAAGTGTGCCAGCTATTTTATTCGAAAGTTATAAGGGATATAACAAACGGTTAAATTGTAACAGCCTTGGATTTTTTATTAAAAAAATGTTGGTCAAGTCGAAAAAATATTTTTCCAATATGGCCGCCAACTTTGGTTTTTCTTATGAAAGACCATATATTTTATGATTGTGTTAGAAATAAAATGTAATTTAAAACGTTTTTATTCGTGGCATTTTTTTCTAAAGCTACTCGTTTAGGAGTTACAGCGTGTTGCAACTAAGAAAAAATGACTTGCGTATACATTCTGCATCATGTAGCTCCTAAACGAGTACGTTAAGAGCGAAAATTCGAAGAGTAATAAAAATTGCATCTAGATTCAGACCATAACATACACAGTTTTCCTCTTTTCAAATTTCCCTGCCATTTTGGAAAATTATGGCCATTTTTGAAACAATAGAATCAATATTTGTTACATATGTTATGGTCTTTTTAGAACTTAAATGAAATTTTAAGACTTTTTTATTCTTTGCAATTTTTGCTCTAAACGTACTTGTTGAGGAGCTACATGATGCAGAATATACACCGCAAGACATTTTTTTCTTAGTTGTAACACGCTGTAACTCCTAAACGAGTAGCTTTAGATTTCAACGTGACCAAAAGGTTTTTTATAAAAATGCCAAGGCAGTTATAATTTAACATGTTGTTATCTGTTATAGTTTTCAAATATTATAGCTGGCACACTTATATCAATAACTCTGTATATTTCACAGTTGAATCTTCCAAATGTTTTGGCGCATCGTTCGTTGAGGATCCCGTAATGAATTTGCCTATTAAGTGCTTGTAACGTGTAGTTAAACATGCACACGATCCTTATTGATCTACTCAAAGTGTTTATTGTTTTTGTATGAACATAAACTACATGTACACCTGAAGTTCAAAAGATCAAGGGCCAACCACAATCCATTGTTGAGTATATTGAAAATTCTAAAACGTTTAGAAACACCAAAGATGAACAGATATTTCAAACACGAATGTTAATTTGAAAAATTGCGTATTTATAAGTTTTTTTCTAGATGTATGACTGACTACATTAGTACATTTTAATGTAAGAATTGTAGTAAAAAACTCAGCTCGAAATAACAACTAAACTATATATATGTGCTTACAAAAAAAAAAAAAAAATGCTGCGAAAACTACTTGCATCCCTAGTTTAATGCCGGAACCTGAAATCGGATAGTATTGAGTCGTCTTTGTTAATTACACATCCATCCGTACATTTATGTATTTTTTTGCAACTAATGTTTTCCTCTTTTCTAGAACTAAGATTTGAAAATCACATCATAGATTCCAGAATATTAAATTTAAAAGCTACATATCATATCGCTCGATGAAGATTCATATTTCAGACATTCACCTAAAAGCAGTTATCAATATGCATCAGTCTGTAGGTGACAAGTGTCTTTCCACAAGCTTTGGAAGCTAGATATTTTAATATAAAAACTCTATAAAAATCTGTGAACACGAGCTTTACAAAAATACATTATAATATGACTTGCTACACGTTTCTACAATGTAATGAATAGTACAGATAAAACCAAACCTAAACTTGGAATGTACCTAATTACCTTTTATACCAATTTTATCAATTTAAAAGCAACTCAAACACAAGGACCACAAAAACACAACTATTTCAGTTATATTTGTATGTACATGAGTATAAAATCAGCTTGTTTAGTATTGCATGTTATGTACTGTATAAATGAACACAACCAAACACTTGGCTTTATCGAACTGAATAATCCATGCTGTGCATTAACCAAGGTGTCATTTGTAGTTTGTAGCTTGAATTTAGCAAATCTTTCTCATCGTCAGAAATACTTTAACGCAACTGTAAAGAGTGTTCCGTCAATTAAGATTATGTTAGACATTAGAGGGGTCTAGGGGTTTTCAAAATCAGAGACATTTTGTTTTATTTAACTTGTTTTATGTTTATAATATTCTTGATTAAATATTTAATTCGTGTTTTAAATTATAAGGCCTTTTTATTTGTATTCTTTTTCAGATTTTACTTTCTTTTCTGAGTATATGTTTAGAGCAAGTTTTTTTAATTGTGAAAACTTGTGTATCCACGTGTAGTCAAAAAGGTAGAGTGAACTTTTTTCAAGAGGGGCTCCAATACGACGTTGAACAATTAAACAAAAATTTAAGTAAGTTTTTATTTTTAAATTTATGTGTCATTTAAATGTTTTGACAAAAGGAAAATGTCACAAGGGATTTAGTCCCTACGGTCTCACACTCACACGCAGACAGTGTTTTTAGTTCCCAAGGACATCGAAAAAATAAATTTAAGAATTAAAACTAACTTGTAAAACAAAATGCAAGTACTATGAATATTATATCAATAAAGAGACTATAAGTATTTTTTTCAATCCTGTAAAAAAGCGATAAATACACTTTACAAAAATTAAAACAAAGCCTAAAAACTGAAGCTAAAATATTTGGTATGGAAAACAAATTAATAAATAAAATTAACCTTTTATTTGTTAATTGTAATGTTGAAAAAAACTTGCTAATTTGACGACGATTAATTAAATTGTGTACATGTTACGTTTCCGAAAATAGGTTAGTTTCGCATTGGAGGTGCAAAAGGAAGGCAATGCTTATCAGACCCAACTGATACAATATATGCCACTAAATACACGTTATCAAACTGAAATGAGATTTTAAAAATAACTCAAGCCAAACCAAATCGTAAAATCTGTAAATGTTTAATAAAACAAATTCAAATAAATACTATCCCAGTAAAGTAGAGGTTATGACAGATTTTAATATTAAATCCAAAGCCACATTGCATAACGTCCCGTATGACTCAATGCATCGCGCACTCAACTAAAAGCACTTATGCATATGCATGAGTGCAGCAGCTTGAGTGGTCTTCCGCAGCTAGTAGCTAGAGATTTGAATACGTTGAAAACTTCGCTTGAGAAATGTTATGCATACAGTATGTTTTGAAAAATTTAAGTTCTTTTTTTCGAGTCATAACAAAAGAGTAAGATTCAAGATGTAAAATTTACCTGAAATCAATTAATTTAGTCAACGCCAGTGCGCACAAACAGAGCATAGAACGGATGAATACGGGCTTCAGTGTATATGTTTGGTGAATACTGTTAAATGAATACTGTGCTTAAAGTATCCAATGCCGATGGCAGAATACATATAATTATGATTTTTCACTACGTTATTGATGCATTCATGTCAATAAATTGTGTCCCATTGTTTTAAATTTTTGTAAACGAGATCGAAATTAAATTAGAAGGAAACGGTACAAAAACCTGTCAAGAAATAATTATTACTAGTGTAGGCCTACATGTTGCTTGAAATCGGGCAATCGCAAAGAAGTAAAGAAGTAATTTAAAAACAAATAATTTATTTAAGAACAAATATAAGTCATAAATGCCGATGAGTTTAAAAGAGTCAACTCAAAGATTACGTAACTAATGATAATACTCACAATCAGTTCAATATAATCAACATTTCTTGCAAATATTTTATCATTTTTCAAAAGCTGATCTCGTTTTTAGTGTATTGTACAAATGTTTTCCACTTATAGCCGCAATAGGTTGTCTATGTTGCTATTCTGTGCTCTCTGATGTTAGTCTTTGTCAATGTTAATGTAGTCTGCATGGTATCACTTATTGTCGCCAGTACGTTTACAAATTTCAGTCTTTATTTTAATAGCACCAAATAAACATTAACTACCTAATTTTCTCTGTCATATAATTTTACAATTAACATATGTTCTTCTTCTCACATTTAATTTCTGGAGGCTAACAGCTGGAGTTTCATAACAATGCTTGCTTCATAACATGTTAATCTTATGGAGAAATACGAAACATTAAAGGGCCCCAAAGCCTCACTCTCTAATTATTTCCCTAAAAAGAAAGTTTCCTGCCCAACTTCACGTTACACTCTTTCCAATGACACCAAAAACATGTCAATCGGTTCAGTAGTTTCGGAGGAGTATATCTTGTCACAAAAAACCTGCTTGCGTATTAAATAAGTTGAAGTCGTGTCTTTGGAACTGTCACAGATATGTCGTGAGCCATATCCTGGTTCTGTCCAAAATACCCCCGCCGCAGCAAACCTGTAGACTAAGCGAATTTCCATTTGACTGATTGGATTTACACTGAAATGTCTACTTAAAAATATAACATTTATTCTCTATTTAAATAGAATTAGTTTAACTAGTACTTAGGTTTGCTGCATCAGGGAGGGTAAAAGTGTTTTTTTTTTTTTTTGTAAAACGTTAATAGTTAGTAAGAAATGAAAACATTTTCCAAATTTGATCAAAATATGTTCATAAACAAGCAAACTACAACAATTTACTTATTCTCCATAAGAATAACATGAGAATTTTAAATTTAAAATTTTTTGGAATTTTCTCCGTAACCATTAGGCGCATAATAACGCTTCAATATACTAAATTATTTGTTTTTTTAAGCTCTACTAAATGGTTTGGAAAGAAATTGCTAAATTTTATGTTTTTTGGGTCAAAAATGGGAAAAACCTAATTTTACCCCATAAAACCCCCTGTAAACCCCCGTTCCCATGGTCCGATCATGCTGGTTCGCGAACTCGTTCGAATAAACGTGGGTTTACACGTTTGTACCAAATTTCATCAAAATCGGATCATTTTTACTCAAGTTATCGCGCTAACGGACACATATATATATATATATATATATGAATTTGAACGGATGGTATTTTTGGCCTCTAGGGACCTCAAAACGAAAAAAAAACCGGTCCCGGGTCCAGGTCTTATTATGAGTACTACGGTAATAGCTTATTCCCTATATGGGAAATTCGCTAAAAACTTTCATCAAGACTGTCAACACTAATGTTTTGAAACTCACCAACCATAATGTGGTAGCACGCTAAGTTTCAAAAAGGAAAATCAGGAGTCCAACAAATCAATTCTTTCTTTTCAAGAAATATTAAATTTTTTCCACTATATCCGTTTAATATAAATCTCAATTTCTTAAAATACTGGACACTCAGAAAATAAACGTTGTTGGACCTGGAGAGTGTCAATTCAAATAACGTGAATTACCGAAATTAATATTAAACTTAACTCATAAATGTTATGTAAATATTGATATAGTTTACCACTATAAGTACTCGGAGGAACATATTTGTACTATAAAATTAAATTATTTCTGGTAGGAAGAGAAATATTCGACGTCGATCACAATGAGATTGGAAGGATGAGGATTTATCTGGTTAACACTGACAGTCAATGCTTTCACCGCTGATTTCAATTAAATTGATATTTTGTAAATCCTTTCACATCTCAATGATCTAGTAACAGTCTTTGTTTTAGTTTGTTCATACAATAGGTTTCTGAAAACTACATCACTACGAGCAAACATATACTTCATTACTAAATATATATTTTGGAGATTTTTACTAGTTTTTTAGCTGAGATGACCATGTTCTTTCCTAACTCAATTTGACATAAGGTTTGATAATATGTACATTAATTGGCTACGATTAAACTACCAAAATATGAATGCACTGATATTTTGACCGGAAAATCATTAAGATTTGCTTTAATGTACATCAAGTTCAATAAATACAACGGAGGTAATACAATCCGAAGTTCTGGAGCTCAAAAACCAAACATTCTGCATTAAATAATACTACTTATCAAAAAGTTTTTTAGTAAAAATTTTCAAAATGATAATTTATTTTCTGTAGGTTGCTTGTACAGTGTACAGGAAAATCTTCCTAAAATTGTATTAACTTTTAGTATATACAGCTTTCAATTTTGAAATCTTGTCAAAACAACTGCTAATTGTGACTATTAACGTTATTGAAAACCTTGTAGTAATTAAACTTATGTTCTTTATAAACAACTGATTGACTTTTTAATGTGGAAAGTGTATTCCATTATAAGCATTTCTATGATTTTTTAAAATTCGAGTTTCAATGCAAAGTTGGATTATTTAATTTTTGATCAAAGCAAACTATACAGAGAAAAAAATATTGAGGTAACTAAAGTAGTTTTTGAAAAGGTACACTGACTTTATATATTACACAGTTACAAACTCTAGCCATGTTGTGGAGGGTAAAATTAGTGGTATAAAACCCGTTTATTCGAAGATAATTATCTTTATGCTCCAATAACATCTCATATAAATTCTCAGAATTTCATAACGACGACTCCGCGAAAAATCCCAGATTATCCTAATCAAAGATATAAGACTTTCCAAGAATATGGCTAAACGATTTATAAGACAACCACCAGGGAAGAAAATAATGACCTTCTTATTAAAGCTTAAAGATTTATGGAGAAAACCCTAGAGGGTTCACGTATTTTCTAAGCAGTGTTAATAATTCGAAGAAGTTAAGAATAAACATGTACAATCAGAAGGTATGGAGGTGTCTTGTTGTGTGTGTGTGTGTTTTTTTTTTTTTTTTTTTGTTTTTTTTTTTGGGAGGAGTAATACCATACCCCTTTATTTCAATACGAAATACAAGTGATTTCTTTGAAACAGAATAAAGCTGAGTCCCCCAACTGGATGTGAAAAATACATATTTATTTATTAAAACTTATTAAGACAATGTTAATAATTTAATTCCACAACGAATCTAATACCAATTTATACAAAAATTTGTTTTATTTGCCAACAAGTTAATTTAAATTTCCCCAGGTTCTGGCCTGGAATCGCTTCTCACATTACTTCAGGCTATGTCTAGAGGAGGTTGCAGAATTATCACTTAAACAAATTCCATTGGTGATTGGCGGGATTTGAACCCGGGACCTCGGGGATTAAAGTCTCGCGCTCTACCATTAGACCACTTCGCTCCCCATTTGCTACAAAGTACGGTAGCTTATTTTAGGGTCCAGGTTCGATTAACTACTAAATATTTAACCCTATTTGACCAATGGAACTGACAGAGGGGTTATTGTTTGTGTGGCTAACCAAGTGTTGTCCTGACCTGTGATAATTGAACACAGTAGTGCCAACCTGAGGGTGAATAGGTTAAATTTTATTAGTTTGACTCAAATAGTGTCTACAGTTGCTCAATATATTATAGACTATTTCAGTACCATGCGTAGTAAAACATTAGCACTCTAGTTACATTTTTATTACATCTAAGGCTATTTCTAAGTGGATTCCAAAACAGGATGCTTTACATTAAGGTTACATGCTGTAAACCATTTAGTTTCAAATTAGTTTAAAAGGAATAACAATTGGGAGTAAAACATTGGTAAGATTCAAACAGCGTGGAATTGAACAAAATGTTTCTATGTACAACCAATTTAAAAACTGTATTAACTTCGTATAAATGTAAAATATATTGTATATGAGCAAGTAAACAACACTAGCATCTACCTAACCATCTACCTTTTTTCAACCTTAGAAAATAAATTACAACAACTACAAATACTGTAAAACATCTCAGTTCATTTAAATAATTACTTAATTGAATTATATTACTACTCAAAAGTAAGTTCAAAAGATAAACCCCTATGATAAAACCCCGTTTCTTATCTGTATGCGGGCACAAAAGTTACAGTAGAACGCTACAATTACAGGTCGATAGATTTATTTATGATAAATATTTAATGTCTATTTTCATTAGATTGTAACGTCACTTATATCGTCAAAAACCTTTAGACAATTCAGTTCTAAAAACAAAAAAAAACTACCTAAATATAGAGTGATAAATTCATAAAAACAGCAGACATATCCCATTAAAGTTCTGGCACTCGTTTGACTGTTGTGAGAATCCGACGTCAACACGTTGCAAGAGCGCATAGGGAATAACCACTTGTATGTAAATTGAGTAGATCAACTCCTGTCCGTTGTCTGAACTGTATATGTTCATTTAACTTGTTTCACCCTAAGAGACTCTTAAAAAGTAATTGTGTATATGATTTGTTTTTATATTAAACGTCTTTAAAATGTTCTATGAATTGTACGAAATGGTTATTTTGATCGAAATTCTTGGGTGAAACTATGGAAATTTGTATACTTTTGCAATTGTAAGTAATGATTAGAAATAATGGCAGAAATGTCGGCACCGTTACTAAAAAGCTAAACCTTGATATCAATCTCCCGCGGATGTCGAAATTCCCCATCTATAAAATAAAAGTTTTTACTTTTATCAATTAACTATGCAATCTCTAATGAAAGTACTATACAAATAGTTCAGGTCAATAGTGCATATAAGAACACATTTATCTTATGGTGATTCTGCAGGTTAAACAATGAACAAACTAAGTGGTGTGTATGTAGTTTCGAAGTGTCCCTCCATACTCTTAATTTGTTCTAGTGGGTAAAAGTAATGCTGAAATGCTTTCTACGTTATATTTCCTTCTGGAAAGTCTGTAATGTTGAGACAGCTCGATCCTAACTTTATCAAATTTCCGATCTCTTCGTTTTCTCTTTGCGTGTTCTGTTGCCCCAAAGCCGTCTTGATATCAATTTACTCTCGCGTTCTAAATTCAAACCAACCCTTGTAAGAAAACTTTGAATCAAATTCCATGTGAAATGTTTTATGTTACGAAACATTAAATAGTTTTGCAAATTCAACTGTTTTGTTAGATTAATTTTAGTAATATCTTATTTAGCTTTAAATTTGCACACAAATACCAGTCATGAATTTAGATTTAATCCACTTTATAACTAAAGAAATGACGTTGAATAGAAAACAATAATCTAAATTTACAATCAGTAAACTTTGAGATTAATAATTAATATATTAAGGATTGTTTTAGATCGATTGCTTGAAAAAATATTATTTTCAAGCCGTAACTAATACAGTATAAGTTATTATACGCTTGGAACAATGTATTTAAGATGGACTTTTCTTTTCTCTTCCCAGGCAGGTAATGACTGTTGATTTTGCTGTTGACGCGGGAAAGAAAGAGTGAGAGGGAGGGTGTTTGTAGACTGTAGAGGGGGAGTGAGTCTCGAGGGGGGGTAAATGTAGGTGAAAAACTGAGGGGGGAATGATGAAGGAGGCCTGTTGAGATAAAGGCGAAAACTCAAGGAGGCTTCTGTAATCAGTGTCCTGTAGAACTTTTTCTCTTACGCGTAAGTGGAAGGTGTATTTTTTTCATATTTAAATTTTTTCTTGATCAAAATTTATATTTAACAAGCAATATTTTTTAAAGTTCATATTAAATGGCGGGTTTGTGAGCTTTAGGATGATTGGAATGTGAACGTAAAGAAATATTTAGCTTGCATATGACAAAGTCATTTGGGTTGAATGTAAGATATATTCACATGAACCTTGCTTCATTTATTTACAAGAGAAAATGTTTAACATGATGTAATCCTTCATTCCAATCATGCAATTTGTATTTGCACGAATCCATTAAGGAAATTTCGTGCCACATAGTGTTACGTAAAATGTGTATATAACATATATTTACATTTGTGTTTATTATCTAATGACATGGCTAATCCATTAAGATCTCATGTTTGCCGAAGAAGCTACATACGGAAACTGATTTTGTGTCTTTTCTTAGAAACATAAAACTATAATTAAGGAGTTCCGATATAAAATTCATAGATTTTCACAATTTGTAAAAGAACACAAAATAATTTACAAAAAAAGTAAATAAATATCGTACTCACTGGTGAACCCATTGACTAACTGTCAGTATTAACCAAATCTGTAAATCCGTCCCCTTCCAATCTCATAGACATCGTCATCGGAAACTTCCCTTTCCCACAACAATTTATCGATTTTGCGTTTTTAATTAGGAATGATTACTAAGAGTCACTATGATTATAAGATTTCATACTTCAATTTATTGGTTTTCTATCTCACTGCGATAGACGTTTTCATGTTTTTGGTCCACAGTTCAAATATCCAATTGAGGTCTGTGTAGAATGAAATATAATTTTTTAATAGTGTCTATTCATACAGTATTATTTTGTAGCCTACATGATACGCCTATGCAATTTATTGCATTCTTTAGCAAAATCAAAATTTTTTGTCAGTGTATCTTTCATAATCATTTAAAATACCCCCGCCGCAGCAAACCTGCCGTCTAAGCGAATTTCCATTTGTCCGAATTGATTTTCAATTGATCTATTTAAATAACATTAGGTTTAACGGGTACCTAGGTTTGCTGCTACAAGGAAACTAATAAAGTAGTGTGTTTTTAGTAAAATATTGACAGCTTACTATAAAATAAATAAATTTGCCAAGTTTGATCAAAATATATCCATAAAGAAGCAAACTACAACATTTTACAATATTCTCCATAAGAATAACAAGGGAATTTTAAATTTACCATTTTTTTAGTTTTCTCCGTAACCAATAACCGTACAAAAACACTTTGATATACTGAATTGTTTGTTTTTTTAAGCTCTTTAAGAAGGTTTAGAGAAAAATTGGGAAATTTTGTGTTTTGAGGGTAAGAAGTGAGAAAAACCAATTTTTAACCCATAAAACCCCCCATAAAACCCTGTTCCCATGGTCCGATCATGCTGGATCGCGAACTCATTCAAGTTTATCCCGCCTTACACCTTCAAACCAAATTTCATCAAAATCGGATAAAAACTACTCAAGTTATCGTGTTCACGGACACATATATATATATATATATAAATCTATATATATATATATATATATATATATATATATACCTATATATATATATATATATATAAAAATTTGAACGAATGGTGTTTTTGGCCTCTGGGGACATTAAAATGAAAAAGTAAATCGGTCCCGGGCCTAAGTCTTACCATGAGACCTACGGTAATAGCTACTTCCCTATAGGGAAATTCGCTAAAAGGGAACATTTTTTTGTTTTTGAGAAATTCGTTTAATGCAAACCATTTCAAACTTCTTTAAGATGGCATCCAATTGTTGTCCTGATCAATAAAGAGGTTATACAATTTTTTATCCAGCAAAAGATCCCTAATGTAAGAGTTTACAGGCTACTGGTCTGTGTTCCGTAGTGTAGAGTGTAAAATGTCATTTATTAAGTCACATTAATGATATAGTGGTTTCCGTTGACAAAAATAATGAATACTGCTGATTTCGAACATTGGCACAAAAAAATAAACACTAATACTCCTATTATAAAAAAAAATATTCTTCATAATAAAATTTACTTTTGTGAGCAAACAACAATAATCAGGTCAGGTAATCTACAACAGGTCAAAATCATAACTTTCATAATATCAATCATATGCAATTCGAATGGCACTACTTAAATTCATGCAAATTTATAGGGTCAGAGTTCATTTGATATTTCGATACGTTTAAAGATGAAGTATATTTCTTAGTGTAAGGATAGTTCAGACTGCTGGATACATTGTACTGTTAATGACTGTTTGCTCAGCTGATGAAGTAATGTCAAGAAGGAAGTTTGTCTCTAGAGAAGGCTGGCGTAATCACTTCTGTCTTTACGGCGTAAGATAAAATACCAGTAAATTCACTACGGCTAGGGAGTTGTTAAATAAAGTAGATGTATTAAGGCTACAATTATGTAATTATTTAGTTACTTAACATCACGTGTAAAACAAAAAGTAATGGACATTCTGTCATTGATATACAGGGTGTCCCGGAACTCTCCACCAATATTTTAGGGCATTGCTCCTGGGTAAGAAACATAACTAAATATCATATTTAAACTGTCCGGAAGTCCTTAGTTACTCACACAGCCGCCATTTAGTTTTTTCAGTTATTATTTTTTTCTAAAGAATGGTTAAACATACGAAATGGAAATTTTGCACAAACATTCATAACAAGTAGACAAAACTACAAAAAAACTATGACGATTTTTCAAATTCATAAAACAAAATGGCGGCCGTTTAAAATTGTCTTTCTTAAATAACTCAAAAACCATTGATTTTACAAACATTTTAAATGGCCGCCATTTTGTTTTATGAATTTGAAAAATCGTGATAGTTTGTTTGTAGCTTTGTCTAGCTGTCATAAATGTTTGTGCAAAGTTTACATTTCGTATCTTTATCCATTCTTTATAAAAAAAATTATAACTGAAAAAAACAAAATGGCGGATGTGTGAGTAACTAAGGACTTCCGGACAGTTTAAATATAATATTTAGTTATGTTTCTTACCCAGGAGCAATGCCCTAAAATATTGGTAGAGAGTTCCGGGACACCCTGTATATTAGAAATAATATACTGTAATATTAAACTAACCGCAATAATAGAAACCACAAGGGAAAGTGTACTGATAAGAATATTAATATTTAGGTGTTACAAATACAAACACCTATATTTATACTTTATTTGCCTCCACTTATTTATTGACATAAAACTAGGTTACTAACCTGTCGTCAATCAGTCCTGTATTGTCGTGGATGACTATAGTTTCGGGGTTTACCCATTTTCTTGACAGTTAGGTTTTTGCCATTGGCTAGCCTCATGTGCTTGTACATGATTTTGTAAATATAAATGTTTCTGTATGTGTTTATGTGTGAAGTACTTTTGATGGTGGATAGTGCAAGGAGATATGTTTTAAATGGGGTTTTAACTCCGAAACTATAGTCATCACGACAATATAGGACTGATTGATGACAGGTTAGTAACCTCCTTTATACCTATATTTAGGTAAACATATTTTTATATTTAGGTAAGAGGATACGAATGAAAATTGACGTCCTTGAAAAATTACCTCTTTAACCAATTACACAATTGATTTTCGAAATGAAAAATGTTTGTTATTATTATAAATTAAACCAAGCCTAACTAATAAAATAACATAAGTGCCGTAGCACAGTGTGAAATAGTATTCTTGATAGAACATACAGATACATTCGATATTCATATCGTGTGAAAACTATGTACAATACGATATATCGAGTTAATATTTCATTAGATAATACACGTATCGTAGGTTCTTTGTGGAACTGTGCTAATTATAAATTTAATTCCCATCTTAAATATTTTTGGAGGCAACAAGAATTATTTTCGTCCACATGCATAACGTCTTATGACCGGCTGGCTGAAATCATGTATATTATACATTTTGTTCGTGATTTGTAGCTTACTTATTATTTTAACAGATATTTACTTGTTGGACTACCGATAATTTCAGTTATTCTGTATAAGCATCGTTATTGCCAAAAGATAAATATATATTAAGTCTTTCAACAATAGAACCTGTTAAAAACTCAAGAGTAACTAAATAGTTATTGATGAAAGTTGGTTTACGGTCCACAGTGGCCATTGACAGTTATTGAGCCGCTCTTTTATCGTTGGTGCATCTGTGCTTTGACATCACAACGCTTTGGTAATGACGTCACAGACACGTCCAGAGATCACAATGGACAGCGGCTTACATTCGTAGTTTGTGATGCATGTTTACACAAAGCTGACATATTCTTTACCTTTCTTTTTTATAAACCACTTTACGTTTTAGGGAAAATATATTTTTATTTCTTAAGAGATTATTGATTCGACATGTTTTTTATCGGTCACTAAGTAAACAAAGTTATTAAAGATATAGCGTTGAGTGATATTTTGTAACCTTTAACACTGATTGTTAAATAAGTTCGGATTATTGATGCCTTAAGATTTTTGTATTGATAAAACGAAAATCTTAATTTTCCTAGGAAGCTAGGCACGAGCCTGGAATTGTTTTCACATTATTTCACGCTAGATCTAGTGGTTGCGGCATTATCACTTAGATAAAGTCCACTGGTGATTTTGTAGGATTAGAACCCAGGGCCTCAGGTACCGAAGTACCGCGCAGTAAGCAATATTTTTTTAACGTTAACGACTGAACGTTAAAAGAGTTCGGAGTTTTGATAGCCTTAAGATTTTTGTATTGATAGGACACAAATCTTAAAAGTCCTTGGACGCTAGGCACGAGCCTGGAATTGTTTTCACATTACTTCAGGCTAGATACACGGGTTGCGGCATTATCACTTAGATAAAGTCCATTAGTGATTTTACTGGATTTGAACCTGGGGCCTCAGGGACCGAAGTCCTGCGCTCTACCACTAGACCAGCTCGCTCCCATATTTTGGGCTTCAACCCTTGTTTGCTTACACATCCACAAAACAGAATGATTGTTGAGACTTAGATAACAATAGTCTGAAAGAGTGTGAATCTCCACAAAAAATGTCACCAGTGAAGCCACACGTAGCAAAATGTGAAGTTTTTTTGTAATTGGGTAAGCTTAAAATAATTTGAAAACGAAATGAAAAATCGTTACCAGAGAACAAATTAGGACAACGTAAAATCTAATTTTAGTTCTTAAACATTCAATCACATGATAGCAAGTACTAAGTGTGGGTTTACTTCGTGAAGTCTATTAAACAAATTTTATTTTTAGTGGAGATAAACAGCTAGTTTGGTTCAAGAAATCAAATCGTTCAATACCTTGTTAGGTATTATTCAGGTAAATACACATAGTCTTGGTCCACTCGATTATGTTGTAATAGAACACTATACTTCAATTTTACTCTCCACTTGAATTGCATGACTTATTATTCGATTTACGTGAGTGCGCAATAACGCCCAATACTGTCCTGATCATGAATCACAACCGGGCATTGCTGGACAGCTTTATATTACCGGGGTTGGACAGATATTTACACCAAACACAACGGGTGAGTTATGGTACAAACACGCATCCACTAATGAAAAAAACACTTCAAACAATTTTGAGAACTTATATTAGGGGAATGGCCAAAAATTTTTAGCAGGTAAACATCACTTACAGTTATTATCTGCGTCATAATGTTAATCTTTGTTACTGAAACTATGTACAGTATCAACAAAAGAGACATAGATGATTTAGTAGTCAAATCGCGGGGCTCCTCACTTCGATGTGTTGTCAAGTCCCGTCGATCACCAACACCGTATGTTCAGACTTTACCTTAAAGCTGTAGTTCCACCTATCTGATCACTGAAAAACTATAAGCATCTAAAAGGAGGAAAACCTTTACCGTACTGGATAGCTCAAAGTTGTAAAATATTTATGTAACGAAGTCAAAGAATTAATTATTGTAAATTAATGTATTAGTAAATGTTAAACTTAGTGATTTAATTCCAATCGCAAAAATTAAAACCTTTCCTTGTGACAAAAAAAAACAAAGTTTTTAAAAAATATTCTACTTTTGTCAAAATTACTCACAATGTGTTTGTAGAATCTTGTTTTAAGCATTTTTACTAAGTGATTTATTTGCCAAAGGCTGGTAAGGTAAAGAATAATTTATCATCATATTTTTGTAAGTAAAGTGGGTGTTGTTAGGGTTCGAACGACAACATGAAGTCGGGATGAGATAAATCCTTGTGAATTAATTTTTATTGTACTCTGTATATCACTAGTTTCTAAAATATCTAGATTGTTGGCTGCGTAGTAAATACAGGGTGGCGCAGATGGATCGGGTGGTTTTAAAACAATTGTCAAACTGTCAATTTTAAAGGTATTGGATTGAAATAAAGTGCAAAACGTGTAGTTACAATGCAAGTTTATTGACAAAAATTTTGTTAAGTAAGTTTTTAAAAATTACATCCATCAAATGCCTTCCTTCTCGAGCGACGCATTCTTGGAGTCGGTCTTTGAGGTTCCGCATTGCTCGCTCAAGCACATCACCAGGAATTGATATGATTTCGTTGTGAATTGCAGCCTTCAACTCCTGAAGCAAGGGTCTACATGAACAAACCTCGGACCATTCAGGAGCTGAAGGCTGCAATTCACAACGAAATCACATCAATTCCTGGTGATGTGCTTGAGCGAGCAATGCGGAACCTCAAAGACCGACTCCAAGAATGCGTCGCTCGAGAAGGAAGGCATTTGATGGATGTAATTTTTAAAAACTTACTTAACAAAATTTTGTCAATAAACTTCCATTGTTACTACACGTTTTGCACTTTATTTCAATCCAATACCTTTAAAATTGACATTTTGAAAAGTATTTTAAAACCACCCGATCCATCTGCGCCACCCTGTATATCAAATGCTAATTATAAAACAACAGTAACGATGTTTAATCTATTGCTAAAATATGATCGTAGATTTGAAACCGTCATAACTTCACGCAAAATATTAATTATAGGATTATATCTGTTTGAGCGATTTAATTGTTCACATGTAGGACAGAGAAAATATGCATAAAAGGCAGTGAAACGTAATGAGTTCGATTGGACATTCCAATCATCTGCGCCAAAAAAAAGAATCAAATGAAACTCAATTATTGGTTTAGATAATCATAGATCGACCAGCAATAAAACTGTATCTTTCTAATTTGGTTTGAAATTTTACTGCTTTGTTACGTACCCTATTTTACAAAAGAAGCAAGGCTTTCAATGTTAATAAACCTGTATTTACTATTAAATACACGTTATATTAAATTGGTTTTGTCAACACCTCTAGTCGACACTCTCTTTATTGCAAGTAATCTCACTACTGCAAAAAATTACTTATGTTTCTGATAACTTGTTCAATCATTGATTTACCTAAATTATATTGTTTCGCAAAAGGATTGAATTTCAGGTTTTAGTAAAGCTAAAACTGAAATACTAGACAAATATTTGCTTCTTATCATCTACTAAAAAATTACAAAATAGAATATTTCAACCCTAGGCTCTTTCGAGACGAAGCCAATGTCGGAAAATGAGCGAGGTTGAAAAGACACTTTTTGCCCGTGTGATGGAATATATTTTCCGTCATATTGCGCCATTATTTAAACGAACTATGTTACCAAACAGGTTGGATGCCTATTTACCTTTTGCCCTTCCACGTGGACCTCAACTGTCTTAGCGTAGAACTTATCAAGCAACGGATGGGATTCATTTTAATTGGCGGTAAGAGGATTTGAACCAACGACATTGATACCTTCATGTACAATCCAACTTGCTGTTTGCCTACTAGTTGCTGTACTCGTGCTTTGCAATGGGAAGATGTACTATACCGCCGATTCTACTTGTTAAGTAATTCGAATTAAATAAAACCGTATATATACAAAAAAGTATACATTGTAATTGTCCTACTGTGATGTGCTATGAAGAAATCCTTATACTGTAACTTTTTACCAATAGTTAAACTGTAGCATTTCGATACATAGATTTCCATTAATGGATATAGTTATGGTTTGATATAAAAGTTTAAATGTTTAAACCCAAGAAAACTTTACAAAGACTTTAAATTTTCAAATTTGACTCATTTTATTTTATATAACTAATTTAAGAAGTAGGTAGAGCCTTAATCATAATGAATAGTGGGTGGAGTTATAGATTATTTGATAAGTAAACTAATTATAATTAATTAGTTTAAACTCCAGGGAATCTTATGGTAATATTGTAGGAAAACATTAAACATATCTTACATGCATTTATAAAACTGATATTTGACCTCTTTTACCCAGCTAATATGCTTGGCTTAAAGTCAAATGTTGCATTATTTGGGGCCAAGTACTAAAAACAGAAACATAAAACCCAGCTTTATATTAGAGCACGTTTTAATGGTATATTCTACAAACCATAATTATTGTCCATTTTGGATTTCTAAATGCTAAAACCTAAACTTTCAATCTAAATTATATATATAGATATAATAGATATATAATAGATGTTTCTTACGATAGATCATTTGGGATTCCAATAATTAGAGGTTTAAGTTAAATAATAACATTTTAGGTAAAACCAATTTTGAGAATAGTTTGATCCAATTTGTAACTGTCATAAGCCTTTCAGAATAAAACGGGAGACCTTCTTACAGTGTATGAAAGTAGGCAGTCTACTGAACTGTACAGTCTATGAAGTGTAAAATAAAAGTAATAACTATTAATTAAATAAATAAAACAAGTAAATACTAGCAAAAATAGTTATTTTGTATCATAATTAAGACTGATTTCGTATGATTTACAGGTTTTTAATTTATTTTCACATTATAAAAATGTTATTATTATTATTACCTAAGCATAGAAAGTTAATAATTTTTGCTGGTTGAAAATGTGAATCAATAAAGTAAAATCGGGTTTTTAAATAATGCTGTATTAATCCAGCCTAGTTGTTTTTAAAGTTAATCCGTAAGTAGTAAGTGGGGTAGCGCAGTTGATTTTGTATGAAGAAATCAAATGCATTTGAAACATTCTGCTATATTTGGATTAAAAATTATTTTGGATATCTCATAGTTCAATATGACAAACTACCTTTAAGTACCTCAAGTTTAATGGAAGGTAAATAATCTTTGAGGGAAAGCTTTAAAATAATAATCTTAGACAGTGAATATATTTATGTGCTTTCATTATTTTGTAAGAAGGAGCTTCAGCGCTCTCCTTGCTGATGATGCTTTTGAAACTTAAAATTCTTAGTCTTCAAACGTATAACAGTTTTTAATAATAAAAAAGGTACAAAATTAGCTCTCAGAAATATCTGTTGACATTATTATCTGATTTTAGTCAGTAATAGCCTTTGCAATTGTTGAATCGAAACCAAATAGTCATGTTCAGTTTTAACTTTCAATAACTTTCATATGTAAATTAATTTGATATTCTGACAAAACTTACTCTTAAATGAATTCATTAAGAATTCAGAGAAGAGGTCTTGCTTTGGAGCCTATATGTTAAAAAAATATGTAAATACAAATTTTACAAAAAAAAGTATATAGCTCATCAAGCAATGATTGCTTGGTCCATCAAAGTTAGTTATGTAATCAAGCAGTTTCTTGTTTTTAGTACTATAAACCCTCTGTGTAGGTTTTTTTAGCTTATTTTCCAGCTTTTGCTAGTTTGATGTACTAATCTTGTGTTAAGGGTACCATATTAGGCCTACCTGTAGAGGGGAACAGACTCCAGGTTGGATCCAATCTTTTTGCAATAATAAATTAAATAACATATATGATGTTATTACAAAACACATATCTACTAATAATTCTCAAGCAATATGTTAACTTTAAAACTGTGAGAGTTAAATGGATAATCTACCAGTAGACTGTAATATATTCCGGTAACAACCGTAGTAATCATATTTCTCGTATCAGACCATATTAGCTTAATGTAATTGGTTTGCATTGATGATGCATCCAATATAGACAGAATATGAGTAGTGGTTGAATCATATTGACCAACTTATCAAAATCATACGCGAAATTTAGTTTCGTTCATATTTTATTTTCACCTTGTTTTTTTTACAACAATAGCAGCCTGAAATTATATAATTATAATATCATTGATGGTTTTGTTAGTGTCAGTAAACCACAGTATAACAAAACGTGTAGTTTGGTTTCCCAATTATTAATCTAACAGCTCCAAAATTGCCCCAAAAAGTTGGAATAACCCCAAAAAATAACAGCATTCGCTCAATGATAAGGTCTAGTAATGTTGATGTAATCAAATTAAAACCATACTATTTAGATTTTACACAAAATATTAAACATTTCATTTTCTTAAAGAGACAAGCAATTCATACCAAACTACGGAATGAGTGTTCAGTGACAACATGTTACGTTTAGCCAAGAGTTATGATTTTATACATATTCTTTAATTCATGCCTTGGCACGACATTAACAAGTTGATGGAAAATATTGAAGAACGAAATACAGTATTTTAATAGTAGTTCAATAGGTTAATAGTAGGTACCTACTATTATTGTACTCTTTACATCGTGTCTTTTAATTGATGTAAGTGTTTATACAAAATTATTGTATTTTTCAGCTTTTTGAATCAGTTATATCTCATAATACACCCGTGCGATGATTCACCATAAAATTGTAGTAAAATTATAAAAAAATCATATTAGAACTGAGTTGCATTTTTTATTATTTGGTCTGTAACAAATCGCAAATCAAAGGCTTCGCTTGACTAACTACTTACAAAAATACAAAAATATCCCATCGAATAGTTTCAACAGTAAATGTTTTATGTAAGTATTTTGTAAATATTTCGTGCTAGAGTTTGGCTCCAACCATTAGTTACAGGGTGGTTTTTATTTGCAGAGACAGGTAAATTGATGGTCCTTGCACCACCAGCGATGTACTGCTTATTGATCAGAGAAGAGCTCATGTTGCACCTACAGGGTACAACCATAAATTTATCACTTCAAAAATCGAAAATATATAGATAAAAGTAAAAAGTATTTAGTTTGTACCTGCACATCTGCGTATCTTTTTATTCCTCAGTGTCTTTTTTGTATCTACTAACATTATTAAAATCAGGATATAGTTTAAATAATTTAGAAACACGTATTTTACCAAATATTAAACTGCAAACAGTTGGCTTTACTTCAACTTGATACCTTCAAGTGCACAACCAATAAATATACAAACAATAACAAAAATAAAATATACAATTAATATATAATAATAAATATACAAGAACAGCTGTTTATTTAATTTGGTTAAATATAATCGGCCTACTACTACTAAACTACTACTTCTACGTATAGCATCCTATTAGGCGAGTCAAGACATCAAAATGTATGGTTGCCGTATTGGTGTAAATCAGCTGGTTGTAAAACGGTTACAGCTGTGATTAAACTGTTGTTTTTTTTTTTTTTATAGAGTGATGTTTTGTTACTGTAGGAGGCTTATTATTTTACCTTTTACTCATTGCGAAATGTTTATGGTGGGATGGAGATAAATTTATCATTCAGCAAGAGAGCGAGAGAAATACTAGATGTTGCTATATACGCTTGCGTTCTCCCAACCTCGTGAGTTACTATTATACTTTTTAATTTAAGGATTTTTGTTGTTTTTTTACTTGAATGCATTTTTTGTATATTTTTTACTACGATTTGTATCCAGCTTAGGTTGAGTACAAATCTTATCACGTATTACTTACTTTCTCACCTAACCTCCAGATTACTTTATTACTCAGATTACTTTCTACTTATTCTGTTTTCTCAGATTCCAGATTCCAGAACATCTCGAAAACTTTATTTTATCACTAATAATGATAGGAAATATTCACAATTATCGATATAACACATGTCTCCATCCCACCATCACCAAAAATGAACTTAAAACAAGGTAGAGAGCAACATTTTAAGAGTAGTTAGGTGGAAAATTGGCTGAGATGAGCAGTATAACACTTTTACTTATCAGATATTTCTTTAGCTGAGACCGTTTATTGAAAGTCCAAAGATCATGAAATAATTACTGGGCTCAATTTCAAACTTAAAAACCTACTGATGTTTCTCAGACGCCCCATTATATATCTCAGCCTCTATAACCTCTAAGAAAGGGCGGGTAATAATATTGTATACGTTGCACCCTAGCTTCTACAGAAGTAAAACTATAATAATGGTTGACCTATCTCACCTCGTTAAGTTGATCTGTGTTTATATAGGCTAACAACATAGACTGTAGCTGACACAACCACTGACAACACAACTTCAAAGCAAAGAAACGTTTGTTGACAAAACATCTGTCAAGGTGATTTAATGTTAACTAAATGTTGCTGAAAAATATTTCTGCAGTAAATAGAAGTGCACAACTTCTTACTGGGGATGTTTATTGAGTAAACTGAAGAGATCCTTTACATTTGAAACATACTTTGGAATTCTTATATTTTCCTTTAAGGTACGTGGATAAAGCATAGAGATTAGGGTCCAATTCTATGCAATCACCAATGCGTCATAAGTTCATGACACAGTAATTCGGAGCACACATTAAACAACATAACATCAAACATTCGGAGCACTGAAGGATAAACAAAATGAATTGCACAAAATTACTGTAAATGAAAATCAATAGGTCTTTCAAGTGAAGAGATTTTGTTTTACGTACTAGTAATGTTTTCCGTACCTCCTTTGCAAGTCATACGAAGTAGTTTGCAAAGTAATTATGAGTAAATTTATTTAACAAGCAGGCAACTAAATATCAATGTATTCACCCTGTACATTACTTATGGAACACTCTGTACATTAGTTACGGAACACCCTGTATATTACTTTGAACTAGTTTTGTAACAGAGGACGGAAAAAGTAAGTTGTAACGTATGGTTGTCTACGTTTTTAATTATAAAAGAAGTTTTGTCTATTATTTTCAAAAGTTTATTTGAAAACAATACATTTTACTTGAGATCAAACTTGTTTTTTGGTACATATCAAGACAATTTACAAAAAGTAAAGCGAAAAAACAAGGAAATACCCCCACCGCAGCAAGCCGACAGACTAAGCGAATTTCCATTTGGTATGATTGGATTTTTACTAATACATTGTCTTAGATAGTTTTATTCCCTACTTACAGTAAATAACACCGATTTTGACGAGTACGAAGATTTGATCCTACGGGGGAGACATTTTTTTTATATGTTAGTGCTATGAAATAAATAGAGTTTACAAATATGATCGATGCCCATAAAAAGCACACTGCAACGATTTAAGTTTTTTTAAATCATAAAAATAACTTGAGAAGTTTTTTTGAAATTTTCTCTATAACCTTTAGTTGTATAATACCACTTAGATATACAAAATTATTAGTTTTTTAGCTGTATATCATGGCGGTGATGAAAATTGGACATTATTATGTTTCAAAAGGTTTCCTAAAACACACATATTTAAAAGGACGCCAAAATTAAAATGCAAATCGGGTCTAGGTCTTACCGTGATACCTACAGTAATAGAAGTAATAAAGGGAAACTCGGTAAAATTGATTAAACCTTCAATAAAAAGGATCTTTTTGCTTTAAAACCACTTATTCGAACACCAACGGCAATAATGGTTGTACAAAACGCTCGACACCATTTAGGCATGAGTTATTGACCGAGTAGGGTTGGGTGGTTGGTGGTTTCTACATGCTGCATGTATCTATGGGAATAAACACTACAACACATTTGGGTAGATACCTAGCGATCAACAATCAACAAAGCATGTAGCTGTGTTTTACCTGTACTGATTTAAATCATTGCAAAACTCTACTGAATTAAATTATTGCGTATGAATTGCATAAGATGAACAAAAGTTTATTTCTATTTTTAATAAAAGTTATGAAGTAAGGTTATGTTTATAGAAAGCCGTACGGTATGTATCATTGAGAATGGATATGAATCTGAATCTTTGGTATCGTTTGTTGATTTCATTATAATACTTATTGGTTGTAGGGTTTGTTAGGTTGGCTGGAGAGTGTTGTGGTGTTAGTTAAGCACTAATAGTTTGCCTGCTGTCAAAAAAGTAATTGTAAAAAGACAAATTAGATAAAAATAATAGATTGTGAAAAATGTATTACGTTTTGTATATTTGTCTACAAAAATAGACCATATTGATTATTGATGCACGTTACTTGTTAAACTATTGGAGAATTTGAAACATTTCTATCCTCAATCACTTTGTTGTTAAATAAAAGGATTTTTCAGAGAACAAATGCATCATCTTAAATACTCCATGAATGAAATATAAAGAAGTTTTGAGCGGTCGTCCTTGCGAATCAGCCAGAGACAATTTAAAGCTATGAAAATTGGGTATGAGGATATGCCTTGTATTTATAGTGTGTTTCGATTATTATGTTTATTTCACGGTTTTACCAGTTTGAAAACTACATAACCCGTATTCTACCAAGTTAATCAAACAGTGAGTCTTCTAGTTTTGTTGTCCTAAAGTGAAGCGAAAACTGTAAAACTTGCTCTGTTTAGTAAACATCAATGCATAAAAGAGTTATTGAACATGAAACACATATAAAAACCAGCTTTATATTCTACAGTAGGTTTTTACTGCTGTATCCAAAGTGAATGATGTTATATAAATTCTTAACTAAATAACATATTTAACTGGTTTTATAACTTAACAAAATATTTCAAAAGAACTGACATCCTGTTGTCACTATGAGAGCTCTTTAAAAATTGCATCTCCTAGTAATTGCCATTTCTCTGGTTCTAAAATGCATTTTCCTCAACACTAAGAGTAACACGGTTTACCTCTGACAACCGAGTGTCTACAAATCAAATTACCTTCGCTTGAAGCTGCATGCAAATCGGCTCTAGCTGCAATGTCTGATGTGTTTATGAAACAAGCAAACTCGTCAGAAATTGTACTCTGTGTCTGAATACACAACTGATAAATTACTGAAGAATCTATTAATTTCGACGAGAATTTTGTTTGAATATATTTTCCATCCAACTTTCTTAGGTCCACATTTACAGTCTACATTTATGTGTCCTCCGTGTGTTTATATTATAATCTATCAAGTAGTAGATCGCAAATTAAGTAAAATTTTCTACCTACCAGATCTATACTCGAAAGGATAAATCATGAGGATATTGGTTTCGTTAAATATATGCTTTCTTGTTTTATGTAGGATGTATGGTGTTTTATTATATGAAAAAAATAGAGGTGGTTGATGGGCTATAGCGGAAGAAACAACAAATGTTTACCTAATGACTGCAGTATATTACTTTTTAAGGCAGCTTAACTTAAAACGATCTAATCCTTGAATCTTTGTTTTTGTGTCATTGTTAATTAATTTATAATTTTTTATGGGTTGTGTGGTTTTGTTAGGTTGACTGGTTCGCCAATTCAAAAATAGCTATCACTGTAAGTTTTAAAATTCATGATGTTGGTTATTTTCTTAAAAGAATTCAATTTTCTTAAAGAATTATATACAAGGATCATTCAAAGATTCAGATATATTGTTTAAAGATAGTATATCTTATTAAAAAAATGATATTTTAGTACCTTATATTAATGGATATACTACAACCTTAGACAACCTTGTTTACTGACTTTGATTCATATAAACATAATATTGATGATGGATTTCACACAAACCTTGTACAATAAATTGACACTGAAAAATTTATTTTAGTAATACTGAATAAGCGTATTAAGGTTGATTAGCACAATTAACTCATCTATATATCTAATTCCGTAAGGCCAAAATTTTACAATGAAATTGTGAGCGAACTGGAGGCCGTAGAAAGCTGGGAGGGGTCTCATTTTAAAGGTCTGGGCATGAAGTTTTGGGGAAAAATACTCATTTTTCTTACTTATGCACCAAAAGGTTATTACAGGATAAAATAAATCACATTTAAATAGCATGGGAATCCAGGTCATGTCCGATTTGTTTACTTTAAAACATGTGGTTTAGATTTATTTAAAGCATATGGTAATATCATTGACTATTGGCTACAAAAGTTGTATTAATAGTGTTAAAGGTAGTATGTAATATATGTATTGTATGTAACTATAGTGCATTTGAAAGTAAACATGCGTGCAAATGAAAATGAAACAGCATTTTGTGATTGGCTTCTACGCTTATATTAGGTAATGGAATCTTAGAGAGCAATAGGGCAACACCGGCAATTGACATTCCAGATAACTTTGTTCTCTCTGATTGTGCAATTGTTTATGGCAACTCAATAAATCCAGAAAATATTCAAAACTACTCCAATCAAATAATTGTATGTCCTTTAAATGAACATTGTGATAATTTAAATGAAGAAGTATTAAAAATCTACTACAGTAATTATGAAGTAGTTTCAGAAGACCCTACAGAGAGGTTGAACATACCAATTGAGTTTATAAATTCAATTACACCATCTGGAATGCCACTACACAAATTAGTTTTAAAAGTTGGTTCAATAGTGATGCTCATAAGAAATAGGGTCTGGATTAGTTAATGGAGTACGATTGGTTGTGTTGGGTATGTCTGATAAAAGTGTAAAGTTAGTAGTAATTACTGGAGTAGGGAAAGGGAACATATTTTTCATGCCAAAAATAAAACTAATATCTACAGATCCTAATATGCCCTTTAAATTTACAAAGGATTCAATTCCCATTGCGATTATCTTTCACCATTACTATAAAAAAAGCGCAAGGCCAAACCTTCCCAAAAGTTGGAATTTATTTGAAAAAAAAACAGTGTTTACCCATGGTCAACTTTATGTTGCTTTTAGCCGGGTAAAGCGGCCAGATGACGTTAAAATAGAAATAGAAACAAATAAAGACCAAGGAATGGACCAAAATGGATACTACACAACAAATGTTGTTTTCAGAGAGATTTTGTTACAGAATTAGTATTTTACAATTTGGAAGATGACATTATCTCTATGTGTTGTGTTTTTCTAAGTGAATTTGTCTATATTAAAAAAAATGTATATATATTTAATTAATAGTGAAGATTATTGAAAATGTTCTTTTGCTGTATTATGATTAGAAAATTTATGTTACAAACCCACCACATGAAGAGTCCTTTTGAATTTTTATCCTAAACAGAGCAGACATAAAAATGAATTATGCAGGTATGTGATAACTGTTATACATTATTATAATATACAAAAAATTTAAACGATAATTCAAGGTAGGGTACGGTAACCCATGAGACAAATAATTTGTACAAAATAATTATTAGAATATATTACATATACTGTATATAGGGGCTATTGCCCCTACAAGCCACTAGTTTAATATCAAATTATGCCGTTGTAGTATGGAATATTCCAATCAAAAAGATGAACTTTTTAAAGATGGGTCTAACATGATTATCAAACTTATCTCAAACTAATATATGATAGGATGTGTTAAGGGAAGCAACGACAGTTTAAAACTACTGCCAACGAGCAAGTTTAAAGGGGAACTACCTTTTTTATATTAGAATAACGCAGAATTCCAAATAACAGGGATTACATTCAACATCAATGGCAGGAGAGGGATGTTCTGGATGGATTGACAATACACGCACGTTCTGGCAAGCATGCGTGTTTGTAATTTAAATGCCTCAAATCCACTTTAAATGGATTAAATCCCTCGATATTGGATTGTTCAGTTCAGTAATCACAAGTTGGGAATCCAAATGAACTCGGAATGCAAATCCACTTTGAATTAACTTCACGACTTTCTTAAGTCACTTAGTGAGTACTACCTTGCACTTCAATCAATACATGTATAAGTTTAAAGTATACTTGTCATCTGATGTATATTTTATGCAGATTTTGATGAATGTTGCAGGGCCAGTTTTATGTGGATAATTTAGAAAAAGAAAAGCTTCAGTTAGTTGTTGCATATCAATATAAATTGATACTAAATGACTTCTTTATCAGCATCGTACGTGTTATTAAATTCCCTAAAAGCACAAAAATACGTCAAATAACACGTGTAATAGTATATTTACACTGAAACTGTTTACTCTCAGAGATATTATAAGACAGTAAATACATACCAATATTTTCAATACCATCTTGTTTATGTATTTACTGTCTTGTGAGTAAACAGTGTAAGTGTAAATATACTATTACAAGTGTTATTTGACGTATTTGTTGTGCTTTTAGATAATTTGATACTGTGCTTAGATGTGATATCCACTAGATATTGTTAAAGGAAATATTATGTTTGCATCATGTAAGGGTTGAACAATGAAACAGTTTCAAAATTCGCAATGCAGGAATTCTGAAACATTGTCATTCTACGATGCCGTAGGATGCAGGTACCATGAATATATGCAAAGTTCCTCCTAGGTCAGAGGTGTTTCATAAGTATGCTTTCTAAAATGCATTGTGAGTATACATCGATGTTACGGACAATTCAATGCAAAGAAAAATAAATCATTCAACAGGAATTCTATTTCAATAGTCCCTTTACAAAACACGATAATTTTTTAAATAACATGTCAAAGAACCTATTAAATATAATGCTATGGTTAGCTTAGTTCCACTTTCTGCAAATTGCTGAAATAGTTAAATGAAAATCTTCAAACAATTATGGAAGGTGTTACACTAGTTAGTGGATGATTTTACATTTAAGACATTATTTTAGTATACAGTATATCATATTCATAATTCATGATTTATTTGTCTGAGTTGCATACTTATAAACTGCATTTTATTGGTGCCTGGTGCTACACTAATCTTCGCTGACATAAAATGCATGTTTTGATGAATAGAAATACCCGAAAACTATGGAACAGATAATCCGAAATATAACATGGGTTAAGGCATTTTCGATTGATTATTGAATTACTAAAATGAGTTTATAACTGATTGATAATTCCTCCTCACAACCCCTCATCTTATTGCAGCACGGCTTAAGACGGCTTATAAGATCATGTTAACGTCTAATACACTACTCAACTGAGGGAGCGCATTAATGATTTATCGTAACCCTTGTTAAGGCGGTGACACACTATCGATCTTTTCCCCGATCAAGACCCCGAACCGAGCAGGGAGAAGGAAGAAGGGAGATAAATATCAGCAAAATTTTACTCCGAACATTTCCCCGAACATGACCAAGACCAGACGAATTCTACCGAGCGCGGCAAAAGGAAGTTTGGAGAGAGATAGAGAGTGTGTGCGAGTGAGAGCGCGGAACTATCAATGCTAGCGCAGGCGGCCGCTCGGTGCGGCGCTCGCGACGATGTACGGGGCAAAAATGTACCGTGACACACAATCGTACATCGGACCGTACATCGGACCGATCTTTTCTTTGATCTTTCGCCAAAAAACCGCCTCCAGAGCGCTCGTCTCCCTGCTCGGCCTGATGTCTTGTTCGGCGTCTTGATCGGTGTACGGACCCGTGACACACTATCGAACATCCTCCCTTCGACCTCCCTTCTCCCTTCTCCCTGCTCGGTTCGGGGTCTTGTTCGGGGAAAAGATCGATAGTGTGTCACCGTCTTTAGACGTACACTTATTTCCCCTTATTTCATTTTACTGTTGAAATCTATAACGATGCTAAGATTTTATAAAAATGGGCAATTATAATCTCTCTACGGTCTCTACGATATATAAGTTTGATTATATCTTGGATATGGAATTTAGTTTTAGATATATTTACTTAAGGGGATCCGCCACCTTTAAATGGTAATTTTTTTATTTTTTTCACATTTTTAAATTTTTTTATTTTTTTGTTCTGCATACCTTTCTGAGTTTGTGGGTGAAATTTGAAGACAAACTGACAATTTTTTCTTTAAATAATATTAAAAAATAGAAGTTGTTACAAATTGCTATGGAAACGCTATAGCCTACTTTAAAGCCCGTTTTCCGCAAGTTCTGTTTTTCCATATTTCTTATTACATATGTTTGAATAACGTTTAAAGTACATATTGTAGATAAGCCATTAAACTTTTTACCACTTGTTCCTTGTTATATTACTGAGATAATTGGTCATAAGAAATTGTATAGCTAATAAAATAAAATAATTATGATTTTTTTTAAATTTGTAAAATAAAAATTTATAATTTAAAAATATAATTGCTTGTAACTATTTTTTTCTGAAATGGTATTTTAATTATAATGACCAAAAGTGTCTAGGTATTATACGGATAAAAATAAATCAATAATCATTACAATTGATCAAAAAATAAAAAAGTTATTCAAAGTTTAGCAATGTACCTAAAAACGCTAAAATAAAACGCTAAAAAATTTTATAAAAAAACCGAAAGGTGAAAATTAAATTCAAAACCTCAAAAGCTCATTAAATAGAGGTCCTAAATATAATACCTGCATAAAAAACGTCTAACCTACTAAATAAAAAAAATTTCATTTGAAGGTGGTAGATCCCCTTAATTCTAATTACGTTATTCTATTTGTTTTGGCCTAAGAACCTTCAGTGAAATACCTGCTTCCATTTGATTTATTGATTATTAAGATCGGACGTACCTACCTAAAGCACACTGCTAAATCACGAACAACACAAATTGTTCAAAAAATGGATTTATTTATCATCGATTTATAGTAAAACGATCTTGCTTGCAGCCTCAACAGTAACTGTCGACTTTGACGGGTTTCACCTAGTAAATCTTTAAAAAATCTACTACAGACCGGTACTAGTAGAGAATCATCTTCTTCCATATATGGTGATATTTTACTAATATATTTTTTTTTTTATAATATTGTAGTAAATTAAATTGCATTTCAATGTTTAACCTAATAACAGCCAATGAAAAAACATAACAAAAGCATAGGCATAATGCATTTCATTTCTTTTTCACCCATATTCTGAATTTAATACGACCCCTGGTATTTTGATCTTCCCTCAATGTAATTACAATAATAATTGATGATACTGATTGGAAAAAAACTAGTATAACTGGCTCAGCTGACTTTTACACTCCGCAGTTCGCCAACAATTTATTAATTAAGAGTACGAGACTCAGTCCAGCCTTCAGTGAACGGGTGAGTTGGTTTGATCGCACACGTAAATAAAGAACGTTTACCGATTGTGACGCGGACGAATAGGTACCCTGGCCAAACAAACAATATTGCAGTCTGTATGCTTCGAGAAACAACAAGAGTAATTGTTTAATGAAGTGCGAAATTTATATGGATCGGTGTTCCGTTAATACCTACGGTATTTTAACGTCATGTGTGTGTGTGTGTGTCCCTCCTTAAGCACGGCAATTCTCGTGAGAATAGTTTAATTTCTTTGGAATGAAAAAACTGTAAACTTATTTTATTCATTCGTGAGCTAAATGACAACTGGCAAAAAAGGGTTGCTAAACCCAAAACGTATTTTTGATATTTTCAATATTATTTAAATCTTAAACGTGTTTTGTTATTTTTTTGTTCGTTTTAAGAAGGTAAACAATTCGTTAAATTCTATTAATTTATTACAAGTATAAGGATTAAAGTAATGCGACACTCATGACTTTCAAATATTACCATTTATATAATATTACCATTTAGTTTTTTTAACTGAACATTTATTTAAGAGAATTTAAACATTTTCCTACCTCTCGATAGCTGGGGTAGTTGAAGTTACATCATAAGCAACTTATATATATCGCGTATAATGTTTGGGTTTATAAAAGAAAACTAAACAGGACTTACCTAATGTTAATGTTAAATCAACGTTCCTTATAACGTTAGTGTTGGATTTTATGTGGATTTGTTTGTGTTAGAATATATATTTTTAAATATTGTGCTAATCAATCATAAAACACCATAACACTCTATTTAATCAATCTTGTTCTGAATTAAATTGTAAACATGCACTAAAATACTAAATCAATTAAATGGCATCCAAATTGTTGGTTTCTACTGCCTACATCTGTGGCATTTTCAAAGGAGGAGAAATTTTTTTTTTAAACTAGTCAATTATTTTTACATAACAATTTTGGTTCAGTATATGAAGCCAATTGTTTAGTTTTGAGACGGTGATATTTATCTTTTGCTTTAAAAAAACGGCAGAGAAATCAGCTACAATCCTTATCGTTATTTTCTAATTGTGAATTTTTATTGTATTTGATAACGGTTATAGAGTTCTGATCCTACAGAAAACTATAGTTTTACTCCTATAAGATATAATTATTGATAAGATGATTTAACCACAAATATTTTTTAGGGATGAAGGAAATTCCATTCTTCTGTTTAGGTAAATCATATTGTTCAGCTGTATTCTATATCCATAATCCTAGTAATTTCCAATTATAGCAGAAACTATGATTATGTTACCACGATTTAGGCATATAATGAAATAACTATTTATAACTTAGTAAACATAAAGGTATAATATTCCTAAGCCATATTAGAGCCACACGTTCATATTGTTAGTTTAACTAAGTCAAAACAGCTTAACGTTTTATTTGCCTTTGACTGTGCCCAGGTGCTAAAACCAAGTCTGGTGTTTGTTTTGTATTTTGTGAGATTCCCTCTAGGTATACAATACACAAACAAAGTGCATTCCACTAATTATTATTTGAGCGTTTTTTGCAAACATAATTATTTTAACTTTTTTAAAAGCATTAAAAAAACTTTCGACTTAAAAATGGTGATACTCATTTTTGCAATGTTCACAATGTGTATGCTAACCTTTTCAATTTTTCAACGTAAATAAAACAGATAAAAAACATATCAAATACTCGTTGGAATAAAGTAATTTTTAAATAACTTTTGAATACACCTTAATCTACTCCGAATGAAACTCATTCTAAAGTTTTCACCACAGAAAACATCATATCAGGTAGAAATTATGGAGAACAGGCAATTTGTATGCTGTATACGACGCTGAGTATTTAATTTAGAAGCTTTCAGGCTAAATTGAGTGTTGTGTGTTTCTTGTTTAGCACAATATATTTTCATCTGTGTAATTAAAAATTAGTTAAGATTTTAATTTAAGAAAGAAGAAAAAGGAAGTACTAACTAAATTCAAAATTTATATAATGCAGGGTCTGTATTTTCAATAATTAATTGTATTGAGTAAATTAATTTAATTATTTGTTTTAAAAACTTATTTAACTTCATCATAATATTCTAACTATCCCTAGAATTAAACCTATAACAGTTTTTGATTGGCTTGATGATAAACAGTATGTGGCTAGTGAAACTCGGCCCATTGCACAGTAATCGCCTGTATGAAAATTTGGTCCAAATGCAGCCTAAAGAATTATTTTAGTTTCAGAAACTCTAATTCCATTTTTAACTTGTTCAGTTTCATTTTAATGATTAATTCCGTATATATATTTGCCATTATTGTTGTTTACAGTATGAGTGTAGATAAGTCATATCACGTACGAAAAAGTATTGAATTATGCTCGAGTACCAAATTTCCTTATCATAACTTATAAAAATACAGCAAACTCTGCGCCAGGTGAAGACATTTTCATTCCTCATATCAGAGGCTCTTTCCCTTGCTTTACTCAGAGGCTTTCAGGGCATGTAATGCAATCAAAGCATAAAGTGGAAATGAGAATTTCCAGCAACCAATGAAATTGGTTTTATTGCCGTTGCACTCGAAACACCTTTATAGAGTAATCCCATAATGTTAATTAATTTTGTTAATGTCTGCTGTAATGTGTCCACTCTAATATAACTTTACCAACAGTAAAATTAGTTTAGTGTTTATACTTCTCAGTAAAAGTCAGCTTATAATTGATTTAAGAATAGTGATGCTCGTGTAGAGTAGGTTCTTAGCATAATAGCTTATAATATTTATCAATTAGTTTAGTCAGCTTTTTTAGGTTAAAACCAGATAGTGGTAGTTAAAAGCGTATGTAATTTTTGGTTAGTATCAGTACCTTAAAAACCCTAGAAAATAAATTCACAACTACGTTACAAACTAAGAAAACTACATAATTCTCTGAACTCCATATACAGTAATTTTATTTTTAATTTTTGTAACTAAGGCTACAAATATTTTAAGATTGCTAAATTGATGTTGGAGGATTTTGGTTAAGAATGATTATCTAAATAAAAATATATTAAAACGGTTACGTCAAATTATATTACAAGCACCCTGTTTTAAGCATACACTATTGTAACAAATATATTCTATTTGAGTAGTTTTAGACATTATTTACTTATTACTTTCTTATTTTAATTTTTTCCCTACGTTCTTTTTCTATTCTGCCATCACCAAGACATGTTAATATCTGGTTTGATTTTTTTCAAGTGAGATTTGGTGACACAAATTATTTGCATTTATAATCTATAAACCCATATCAGCTAGTAAATTATAATTTGATATTGAAGAAAATCAACCCCAATCTTCCATTCATAATGAAACATGTCCATAATAGGAGCATAATTCTTAGATAGGAAAATGGAGGAAGTGGTTTTTAGGGGGTTTACACCATAAAGTGTATAAAAATCAAAATACATCAAATATAATCCCATACAACTATTCATTACCTAATTCCTGCGTCTAGAAAAGTGTACTGCTCAATGGGCAATGCAGGGTCTAAGCGGACACTAGCTTATAGCAAATATATGTTAGAAAAAGTAAGCATATATTTATATTTGTATATTTGATTGAAAAAAACTAAGCCCAAAGATAACACATGAAAGTTGGATGGAAATGAAACAGTTAATTTACATGTAAATACCCACTCAAACTGACACTGACACTTCACCGTTAACACTGAAGCATAAATAATACGAGTTGACACTTGGTCAATGGCTGGGAGTTAATTAAAACCACCGACATCACGAACTCATCTTTCTTTTAGCGAATTTCCCATATAGGGAATAAGCTATTACCGTAGTACTCATGGTGAGGTTTGGACCCGGGACCGATTTACTTTTTCGTTTTGAGGTCCCTAGAGGCCAAAAACGCCATCCGTTCAAATTTATATATATATATATATATATATATATATATATATATATATATATATAAAAGGCAAAGCCCTCACTGACTGACTGACTGGCTGACTCACTGACTCACTCACTCACTCATCACTAATTCTCCCACTTCCCATTTACCTAGGAGGCTGAAATTTGGTACACTGATTCTTTAGGCATTAAATAGGAAAACTAAGTAGTTTTTATTCTGATCGGACTCTCGGGCTCCGCCCCAGTGGCTCTGGAGTTTCCTATGTTAACCTTATGAGTACTCATATTTAAATGGAATTAATGAATCTTAACAGCTGTTTCAATTAAACAAGTTGGTTCTGTTCTATGATGTGCAATAGCATTAAAGTTACAAGGATTACCAACAGGGTGCAGCACTATAATTCTTTTTTATTTATGACAACAGCTAATTTCCAACCAAAAGGTGAGTGAGCGTAGCGAACGAACTTCAACCTGGTGGCGAGTTAGCGTAGCAAACGAGCTAACCTGAAGGCAAGTGAGCGCAGCGAACGAGCTCCAACCTAAAAGTGAGTGAGAGTAGCGAGCGAACTTCAACCAGGACGTGATTGAACCATGCGAACGAGCTTATCTTGAAAATTAAGTTAAACGGGGCAAAGCCCGCGGGTACAGCTAGTATATTTATATATGTGTCCGTTAGCGCGATAACTCGAGCAAAAATTATCCGATTTTGATGAAATTTGGTACAAACGTGTAAACCTACGTTTTTTTACGAACCAGCATGATCGGACTATGGGAACAGGGGTTTATGGGGGTTTTATGGGGTAAAAATAGATTTTTCCAATTTTTGACCCTAAAAACTTAAAATTTATCAATTCCTTTTCAAACCATTTTGTACAGCTTAAAAAAAACAAATAATTTAGTATATTGAAGCGTCATTATTAGCCTAATGGTTACGGAGAAAATTCCAAAAATCTGTAATTTTAAAATTCCCATGTTATTCTTATGGAGAATAAGTGAAAACTGTTGTAGTTTGCTTGTTTATGAACATATTTTGATCAAATTTGGAAAATGTATTCATTTAATACTTAACTATTAACATAAAAAACATATTTTTACCCTCCTTGTTGCAGCAAACCTAAGTACTTGTTAAACTAATTCTATTTAAATAGGGAATAAATGTGATATTTTTAAGTAGCCATTTTAGTGTAAATCCAATCTGGCTAATAGAAATTCACTTAGTCTGCAGGTTTGCTGCGGCGGGGGTATTTATTTTCAACGGTTGGTAATTTTTATTCAACCTAATGGTGTCAATTAATCACTTTGCTAAGACAGAGGCCTCTTTAGTGGGTATTTTAAATTGAATGTGAGTAAGAAAGGAGTGAGAAGATCTGTGTAGCTTTTTTACTGACTAAGATTAGCTGAGTCCTTGTCCAGGGTGATTTTTCATAAGAACCAAGTTGTGTTCAGGTTTAGGAATAAAAAGGTCTATTGTCAAATAAAACCAACTGATGCCCGTGCTGCGTCGTAGAGGCATGTACTGGTCATTTGTATATATTCGCAGTCTACATAATGGCCTTCTGTGTTTTCGTGTTTTATGTTTTCTGTTCGTGTTTTTGTGTTCACCAGTGACCTTATCTTTAGTGATATGACATTAGAATGAGCTTGGTGATGGGATTTTAATCTAAAGGTTGCCATGGTGACAGTAAGATCACGAACGGACTAGTACAATAACCATTAAATGTAGCACCACCAAATTGACCTTCTGATTATGAGTCGGGTACAAACTATAACAACTAAGTAAACTGGGTTTGGGGGATAGTGGCCACTTTAATCCAAATTTTGTATACTAATTCTGCTCTTCAAAGAGCAATTAGAACTATCTACTAGAATGTATCTACAAATTAAACATGGTTGGAAACACCTTGAAATTGTTTGGTTATTTAACATAAATTATAGACACGACTATTTGAACCCCGTTGACTAAAAATTTGAAACAGAGCACTATGGGTATTATGTATACATATTTAAAAAGCCATGCGAAGTTTAAAAGTAGAATATTACTGCCACAGTGACTTATTCTTTGTTTATTTATTACTTGGTACAGCCGGTACAGCACATGTACTGTGCAATGAATTTATAACACAAAACTGAATAATTATATAATTGCATAGTACAAAACTAAAATAATGTGGAAACAAGATGGTATTTTTTTAAACTGAAACAAAGAGGCGCCATTTTTATTCCGGCCAGAGAGAGTAAATACTGTTATTTTCGTTTGGAATAAAAATCACTCGACCGTTCACTGCGCTGCCTCCCATAAACTAAGCTAATGTCCTGAAAAAATACACCTTCGCCGAATAGATTTACGGTGGATATTCCTTTCTAACATGTTTATTGATACTAAGCATACATACAAGTACTTATTAATTTGGAAAATCTTTGTTAATAATTTAGAAATTTCATTAACAGATTTTAAAATTTTTTAGTTGTTACCTATATTTTGTACAAATTCAACATTATCTTGCAATTTACGAGCATTAAATTATAACAAATGCGTCAACATAAGATTTGATATAAATAAATGCTATTGAACTACAAATACTAGTAAACAATGTGTTATGAAACTAATTCGCCTTCTAAATATTGTGAGCATGAAAATATATATTCGTTACTAGACCAAAATATTAATAGATAATGTTAATAGCTAACGCTACAAGAACAATCGCTGTATGTGAACAAGCAATATAGATATTTTCGATAAATATAACCTAAAAATTCCGCAAACATATAATTTCTCCCAAAGGTTCTCCAGGATATTACATCCTTATTCTTCCCTGAGGTATTTAAATTGAGATTTCTATTTATTTAGGAGGAAGGAAGCTAACCGGAAACTACGGGAAACCGACTTTTTCATCCCCTTAAAGGAAATGCAATAGGAAACTTTTCTTTGGTTATTGTATTACTTCCCCACGTCGCGTAACTGGGAAAATTTTAGACCACAGGGTTAACGGTTGTACATTTTTAAATAAACCTAAAAAAATATTTTCACAAATTTGTCCCCAATCAAAAAATTTGATCCCAATACAGAATACCAGCTTCCGGAATAGTTGTTTTTCAATGGTGGGTTTCCAATGAAATAACATCAACAGTTCAACTAGAGTTCTCTTCACCAGGACACCCTACTATTAGTATAGGTTTCTTGGTAGATGGACAACATGGGTTTCGAACCACTGGACGAGGATTCAGCCCAGGCCTCCATGTAAGATTACCGCGTTCAAATCTATCACAAGTAAAGAAACTTAGAGTGGCTATGCATCAACATTTTCATTAATGTTATATGGAAAAATCTAGAAGCAAATATTTTGCTTTATCTTGGTATATTATTTTGATAAACATTCACCAACAAAATTAACCACATTTTTTCTAAGTTTAAATTTTGTTTAACTTTGCATTACGCATTCGATTACCTGATAACTATTCCTCCCTCAAAATAAAGATACTTATGAATTTGAATTCAATCATAAAAGTACGACCACAACACTACAACACGTTACGTGGCTTTAATTATATTTAAAAACAAAAAAATTCTATCAAATTGAAGATAAATAGTTTGTATACGTAAAGAGCACAAAGAATTTTTTTTTTATATATGGTTGAATAACCTGAAATATTAGTATTAAAAGACATTTAAGATAAGTTTTCAAAAGATCCCCAGCTTTTTTGTAACCAAAGACCAAGACTAACAAAACATTCTGTCTGTTACTGTCACTTGTCTTCCAGCTCGTCCGATCAAAACACTGGAAAATACGGTCCAGTTCACTCGGATCTGTCTCCGAGAATTATTTTTTCTCTTCCTTTATGTACTGAAAATAGCATTTAAAATATTTTGACCTCATTGTATGTTATAACATTCATGACTACACCAAAGGAATTATGTTTTGGTAACATTTTGTAAAGTTTATATTTTTAGTTTAACAGAAGACCCGACGTAAAATTACCTAATATTCTTGTTTTAATTGGATTGTGAAATGCTGAAAAGTGTTTAATTGGCTTATTTACATCGTCATTTACTGATTAGTTGATTTAAATATTCATTACACATTTCTAATTCTATAAAAACGTTAGGTTTTAACTGGCCCTTGTACTAAGTTGTGATAGTTTAAACTAAATAAAATAATTATATGATAAATTGTTTGCGACTGATGTTAACAGTTGAAAAGTAACGTAACTTACAAATACAATCCAACATTATAAGCCAAATAAGCATATATTTGTGTTACAAACTAGTTGTATTCAGGTATTTATACCTGGTAAATGGTAAATTGTAAAAAATACCCTTTACCATGAAATAGGAGATATTCAACATTTGCTCAAATGTTACCAGCTACAAAAAAGTGCATACAAAGGAGACTTAACAACAGGGTTATATGTCTACTGGAAGTCTACAGAAGTTTAAGTAAATTTGCTTACTCACATTTGAAACTTCTTGACAAGTAATGTGGGAATCATCAGATCTCTGAATTCCTAACAATTCTTGAATGTGTAAAGAGTATTTTTATTTACGTAGAAGGTAGGAATAAAATTATCCCTTCAACACTTTGATGATAATTCTTACTGCAGTGTAAATGTAAATGACATTTTGGAAGAGACATTTAATTATTTTTAAAGAGAGTAAGTAATATTTTATAAGCCCACGGCCACAGAGAGCGCAGCATGTAGCTATGCAGACAGTACATGGCATTCTGGTATTCAGGAGACGGTTCCATATATTAGATATCCACGAATACTATTATACGTCTCTGGAATTGCAGCCAGCGTCGTCTGACATATTTTATTTTCTTCCCGTTTAGTTTATGTAGCTTATCAAAGCTAAAGAGTTTATGTGAAACTTACTCCGCAGTAATATTATATTATAAATGTACAAATTTACAAATTTATGATAAAACTACCACGCATAAAGAGCAAAAGTTTGGCTACGTTCGATTTATGATTTTAATTAAAATCGAAGGTAGAGATGTAAAATTTAGGTTTTTGAAATTTGATAAAATCGAAAGTATTCTACGAAGCAGAAAACTGTATTACACCCACTAATTGGGCCGATGCTATGCATTCTGGGTGTACCTAAAAGTGTGAAATTTAGTGAAATAAAGTTTAAGACTTAACTAGGTATTAACTAACTATAAATACGCGATTAGATTGCAGGTTTGCTGCAACACCGATATTTTTAATAAGATTCCAATAGTGACTATAAAGATTATAGCATTTGAATAGGCAATAAGGTTTTAATCTTAAAATCTTATAAACTATCAATTGTTTCAAAGGTAAAAAGTTTTCCTTGAATTTGATTTTACTTTACTTTTCGGAATTTAGAGAATTTCTTAACAGTATTTCAGCATATAATGCTCTTTAAACTTTTAATTGGCAATTATTATTTTTATGTAATATAAATATCAAGTTCTAAATCGCTGCTAAGGCCTTTGGATTATCTTTGTTTCGTACGCATTCATAAATTTGAACAACAAAACTTAAAACTCTCTTTTGAGATAGCATGACTACGTTTTGCTGCATGGGCATAAAACAATCATTTTCGGCATGCAATAGTGTCAACTACAAAAAGTCCTCATATTTTTTTACCAACATGATTAAGTTAACTTTTTTTTTTAAGTACATACAATTTGATTCTTACCTTTTTGTTAAACAGAGTCCCAACGGGTATGTCGCTCTGAAACATATAAATTGGTTGATTAATACAGAGGTTTTTTTCGATAGATTTTCGTTCTTTGGAATTTTTTTTCAAACTGGGTATTTTTTTATCATACTACAGAATAAATTAACGATAATTTGCTCGGTAAACAAAAACTAAGAAAAAATTAACCAAACCATGTTGCTTGATTACAAATTTAATATATTGACTTGAAATATATTTTTTCGAATACTTTTGACCACACACTAGGTATACATTATGCAGAAATACCCAATCTGTATGCTGTATGTTAACTGAGTATCCTGATTTATTGGCACTTAGTCTTCGTGTGGATCCAAATATTGTCTGAATTTCCCTGTAGAAAAGTAACTACTACCGCAGTCATGATGAAAAGACCCAGTTATGGGACTACTATACCATTTTCTTAGTTTTATGTACCCAAGAGGCTAAAAGTACCTTTTGTTTGAATTTTAAAATATGTAGGTAAAATAAAACTCTTATTTTCTGGTAGTGGTAGGATTTTGATCATAAACCGTATCATTATTTCAACACAGATTTGATTCTGGTGAAAATTTAAAGATTTTAAATATATTCATCCATACAACTACATACGTGCAAACAATGGTTTCAAAACTACAATTACACACTCGTCCACAAAAACAGTGTTTTCAATAATGAAGCAAATTAGTTGCAACAGAAATAACACTTCAATTGGATAGAGTTGAATTGAAATCACCTCTAAATAAACTATGGAAAACAACAGGCTTTGTTGTCATTGATTTGCTTTGATCAAATATATTCTGAGCAATTTAAATTACTAAAACCTATGAACTCATTAAATATATTTAACAATCTATTGTGTTTTATATCCCACAGCTTTAAACAAAGTTAATTCGAGTACAAAGCTATGCCAGTTAAAAAACGTCATTATTATCAAAAGGTGTGAATTTAACAGCCAATTAATACATTAGTACAGCCGATTAATAGAAGATTACAAAATCAAATACAATTTTTTCAGATTTTATAGTGGATAATATTCACCTTTGAAAATGAAGAAAGTCTGTATTTTTTATATTTGTATTATTTAAAAATATATCAGAGATATTTATTCATCTTTAAATAATGAAATATATATCAACTCAGATAGTTTTGTCTAATGCGAGGACAAAACATTACCTCGAGTACAGCTCTCAAAAGTACACGAATGTCATGCAGGTTCAATTAAAAGGAACACCTTACCTCCTCCAGTTGTGCATATTCATTAGTGTGTGCAAAACTTTAGTCTGTGAACTACATGCTTACTTCTGGCCAATTAAAACTACAATTTCGCGATTCTAAGACTCTAATAAAAAAATATATTATTTTATAGATCAAGAAATAAGAAACAATTTTAAACGTACAACACAATACAAATTGTAAGAAACGAAACTTGAATAAATTCCAATATTTTTGTCGAAACGAAATAGGGCAGTACACTTCTGTTCTTTTAGTTTTTTATTGCTTTTTTATTGCAGATATATATAACTATTAGTAGGATTTAGTATAAAAATGCCTTTACCATAAAGAAGGTAGTTTAATCGAGTAACTTGTTTGGGTATTTTACGCCGTGTCAACTGAAATGGATAAAATAGATAGCTGCAGATAAGAAACTATAATCAGCCAGTCGAACACAATATCAGACTAGTAGGATATAAACTAGTTAATAATAATTGGATTAATTCACATAATTTCACAATCGATACATTTTTTGTCATTGTTACTAGCCTAAGGATACTTTATTGGATAATTTTAAATTAAATTATGCTCGATAATCCATTCTCCTCTTGTTTTTTGTAACTATGTTCGGGTAAAAGCACTTTTGTTTACACAATCCGATCATTAATTGTGTTTGCGTCATATAAAAAAAAATAAATATATTGATTTATATTTTAAAACTAGGAAGTTAATCTTGTAAAAAGAAACAATCCATTTTGGAAATTTGTAATCCTTTTTTTTTATTTTGCTCAAACTGCGGAATTTGTGTACTCTATTATTTTTGGTTATTCAAAGTTGAAATGTTAGATTTGCAATTTCCCCAGTAGGCCTGTATAATCACCCAACATAACATTACGCCAACAACGTCCTATCTGCGTTGCTACGTGAGTACATTCTCCAATAGGGAAACGTGCGTTCTCTCAACCCAGATGTGTGTAGTTAATTCGCCATGTTGATCTAATGCAGATCCTCTAACATTTCCAGCTTGAGGAATGCATGAAAAATTAAATTCCAAACACTGTTTATAAGTTGCTTTTTTATTGGTTAAACGTCTCAGAATTGGTTTTTATTAATCAATGAATTAGATTATAAAACCTGTATTATGGTGTTTCTTAAACAAAACAGTTAGCGTTATTGTAGAGTAAAAAAATCATGATTAGGTGTGCACTCTAAGAGGTTACAAGTTAAAAAGCATATAATACATGGTTTATGTAATTTTATGCTTAATTATGTATCATGTTGCACATCTAATGTATAGTGATGATACACGAAAGTAATTAATGTATCTACTCCAGAGATTACTGCACAATTTTGTTTCTACATACAAAAAAGTTTGGAAGTTGTAGAATCCTTATTATGTATTTCTGTGAAATTTTTGGTGCGGCTAAATTAAAAACAAAACGTCTTACCATTGTAATCGGCTACTTATTGTAGACTTCTTATCAAAATTTGAAATCTGAGGCCCCTTTTGAGGTATTTTATGGTCGGTTATGCTTCAGTGGCCTCATTGGTTACGCTATACTTGTCTATATCTTTTACCTCTCGCAGTTCGTTCTTTGATTCCACATCCAGATTAAAAGCAACTGATAGTTTAAGTTTAAGTCTGTTACATATCAAGTTATTCGCTGTATAATAATTGCATTGTGTTATACAGAACTCTTAAATATAGAAGCGGAATATATAGTTGAATCAGTGCATTTTTACGTAACCAGACAATAAACAAGTATTTGGCTAAACATTGTATAATAGTACTGGCTGCTGCCCATCGACTTCGCCCTACATAGCTTTGTACTCATTGAACTTGAACTTTCGTGAAAAGAACTTTAAATACAAAGTTTGTAAACAATTTAGTATCGTACTAACGATTTTTATCGGATTTAAGATTCAAGCATTAGTTCAACTTATACATACCAAAATATAAAGACTTACATTGTCGAATTTGACCGATAATAGCTTCTCCCCTCTAAACCCCACTTGAGTTTAAAATTTGGTAAAACCCCGGCATATTACATATCTACACCATAGAGTGACCACCTTTGCCAAAATTTGATAATTCTAAGTAGAATGATTGGTATGATGAATATTGAATAATGAATTTATTTCCTCAAAACCAAACATTTAACAAAACATGAAGATCATCTCAGTAATCTCAAACTAACTGAGTATTTGCATTTTCATATACTATTCATATTAATAATCTAAATGTAGTGTCTAAAGCCAATAGTCAATAAAATTCAACTGAACGTTATCAAAAAGTCAATTATTTATCACCTATTTAAAATAAAGCAATCGGTAAAAATTATGAATAGGTACAGATTTTAAACAAATATTTTGCCAAAGTAAAATTTTAAATCATACCATCAAATAGTGAGATGTGTAAATCATTACAGCGCACCACGGAGGTTTCTACAACTGTTTTGTTGATTTACAACGCAAAATTATTCAGAACAAGCTAAAATTATGGAGTGCGGGTGATTTGAAGCCGCTGCGAAAGTAATTTGGTTTGTAGGCTCTCAGTGCTGTTGATAAATCTTGTTATTATTTGTCAAATAACTCTTCCGCTTCGTTTCTTCAGAGAAAGAAATTATTTCGACTTTCCATAAACATGTTTTATATTTTTGAAATGAATTTGAAAGACACTGCCTGATTTTTTAGTTCCCGAACGATGGATATCTTTTTTGATAATGTAAAAGTTATAACTTTTTGTTCAAATGAATCAAACGAGTACTATACCAAATTACGTTAATAATAAATATTATTATTATTGTAATTTGTCCATAATTCTATGGACAAAAAAAATACGGAATGTAAATAAAATTTTGAAAAAAAAAAATAAAACACTAATTGGAGACTTAGAGATATACTAACCCTACAAACCTTATACCCTTATTATCCCTTATTACTTTGTTACAAATATTTACATGATCTGTTTTATCTTTCTTACCTTAATAGTCCCCAATCTCATATTAGAAATAGTTTTAAACTGTTCTTAAATAGGCCTCAAAACTACGATAACAGTAAGGTTTGATGCATTTTGCCTTGAAGAATGCACAGGTTTTGAATTTTTTTCGGGCAAATTAAGGTTATTGCCCAGTGAAAATGGGCAATATAAGAGGGATTTTAATATATTAACTGGACACAAATGAGCTGTTCCGAATTAAGATTTAACACAAGTCAAATCTAAATCTAAATCATAATCTAAATCACACACACAAAAAAAGCCACAAATCACAATCTAAATCTAGATTTGTGTAAGTCTACACAACGCAAAAAATAATGTATGTTTTAGAAAACATTTTATATTTTTAAACTGAGCCTTAGGGAATTTTTGTTTTATGATATTCTTGGTTCCTTTCCTCCTGAATCAAGGCCTCAATAGAATGACTATAAGACTTTTCTAGTGGGGCCTTGTCTGACCTCGGTGGTCAGCTGTCAAATCCCAAATGAACACAAACAGAATGTAAACATTTTTTTTGTGTAAAAAAATAATAAGGTAAAATATTTGTATTAGTTTTAATAAAGAAAAACCGAAATATTATAAGCATTTTCGTAATTAACTATACAATTGAGATAAAATTGTATACAAAACTATACAAATATATACAAGTTTTGATAAAAGAACAAACGACTATAAGCAAAAATAATACAAAAATATCACTTATCAGTATGTGTCACCAGCACAGTAATAGCTTTAAGGCAACTGCAATACTGTTGATGTGAACTATAAAAACGACGTTTCTAGAATCATAAGCCCTGCAAAAATATTTGGACATATTTACTTTTTTCTATTTTGTTAGTGTGCATGCCAGTGGCAGTTTATATCAAACGTGTAAATAAAAGCGTGTGGTCTTTTTAGAGAAAACGGTACAAACTATAATAATAAGTAAAATTCTAGCATTGAACCCGATACTTTTGCACTTAAGTTCAAGATAGTAAATCGTAAGTTTTTTGTCTTTTTCTGCAGGCATGCTACAAATACACATCCAACTTGTTGACAAATAAAAAATATAATGGTAAAACTTAACAATTACAAACGTTATGAAACTACTATGTAATTTTCAGGGGTCTTACTAATGTCATGTATATTCAGTGTAGATATAACTCTTTTGAAAGGAAATTTATGATAGCTTTCAAGCTTTAATTTTTTACCATAACTACGTGAATACACAAAAAAAGGAATGAAAAACATCCAATTGAAATTGTCTAGGTAAAGAAATTAATATTTTGTAGAGCAGTGTTATCGTTCATGTGCAGTACAAACAAAATTAGTGTGTAATGCCAATTTTTGTCAAGATGAAATTTTATGAATTATGAGTTTAGCTAATCAGCAAAAATATTTAGTAAGTAATTTTCCGAAGAACAGTTACATATACTATATATCATGTATGTAGCTGTACAAAACTGACCTAATTACAAGGAAAGTTCGTTGGTCGGGTTACGTCTTACAAGAGCCTTTAATCATGTAGTCTAGATATTGCGTCATAACTACCCTAACGACAGCCTTGATTACACTATAATAAAGTTGACCGACCAATAACACATAAATGTTACTGTCAAGAAACTTAATCAATATGCCTTGTTATAGTACCACTTTCATCGAAATATTTTCTTTCACAATACTGCAGCTAAATGGGTATTTTCAATGCATTTAATTGTATGATTAAGTAGTTCTTTAATTTTCTCTTGCAAGCAGGATTAAAAACAAAAAACAAATAGATTGAAAATAGTTAAATGCTTTGAAAATAGCCACAAATCAATTGATATTATCTATTTGAAAAGCCAATACCTAAATGTACCCCTCATTGCCATCGAATTATTAGGACTTCGGTGATGTCAGTCTACCAAATACTAAGACGAGATTAGAGACTATATAGTTGTAAGAATTTTTCGTCTGTCAGCGAAATGTAGGGTAATTTACTTTGGGAGATAGTTTTTTAGCTAAACACTATTCTCAATGCATAATTTTCGTTTTAAGAGTAAGTTAAACCAAAAACCGTGTAAAAAACAGTTGTCTACACAGTTGCCTACGACTGAAAATACTCAAAATGCTGGTCTAAAACTGAAAATAATCCCTGTACATTGTTTTAAGTATCACGGAGTTTTATCTAAAATCTTCTAAGTTTGGAAGCAAAACATTTTTTTGCGTGACTGTTTTTTTACCACATCCGGAATGATTAAACTGTGTTTAAATTATACATACAAATGTACCATGATTTGAATAGATACCGAAAGTGTAAAAATACTGACTGACTATTGACCTAGACTATCAAATTATCGAGTTTCAAGTGAACCATTCGATTAATCGCTATAGCTAATTTCCTAAGCATTAACCTCATGATGCTTAAGGTTCGTAATACAACACTGATTATCAATGAAATTAGAAGCTTAATTGGTACAAAGCTCGTGTTTTGCATTGAAATTTGAAACTAATCCTTTGTATTTGTAACATTACTGGATAGGTATTGTATTTATGAATATGAATCATAAACTGTAGTGTTAAACTTGTGTTTTCAAAGAGGCTACACATAAGGCCAGTAAATATACATCGTAGAACACCACTTTGTATTAATTTAATAAGGTCGATGCAATATACGAAATTTGGTACTGATAGTACAAGTAAAAACATATAAGATTTTTCCACGTTAAACCATTAAAAACACATTTTCTAATTTTAACTAGATTTGTGGCCTATTAATTTTGAATTTGCCCTCTATAACGGAGCTAACACAGTATACGAGGGAACAGTATACAGTTTTATATTGCAGAGGGGTGCGAACCGAAGACATCACTTTTTTGGTTTTGCACCCAATGGAAGAGCGTTGCACTATAAACTGAGACGCCGACTCATCTACAACATACAATTTAATATCAAGTGTAATAAATTATAAACTTTGTTTACAAAGCAAACACGCAAAGGCCCCTGACTCTTCTGCATATTTGTATAAGAATTCAGTAAATTTTCCTAATCAAGATCGTTGTCCAATAATTTAATAATGTTTCCAAACCACAAAAATATATCAATTTCGTATTCAAGGAAAACTCGCATTACACAAGTACCTATTGTGTTTTTAAGGATTTCCGTAGTTACAGAAATCAAAGTGAATCTAACCAATGGCAAACGAAATGAGCATTGAAAGTAAACACGGCGTGAATTTTGGAGAACTCAGTTGTACTCAGGCTAATCTAGCCTTGACTCAGAACCCAACTCTGCTTTTAAGGCAAATGTCAAAGAAATAACGCAATTTGAATGCAACAAAAAAGTTTCAAAGCAAAATTCCCTGTGCAATAGTGCTTGAGAATAAACTCGAATATCCCTTACTATAAGATAACGTGCATACATGAAACGTAATACACGTAGTCACGTAGTTAGAGGGTCAAAAAGAGTTTTGTCAGAGTTTTTCATGACTTTATATATGTTTAGAGTATGAAAGATTCTATCATTTTAGAGTATGACATGTCAGTGATGAATGACGTTAAAATAATTATCCACGGGTTCAAAAGTCTAAACTATTAAATTAAAAATGTGTGACTAAGTAACTCCAAAGGAATATTTTCCAGCTTGTATGTATAGGATACTCGGCCAACATTATAACCACACAGATAGAAGGACTCGTCGGAGCAGCTTAAAGGATCAACCTTGTAGCAAAGTCGAGATAGCCTGTTTTATATTGATCATGTAGTATCATATGACCTTTATATTGATCCTGTAGTATCATATGACCTTTATATTGATCCTGTAGTATCATATGACCTTTATATTGATCCTGTAGTATCATATGACCTTTATATTGCGAGCTAGATCTCAACCGTATTTGTAGGGGTCGAAGGGATTCCAAAAAAAACGCTAACCTAATCTTGGCCCAATAATTTTACATAAAATAGTATTTTACTTCCTTGAAGTCATATAATTAATCAACATGTAAAATTAAATGCTGATTTATAAAACACAAACTGAATCACAAGGTTAATTGGTCAGGTTAAGTGTAAGAAAGAACCATATGACCCTAACTTGGCCTGAAAAAATAAAGATTTTTTCATTATCATTTTCATTTCATTCATTTTCAATCCCTTACATTAGTTAAAAGAATAACAATTTATCAAGACGTAGTTCTACTTACAGTACAAAGAGTACGAGAAAAATAATTAATAATAAGAGAAGATGAGATATGTACTTTTCTACAGTTAAACTAAATGTTTATCCTTTTTAGGCGAATATCACATAGGGTGTATAAATGAATAAGTAGAAGCACCAATTTAATAACTGGTTCTACTTGGTCTTGGTAGGCTTAATGCTTCGAATGTTTCATTATCTTGATTTATTTTAGTTTGAACATTGTTGTCAATTTCATCGAAATAATTATATAACTTCAATACATTTTGAGTGTTGTATATGCATCAATTATTCGAAGTATGATTCAAATTTCAAATACCAGTCAATAATCAATTTATATTAATATTTTTATGAATATGACTGTATTGTATCGACAATTTCTTACAGTAAGAGGTAGGTTAAATTTAGTACACGAGAGTAAATTGATATCAAGAAGGCTTTGGAGCAACAGAACACGCAGGGAGAAAACGAAGAGATCGGAAATTTGATAAAGTTAGGATCGAGCTGTCTCAACATTACAGACTTTCCTGAAAGACATATAACGTAGCAATACTGAAGGAACACATTTCAACATTACTTTGGTCTGTACAAGGGTGAAATAAATAAGTAGATATAAATATAAATTAAACATCCTCCCTCAGAGGTTAGATTTCCTTGCGAATCTGTTGAAGACGATTTTAATGTATGTTGGGGTCGGTTTATGAAGATGGCGTTTTTAACTGTACATATCTATTTAAACTTTGAAATACTCTTTAATATTATAACTTTTAAAATCTCTATCTCTTTTTATATTATAACCAATTAGTAATGCACTCACATTAACCCTAAAGTAAGTCTTCTTCAGCATATTTAAACTTAAACAGACATGATACACACATTAATCATCTACTCGTAGGATAAACAAACAATAATATTAACATATATTTTTATTTGTAAAATTGACGGCGTGAGTATTTTTTAAAGTCCAGACTCTTGTTATTACGTATAATTAAAAAACTAAAGCAATGATTTGAGTGATGATAGAATACTACTTAGTACAACGAAGAGCGAGATTTAAAATCGGATCAACCACAAGCCTAACTTAATTTCACAGTTAACTTGATCACATTAGATTATTATACTGTAGTCAAACATAATTTATGTTGACAAAACTTAATCAGTTTGATGATCCCTCATGCTGATTCAACAATCTAACTTGATATTCTCATTTCAAACTGTAATGTTTAGGAGATGAAAATATCAGTTCCACTGAAAAACGACACCAAATTAAAACTATGAAAGTATTTTTGATTCATTATCAGAAAAGAATTTCAGGAATATTAATTCTGATGGTTGTTCAAAGTGACAAATGAAATCAAGGCTACGTATACTCTAGTTTTAATATACTTCTTGATATCTTGAAAACAGGTGCAATGACATTCACCCAAAAAGTTTTTTTACCTTACAAAGTCGACTGAATGTAATGTTTTACTAAGTTTCCTGTATTTGCACTTATTAGTATTAAAGAAGAGTCCACCGTTGATTGATTAACATATTTCAATTAGTAGTTTTAATTAGCCAAGAACCATTAGCACTGGTAAAATGAATTATTGTATCTGGCTAATAGTCTTACTTAATACTAGGGTTAAATATTGACAAAACCTATTTCATTTAAATATGATTAATAAAATCTAATCTATGATTAATAAAAGTTGTTCATTCTTTGATTTCCCTTAAAATCGAGCTTGCAAATTTGTTTAAACGATTGGTTTGTTGTAATCTCTTAAGACTGCAAACTTTAAGTAGCTTCATAGCTTTGTTTAACCGTTTCGTATCCAATACCATTCAATTAAAGTGAATTGATACTGTTACATAGATGCTGCACTGTTTTATCCTGTTACTTAAAAATGCAAATAGATTACAGGTCGGTAACAATAGATTTAATAATATATTTGCAAAAAACTTTTTTATTATATTGTTTGATACTAAATTTTGGTACTAATGACGATAAAGCCAGTTTCATTTACTCGTGTTACTGTTAGTTCAAACTCATACATATTAATTACTTTTTATTAAAACTTCATACTTTTAATTTCCTTACTGAAACTTAGCCTTGAGCTGGTAATTTGTTCCTATATTATAATTTTATTTCGAGAATGATGATTAAGGCTTTAAATTTAAATGAAGCTAATTAATTTATTATGCCAGAAAAACAAAATGTTTTCATTTTTCATTATAAAGTTTTGAGCAGCAAAAGGAGAAATGTTTATTTTACCTTTCAAAATATAGTTTAAAAATTACTTTTAGTTTAAAATCGAAAGAATGAAATCCGTCTGAAATCAAATATTTTGATGAGGGTAAAGGTTTTATTTAAAAAATATTCTCACAGTTACATCATCTCTTTGAAACAATTTTCTACCAGAAGATAATCTCTGGGCACCTCAACAAAGGCCTGCCCTCGCTTTGTAGCCCCATCACACATATTATTCAAACAGAACGTTAATGTAAGAGATTAAAAGACTGTTTGGATTCCATTTACTCTAAAGCACAAATGGATGGATAGAATATGTATAAGTAGTTTTCTGTCTGATCGATTAAGATTGTCAATTTAAGCTTTTAACTTATGAAATCAAAAATAATAAAAAAAAATTACAATGAAAAATGCTTGAAAATTAGACAAACTTAAAGTTCAAGAAATGATACGGACAAATTCCTTTTTCATTTATAAAATATACAAGAAATGAATAACCTCTTTCCAACCTAGTTAAAAAAAAAAAATATCAAAGAACAAGTTTATAAAGATTATCAAATTGAGCTTAAAAAATAAATAAATCATTTGTGTATCGGCAACTCTAAATTTTAAGAGCACTGTAAATCCTCGACCATCGAGCTTCAGTAACATGTCAGATGTACTTCATTTACCATAGAAAAACGTACTTTTAAATGGGTACGATAAACATAGGGTGGATTATATTAATGTTTGATATTGTCCTAATGATAGAAGCGGACATTCCATTTTATTTAAGGTTAAAACCAGTTTACAATAAAAGTGAATTTATTTTTATTGAGCTATTGAGAGAGTGTGAAGTTTTTTTTAACCTAACCTCTCCAAACGGGATTCTTATTATAAACCGTAGCATACTTTCTGTCACATTAAAAATCATATGAAACAATAAAGAGAAAATCAAAATTTTTTATAGCAGTACGATCTGTGTTAGACTCTTTCAACTAAGTTCTACTTATATACAAATATAGTTGATGTCAACTTCAGTATACAAAAGTAACTGGCTTGATCTGAAGATCAGTAAATGTATATAGAAATACTTGTACCTTTTTGTCAGCGGTTAACGTAGTACATGAAGGAATGCCAGAGCGGGTTCAAAGGGCTCTCACCGCTAACTATGTAGCTTGTCTGGTTAAATCGTCGGCAATATCTCCGCGTCAGGCGCAGGGTCATAAATTACATCGCTACCTGCTTCAACAACGGTACTTTGTGCTTTAATTTGAATCAGAGTAAACAATAATTTTCTTACTACATATTTTTGCCATTACTACATTGTATTATCAATTGAGGTGTAAGGATTGTAATGAAATAGAATCACAAAAATAAATATTAATGGAATACAATAAGGATTGCATTGTATCAGGTTGAGATAAGGATGCAACTGGGAATATTTTAACCCTAATGAATGAAGTATGAGTCTCGAATACAATAAGATGACTGTTTAGACTTGTTACTGACCAAGACCACCTGGTTTTTCAGCCAGGACCATTTCATAAACGTCAAATGGTAAAGCTGGACCCACTTTCGACATGAAGTTCTGCAATCCACTAGGGAATGTTCGTAGCTTCCAATGACTTTGGACCTTTTAGTCATACAAAGGTAATACTTATCATCTTATTGTAAAATGTGTTTTGTGACTGGCTACGCTTCAGAACGGTAATGATTTAATGATTTTTCTTTTAAATTAGATATTATGAACTCTGGTCATCTGGAATTATAATTGATGGGCACAACCTGTACCCTAAACCATGGTACGATTCAAAGTTTACGCGTTTCCACTCGCATGTCAGTTGACCAGCAGTGTCTACATAGACTGTACTTAGTTGTATTAATTCAAAAGTTGGTAAAGTAACAAAGTACTGATGAAGTATAATGAGATGAGCAATCAATTACTATAAGATAAAGGAATTTGACCATAGTTCATGAACTTGGATTATAATCTTACTTTGTACATCTTACATTAAATCTTACATGTATAGACAGTGTAGTTCATACCGACTTCCATGACTCAAATATTCAATTTTAATTTTTTTTTAGAATGGATTAAATTTTAAAATTGGGATTTTTAAAATTACACTCGTCGTGTAAAATTGGGAATTTTTATGTGATTTATTAATTTTGATATTTTGGGTGATTCAAGCCTTCACAATGTTGCAATTGCAACGAATTGAATAGTCAGCAGCATTTTGATAAATAACTGGGTAGCTGAGTGGTACATTAGCTACCCATTCATCTGGTCGCTTAGTAATCAAAAGGTCACAGGTTCGATCCTGAAAAAAGTAAGCAGCTTTTTTTATGGTTTTCAGATGTCTTTGATGATGGTTAATGAAACGGATGTTCTTAAGTCAGTAAAAAGCTACACAAAGCATCTCACTTCACTCATATTTGAGTAAAAATTCACTTCCGATGTAAAAATGAAGCCTAATTTGTCACACACAAGATGTATTTTACTATTCAGTCTATTTATAATTTCTATAAACATTGTTTTATCAATTTATATCCAGCTAAATTGATAAAATAAAATAACTTTCACGTATGAGATGTTACCAAGTATGTTATTTTATATTACTTAGATGGAAGTGCAGAACCCCTACAATATATGTGGTACGTGATCCTATTATTGTGTTTCAATGCGTCAGTTAAGCTCTCAGCACTGACTTAATACTGTACAATCTTTATTTGGTTTTCCATTGCCATTATACTTGTGTCAGTATTGTGTAAGAGCATGAGTATTTTGATTAATTTAAGCTCGACACAAATATATATTTACTTTGTTATAGTAAGGTGTAATATTTGTACAGTAAGAACATTTATACTTTGGAGATTTGGTTTGAGTGGAATCATAAAAATCCTAGCCTTGTTAACATTTTACGTCAACCAAAGTTTCAACTGCTAGCTCAATTACAAATAGTATCAGACTCCAGAATAGTCGGGAACGAACCTTCAGCCTTCAATTTGGAGGTGAGTAGTTTACTCGGCTATTCAAACAATTTATCATCTAGATAAACTGTATAATGTCATAAAATAAACATTCATCTTTAGTAGTCTTATCTTATCCTGATCTATGTAGATGCCAGTCTGTTGTTTAAAAAATCTCTTGTCGTCTTGCTACTTAACAAACTTTTAAACCACTTAAATTTATATTTTTGATGTTGGTGTATGATAGTTGCACCAAGTAATAGCCTATTAATACTCGGGAAATACAGATTTAAATACTTGATTGCATTTAAGTTAATTTACAAAACTCCTATAAAACTTTTTAGATATTAATTTTTGTTACGTGTGCAAAACTTAGTACATTTAGAGCAATTACTTAGAGAAAGTTCCACATAAGTATTATCTATGCAAATATTGTTGATTAAAAAGTAAAAAGTCATTTATCAAAGATTATCACCAAGGATAACTTTATGCTCAGAAAATATAAGAAATGAGACAATACAGTCTTAAAATTCAACGGTCATAATATGATACTACAGGATCAATATAAAACAGAAAATCTCGACTTTGCTACAAGGTTGATCCTTTAAGCTGCTCCGACGAGTCCTTCTATCTGTGTGGTTATAATGTTGGCCAAGTATCCTATACACAAGCTGGAAAATATTCCTCAAGATCTCTTAGTTTATTTTTTTTTTATTTTTTACTCATGGTAAAAATCAGGGCTAACGTATTGTTAAATGCTATTCCCTTTATATAGGTTCAAGATCATCGATTCTCTTTGAAAAATTATGTGCTTAGTTGCTGAGTTCATTGGCTACTAAAATGGAACTAACCGTTCACCGAACACTGATTATAATGTTTTTATGGTTTCGAAGCGTTTTTTTTTTGCGGTTTTAAGGTTCGTACTTGGGTATTCTTACTATTTTACGTGGATTGTTTAATTTAGTAATTTAGCACATTGACCAATGGAACCTTAGTCTAAAATGAACTCGCTTTGAATTGAACCAGCAGCATTATGGAAGAGTGCTTATTATGTCAAGCCCTGAATACAAATATCTCACCACGCCAAGAGTTAAAAAACTAATCAATTCTTCTATGATTCACCTTATAAAGAAACACAGAAACTAATGTTATGTTCTACTACTTTCACCATACAATCCAAAATGAAAATATTTTGAAAGTAGTGGGAAACATCTGTACTATAAGTAAACTATCAACAGTTACCTCCAGTTAAATTGTACTACGAACATCATTCAGAAATATTTAAATTTTATACAAATATCTGTTGTAAGAACAACTAAATAAATAAATCACACAATTTTGTTGTGAGTAGCAATTTAAATAACATTTTTATACGTACAAATCATCAGCTGTGGCGAGGAATTTTATGTTAAAGCAAAGCAAACGATAGGTTGCATGGTAGGGGAGGGGTTTGCGGCAAGGGTTGAAAAGAAGAGGGGCAGAATGAATATTCACCGACCAGGGACCTGTTTTTAAACGTTGCCAACGTAAACAATGTTTTAACTCCCGCTTGAAAAGGCTTCTAAAATATTGAATCTTTCAGACTATTGAATGTAAAGCTTTCGCTGAATACAATAGATAGAGTAGCCTGCCAACCAGAAAAGGTTGAATATTTTAGGTAGTTTAATTTAACAATTTTTTATTCATTATTGGAATAAATATTTCAATGGCTATTTCACTAAGATTGTTAGTAATGTTTTAATTGACTGTTTTTCATAATCAAATATTACGTGTTCTAGTCTGTTTACGCTTTTAGATGGTTCAAAACTGGATTCGGCTGTCATTGATAATTTGGCTATCTTAGTAGATGACATAGTATCTGTTGTAGTAATATACACCGATAGTAGATGCTAATGTATAAAGATACTACAGGGTGTCCACATTGTGGAAAGTCAGGGATAGTCATGGAAAAAGTTCTGGTCATTGAAAGTCATGGTAATAGGCAAAAATTCATTGAGTCATGGAAATCCCCAATGATGGAAGGATTTGAGGGGCCTTTCAATGCTCTAGTCGGATGTAACCCTGACTATTGTAGCATTTTTTAGGATTTCTCGCAAATGTACGACAGTAAATTTTATTACAGTTGTATTAGTTTATGAGTTTTGAGTTTCTATTAGTTCATTGTTGTACCTATTGTACTCCATTGTTATCTGTTAATACATATTTCAATATTTTCTGTGAAATAACTTATCTAGGCAATATTATTCTTGTGTGTATGTTATATTATAATTTTCTAGTAAAGTTCGTGAGTCATGAAAATCAATGGTAAATGGTCATGGATAGTCTTGGAAAGTCATGAAAATTAATGACAAACTTTCTGTGGACACCCTGACACAGCTTATCATACTTTACGTTGATGATAGTGTATTGAAAACTGTGCTATGTATTGTTAAAACTTTAATTTTTCAGAAATAAAAAACATTCATTCATTCATTCATACTTAGTTAGCCCAAGCTACAAAAGGGGTCCTTCACCATAAACGCATCTTCAATTAAAATTAGGGTTCAAAGAGATCCTAGTTGTGTTTTAATCTAATTTAAGTGAAAAGTTCGAAATGATTCAATGTACACTGATGTTTTTCTGTAAACACTTTATGATACGCGTTTTCTTACTACTAGAGAGGGAAGGGTTAGAAACTAGGCAGTAGAATTGGTAGAGGGAGGGACAGAGTTAACGACGTGTAATCAGTAGTGTCTAGTGACTAATGCTATCCTTACCCTCTAGAGAGGGCGATCAGCTGTAATGTCCTTTACTACTTGAGAGGGAAGGGTTAGAAACTAGGCAGTAGAATTGGTAGAGGGAGGGTCTGAGTTAACGACGTGTAATCAGTAGTGTCTAGTGACTAATGATATCCTTACCCTCTAGAGAGGGCGATCAGCTGTAATGTCCTTTACTACTTGAGAGGGAAGGGTTAGAAACTAGGCAGTAGAATTGGTAGAGGGAGGGACAGAGTTAACGACGTGTAATCAGTAGTGTCTAGTGACTAATGCTATCCTTACCCTCTAGAGAGGGCGATCAGCTGTAATGTCCTTTACTACTTGAGAGGGAAGGGTTAGAAACTAGGCTGTAGAATTGGTGGAGGGAGGGTCTGAGTTAACGACGTGTAATCAGTAGCGTCTAGTGACTAATGCTATCCTTACCCTCTAGAGAGGGCGATCAGCTGTAATGTCCTTTACTACTTGAGAGGGAAGGGTTAGAAACTAGGCAGTGGAATTGGTAGAGGGAGGGTCTGAGTTAACGACGTGTAATCAGTAGTGTCTAGTGACTAATGCTATCCTTACCCTCTAGAGAGGGCGATCAGCTGTAATGTCCTTTACTACTTGAGAGGGAAGGGTTAGAAACTAGGCAGTGGAATTGGTAGAGGGAGGGGTCTAAGTTAACGACGTGTAATCAGTACTGTCTAGTGACTAATGCTATCCTTACCCTCTAGAGAGGGCGATCAGCTGTAGTGTCCTTTACTACTTGAGAGCGAAGGGTTAGAAACTAGGCTGTAGAATTGGTAGAGGGAGGGTCTGAGTTAACGACGTGTAATCAGTAGTGTCTAGTGGCTAATGCTATCCTTACCCTCTAGAGAGGGCGATCAGCTGTAATGTCCTTTACTACTTGAGAGGGAAGGGTTAGAAACTAGGCTGTGGAATTGGTAGAGGGAGGGTCTGAGTTAACGACGTGTAATCAGTAGCGCCTAGTGACTAATGCTATCCTTACCCTCTAGAGAGGGCGATCAGCTGTAATGTCCTTTACTACTTGAGAGGGAAGGGTTAGAAACTAGGCTGTAGAATTGGTAGAGGGAGGGTCTGAGTTAACGACGTGTAATCAGTAGTGTCTAGTGGCTAATGCTATCCTTACCCTCTAGAGAGGGCGATCAGCTGTAATGTCCTTTACTACTTGAGAGGGAAGGGTTAGAAACTAGGCTGTAGAATTGGTAGAGGGAGGGTCTGAGTTAACGACGTGTAATCAGTAGTGTCTAGTGGCTAATGCTATCCTTACCCTCTAGAGAGAGCGATCAGCTGTAATGTCCTTTACTACTTGAGAGGGAAGGGTTAGAAACTAGGCTGTAGAATTGGTAGAGGGAGGGTCTGAGTTAACGACGTGTAATCAGTAGTGTCTAGTGGCTAATGCTATCCTTACCCTCTAGAGAGGGCGATCAGCTGTAATGTCCTTTACTACTTGAGAGGGAAGGGTTAGAAACTAGGCTGTAGAATTGGTAGAGGGAGGGTCTGAGTTAACGACGTGTAATCAGTAGTGTCTAGTGGCTAATGCTATCCTTACCCTCTAGAGAGAGCGATCAGCTGTAATGTCCTTTACTACTTGAGAGGGAAGGGTTAGAAACTAGGCTGTAGAATTGGTAGAGGGAGGGTCAGAGTTAACGACGTGTAATCAGTAGCGTCTAGTGACTAATGCTATCCTTACCCTCTAGAGAGAGCGATCAGCTGTAATGTCCTTTACTACTTGAGAGGGAAGGGTTAGAAACTAGGCAGTGGAATTGGTAGAGGGAAGGGTCTAAGTTCACGACGTGTAATCAGTACTGTCTAGTGACTAATGCTATCCTTACCCTCTAGAGAGGGCGATCAGCTGTAGTGTCCTTTACTACTTGAGAGCGAAGGGTTAGAAACTAGGCTGTAGAATTGGTAGAGGGAGGGTCTGAGTTAACGACGTGTAATCAGTAGTGTCTAGTGGCTAATGCTATCCTTACCCTCTAGAGAGGGCGATCAGCTGTAATGTCCTTTACTACTTGAGAGGGAAGGGTTAGAAACTAGGCTGTAGAATTGGTAGAGGGAGGGTCTGAGTTAACGACGTGTAATCAGTAGCTTCTAGTGACTAATGCTATCCTTACCCTCTAGAGAGGGCGATCAGCTGTAATGTCCTTTACTACTTGAGAGGGAAGGGTTAGAAACTAGGCTGTAGAATTGGTAGAGGGAGGGTGTGAGTTAACGACGTGTAATCAGTAGTGTCTAGTGGCTAATGCTATCCTTACCCTTTAGAGAGGGCGATCAGCTGTAATGTCCTTTACTACTTGAGAGGGAAGGGTTAGAAACTAGGCAGTGGATTTGGTAGAGGGAGGGTCTGAGTTAACGACGTGTAATCAGTAGCGTCTAGTGGCTAATGCTATCCTTACCCTCTAGAGAGGGCGATCAGCTGTAATGTCCTTTACTACTTGAGAGGGAAGGGTTAGAAACTAGGCTGTAGAATTGGTAGAGGGAGGGTCTGAGTTAACGACGTGTAATCAGTAGTGTCTAGTGGCTAATGCTATCCTTACCCTCTAGAGAGGGCGATCAGCTGTAATGTCCTTTACTACTTGAGAGGGAAGGGTTAGAAACTAGGCTGTAGAATTGGTAGAGGGGGGGTCTGAGTTAACGACGTGTAATCAGTAGCGTCTAGTGACTAATGCTATTCTTACCCTCTAGTGAGGGCGATCAGCTGTAATGTCCTTTACTACTTGAGAGGGAAGGGTTAGAAACTAGGCTGTAGAATTGGTAGAGGGAGGGTCAGAGTTAACGACGTGTAATCAGTAGCGTCTAGTGACTAATGCTATCCTTACCCTCTAGAGAGGGCGATCAGCTGTAATGTCCTTTACTACTTGAGAGGGAAGGGTTAGAAACTAGGCTGTAGAATTGGTATAGGGAGGGTCTGAGTTAACGACGTGTAATCAGTAGCGTCTAGTGACTAATGCTATCCTTACCCTCTAGAGAGGGCGATCAGCTGTAATGTCCTTTACTACTTGAGAGGGAAGGGTTAGAAACTAGGCAGTGGAATTGGTAGACGGAGGGTCTGAGTTAACGACGTGTAATCAGTAGTGTCTAGTGACTAATGCTATCCTTACCCTCTAGAGAGGGCGATCAGCTGTAATGTCCTTTACTACTTGAGAGGGAAGGGTTAGAAACTAGGCTGTAGAATTGGTAGAGGGAGGGTCTGAGTTAACGACGTGTAATCAGTAGTGTCTAGTGGCTAATGCTATCCTTACCCTCTAGAGAGGGCGATCAGCTGTAATGTCCTTTACTACTTGAGAGGGAAGGGTTAGAAACTAGGCTGTAGAATTGGTAGAGGGAGGGTCTGAGTTAACGACGTGTAATCAGTAGCGTCTAGTAACTAATAATACCCTTACCCTCTAGAGAGGGCGATCAGCTGTAATGTCCTTTACTACTTGAGAGGGAAGGGTTAGAAACTAGGCTGTAGAATTGGTAGAGGGAGGGACAGAGTTAACGACGTGTAATCAGTAGTGTCTAGTGGCTAATGCTATCCTTACCCTCTAGAGAGAGCGATCAGCTGTAATGTCCTTTACTACTTGAGAGGGAAGGGTTAGAAACTAGGCTGTAGAATTGGTAGAGGGAGGGTCTGAGTTAACGACGTGTAATCAGTAGTGTCTAGTGGCTAATGCTATCCTTACCCTCTAGAGAGGGCGATCAGCTGTAATGTCCTTTACTACTTGAGAGGGAAGGGTTAGAAACTAGGCTGTAGAATTGGTAGAGGGAGGGTCTGAGTTAACGACGTGTAATCAGTAGTGTCTAGTGACTAATGCTATCCTTACCCTCTAGAGAGGGCGATCAGCTGTAATGTCCTTTACTACTTGAGAGTGAAGGGTTAGAAACTAGGCTGTAGAATTGGTAGAGGGAGGGTCTGAGTTAACGACGTGTAATCAGTAGCATCTAGTGACTAATGCTATCCTTACCCTCTAGAGAGGGCGATCAGCTGTAATGTCCTTTACTACTTGAGAGGGAAGGGTTAGAAACTAGGCTGTAGGATTGGTAGAGGGAGGGTCTGAGTTAACGACGTGTAATCAGTAGCGTCTAGTGACTAATGCTATCCTTACCCTCTAGAGAGGGCGATCAGCTGTAATGTCCTTTACTACTTGAGAGGGAAGGGTTGGAAACTAGGCTGTAGAATTGGTAGAGGGAGGGTCTGAGTTAACGACGTGTAATCAGTAGCGTCTAGTGACTAATGCTATCCTTACCCTCTAGAGAGAGCGATCAGCTGTAATGTCCTTTACTACTTCTTGGCAGTAAATGTTTAGGTTTAAAACTGTTTGATTTGCCAGTCATTGAATCGTTTTTTTACAACTAAAAGTTTTTGAAATACTTTTCTTTTATAAGACAGTAAGGACTATAGAAATTGAGTAGACTCTTAATCTCATTGTTAACTAAGTCCGTTTTTGTTTGAGTCCGTAACTAAGTCCGTACAGTCAAATTTGAGTAGGATCTCTAAACAAAAATGCTGCTCACACATTTTAGGATGAATTTCATAGTGTTCGCTTAACCTTTGGTTGTAACTCTGGAGTGTAATTAGTTATAATACTTAGAGATAGTCTTTTTTTTATCAGAATAAAATATAAGGTAAGTAAAATAAAAAATAAGCATCAACAGACTCTCTACATAACCGGGAAAATAACTTACGAAATTGTTTTCATGTGATCCGTAAGGACGATGTATCTATCGATTACACAAGACACTAAATTGATACACCAGAGTTTGTATTATAAATCGAGGATTAATTAAGGATTACTGTTGAATGAATAAGACTATAGATTTGTTACAGATGGTTGCTATGATCAGCCGGTTGTATAGCGAGGACCTTTAAAATACCAATATTACAGGCGAACCGGGTCTGATTTCGAAACATTAAAAATCCACTGACTTTTACGAACATCAAACCAGCAGCCTTCAAATTACGAGCACTATATCTACTCGGCTACACTAAATATGATATTATCTTTAATCATAGTACCTTGTATTATGTTAGCGTGCATTTTTTCCTATGAATAGTTTACTACTGGGTACATTTTTATCGGTTGAAGTATATAAAAACTTCACGGTTATAAAATCACAAATTGCGTAATAAACTAGAGGAAATTCTACTAAAGCAAATAGAGGGAAACCTTAGGGAAATCAAACTCCAAGAGAGCTGAGGTCGATCTTGTGTGAGGCTTGATTGGCTTCTGCCCCAACATCCCAACTTAGCACGAGAAGGCTTCAACATCTGGCCTGCCATTGTTGGTCTGTTTTTAAAATATTACAGAGATTCTACAAAGATACTGAGGGATGGTAAAAATAGCATTTACGATTGTAATCTCAACGTCATCACGTTTCCTTCGGTTTGATTATTTCAGCCGAATAAACAGGTTTGCCAATGAGTTGTTTTACTTTTTAGACGAAAAATGGATGATTTTTACAACTTATGATTACGTACAATGAACGTTGAATTTTACCTCCCACTGATTAAATATATTTTACAGGTATTGACGTGTTACGTAATTTAAACATCTTTGCCACCAAGACTGATATTCGAATATATAATAGGTTACGTACCTTGGTCCGTCTTCAGTCTTATTTTAGTCAATGGATGACTAGTTTCGGGTACAAAGACCTATTGTCAAATCCTTTTCAAAACATCATTTAGAAGCTAGTGAAAAATCCGACGGAAGTCTTCAGAAATGTGGCCGGCCTATCAATCGTTTTATATGTTTTGTAACTTGTGTTTTTTAAATAATAAACTTTATGTGTCAACCTGTATTTTTATAATGATGAAGACTTCCGTCGGATTTTTGACTAGCTTCTACATGATGTTTTGAAAAGGATTTGACAATGGGTCTTTGTACCCGAAACTAGTCATCCATAGACTAAAATAAGACTGAAGACGGACCAAGGTACGTAACCTATTATATATATAGTGTTACGTAACTCACGACAAGTCATTAAAATGTCATAGATGGCCATTTTTACCCATCCAAAGAGGCTTGCGTATTTTCTGTGCATTTGGAATTTTTTTAGACTTTTTGCAGTCTCACTTTTTAAGAATATTCTAACAAATAACTGAGAATTAATAAACGTACAGATAGGAATAGCCTTAGAGTAGGGCTTAGGCCTTAGTATTGGCTCTATAAATATATCATGGATTTATCTTAAATATTAACGTAATTTGCATAGTGCTAAGCAAAAATCTACTGGATTTTATAGTGGATTGTACGACAAAATGAACGCTCAGTTTGTTGACTCCAACATGCGTGAAATCGAACATCGGGAGCAAAAAATGTGATGGGAAATTCATTCACCAGTGAACATTTTATTGGGCATTCTAACCGGGGGCTCAACCATAATCATAGAGTGTAAACCATAGAGCAGATAATATTAATATAAGTATTATGTGCTCTATGGTCTAAGCCTTTCACTGAGAAGGATGAACCATAGTGGATCGTGGTTTGGTACCAAGCCTAATGACAAATAAAGCAAAATCTCCAAGTTAAACACGTATATGTTTTAAAACTCATTGCAACTGTTTATTGAGTTTTCATAAATGATAAACAATAAAGTTCCGAGAATACTACTGTAATATTATATTTCCACTAAGAGGACCATGTCTAACGATACATAAAACAACCCAGAACAATCGTAAAATAAGGAGATGAGTGACAAGTTATCCTCTACAAAATCCTACCAAAATACGTGTATGGTTAAACACAAATTGATTAGGCCACTTACAAAACGTGTTAAATCCAAAATCAAGAAAAACTGTTTGTAAATATATTGATTGGGAAAGAACTTTAAAATGTTTTATATATATATAAAATCGCCATTCCCGCTTTTCTATATACTCTAAAATCACAACAGATAGTTAATTGAGTTCTATCGTTTTTCGATATATCCATACGTACACTGTAAACATTTTCAACACAACAAATGTCCATAAATAATTTGTTAAATAATTCGATAGACATTGACCAGTTTTCAATCATCATCATGACAAATAGGAGGAATTTCCCAGGTTGAGCCATATAATAACATAATCAGAGACTGGACATAATAATATCCTACGTGCCTTGTCAAACTAGATTGTCTTTGTTAACTTCTATTGTATAAAAATCATTTACAAAATATACCGTAAAAATGTATTGCATACATATAAAAATGATGAGAGAGTTAATTTATCCATAAAATATCACACGCACAGTGCTAATGAAGAATTGACTACGAAAATGTAATATTTAATTGACCAGATTTAGTATATTATTCATCTTACGCGTTTAATTCATCGAGATATTACTGGGATTAACACGAGGCTAATGAGTCATTAGTTTGTAACAGGAACCTGAAGTCATAAACCACTTAGCAACTGTTAAACAAGTCGTAGATTATCTCTGATAGTCGGTTTGGCGCTAATTACCAAAGATCTGTTTGGTAAATTGATTACGTGCCGGAAGCGACCGTGCCAGAAGCGACCCAGCAAAAATCGTGCCAGAAGCGACCCTGGTAGTAGCGTGAGTGCCACTAGCGACCCATTGTTTGATAAAGGATTTTACAATGTTTTGTTCAAATCGGTGTTAATGGCTTATAAACAAATCCTATTCTTGTTATAGTAATATGTACCACCTGGAAGAGCTCAATATTCGCCTAAAGAGCTGTTTTAGCATCTCTATTTACCAGCTGCTAGCATAGTCTCGAGTTATGTGTGGTAACTTAATCAAACAATTTTTCTTAAATTTTTATCATTTTATAAGAGCCAAATATAATCTATTAACTTATCTTTTCTTTATATTTCAATTTATTAAATAAATATGTAAATATGAGATGGTGGATGTGTGTTTGTATAGGTCTACTACTTAATCGCACGGGAACCACTCAAAAGATCTAAATAAAATTTCACATGGAGGTAGTTTATCAAATATAATCAAAATAATGTTTATTTCAGTAAGTAAAATACTATGTTACAATACTTTGTCAGTACATATTTTATAATTATGCCATAGTTATGTAATAATATACTGACATAGTCATTAAATATGAAATTCCTCTCACATAGGCTACTGCCCGTGCGTGAGAAATTTCCTCTATCAGTAAATAAATATTCTAAATTGAAAAAAAAATAGATATATATATATAAAACAATAGCTGGCCCGACAGACGTCGTCCTGTCCTAATGTGGTTTTATGTCAAATGCTTGTTCATTTTCAAAATTCAAAAAGCAGAAACCGTTCGAATCTTCAAACTTTGGATTTTTGCTACTAGCCTGTTTGGAGATCGTGGCTTCTTGGAGTTTAATGAAGTTGACGTGTTAACAATTGTTAACATATTATGTTTGGATTAGGATTTGAAATAGATAGTTGGACTCTTTCTTCAACGTCCTACCCGTTGTAAAGCGTAGGCCTAATTACAACAGCTTGTTATTATTATTGTTATTGTTATTTTATTGTATTTCATTACGTTTAAAATGGCCCTCCGATGTTTATAAATGATTCCTTCCCTTCCCCCTAATTTACTGCATAATAGAAGTAATTGTATTTCCAAAACATATTTCGAAACTGAAATGAAATACTGAAATTGATCTTTAGGAAATACATATTTCAGTTCAGAAAACATAGCCAATCAAATAGGGACTTTCTTAGTAAAAAACAGTCTGGCTACAAAGTTTTTTATTTTTTTATTTGTGTAACAATAACAGTTGGCATAAAAAAAAAACAAGATTTGTATAAAGATGAGTTAAGAGCAATAAACTGTTTGATGATATAGCCTATGACAGATAATTAATAACAATGCAATGGATTTATTGACCTACACATTTTATCTAACAGTGCAAAAATATAAAAACAATAAAAATAGACTATATAGTTTATATCATTAAATAAAAAAAAATATATTTACAAATATACAAATCGTACATTTACCACAACATACTAGCAGGTGCAAAAGAAACAATACTAGTCTCCCTGTTGCTCGAATTCGAGCAATTTCTAAGTATTAGAGACGTTATTTCAAAAGGAATAACGTTCATAATTTCTGATTACTTTAAAGGATTCGATCCAAAGATTATGGAAATATTCAAGATGTACATAACAGAATATATCAATTTTCAGGCTCTCTCGCTTTTTTCCATTGTAATATTTACGCCAACCCGAATTTAAATACAGTAGTAAATATTTCATTTCAACCAAGTCAGTAAATGTTTGTAGCAAACTGTAAAATTAGCAAACTTATTGACTGTTTAAAATTAACATATGTTTTTCTTCTCACTTTTAATTTTTGACAACAGCTGGAGTTTCATAACAATATTTTTGTTTCCCATGTTAATCTTATGGAGAAATACGAAACTTTAAAGGGCCCCAGGGCCTCACTCTCTGATTATTTCCCTAAAAAGAAAGTTTCCTGCACAACTTCACGTTACGCTCTTTCCAATGACACCAAAAACATGTCAATCGGTTCAGTAGTTTTGGAGGAGTAATTGTCACAAAAAAACATGCTTGCGTATTAAATAAGTAAAATAGATTTGTGACATAACCGGGATTATAGGCATAACAAAAGCCACAATTTTTATACGCGTTTTAATTTTTTTGGGGAGTTTTTTTTATCTAAATCATCAGCTGTATAGATAGCTTCGTCATTATAAATATATAGAGTTTTTCTATAATAAATTCCTACCCTCTTCTTGCCTCATATTGTTATTTTTGAGTTAGTAGAGTCTTAGTCATTTTTCGTCATAGCAGGTCAACAACATCAGGGGTTGTAAGCTGCCATACTATGACTAAAAAAATCAAAATCTTCTTTATTTACAGTAGTTGTGCTAGAATACTCTTTTCCATTTAGGGAATAAGCTATTACCGCAGGTCTCATTGAAAGACCTAGACCCGGGACCTATTTTATTTTTCGTTTTGATGCCCCGAGAGAGCAAAAACACCATTAGTAAAAAATATATGTAATTTGTAATTTAAGTAATTTGGTTATAATTCATTTCCATTCTAGCTCCTGAGCTGCAATATTCAATGTGATAAATAGGTTTACATACGTTATAATCCGACAAACAGCTCAAATAGTAGGTTGTTTACATGTTTCGGCTTGTATCCGCCATTGTCAAAACATTGCAGTTGGAAAAAAATACTTATCATTGTTTACTAATGTCTATAAACTTTCACACCCACATACACGAACGAATAAAAAAATAAATAGGCCTATTACCATAAATGCACCTGGAGTCTACAAACTGTTATAGTTTGCTCATTTTATTTATGGATATGTGTTGGTAAATGTATACTCGTATGAATTATATGATACAATTTACATAAAAACTATTATTTCTTCCCCAAGAGGGAATAAATTTAGTCTGCAGGGCTGCTGCGCGGGAGTACTTTGTTATGTATTTAATGTGACAGCAAATCGTTTTAATGGTTTTATAGTGAAATTCTGTATAGTTTTTGTTAAGAGTATAAGTTGAATCGGCGTTAATGTATACTCGCCTCCCGCTCCAAATTCTTGGGTCGCTAGTGGCACGGTAGAAAATTGGTGGGTCGCTAGCGGCACGGGTCGCTTCTGGCACGGTCGCTTCTGGCACGACACCGGTAAATTGATAGGACGAATATAGATAAGTAATAAGAATACTTTAACAGTTTTACAATAACTGTTTGTTTTGATCTTCTTTGTTGAGCTTGTGTTCTCCTGAGTACAGCATTGACTTTAAGATTCCAATGTGTTTCCATTTTTATATAGACCAGTTGAGGTAATTATTTACAAAAAAAAAAGCAAAATTTAATGATAAAGCTGTAGTCAAGAGTTATATTTTCGGGGCATACATCTGAAGCACATTTTATTCCAAAAACATTGTTAAATGAAGAGCTACAAGCAGGTTTAAATTTTCTCCTTGGCTTTTGTTTCTGTGATAGATGTGATTGAAAATATACTATTGTGTTACAATTTTGTCTTTTCGGCGTGGCTTTGTTGAAAAGTTGGCGTTCGATCGAGTTTAACATCAACGCATTCAGTCGCTGGATCGATACAACCACTGTAAATCGTCTGCATCTTAACATGAGAATAGAATCTTTAGTTACATCCATAGTCAAATATTAGATGTATGCCTACATTAGGTCTATCTACTTATCTATCTTTAGAATGTCCAAATTACTTGTTGTTGTTGCAGTAAAGGTGAGTGAGCGTAGCGAACGAACTTCAACCAGGACGTGATTGAGCCACGCGAAAGAGATCATCTTGAAAATTAAGAAGTTAAACGGGGCAAAGCCCGCGGGTTACAGCTAGAGGTCTCTATCTTAACACAGTAAAATATGGCTAAGGCAAGACAACGTCTGCCGGGTTCAGCTAGTATTTTATATTTAGGCATAATAGCTGCATAAGTTACAAAATATAAATACTTAACGCATGTATAAACGTTTACATAAACGTACTTCAAACATTTATATAAAAACGAAAGTTAACATCTTCTTCATTGAACCATTAGAATGATGAAGTAATTTGAATAGGAAGACTTAAACGTTTAATCTATTTTGATAACTTTATTTTATTTCTTGATAGGCCATTCATAACATGCCAGATTCTTCCAAAAACAGGTACGTAGGTGTAACGTATTCAAGAGTGTAAGATTTCATTAATGTTTCGCCTATAAAATTAAATCAATGGTGTCGCATATCCAAATAAATATCTTTTCGAGTAAACCAGTGCACAAAAATCAACTATAGAGTAAGTTGTCTTTCTACTTTAACATTTTTTGTCTTTTTAACTTCATATCATATTGTCTAACTTTTGTGACACTTGTAAAGTAAGGCCAGTTTTCCTTCCCCACTCATCACTTCCAAGAATATCGATCTCCATTCTTCACAGCTAGATTTCCCTAAGGCTTCGTCTCCATTTACTACTCTAGTGTTTCATCTCCTTTACTCTAGTAGCCCTTTAAAGAGGTAGTTTAATTCCGCTTCACCACTCTTAAATTACTTTTAAAGTGTTAGCTGAGAATATATTCATTCTTGACTACTAATCTAATTTTAAATCATGCAGATGCAGACAGCAATCCTTTCTGCCTTTAGCTTCCTTTTTTATTTATGACCTACATAGCAACTACAACAAGTGTATGAAAAATAGCTAAAACAAATTTTGTTACAAAAGATGCCCAACATGGGATGTTGCGAAATTATTCAGCGTGAATTGTATTTTTTTTAAAACTCACGAAAATAGATTTGTGATAAACCGCACTTAAAGAAAAAGTAAAATAAGTAAACTCCGATACAGGAACAAAGAATGGAAACGTGATTTTGGTATAACAGATGTCGGATATTGGCTAAACTTTGGCCATAACACGTAACTTGGGGCCTCCGAGCTCTTATGACGCGAGTGTTATACTAAATGTTGAGGTCAAGTCAATTTGTTCTTTGTTCCCCATTATTATTGATGTCTTAGATACAGAGTCTGCTAAAATAAAAATTAAAACACTCTCCAACACTATTCAAGGAATTTACCCTTCTGTGATCATTTACAAATTTGAAATTGTTAGATTTAAAATGTTTCATTAGTTGTCAATTTCGACCTGTTAAACCTGTTATTATTGAGCCCTGACATAATCTTGTTTATGTAAAAAGGTATTTACCATTTTTGTATATAGTAAAATTATTAGGTCAAATTATACAGAATAGTGCCGGACAATATTTTATTTTATTCGTATAATAGTAGAACTTATTAGCCTAAAATACAGCATCATGAGTCCGTTGAGAATAAGTTCAGTAATTTAAATACAAAACCACGTGTTAATAAATGATTGGCACCTTTAAATTTCAATCCTGTTCGTATGATAAATTACGTAGGTAAAATGTGACACATAGCAAAAACCGATCCCTTTGAAACATTCCAAAACATTAATTATTCTATATTTTTAATGACAGTTTTCTTATGCCCAAATAATTACTTAACTAAAACTTTCTGTACTTAACGCATTCTGGATATGGGTACAGAATGAGTATAATGGAAAGGCATGACCTAATGGAGCATTGCTTTTGACTGTCAGTTATTTATTTAACCAGGACCAAAATGTGACAATACAAGCCCCTTGATTTTCTAAGCAGAATCGACGTCCCTCTAGGTACTAGACGAACACTATACTTACTAACTCAATTTAAAGTAAGGCTATTCTGTATTGATTCAGCAGTCTGTTCTTGCTTTTATTTACACGAGTGGCTATCAATAATTCAGTGGTAACACCTTCACTGACCTACTCACAGCAGCAATAGTATTGAATAACATGCGACTGTCTGAAAATCTCTTTAAAAGAACATGTGTAACTGTAACAGATGCTTTAGCAATCATATCAATTTAATGTTGATAGATATGTTATTCACAACAACACTTATCGATATAATACTCATAAATTATTTAATCTTTCCGTATTTTTCAACAGCAATGGTGTGTTTACCTACGCTTGTAAGGGGGCGGCCCAAACCCTAGTCTTTAACTATCTCATGTCGACCTGTTGTTTTTAGCACTCCTTAAAAGTTGTGGATGTTGTGAAATTGGACTTTGTCTGGAATTAATCCCATTCGGGATTGAACCAGCAGCTTTCAGATATGGAGTTGAGCACAATTACCTCTCGACAATCATGACAATCAACTATCTAGTTACATAAGCTTGAAAAATTGAATTTGAAATGATCCCATTTCATATATTTATTCTCCTCGTGGATCATCTAACGAAAAGTTAAAAAGACATTTTTATGTTTGGTTTATATAGCTAGCAATTCGTTGTTATTTTGTTTCTTGCTTGTAGCCTTGAAACTATTTCAACTATCTATTTGTATGTTACTCAGTTGAAATACTCATTTCTATCTCGTCAACATCACTTTCACTAACTGATATTTTAAAATCAACCTTCATTAAACTTCCACCAACTTAGGTTAAGAATACGCGAGTATCAACAGGAACAAGCCGGATCAACAATTAAAATTGTCAACTGATCAGCTGATCAGCTGATTTGTTGACGTTCGAAGTATTACAATTGTACTTCTTTTCTCTCAATCCTTGAACCTCATTGGTCCATTACCCGTGTTGTTATGAGAAAAACTATGCTGATATGAAATGAAACTATGCTGATATGAAAGTAAACAGCTGTTAAGTGAAACTTTTCAATTCTAAGAACTGAACTGAAATTGCTACTTTAAAAAACAGTCGTAGGTAAATGCCGATTTTACTCCTATAGGTTGAGAAACGTTAAAATAGATAACACCAAAACAAACAATTAACTGATAAATTACAAACAGATTTTATAAAGATGTATTCATTTCTTGCCAACAACGTATGGTTATTTTCCTAAACTTCGTTAAACACACTACATCCAACAATGCTTTCTAAAAGGTTTCCGATGTCACAACAGATTTACATTATTTATGTGCACATTTTATGAGCTCAAGCGTATTTGTCTGTTTTCAACATGACGATGCGGGGTTTTCAATGCACCCATTGTGCTTATTTTTATTTCAACAGACAGAAAATGAACCATGAATTTCAATTTACAGTTAGATTTGATAATGTGTGGAAAACCAAAATAAGGTGTGTAAAGTAATGTGTGCTGCGTGTAAAATGCTACTGATTGTGTGTTGTTACATTTTATAACTGCTTAAGGATTCCAAAACGCAGTTTGGAAATGTTTTCCCCAAAGGTTTGCTTATTTTAGCGAATTTCCCATATAGGGAATAAGCTATTACCGTAGGTCTCTTGGTAAGACCTGGACCCGGGACCGATTTACTTTTTCGTTTTGAGGGATGAAATTTGGTTTAAACGTGTAAACATACATTTATTCGAAGGAGTTCGTGAACCAGCATGATCGGATTATGAGAACGGGGGTTTATGGGGGTTTTATGGGGTAAAAAGGGTTTTTCCCATTTTTAACCTAAAAACATACAATTTTTGAATTTCTTTCCCAACCATTTTGTAGAGCTTAAAAAATAAATAATTTAGTGTATTGAAGCATTGTTGTATGCCTAATGGTTACGGAGAAAATTCAAAAAAAGTACAAATTTAAAATTCCCATGTTATTCTTATGGAGAAAATGAAAACTTTTGTAGTTTACTTGTTTATGGATATAATATGTTGACCAAATTTGGCAAATTTATTTATTTCATCCTATACTATTGACGTTTGGTCAAAAACACTGTTTACATTCCCCGTAGCAGCAAACCTAAGCACTCGTTGAATATAATGTTATTTAAATTGGGAATAAATATGTCTTATTTATGTAAATATTTTAGTAATTATGTAATCAGACAAGTAGAAATTTGCTGTCTGCAGGTTTGCTGCGGCGGGGGTATTTATAGCTATTACTGAACTATAACTACAATTGGAGGTAGCTCTGGAACGGAAACCTTGCTTGAAAATCGAGACGATGAAAATGTTGTTATTAGTGCTAACTAGAGGAATCATTTCATTTATGTATGATTGTTCATACAATCACACAATTTTCTATTCCCCTAGTTCAAATATACTCAGTACAATGTACCTTATCCCTTAGTACAAATGGCAGCCAACGTCTCGAAATCCTCTCTTTCACTTCTGCCTCAGGTTATCTCTAGCTCAGTGATGAGCTTATTTGCATGATTTCTACTTGTTTGAATCCCAAAGCTTTGACTACTCTAAAACAAAGTAGGATTGCACCTTGCAAATTAACTGTCAAACAGTTTTATTATTTTTTACGAGTATGTTATGATATAAAAGTAATACGATTTTCTCCCCTATAAACAGACTTCATAGGACAAATAAATATAAAAAATCACAAAAAAAAATATCTAGGGTCTTCCGAGAACATTGCTTTCTATCGTTATACTTGTTATGATACCCTAAAGACGGCCACACCTTGAATGAAAAACTTCCATAAACAGGCTATTCATGTATGATGATGATGGTGAAGAAACTTAGAATAAACTACCGACGACTTTAAAACGTGAATGTAGACTTCTGATACCATGGGAAGTTCTGAAGTTTGCTGTATAGTGTATATGAGTTTTATGGCGGCAACTTAAGAGCACGCAAAAGTTCACTGTTAGTTTTTTATCTAACTTGAGGGGCATATTTTATTACTTGAGCTTAAATCTTTGGTTGATACACCATAGGACGTGCATTTGATTATAGATCAAACGTTCGATTTAATTAATTTTTTTACAGTAAAGAAACCAAGGACCAAACGTAAGCCTGACAGAAGAAATACAAATTTTGTCTTTAGCTGATCCAAACAAAATGAAAAATCTATTCGGAGCAGGCTATTTTTAATCTAGGTACTTCATAGTACAATAGCTCGTTAAATTTTTTTCCTAAAATATCAAATTGTAGTTATAAATGTCGTTGTTCGTTAAGAGACCCGACACGGTAATAGGTTTTAACTTAGAAAACTCAACTATGTTTCTCGTCCATAATGACTTTAGGAATTCCAGAACATTTTTGCAGAGTAAAATTAGCGAAGTAGCGACGGAACTTTGTACCAAAGTCACGTGCTCCAACTGTGAACCTACTTTGCATAAGTAACGCCCCTCAACTCTCCGGTCATTATAAAAATGCACTCTCTTCTTAAATGTATGTTTTGTTGAATTCAACTTTTTTAACTTACTTTACACTAGTTATCGAGTTTCTTTAGTTAATTTCTCTTAGGTGTACTGAAGACCAAATCTACAAGAAAGTTATTGTGCTCTCTTGATAATCTCAAGGGTAACCTCGAAAACACTCAAGAAGTAAACTGATTATGGTTATTGTATCGATTATTGTTATTGTGAATAATCTGTAAAATGTACGTTTTAGGCCTACTAATATATCTATTAAAAGGTTTTATTCAAAGATATCTCCAAACGGTCTGCTGTGAAATATAGTTCTGCAGAATGAAATAGGTCATCGAAGGTGCGAACTTGTGTTTGCTCCTAAGAAAAGTCAGTAGATTTTATTATTCGAAACTGAACCCAGCTTTCTTTGGTCATTAGCATCCCCTTATACAAGTGTAACGGTCGTATTCCTCTTGGAATACCTACTGTTACTTTGGGTGACGTAGCTCAGGAATGAAACTCAGCACTCGCTTACAAAACCTAACTTTATTAATTACTCAAAACAACACAAAGAACACAAAGCTAAACTAACAATCAAAAAGGTAGAGTAGACTGGAACTGTATAAATCAGTTAGTAGCTTAACCCCCAATTTGGAAAAGACTCTAAACCCCAATTTTGAAAACCGTTTACATTGTCTTACCTGGACCCAAGGCCAAGGGCCTTGGGCTCCAGGTCCCCCAGCAGGACCCTGTCCTCCGGTGCACCACACAAACCACTCCACACAAAAACTGACCCCTTGATCAAGTGCACTGGCCTACTTAAAGCAACAGCCTTCAGTAGGTCAGCACAACAAGTTATTGTTTAACAACACTACCAGCCTACTCACACAACATTGCCAAACACTTCCTCTTTACAATATTCGACCCCTTCCATTACACAAGGCTGCATAAAATTTACCTCCCGTAAATGTGGCAACGCCGCATTACCGGCCTATGGAAACAGCTGTTGTACTTATTCGTAATGGAGTCCCTGCGCAACGTTCGTGTATTTATACACGTTTGTTATTCTATGGCCGGCCGGTGCGACGTTGCCATACACAAACTGCCGCTATCTTCAGAAGAGGCTATTACATTAGGGGAGAAATGGTCCGGTCTACAGAAACTGATTGCAGTCAGTAACATATTATATGTGTGACTTTAGAATTGGATCAGATGATGTCTGTAGCTTTGTTACTGACTGCAATCAGTTTCTGTAGACCGGACCATTTCTCCCATTTGAATATTAGGATATTATTATCAAACTAATACATTATTAGGATATTATCAAACTGAATATTATTCAGTTTGAAGTGCATACCTAGATGCGCGTCGTTTTCCGAAATAGCCATTTGTGTAAAAGCGCAAAATACGTCGTTGCCGCGGTTGCCGCTCGAATCCTAGTATCTTTAAGTGTTGCCAACTTATTTTCAAGCGTACATTGCTTCCCAAAACACACTGTCTTGTCTTGTTGGTTTGGAATACTGGAGTGCAACAAAGTAAAATGAGTGCGAAAAAGGTAAGTAAATGCAGCGATCAACTACTTTGCGTGCTATAATCAGTGCAAGAAAGCTTGCTTTGTCAGGTAACTGTAGGGAAAAGAATCACTAGACTATACATCATACCACACTGGGGTGTGAAAATAATGATGAACTGATAGAAATAAAATAATAGGATCCGGAATTAATTTATCTTATGTCTTCTCTCACATAATTTCTCTGAACTATGTTCAAAATTGACATTTGAAAAGCGTGTGATTATGATAAAAATATATAACTTAATACAGTATATTTTTTATTGTTTCGTAATATCCAAAGTAGGCTAATTAGATGTAGTGCAGGGTATGGACGTGTTAAATAAAAATGCATATATGCATAGTGTATAGCCATATACAATATAAAATTTATAGACGTAGAAATGTACAGACATTTAAAATGTATGAACGTGTTGTATGCACAGATATGTAAAGTATAATCCAACCAAAATATAGTTGCAAAGTAAATAGATTAGTTTTTAAATCCTTAAAAATAATTTACACATGCACAAATATAACACTCTAATCGATAATATTCACAAAGATTTACTTTAGTTTTCAAAATATAAATATGAAGAGTCATTTCATTTCAAATCAAAGGCCAGAGCCGTTTAATCTTTTGTTGAGTTCGCATCAAATGCTTTTCATTCCAGGAAGTTTGCTTTTCTCTATCCGTTTCCATTAAAATGCTTTTGAGCGCTAAAATCTTTTACGTTAAAAGTAACGAAATCGCAATTTCTTTATTAAACAGAAATCGTCTTAAGAGTTAACCGTTGCAGCTATCAAAAGGTTCTGAGTAATAACGAATAACGTCTTGAGTTCTAACGAATGTAGATGATATGCTTACTTGCATTTCATACTCCTTTGCAACTGCAAATTGAATAGACATCAATGATTTCCCAATGAGAGAAAATTAAGTTGCATAATATCTATAAAACGAAATTGTTAAAACAATGGCTTTACGATCGTCATATCTGTAATATTGCAAACAAGAGGTGTTGTGTAAAGCTTTATGTTTTTAGGGTAAAAATTGGAAAATTCAATTTTTACCATAAAACCCCCGTTCCCATAGTCCGATCAAGCTGGTTCGCGAACTCGTTCATATAAGTGTAGGCTTACGCCAAAGTTCATTAAAATCGGATAATTTTTCGAGTTGTGCTAACGGACACACACGCATATATATTAATTTTAACGGATGGTGTTTTTGGCCTCTGAAGACCTCAAAACGATTAAGTACCATGAGACCTACGGTAATAGCTTATTCTCTATATGGGAAATTCGCTAAGATGATGAATCCCCGTGACAGTCGTATCAAAATTATTCAACCTCTTGCCACTTAAATAGCTAAAACAAATTATCGGAATAACTTTTTAACATTGCCTCAAACACATTCTTAAATATTATACTGCAAAAAGAACATAGACACAACCAAAATAGGTAAAGTATTGAAGCAAATCACACCTTACGAAATAATTTCTCTCTTTCACACCCCCACGTATATACACCTATCGAGATAGACGAACACTATCTTAAAGAATACTTGATATGAGAAGAAAGATTAAAACCAAAAATAAGCTTATTGTAAAAAGGAAAACACACTGTGTATTCTCTAAAAAGCTATACACTTAGGTACCAAATAATTAAATGAAATTCCAAAATATTTTTTTTTACCTCTGAGGAGATGTGTATTTCCATTTTAGAGCATTTCTATTATTTTATTTTATTCGTAAAAGTAACTAAACTTTTTCAATTTCTCATGTTTGAATTATGTTTCCAGTAAATTACGTCTTGAGTAAATGGCAAATATTTGGAAGCCGGCCAAAGTTAAATTGGATACAGCTTAGAACTTCCTTTCCAGAAATGCCAGAGTGGCGGTTTAACTGTATTGTATATACTGTAGCTCTCTTCTCTCAAATTCGTATTATTATTACAAAAATACATTATTTTTATGAAAAAAACGCTATTTTTTACCTACAGAAAGATCTTGAGATTAGTAAATAGTAATAGATTTAATTACTCTAGAAAGAACTAACTTGAAAACAAAAATCATTCGTTGATGGGCGACTCATTCAAAAGATAGTACTATAGTGTATAAACCTAGGGGTTGGAGGTATTTGGTATTGACCAAGGCATTGGAAAATCAGCCTATGATTTATCATTAGGACTACAGAACAATTTGTTTTATAGCAAAAATATTTTTAGATGTACAGTATTCTATAAGGCTCATTTTTACCTAGCATCTAAATCAACGGATGGCAACACAACCAGACAAGAACGTTTGATCGTTTAAAATTAAACCTTTGTAGTTTGCAAACATTTGATAATTTAAATCGCGTTCAAAATATTGTAATAATGATTTACAGCAATATAAAACAAAACTTCTCACAATGTATTTTGTAAATTTCAGTTTTAGAAATTTGAATATTCAAACTCAAAAATTTGTATTCAATTAAATAATTTCAACGAAGTCCTGCTTTTGAACAGGCAAATCCGCTTACACTAATATTGTATTGGATTGAATTGAAGTCAACAACTTTAAGACTGTTTAAAATTAAGTGACGTTCAAAATTAGCCACGGACTAGCCAATTCAGCAGCTCAACTTGCTTGGTATTTAAAAAAATAACACTATTTTATTTAGGTCTAATGTGAACCAATAATATTTCATCATCAGACTAAACTTACAGTGATGACAGGATTGTTCATTTACATGAGGCATTGTATCAACGAATTTGCCCTACTTCGGTATAGATCAATTTTAAAATGAGATTATTTATAATTGTTAAGTACTCATACGATTAATGTCATTAAATGAATGCTTAAATCTATCTGAAATTTGTATGGTATTAAAACCTTATCTAAAACACGTCCGAGGTTGGTCTAGTGGTTTGGTGCAAGATTTTAAAACCCACCAATTCCCAATCGTGATTCTCTATGTCATAGCATAGTATAGTAACTGGATGGTTCTGACATACTCATAAGCAAATAAGGATTTTTTGAGCAATGTGAATTTGTCTGCATTGACGATTCGTCTAATTGATAAGCAAAAAAAAAAAATTTTAGACTACAGTTTCCAATAAAACCAATATTCAAAATGCCCTTCAAAATGGTGTAAATCTCATTCATACAAGTATATAGAGCAGTACGAAGAACCACAGTGATTCTTTTAGGTTGCCCAATTTAATTATCAATGTTAAAACATATCCCAGCCAACAGATTAACACTTAATAGCTTTTATCACATAATAAAGTCAGATATATCTCTTTATTTTGTCTTTGTATTGCCTAGTGCAGATTGGATACTGCTTCAATTGCAGTTATTGTTTATTTCCATTGTTATATGTTTATATATTTATTTTGTTTAAACAATTATATTGTGGCACATTCAGAAATAAATACACTGATCGTTACTCGAGGTAACGCCATAAATTAAAAATTTTACAACTCGTACCAATTTAAACTAATGTTTGTACACATAATTTTAAGTTTTTACACCATTAATATTGTACGAAGATTGTGAAGCAAAAGTGTATAGGTTAACTATATTTTATGTATTAGATTCCTGTATAGTGAATGGGGCTGGTTTGACATTTATTGATACCTACATATTTTTAAGGTAGCAAGTCTCTTTCGGCATGAAGCGTTTTCGATGTATTACACTCAAAATTAAAAATTGTACGGGGATGAACCGTGATGGCTTTCAGGGGTTTTCTACTTTTTGCAAAATGTTTTAATATTACGTCTGACACCCTTCAAAATTTGAAATATTAGATATCAACCAAGAAGGAACCCCCTTTATTGAATATATTTAATATTACTCATTCATTTCTAGCTATGCAGTGTGATTATCTGTTAGTAGGCCTAAGGTTTGAACTGTATATTTACACTTCCTTCGTATTCCATAACTCTGTCATACATATTTTGTAATGTACTGTTTTTATCTGTAAAACTGCATCCATAAATCATACTCATATGAATACTAAATTGAAAATCCTAATGTATCATGTTCTGTTGAACCGGGAGATGAGCCTAACTTACACAACCCCACTAACCCATATACAATTATCACACTATATTTGTCATGGTACAATCAATAATTTGTATAAATACAAACTGTAAATTCCACCTAACAACCTGTGATATCCCCATATAACAACATTACACTCATCTTATTCACCACTACCAAATACCATTGATGAGCCAAACAACCCCATTTGCAATCAGCCCTCTGACTCTCTTTGGACACAAACTATGGATGTTTTTCATCCCTTAGGTGTCTACGAGACTGCAAATGAGTAATAACCTAAAATATAACTTACCTATGAGATTTTTAGAGAATTTGTAATCCGGAAAGATCGCGGCGCAACCTGCGCGCACAAACTACAGAGCACAACTGAGTAAGGTAATCGATGCTAGGGTTGCTATGGAAACGCTGTGAAAAACGCGGGCATGTTCCATACGGGGACTGAAAACATCGGGCTATCCACACCCTCGCTACTAGACTTTCCGAAAACATGACTTCCGCGTGGACGGTATTAGCCGGACGTTGTTTTAAAAGTTGGAACCTCGATGTTTTCCTCGTTGTAGTTGTCTGACATTATTTTATGATATTTTCTAACCAAAATGATTTTTTATAGTAATTTTAAATAATATGAGTTATTATTTAAATCCATTTTATAAATAATATGAAATATGACAATGTGACTTTTAGGCGTTGTTTACGATGTAAACTATTTAAAAATGTATTACACAGTTTTTAAAAATTGATCAATTTGTGAAGCATTTAAGTCTTTAAACTAATGTTTTTGTTTTAAATTTTTAAACAAATGGAACTAAATATAATTAAAGTTTTTAATCATAAAATAAAATGTAAAATTCAATTAGTTATTTTTAATTTTGTCTATTTCAATCAAATCTCATTTTTAGCTAGCTGCACAATTGCGGCTCAAAATCAAATAGTGATAAGGCAAAGCAATTGGGATCAGATTTCACGCAAAGTAGGCATTCTAATACTTTTGAAATAGCCTAGATAAAACAGCTAATCTTTCTGTGAGTCTTAAATTTCAATAATATTAATAACAATTTCTTATATACTTGAGTAAAAAATAAAAAATGTAACCTTAATTTTTCGTTTAATTTACCTAAGTAGGAATTGTCTTAACAAATATTCATATTTGTATTTATATTACGTAAGAAACTTGCATGACTCGTAGAACGTTCGGTATACAGTTCTATAACCAGATATATGGAAAAATATGCTGTTGTCTGCATTAATAGGTGAAATTAATTTAAATTATTTTATTTATAAATCTTTGTGTGGTAATGGTAGTAAGCCGAATCGGTCAGTATATTTTGCTTTAAATTGAATCTAACTCACAAAGACATACAGAAACCATTCCTTTTTATACTAATATAATAGAATAGTAGTTTACGCAAGGATTGCGTTAAGTTAGTCTTTACGACACGAGTAGAAAATTTAAGGCACGAGTCTTGGCGAGTGCTTTAAAAACTTCTACGAGTGTCGTAAAGACTATTAACGCGAGTTGCGTACACTACTTTACCTACGACAGTTTTTTAATTACTAACAATCTGGTTTTTAATTACAAAAAATCACTACTCATTACTTCTTAAAGAGGTTATGTTTTCATTTATTGTCAGTGCCAATGAAAGGAAAGTGATGCAACGACTTATTGTATAATCAGCTCAGGGCCGGTTCTAGGACATTTTCAGAGTTAAGCGAACACCCGAATCAGCGCCACTTAGAATTCCCCCCCCCCAAACCCATGAACATAACTTAACCGTATTTGTGAATTTTTTCCCAATAATTTTGGGTATAATTTTTTTATAAGTTTAGGTAGAAGAATACTAACTAGCAATAAAAGGCTGTTAATTATTCGCAGAAATGTGATATTTATACACTTTTACTCATCATATAAACTATAGCAAAACCAAGGACACGACACACTAAAAAACAGGCCGTAATGTAATGCTCGTCAAGCATGACGTCACGATAGAAGACGGCAATGACGTAATGTTTGCCGTTTGTGATCAGCTGCTTGTTTTAATCTTTCCTTGGAAAATAAATAAATAAATACCTACGTCATTGCCGTATTCTATCGTGTCCGGATCGTGTCGGATCCGGCGTAGGGCTATGGGAGTATATGAGTCCTTTCACACTATGTCCGGCGCGCGCCGCGCGGCGAATTCGCCGCACGGCGCGCGAGTTACCGCCGGATGCACCTTGAGCCGGACGACAGCGCCGCGCGGCGTCCACGCCGGACGATTCGGTGAAGGTGCATTGGTTCTTATTGGAGCCTCCACACGGTGCGGCGCGCGCCGCACGGCTCAACCCCTACGCTGTCTCAATTTAGGCAAACTACCTGACCAAGAGGGTGCAACAGTTAATTAAGAAATTATATATCGAAAATAATATATGTTAAGTTATTACACAACATATATTTTTATGTTCATCCCATGAAAATCGGGCAACTTAAAGTATTAAAACAAAATTTTTCCTTTAATAACTAGAGGAGAATAATTAGTATTAAATTAATAATTTAGTAATTTTTACGCAATAAAACATTTTTTTAAACTTCTAGAATACAATATTTTCAGTTATGACGAATACTTATACTTAATACGTGAAGGCGATTTCTACGAAATATTACTCCTCCGTTAATAATGGACGGATTTCTACAAACGATGTGTCAAAATTAAGTATTTGTTGTGTTACACACCCCCTTTCACCAATTCCTGTAGTAAAAGTCCTCGGGCTTTGCCCCTCAGGCCATCAAAATCCCAATGTATATCTTATGAAGATAAGATTTTGTTAGGTAAACAGACAAATAATTTGTATTAATTACAGCTGTTCATAGTACACACATGATACACAAGAGTTTTCGTTTTCAGTTTCGATAGATGGAGTGGAGTGAGCGTTCGTTTTCAGAGTGAGTTCGTTTCCAGTTTCGATAACTGGAGTGGAGTGGTTGGTTACATTATCTTTGAGTTGACTCTCACACGTCAACGGAAATTGTGACAATTATTCGTAAAAAAACTCCTTTAATATTTTGCAATTGCTCAAATTCGAGCAATAGGTGTACTAGTTTATTATATTTAAAATTAGCCTATTCATTTTATTTGAACTTTTTAAGTGGAGTATTCATTTAAAAGCCACAACTGAACAGAAAATAATAAATATTTAGGAGTGCCGTACGGCGCGCGCCGCACGAAACCGTCTACTAGTGTGAAGACACACGCTTGTCCGGCGCAGCGCCGCGCGGCGGACGCCGTACGGCGCGCGCCGCTTCGTGTGAAAGAGGCGTGATTCGTGAAATGAAACCCATATGTGCCGCGCTGGCGCTGACGCTGCCGACTGCCGAGCGTCAGCTCAGTTCAAATCGAAACTGCAAATGGCATTGAGTCCTTGAGTTGTAGTGCTGTACAAATATACAAAATTTTCAAGTGCTGTGCTGTTCGTACAAACAGAATAAATGCCTTTATTGTGGTGCTTTGAATACTTGAACTCTGAGCAAAAATAAACAAAATTACGTTGTTCACGTAAAAAAATGTTCCGTTGGCGCCACGGCGCCACTTTTTCGTGGCGCCATATGCGGCCGCGTAGTTTGCGTATGGGTTAAACCAGCCCTGAATCAGCTGATTTCCTGTAATTACGTGTTTGTAAAACTTCGTTAAAAAATACGTTACCTTTTTCAGGGAATGTGTTCTGCTAGCAGCATTCTTACCATAAATACTGCATCAGGTACAATTAGGAAAATTTTGCATTTTATTTTTGACAACTGAATGATTATAGTGAAACAGTTAATTTACAGTTAGATCTCAGCATCGAATATTATAGAATATTATAAACAGTTTGTTCTCTCATTTCCATCTCGTCAACTTCACTTTCCATAACTGACATTATTAAATCAGTTTAATCTCCCTTCCTTTAACTTCCACAAACTTAGGTTAAGAATACGCGAGTATCAACAGGAACAAGTTGGATCAACAATTAAATTGGTCAACTGATCAGCTGATCAGCTGATTAGTTGACGTTCGAAGCATTACAATTTTAATGCTTTTCTCTCAATACTTGAACCTCATTGGTCCGTTACCTGTGTTGATATGAGAAAAACTATGCTGATATGAAATGAAACTATGCTGATATGAAAGTAAACAGCTGTTAAGTGAAACTTTTCAATTCTAAGAACTGAACTGAAATGGCTACTTTAAAAAACGGTCGTAGGTAAAAATATTTATATACATTTTAGTAAAGCAGAAATAGAATTGCTCTAATGGGCATATTACTTGTAAAGTTGCAGTCGTGCATGGAATACTTTAAAGTTTTTGGGTGCATAAAAGTTAACGACGCTGCAAGTTTGTTATTAAATTCCAAGATAACTTGAACATGTTCTTGGGAATATCACATTTGTTTCCAACTATTTGTTTGAATATCTGTATAAGTTTGCTTTACAGTGAGTGCTTTGGACAATTATTTGTTAAACGTAATGCATTCTCTGTCTAATTTTTTATACATACTCTACAAAAAATAGTTTTAAAATAAACAAGAGTCAGGGTAAATTCAATGCATTGCTTGAAAGGTGTGAATTGAAGATTGTGTGACACAGGATTTAAAATAAAAACCTATTAATTATATTGTTCTAAAAGTGTTGAAGCTAGTTTTAATTTTGTCAGTCTTCTTTTAATATATAGTTTTAGTTACACCACTATCGTATAAGTACTATGGTCAATGAAAATTAAGTATCGTATCACATATTGCATTCAATGAATATTTTTTGTCCCTTGATTTTATTTATGTAGACAAATTATTGGGTTTTATTTCTTTAGAACTTATATCTATAGACACCATAGTCTAATGTTCGCTTCGAAGTGAAATGTAGAAAGACACAAGCGTCATACACATCTGAATCCACTTCTGTTCTGAGTAATTTAAAAAGCTTAATATGAATGAAAAGATGGATTTCTTGAATGCATTCGATAACCCCAGATTTTAGTGAGAGGAGGGAAAATGTTTACGCACACAGGTAGCCAGCCTGTAGCATGAGACTTTTGAGTTGATCAGACTGCTCACTAAAAACTCCTCCGTTCTGTTGGAGTTGACGGACCTGGAATTATTTGCCACATAACTTCAAGCTCAGACAATAGATTAATAAAGTCAGAATATATTTCCTTCCTCCCCACCGGCAAAATTTTTACGGCGATGACTCCAAGCGACCACCAGGCAACGAGGTAAAGAATTATGAAATGAAATGAAAAATGTCTTTATTTAAGAGGCGAAGTTAGGACTAGCAAGTCCTCTCTACCACTTAACCTCTAAAACATAAATAAAACTATCCACTTTATAAATAAAATTAAATAATCCAAAGTACCATATTATAAACATGTTGAAATTAAATTTAAATCCAAAAAGTTCATTCACACAAGCCGCCAACAACCCGCCACATCAGCGCCAGAGACTCATTCATGCCTGCTGCTCAAAATCATAGATTTTATCTCTGCCCCAAACCTTGCACGGTTCTCTATGGATGTTATATGGTCAGGAAGAAAATTCCACATTCGAATCGCAGATACTAAGAAAGATTTATTAAAAACTGTTGACCGGTGAATTGGTGTAGATAAAAGAAGAGAGCCTCTACGAGTGGAACGGGTGCTGATGTCAGAAATGAAATGGTAGTTATCTGATAAATACTTAGGAATTTTATTGTTGATAATGGAGTGTAGAAGACGGAGGGTGTGAAATTCCCTAAGTTCATTTAGCCTCATCAATGAAAGCAGGTTAAAATAGGGAATGACATGGTCATATCGTCCAAACGTACCAAACGTACAGTACGTCCAGTACGCCGGTGTGAAAAGGCCAAATATGAATCTGATACAGGAATTCTGCGCTCGCTGAAGTCTGCAAGAAACCTCATTAGTAATGTCATTGACACCACATCACAGTACCTAGTTGAAATGAGTCAAGATGAGAGTTTTTACTAACATGATTTTCAAGTTCAGTGGAAGGTATTCTGCGAAACGTTTGATGGTGTGAATAGCCCCAAAAACCCTGTTACAAGTGGAATTTGCTTGGTCAGACCAATATTCAAATGTTTGTTCATTATGAGTCCTAAGTTTCTCACTTTGTCGCAGTAGGTAAGATCTTTTCCGTCAAAGCTCGTGGTGCACTGAGTAAGTTTATTTTAGTCATTAATCTGGGGTAGCCAACAATCATTGAGTTTTGTCAATGTTGAATTATCGTTGACACCAGACGGTGGGTTCAGACACTTTTCGGTAGGTAGATATCCTGAGTGCTGCCTGATGCTGCACATGGGCGAGCAGCATTAGCATCCTGTACCGCCTTTTTTAAGTGCCACACTTCTGCATTGTACAGGGGTACATACCGAACCGTAGACATCAACAGCCTTTTGCGACTAGACCGAGGATCTCCGACAAAAAAACCCCTGAGCAGCATTTTCCGCCTTAAGGAAGGCCTGTTAATTAAATAGCCGTCGTTAATGCCAAAATACACCACAGTCAGTCTATAATACAATTTGGTCTTATTATCTAAAAATTCTTGTAGGAATACTTTGTAGAAAGCCTTTACTTGTTAACCATTTCGGTATGATTAAATTTCTTATTACGTAAGAGCCTCACAACACAACCCTTGGCAGTTTATTAAAGAGCTGTGTGGTATAAACGGCTGTCGTATGGCGTTTAAGATGTCCATCAGGCCGAGTATAGGATTCTTCAACGGCACCAGGAGTGTAACAGTCATATCATCTGTGTGTCTTCCTGAATGTCGTAAGTAAAGGGATTGTTATAACAAAATAAACCAAACCGATTTAGCTATTACTAACAACCTCTGAGCACAAATCGTCAAATTACCCCTAAAATAAGATAATACCATTCTTTCGACACTAGCACTCCACGTCACCAACATAAAACACTCATAAAACAAGCCTCTGGATTGTCCTCGAAAGTTGATCCGTCCCCAACTGAATCCAGCCAAAGGCTAACCAACACAAGATAGTATCATAGATAAAACATACTCCCTTAGTAGATTTCTCATCCTAATGGAACAGCTGAAGACAATTTTATTGTTAGTTCTGTACGGTTTATGTTAGAGGTCGTGTTTTGTTTACAATTTGTTTCCCGTTAATACAGTCATTTAAAACCTCGTTTAACCAAATAATACGATCTAATCATAAACAATAAATTGTCCCCTAGTTATTTAACCAAACAGTAAAGCACAAATCAAGAAATTAACCCTAAAATAATAGAAACTAAATTTCGTCTAGTGTCGCGCCCAGTGTGGCGTACATGAACTAGACATGAAAAACGAGCTTCAAAATTTACAATGGGATGAGAAGTCTACTTGTGTTGGTTAGTCTATGATAGTATTTATATATTTATCTATAGTTTAATCTTAACCTATGATCAAACTGTTCTTAAGCTGCAAAATATTACTTTTACTCTATGGCGAAATTTCTTACACTGTCGCTAGATATAAAATCACGTTGCAGCTTTTTCTACGGGCCTTATAAAATCGTCTGTCTCAGAATTGAATTGTGAATTCTGGTCTGAAATTCTGTTGAGTCTGTAGTGGTGCTGTTGCTTATCTTTGTTGTTTTTTTTTCATCTAGAATAAAATAACTACTTACTACCTTTAGGGGTTCATTCAGTCAGTATAAAGTTTTAAGTGCGCAGTAATGAAATGAAATTACAATAACAGTTTTAGATGATCCACTATGTGATTTGTTAGTCTGATTATCTATTTGAAAGGATAAAAATAGCCTACGTCTTTACTTTCTCTGAATCACGCATAGGTAAGCACAAATTCCACATATCATCCCCAAGTTTAAAGCTATTTTTAGATTAGGCATACATTTAGGTCAAATTGTCCTTTGTGCTTAGTGAAAGAATATATAGTGACAATTACTGTTTGGCTCATTATCATTCTCGCCGAAATTAATAGGCCTAGGCCCTAACTTAGATGCAAGTTGAGGGTTTGTCTAAGTTACCCCCTACTGAAACTTTGAATTTTGGGTTATGCTACAGTTCCACAAATAACCTTATCAGATAAAAGGATCATTTGGGGTGTACAGTTTCTTAACTGAGCTATGCTAATACCGATTGAAACTATCGATTTGATTAACTTAGTAAACCTTCATTCGATTTTTTCACAATCAGCAAGATTGGTTACCTATGTTAACTTATGACAGTTTAATTTTATAATTGAAATAAGTTAGTAAGAATATTAAAACGATTATCATACTAAACGATATTTTCAATTTGATGGTTCCATTCGTTAAATAAGTTAGCATCTGCCCAGTTAAAAAACTGTACCCTTTAATTTGATTTAAATAACTTAATTTTCTGTTCTGTGACTTTTGAATTAGAGTGCCAACCTCTTTTCCGGTGCGCGGTGACATTAAGCTTAGATTAGCATCCTTAGTTAATGATAATGACGAACAAGGCACAACATTTAACTTAGGCCTACCTTAAGCCTACAAATTTACTTCATTCCTAAATTTTTAACAACTTTCACAACAAGAATCAAGAATTAGTATATGACTGTACCGGTATAAATGTTCATATAAGTTATTGCTCTCACATTCACAAAAACACTCTTATTGTCTCCCACGATTGCAGACACATCAATACCAATCATTTGTATCAATAGGTATCAAAATGGAGCTGTTCGTAGAAATGTAAAATAAATTAGGATAAAACTGAAATAGGCCTTAAATAAATAGGCTAAATAAAACATACCGGTACATATCGATGATAATCTTCTGTGATCACAAAGATTTCCATGGTCATCTTCCACTTTAGATTGTGGCTCTTACTTCTTAACATTTAAGTTAGTACACGAGGACTGAGAAGAGAACAACATTAATAAATAGAAGATCGGCCATAGGTTGTCGGTGATAATTTAGGCTAATTCCAAAGTTCCCAGTTCCATTTAAAGTACAAATACAACAAATTTATTCATGGTGATCGAAATCTTTGTTTCACTTGGCAGTTAGCGGGACTTTGGTGTAGGCCTACTTCACTAAGTTTTAAGCAGGCTATATGCTATTTCCAAATAAGAAACGTTAATTTTCTTGTCTTACAGCCTATTAAAAGTTAGATTTTCGGCTGACCTGTAGGCCTATACAGTAAGTAAAATTAACATTTTTTTTATAGGGGACTGGTAATTTCAGTTAATTTTCCAAATTAATGTTCTTCATGGATATTGATGACTAAAGGGTGACTATTTTACTTATTTAGGTAGCCTACAGTATGTACACTCTCGATTTTCCGAGCCCCGGTTGCACGAGCCTTCAGGTTGTCCGGTCGCTTAAGGCCTAAATAACTTTTATATTGTTTATTTCCGGTCGGAAAACAATAATAGGCTAATGTTTAAAAATTAGGAATTTTTCTGTTTAAAGTAAAAAATAGCAAGTATAATTTGCGATTTCTTAAAATTAATACCGTACCGTACTTTTATACTTAAGCATGTTTGAGCAGCTACAGTATTGTTTTTTTAATGACACTCCTTGATTTAGCCTAAATACATGTTCCATGAAATACCAATTATTGATCATTTAATATTCACAATGCATTGTTATTAAAACATAAACTAAACAAATCTTATGACTTCTTAATGTGGTAATGTAACCCCCTAACATCAAAATCTAAGAGACCTCCGTGTTACAGTATCCGAGATTCTCTGTACAACCGAGGTAGTCTCAGTCCCACCAACCTCGGTTGGTATATATCTGCTGAAAACCTTTACACAGGCGCTCATAAACTGCGGCGAGGTCTGGGCGGAGCCCCGGCACGCTAACTGAATCAGCGATTGCTTGAAATATCTCAGTAAGACGAAACACAAAAGAGCAGTGGTGATTGTTCTGCGTTACCCCGAAAGTGGACGTAGTTCACTAATACACCCAAAGGTAGCAGCACTGCCTGGATCAATAATCAGAGTCTTTGTAATATGGCTTGAATAGAGAAAATCCCCGAAAACGGGACAAAAGCATTGCCAGACGGGATTTTACGGGAATGTTTAGTACCATATCTACACCAAAATAAAGCTCGCATACTACGCTACAGGCTGGCAACAATTATAATGTTCCCCGGCAATGGCTGAGCAGTTGTTGGCATTGGTGAAGGACGTGATTTCCTGCCCCGCACCAGTGGCGCCGGTACCGCAGGGCGAGAATTCCCGCCCCTCGCACTGAACGTGTTAATAGGGAGTGTAGGCCTACTGTAGTCATTTTAATTCTTATTACTATGACTCCATTACCAGTTAGTCTTTACCTTCTTGTTATAATGTGGCATTTGTAAAAATAATAAGCAACTGTGGCACTACAATCTTCCTTTTTTATATAGGCTATACTACATAGGCCTATTCTTCTTTGTTTCAGATGGGCACCATGAACAACATTCTGATGTATATAAAAAAGTCTCCAATCTCTCATCTTTTAATGATTATAGTATTTTTTGTGTCTGGACTTCTGATCAATTTTGTCCAAGTCTTCCTTTACTATGGTTTATATAATTTCAGCAAACATTGGTATCGTAAAATAAACTGGTACCTGTCATACTCATTGTATTCTCGTAAGTAGAAATACCATACAATTTTATGTTTTCATTTTAGCTTAGTGTTAGCAGGTAACATTTAAATCAAATTACATTAAGTAATTGTTTGCCCTAATTAAAATAATTTTTATTGGCTAATTGAGATACCTGGCTCATATATTTAGGAAAATCCTCACCCATAACACAGTCCCCTACAGTAGAGCTGCCCAAAATTTTAACAGGTTTCTATAGGTGTCGTCAGAACATGGAGTTTTATCCAAATACTCATACAGTCAATTTTCTTCAGCCCCAGAAGATTAGATCGACGTAGGTCTTTTATACCGGTATTTTGAATGGTTTTATTGTTTTTTTTTAATGATTGCCCACATAAATGCATTTTTAAATATCAATGGAATATATTTTCCTATATAGCCTATAATCCGATGGGCTATCAGGCTAATTAACAGTTGTGTAAGGAATATGTCAGCCTTAGTCACTTACAAGACTACAAGATCGCGCCACTCACCCTACACTCACGTCCATTCATACTTGGCTTAAAATACCTACTTTGTATGGTCGCCATTTCATTGAAGAGTATTAAAAAAGTATATATTCTAAAAAACACACCCCTCCCTATCGAATCTAGTTAGCGTACATAGTCAAATAGCCAATCGGTATTTTTTTTTTTATATTTACAGTCAAATGGCTGATGTTTAAGAGGAAAATAGTCAAGTGTGACTTTGCATTTTACTATTTTCTTTTTGCTTAATAAACTAGCTAATTAAGTTCCTGTTTAGGTTAAGTTACAAAGATAACATATTTCTTTAATTTTTTTTTATCTCAGTAGGTAGTATTAAAAGATTTTATTTATAAACATTCCACATTCATTTTGCACTTCTGTGCCCAAGACTGATTTTTAACTGAGAATAAAAAGAGGCTAAGGGAAATTTGATTTGGTTAATAGAAGTAGCCTGAAGGGACTAAACAACTAATTTATTTTATAAATGACTAACTTAGTTGCTTTACCCTGCTCGCAATAGGATGAGCTTTTTGGATAAGACTAACATGAGTTTTTTTTTACTTTCAAAAACATAACTTTTTGCTGTAAAATATGGTCTTTAGTGTAAGTTGTAAATTGTTGTACGCCATATGCCTGACGATGTCATACCAATAAACACTCATGTTTGTGTCAATTTCATGAGTGACAGGTGTGAATTTGTCAATTAATTAAGTCTGACAGCAGATTGATCGATCTAGCATTTTATATAAGTTGATCTTGTTTCACTATCCAAAATTTAGTATAATAGGGGCCTACTTTCTTATTTATTTCTTAAATAAGTTAAATGACTAAATAGTCCCATAAATTGATAAAACTTATATTTACAGTAGGGCCTATTGGCCTGGAATTATTATTATAGCCTATTGCTACTAATATTGGATCACAATAGGTTTGTGAGTTTTTCCCATCTGTGAGCTGAACTATTTATTATATTTACCCAAGGACTCTAGAAAAATCAATATAGTAGGCCTACTTGTAACCTTTTCATCATATTTTATATTTAAAAGCCAAAAAGAGCTTGTTAACTGCTCAATACTGTATCTGAATGCCAAAATTAAAGGTCATAAAACTAATGTATTTAGACAAAGAACTGTTAACAAACTTATCGGGTTTCAGAATTCAACGCATGGTAGATAATACTATCATAAGATATCGAGTGGTGACCTATATATCTATAGTTTTCGTTAGTTCTACGAAACAAATCATTCCCTAAACTGACTTAATATAAAATTATGTTACAGACCTCAAAACATAGGTTTATTTTTATTATGCTTTGTTTGTGTACAAACTGTAAAAAGAGTTTTGGAATTTGCTTCAACTCATAAACGATTATAAACATTTAAAAATTATAGAATTGTGCAGTTTCAAAAGCCAGAAAATCTTGTCATAATTAACAGATTAACACTACCATCAATTTTATTCTGCTTACATAATCCAAATTTTTTTTAAGATTTATGTAACTACATTTATTTAACACCATATTGATTTCATTTAAAACCTTTCCATTCAAAAATTGAAAGTCTTGTAAATGGTAATGAAAAAAAAAACTTTGATAAAATGTCAGATATATCAAGTAAAAATAGAATTTTCTTTAAATAAGCTATTTATTTTTAATTATTTGTTTCTATTATCTGTCAGCATATCTTAAATTTATGTTAGTATTTGAAACGTTTAAATATTTGGCTGGTTTCCCAGGTTTGCTAGGAGTTGTGTGAAAATAAATGATTGACTTCTGGCTGTATTTAATCAAATCAATAGGCCTAACTATCAAATCAACAAAAGTAACTAATCAGTTTTTCACGCACACGGATGATTAGCCTATCTCTCTGAAGTCATTTACCTCGGCCTTTGCCTTCAGATTCAATGGTCGAGTAACTTCTTCTCGATGCCTTGACTTGATTGAACTTTTGTTTTTTTTATCTCCTCAAATCAGTTGCATGCTTGTGACTTGGCGTGAGTTACATGACAGTTTCATGAACTTTATACAATTTCATTTGTATTTTTTACCTATTCAGAAACTAAAATTGGTTGGTATTCTCGAATATCCCCTGAGGAATTCTTCAATTACTTAAAGTGTGTTTAAATGACTTTTTGATTATCATTCTAACACTAGTCAATAAATGTATTTGTGCTTATAATGAATTAATTATTGAGTTTCGTTTTTTAATCAATGGTTTGTGTTTGACTGTTTTTTACAGGAAGATTTACAAAACCATCATTAGGCTATTCTCTGCGTTCTTACTCCTTTGCAAAGTTCAGGGAAAGCAAATAATTAGTGTAATTACATCCGGGAGTTTGTTTGTAAATTGATTAACAATTCAAAGTTTGTATGTTTTGCCTTATTGGTAAAGTTTTTCAGCTTTAAATTGTGTATTTAATATCTAATACAATGCCATTTAATTTCCACTAATGTTTACTTTAGTTCCTGTTTTGATTTGCAGAGTTGGTCTGTCTAGCAGAGTGGTGGTCAGGAACCGATGTTTATATTTACATAGACAAGGATGATTTTAAGAGGTACTATGGGAAAGAACACGCATATCTGATAATGAACCATCGCTACGACGTAGATTGGCTTGTTGGATGGATATTCTGTGAGAGGATCGGTGTGTTAGGTGTAAGTAGATCTCAGTAGTTAGATAAGTTGAAATTTTGTTGGAGCCAATGTAGAGTTTTGGTTTTGATTTATTTTATTTTTTCGAATGGGTAGCCTCCGGATTATCGATATACAATTAAAGTGGTTTAAATAGGCTACCTGTAATGTCGACAATCCCAAGTGGTTGTGAAACAACTAGTTTCACTCAAACTCTCAAAGTCTCAAACTCGAGTTTGAGTCTAGACGTAAACTCCCGCCGGTCACGTCGTTAAAGCTAGGCCTAGGCATGCGTGTTACGTGTTTTTAAATGTTTTTAATGAATGTAAATTATTTGTGAACTTTGAAGTCAAGTGCCGAAACTAGTTGTTTCACAACCACTTGGGATTGTCGACATTAGGCCTACAGGTATTTAAACCACTTTAATTGATTTATTTTAGCTTTTTTTTAAATGCTACAATATTATCAGTATCAAAATTAAAGTGCTTACCTTTTTGTTAAATCTTAGGTTAAAATGAATTTAGTGCTGTTAAAGCTAAGGTCATCAAAACAGGTCTCAGTACATTAATTAAATAAGTGACTTAAACAAGTAGCCAGTTATCAGTGCGGGTTTAACACTACGAGCAATAAACAAACAGTTAAAAATTGTTTTAAACTTAATTTTTGATGATGTTGATTTTCTGTTGCTTATTGCAAAAAGCTTTTATCATTGATTAGTGAAACGGTGTCGCTATGGAACTTATTTACATAAAATTTTGTTGTGTGTTCCTCTTTACTTTTTATTTTGTGGTTCATTGTGCAACTAATACTTTTCCAATCAGGGAAATGTCCGTGGTAATTCTCTAAACAACATGATTGTATGTTAAAATAAAATCAAAGTTGGCCATATTAGATTAACCACCCATAAAAGATTGTGCATTAGCCTTCATCTTTAATTTTTGAGAATAAGTAAAACTTCTAACATTTCTAAATTCCATTTCTTGGGTTTTTGTTGGATACCAATTAAGTCTCCATGAACATAATAGTATGGTTGTTTGTTTGCAAAGTAATCAATCAATAAACATAAAAATGTGTAATCTTGTGCTATATTAACGAATACAAGATTTGGTAAATGGTTACTGATATGTCATACTGTTATGTATAGAACTGCAAGGCTTATGCGAAAAAGTCCATCAAGTACGTTCCAACCATCGGGTGGTCGTGGAAGTTTGCTGAGTCTGTGTTTCTGGAAAGAGATTGGAATAAAGACAAGGAGGCGATCGGAGTTCAAGTCAGGGAACTCGCTGACTACCCGGATCCTATAATGGTACGATACTTATTAATGTTTTTTTTTAACTAGCATTTTTTCCTCATTGGTGCAGTTTTCAATAAGGAAAGTACTGGCTTACCTTGAAAACAACTTACAGTAGTTTGTAGGCTACAGTGTTGGATTTTTATCAGTCAGTGTCGTGAAGAACACCACTCAGTGTCAGTGTGTTCAGTGTCGTGTTGAAGCTATGTCAATTCAGTTGAGAAGTAAAGTCAGTTGTTAGTTAGTGTAAATGTTAGTTCCATTTACAGATTCCAATCATCAGGTGAATCATCAGAAAGTGAACTGTCTAGTTGCTACAAATTTTGGTCCGAGCCTCTTCTGTAAGAGTTTTATTTTGCCGACAGAGCTAGTAAGGGTTCATTGTTCAATGTACTTTAGTAGTTTACTAATTTTGCTCTCACAACACATGGTTCCATAAAACCATCCATTCATTTTTGGATTTACTTCTACGCTGCACACTTTTCATAGTTTGAAAACAAGGGTCTAAACAAGAGGAAGTTTGCTGTACTAAATTGAGAGAAATTGTGTGAGTTATAAGAATATATGAGCTAAAGTCAAATGTTTCTTTGTTGCCAGCTCCTGCTGTACGCAGAGGGGACGAGGTTTACAAAGGAGAAACATGAAGCTAGTTTAGCGTTTGCCCGGGAGAAGGGACTGCCTCAGTTGAAACAGCACCTGACACCTCGTACCAAGGGATTCACCAGCAGTATACCCCATCTGAGGGAGAAAGTGCCAGCCATATACGATGTCCAGTTGGCCTTTAAAGAGTAAGCTTGTTTACTATGCAGGTTTAAACTTTATCAACCATTCAATACAGCAACAATCGAAGGAAAAAATGTGAAAGAGAATTGCTAACTAACTTACTGAGGTAGCCACCCAATGGTACTACAGTCCTATAAGCCTCATGTTCCTGACATACCTTCAGATATTGTCCCACCATCTTGCTTTGAGCCTTCTAACTAGTTATCCAGGGAAATTCCCCAAAATTATTAATATTACTATTCATTGAGTTTTCATTTTTCCTCCAGTCTACCTTTTCCACCATATCGAGTTTTTAATTAGTTTTAACAATTAATTGATAGCTTCATGTTGGTTTCAGAAACACTAAGGTCGCCCCGACAGTGACCAACATGCTACTAGGTAAGCCTTTGGAAGGACATCTTCTGCTGAGGAGGATCCCGATAGAACAAGTGCCTGATGGTGAGGAGGCTGCTGCCGAGTGGCTTAGAGACCTCTACGTAGAAAAGGTCAGTTGACTCTTGACTGTTGTGAACTCAGAAAATAACATTGGAACTTGTATCTAAAAAGGTTAAACAATTCAGTGGATGTTAAGAAATGTATGCAAAAGGAGATGAATTTTCTATAACATGAAAAATACCTTGCCAACCTCATCATTCAACTGTTTATCTTTCAGTGACTAGTTTTGAAGCAATGAGGCTCCATGAATATCATCTGAAATAATAAACAGTGGATTCACAATGGCAAATTTTATATGCTTCAATCCAGAAAAAAATCATTTAAATTACAGTCAATGCATTAATAAAAAGAAAGATTTTACCAAGTCAAAGATACTTAAATTTTTTTGTTAAAAAACAGAAAAAGACACACAAAACAGACCTAAAATAAGGTGCCAGGCTGCCAGTGGCACAGAAAGAGTAAAGTATTCACTCGTGGTATTTTGGGGATAAATGAGCTTCTCTTCTACAATAGTGAGGAGTTAAATGGGACGGGTACTGGTCATGTGCATGCACTTTTTCATGATTGTGTGTGTTCAGGACAAGATGATGGAGAGTTTCCTACACACAGGAGACTTCTTCACAGAGAGTGGTGTAGCGCGTGTGGAGCCGTTCTTACTGCCTCGTCGCTACTACAGTCTGGTCAACATGGTGGTGTGGGCTGTCGTGGCACTGGTGCCTGTGTTCTACTACATCGCGTGTCTTCTCATGTCTGGCTCTTCCCTTTACATCTCCATTGGCATTGGCATCATACTGTTCTGTGAGTAACTTTTCAAGTTTTTTAGTATATTTTAAATACTATTTAGTCAATTATGAAGGTTGTCTGTAAATCAAGGTCTCCAACAAGCTTTCTGGGGAAGTAAGCCAGTTCTAATATAACAACACTAAACACACAGTTCTGTACTTCCGCCTCTAATATTTTAGCCGGTTCCCTTCTCTGTGCTTCACTATGATAGTTTCTACCAAGTATAATGAGCTCTGTGATTAATTTTTTGTAATTTTCAGGAGTCAACGCCATTACTGGGTATAGATATACATGCCCCAGTTGATGGATAGACAAAAATTTATGATTGTAAACAATTTTGGTGGTGCAGAGTGCTTGCAGAATGACGTACACATTTGCACATTGTGGCTGGTTGCAGGGATCAATCAGTTTGTTTTGAGACAGTCACTATAAAAAAAAATACCTCTCAGATTGCCATGTTAACAAAAATCATGGTTTGCTCATGACTACGGTAGTCTTTAGACGTCCTCCATCAGTTAGGCCACGGTCACATGTTGATTAATGTCCGCACGAGTGAGAACTGACTATCCGCAGTACTATCCTCATAGACCAATTTGTATATATACCAAGGCAAAAATGTGGTTCGGATTCCACTATAAGATAGATCCCTTAGTTGCCATTAGCTGTATGGGCTATTGATTAACAGCTGTGTCTAAAGAATATGTCGGCCTTAACTAACAAGACTACAAGATCGCGCCACTCATCTCCATTCATACTTGGCTTAAAATACCTACTTTGTATTGTCGCCATTTCATTATAAAGTTTATTAAAAGTATTAAAGATCTGCAAACTATATTTTCTCAACTTTGTCACTCTCATGTCTGAAACTGAGGCACTAGTCTGACCTTACCAGTGTGTACAACCTTCTCCAAACTCCCTCTTTTACTTCCAACATTTTTTTACATCCATACTCTTTTTTCATATACATCTCCTGGCTATGGATGGGAAAAGTAAAGAACTTGACACTAGTTCTAGGTTTATACTAGTATAAACTGTTGCAAAGATAGCTCGTTCTCAGAGTTCTTATCTAACCAACAACCCCCAACATAAATATTCTTGTTTGTGTTTGAAGATTTTACTGTTCATTAATTTTCTTATCTTTTCCCAGTTTTCTTCATGCTGTACAAACTGATCGAGATGACGAAAATCAGTAAAGGTTCTTCCTATGGAAAAACAACTCCTACCACTCCGACGCAGGAAGACATAGGCTGCACAGAGTTTAAATAAGACTTACAAACTGAAACAAGGCACAAAACTCTGTTTTATTTTGAACATCACGGGCCAATTGTAAAGTAACCAAAGATATTTTCTAAATAGTTCACAATTTTAAAATGGGTTGGTAGTAGACTAAGTTGGATTTGAAAGGAATTGGGTTAAGAGTTAAGGTTCAATGCATTAATATCATTACCTAAAAGGGTTGTCACGGTTTGAGAATATAAGGAAATAAAAACTTTTTTTACAATACTGAGAACGAGAAGAGGTAATTATTAATCTTTAAATAGCTCTGGATCACCTAACAATGTCTTATTTTGATACATCTAGCTATAAGAGTTAAATGTTTCATGAACAGTCAAATCCCGTTCTTGAAGTTTTCATTTCTACTACCTTTGTTGTAACGGAAAAATTAAAACTACATTTATTTGTAATTTTGTAGTACACCATGTTAAAATAATAATCCTGATAAACATTGTTTACTTAAAGCATTTTTGTTGCCTACATTATTTATTGTTTTACAAAAGCGTTTTTGTAGACCTATTGTTAAAAATAATAGTATATTTTGACTGTGATTGTTTTAGTTTCATAATTTTCACATGAATTTAGTTATAAATATCATCAGAAAATCCCTCTTAATAAAGGAATATGTATATTTATAAATTTCAAGTGTATATGACAAACCCTAATACCATAGGTGTAAAAATTAGTGATGGGCGGATCCAAGAAAATGTCGGTACAGGATCCAGGTTCCGAATCCAGATGTGTACTGTCAGAAGAACGATAAAAAAAAACGTAATATTTACAGAAACTCAATTTAAATCATACTGTTTAAAATTAAATTGGTAATGTTAATGTTTAAAGGTTGATGTAATAATATATAGAATAATTATTGTAGCTTATATGGCTAGGTAATGTCTCAGTATATGTAGATTGTCGACGTCAATAACATAATATATGGATACGGATAGTCACAGATACAGAATTCCCTAATTTTTTGGGGACACTAAAAATGTTCAAAATCATAAAATGAAACTTCTTGCTAAGTTTGCACGACCACCAAAAGGGTATCTCTATTACTCTGTATTTGTGCATAGAAAAATATTAGATGGGGAGGGGGGATTGACTTTTTCACTTTTGTGATTAATAAGATTTTGGATTTATCAAACAAATAACTCGATTATATTCACGGTATTCGCCAAGTCTTGTATATGGACGCAGACAGACTTGTATGTGGACACAGATAGTCTTGTATTGGATATGAAATTAATGAGGAAAATTTTAACAAATTCAAAAAAACATCTTAAAACATTTCTGATTGACCACGAGTTTTATAATTTTATAGAAGAATTTATAAGAAGAAAGATAACTTAAAACATTTTTAATAGTGTTTTTAATTTTAAAATTGTTATCATAAATCGTGTAGGCAATTCAACGATACTTCAAAGATGTATCGATGTTGTGTATGTGGTGTAGTTCAAAGATACTTTATTCAAAGAAATACAAAAGTATACATGAATGGCCTAATGCAAATTGTGTAAATAATTTAAAGTACTTACAATATTGTGTATAAGGAATTTAGTAAATATTCTTGTATATGAAATTTATTTTAAATATTAATTTTATTTTAAAATACATCACTATGACAAAACACCTGTTTTTTGTTCGTAAAATTAAAAAAAAAAATTACCGGATCCAGCCCAAGATCCAATTTTTTGTGGATCTGATCTGGCGTGGTTTTATCTCAGATCCGGTGGATCCAGTAGTCCGATAACCGGATCCGACCATCACTAGTAAAAAATTAATACAGTTTGATTTAATGTTTTTTGTTTTTGTTGTTTTTTATTATTGGAAACATGTTATTTACCACCTATCTGCCTATGAGATAGTAGTTTCCTTCATTGCCTCTTTTTAACATGGATTTAATGAATGTTCAGATATATTTTTCACTTATATGTCGCTCACTTACTCACTCCCATGGCCATTTATGCCCAAGGCGGGATTTGGCCAGACCAACATCTTTATATGTCGCTCAATGTTTGAAAATGACTGTACTGACAAACACAAACTCAATCAATAAAATTATTGTGTTATAAGAACAATTAAAAAAGTTACTTTTCAAAAATTAATTGTACCTAACTAAGTTTTATCAAGGATACATATGTGAAAATTATAAGGTTGTCGGTTTTATAACGTCATGCCTAAAAGCACAAATTGAATTTAGTGTTTGGTTGATTATCAAATGATTTCAATAACTTGCACTGCAAAATAACATTTGAGATCTTGAATGTATTTAAATGCACTTTAATCCTGTTAACAATTTTAGTATAAGGAATGATATCATTATTCTACTGAATTTCACTTACTTTAAAATACACAGACCGTTGTACAAATAGTGACATTTTACTCTCAAAAGCAGCTACTTAGTTAACCCAAACAGTTGGTAATTTCTCACCAGGTCTGGTCTTAATCATATTATCCGGGTTCTTGTGTATTAAAATAATTGTGTTTATTACTGAAGAGTAAATTAAGTGTATTTTTTTACTGAAGAGTAAAAAGAACTATGTTGTTTTACAAATAGGGTTAACTGGATGAATGATGGAATGAAATATTATTAAGATAATATTAAGCACAATTCGTTACAAACTAGATCAGTATTGTAGAATAATGTTTTTTTAAATTACATTTTCAGTAGAACAATAATGTTTTAGTAATCATTCCTTTCAAATTTCATTCCTTTTGAATTTATTCCAAGTCTGAAAGATCTGTTGGATGAAGATAGTCCATGCATTAACCCTTCAAGCCTTAAATATTATCATAGATAAAACATACTCCCTTAGTAGATTTCTCATCCTAATGGAACAGCTGAAGACAATTTTATTGTTAGTTCTGTACAGTTTATGTAGAGGTCGTGTTTTGTTTCCCGTTAATACAGTCATTTAAAACCTCGTTTAACCAAATAATACGATCTAATCATAAACAATAACTTGTCCCCTAGTTATATAACCAAACAGTAAAGCACAAATCAAGAAATTGCCCTAAAATAATGGAAACAAAGTTTCATCGACACTAGCGCCTTTGTGTCACGTACATAAACTAGACACGAAAAACGTGCTTCAAAATTTACAATGGGATGAGAAGTCTACTTGTGTTGGTTAGTCTATGATATAACTATGTCTTCAGCTGTTTGTTGAGTTATATTCACATGGATAAAGGAAGTTAAATGTTACTCTGGTTGTGTGGGTTGTATCTGGGGCTCAAACAGTAAAACAATGGGTAATGTTGACTTTCATCACTTTCTTTTCCTTTGTTTGTATCTTTTGTCGAAAGATCTGGTAATTTTTTTTCTTAAAACATTATTCAACTCGGTTATTTCTGGACTTTTGACTTTTTGAGATTTGTCAGTTTGTTCAAATCCATGGTTTTGTTTACTTTTCAAAACACAGTTTTGGAAGTAATGATCTGAATGATTGTAAATAGGCTAGTTTATTTAGTGTACATAACATTTTAGGATCTAAGGTTTTCTAGTGATGTTGAGATATTATACACAGATAAGGCTTGAAATACATGCATTTTTTTACCACAGTTTGTTATTTTGTTTTATCTGTGTATCTTGTTTCCTGAACTTGTTAGCATATTTGATATTGTTGTTTAGCTGTAATATTTATCATCTTTGGTGTCCATTGAATGTATGTTAATTTAAAATGCATTAACAAAAATAATTAAATTTGTCTAAACTCACAAATCCAAATTTTTGTTTGAGATTACAAACTTGTATTATATTTTTCATGTATTTAAAAAATGTTGACCATATTGGCATGAAAAGATGAAAAGTGCCTATAATAATATTTTCTATTGCTTACTGAATATAAATATAATTCTTACATCTAAAGATAAAATTTGTTCAAATAATTATTTAATCAGGCAACTGTTTACTATAGGTAAAAGTAAATCTCACAATTCATAAAAAAAATTAAAAACCGTCTTCAAGGGTGACCAATTGAATTAAGGATATTTCTTAAGCCTATATCAGATCTGATCCAACATTCCAGCCTAACTTGTAATTTATTTATCAACTAAACACACATCTTAGTTTAGTTAACTAGTCTAGTGAAGAAGCATACACTTTGAACTAAAACTTTCATATGAACAAATGGTTTTATTGTTGTAAGCTGTAAACATGACTATTGTGAAATTGTGCACAGGAATAGGTAATTTCACAGGTAATTTGCAGGTTGTTTTGCACAGGTAATTTCATTACTAGGACCGAAAGTGGCATTTTCCGTCGCGCGCTCAAGTTTTTGTGTGAGGGTTCATCACTACGCAAAAATACACAAACACAGAATAGCAGACCTCAGTAATATTACAACTATTTTATTTCTCAATTAATTTGATCGAACATCAAAATAAAATAAAATAAAATTTTCTAAAAGGAAACCTATGTATATTTCTCAACACATTTTGTTTAAATATCAAAATAAAAGAATAAAACAACTTTGAACAATACAAACAGCTGATTCAAATCATTAAATTAAACCATAACAAAACACTAGCACGCGTAGTGAATAGATAGAGAACTAATTGAGAGCGAGGGAAAGTAAATTTAGAGCCAGGGAAAATCAGCTGATCGATTTTCCCTCGCCCTAAATTAGAGCTTGGGAAACGACTACTTTCATTGATGTCAGCTATTATCGAAAGTAGTTACTTTTGTTACGGAGTGATGAAAAATCATATTTTCCCTAAAAGTTTTATGTTACATACTAAACAAACACAACGAGGCAAAGCCCAAGCTGGCAATGATTGAAGCAAAATCACTTTTGGTACAAATTATGAATATGTTTACACAATAAAAACACCGGGAACCTTAGCACACATAGTGGACAAATGGAGAACTGACTTTAGCAAGGGAAAATCAGCTGATCCTTTTTCCATTGCTCTAAATTAGAGCTTGAGAAACAATTAATTACTTCTTTTAAATCAACTGACATAGAAAATAGCTACTTTCCATACGGAGTTATGAGGAAGAACAATTTATGAATAACAAAGTAATGAAATTATTATAGCAATTAAATCTACCTGTTCAGCTCATGTTAAAGAGCACAAACATTACAGAAACTGATTAGTTTAGATAAATGAGGTTAGATAAATGAATCTGAATCCCAAGAAAATACTTAATAATTGTCACAATAAATCAAGTTTCTCATATTAATGACTCATGCTAGCTAAAGCTATTGACTGATGTAGTTGAAAGGAAAATAATAAATAGGAATAATTAATTATGCTTATGAGTTAAGACAAAATCACGATGAAACTTAGCTTCAACATTTTTTTTAATAGGTTCTTCGTTTGTACACTTTGATAGTACCCACACTTGTGTAGAAAATTATTAAATCAAAATTTTCTTTCATTCAACATAAAACAAAAAGGGGCTGTGAATTCTGTAGCACACAAAATCATTTCTAATAATTTACTTGTTTTGCAGAAATGATATCAACAGAAGAAACTTCAAAACTTCTCTTCACTTGATGCAAACTCTTTCTTTTAAAGTTAAGCCAAATTTATTTTCCAGCATTTTCATAAGCCATGTTTACAGTCCAAGAGTTACAGTTAAGTAATCATTACTGAGTTACTTGTAACCAATAACCAACCTTCCTATTTGATCTTCTAGTAATTTGTTATTACTTTATTTTTTATGTAAATAAATGTATTTTGTCAAGTCTAATGTATTTATTGATCCCGATTCATTAAATTGCCAATTTATTTTTGCCTCTACAAATAATAAAGGGTGGTAGGCAAGGTCAACCCATATTTTCTTTACTATGGAGGATCGTAAATGTTACTCAAGGCAAGGAAGTGAAACAAGCCTGCAATCAAGATAAAATTATTCAGTGGGGTTGGAGAGAGAGCTCTCCGTGCTTTTGGGTTAGCTCCTGTAATCAGTTTCTGCATAATGGCAGTCTCACTTGAAAATTTTTCACTTCTATACTCCCTTGCAGTACCAGTTTTTAGCAACGGCCAACAATTTTGAGTTTTATATCTAATGTACCAATTGATTTTAACCCATTTTTTATATACATATTTTATTTGTGTTTATTTATGGCATTGGCATTCAAAAATGTTACTCGTAAGGGAATGGACCAAACCCTGGCCTTTGTTCCCCGACGTCGACCCTTTGTTACATGGTATCAATGAGTAACAACTAATTAATCAATGGGGAAGTTGATAGCCCAATTGCAAATGGGTCCAGGATCAATCTCGCTTGGAGCCAGTGATTTACAGATTTGATGGGGCACACTGTAACGACTTTGACCTAGAAATTATATTGTCCACATGTAAATAATATCATGCTTTAGCGAAAACTCTTGAAATAACTATTGTTATTTCAGGAGCATCACATTCTGAGAGCTGTATGATTTACCAATTCCTAGTAGTAGTGCTATCCTGTCGGAATTTTTTTTTGTGTGTGCCTATCTACGCCAGTAGCATTAATAAACCTTTTTTTAAGCGATTGCTAGACTTGTTACTATTTAACACGTTCAGTGCGGCAGGCATTTTAACAGGCGCTCGCCAATGGCGGCGAGGCCCGGACGCAGCCCCGGCGCGGCACCGTAACAGCGAACGCAATTGGCATTAAAATATTTTAATCTGACGAATAACAAAAGAGCAACGGTGATTGTAGGCTACTACGTTACCCCGAGATTGGACGCAGTTCCCTAAAACACCCAAAGGTAGCAGCACTGCCTGGATCAGTAGTCAGTAGCCTTGTAATATGGCTTGAAAAGAGAAAATCCCCGATACCGGGACAAAAGCATTGCAAGACAGGATTTTACAGGAAATTTTAGTACCAACCTACACCAAAATAAAGCTTACATTCTAAGCTACAAAAGGCTAGCAACGGTTTTAACGTTCCCCGGCAATGGCTGAGCTCATACTGAACTAATGTAGTGGGGGCTTGCGCAACAACATCAATTGATGTAGGCCGATAGGAGCGCTCGTCGCGTGACTACATCAATTGATGTAGTCAGCACTGAACGTGTTAAGTCCTGTTGTTGCAGCATTAATTGATAGCCCAATGCAAATGGTCTGGTAATGATCACAGGCTTGTTACAGGATTATTGAGGGATAATTAGTCTAAATATGTTATTGGGAATTGTCAATGGTATATTACCAAGGATTTTAATGGCATCATTAACAGCTACTGGCCAGATTCAGTCATGGATAAAAAAGGGTATGCAATAGCCTATGCATACAAAATCCAGGTAAAATTACAGTTTTCTAGTTTCAATATCATGAAAGAAATAGGATTGTCAGTGTACAAAAACAGATTATGAAATAGTTATTTTTGTACTAGTGGGCGAAGTGGCACTTAGCTGCACACAAGAGAAATGTTTATGCACAAGCCGTAGACGAGTGTGGAAAGTTTCTCGAGTGCAGCAAAGGCAGTTTGACCTCGTGTTACACATTAAATTTTTCCTAAAGTTACTATAAATCATATTAATAATTAGTCTTTCAAATACTGTACAAAACGTTATTAGGTTAGGTTGAATACAAACACTGAACGAAATCAGCTGATCGTAGTTGTAATATCTTTTAAGTGTTGCCAACCTAATTCCAAGCGTACACGGATTACATGCATAATAAAAGCAAAACACGTTTTGTTGGAAAACTGGTGTGTGCTAAAGTAAAAACTGTGTGGCAAAGTAAGTAAATGCAGTTAGCAGCTTTCTGTACTATAATCAGTGCAAGGAAGCCCACTTTGTTGGGTGACTGTATGAAAAAGGTATTGAATGAATATGGTACTGCTATAAAAAGTTGCCATTAAACAGTTTATTGTCTTCAAATGTAACCTCATAAGGCACTCGGTTATGTAAATTAAGTACTAACTAGGGTGTACTTCATAATTTTGGTTTATAAAACTCATGATCTCTCTAATATTCATTATTTTCATTTAATTTCATTCAATATAATACTCTTATACTGATAATATATACACAAAAAATACCCTAACCTAAATAATTAAGTTAGTGGTTTAAAAACAAACCATGTCATGCCACTATACCAGCATCTTGTACCATGTGGTAAAATATAGATTTTGAATTTTGTAGTAATGTTTTTGGATTTTCATACTCTGCCACTCTCCCATTCTCCAGCACCAAAATCCTAAGCAACCAGAGACATGTTCATGTTACTAAGAGTTTTTACAATACTGTTCATTAGTAAGCGGTATTTTAGTGGTTTGAAAATAAAAAGCTTAGCTTAAAAAATTTTAAATTTTGACTAAGTTTTCTGAGGAATACAGATTTTTAGATAGTGCTGTTCTTTAGATCTGCTTTATGAAATAGTTACACTTATATTATTAACTCTATAAAAAATACTTAATCTTCTTTCTACACTTAGTGTATTAAAATTCTTGTCTTTAAATTCAGTTGAGGGGTTCAAATGCTCAAGATAACCAAGCACTTTAACTCTATGATATAATTTGAAAAGATAAACTTAAAAGAGTTAAAATTGTACAGCTAGTTACTTTCAAAACCCTACTAATGTAGTCAACAGATCCATAAGAAACTAACAACATACAATAAGATCAATTACATGATACTGTTGATAGGTAAATAAATACAAAAGAAAAGTTAACTTTACCCTAATTCTCCAATTTTAGTCAATCCTTTTTGCATTTAGGTTTTTGTATGCATTACAAAGGAAACTATGAGCAAATGTTAGGCAACTACCTTTCTTTAAAACTCAAAATAACCCTCTCTTACTAATTAATAAGATACTAAAAATAAATACTCAGCTCACACATTTCCACTATGTAAATACTGTAAAACACCATCAAAAACCCTTTCATGTAAATAAACAAACAGCTCTTAATTGTATCGACCAGCAATACGTTGTGATGACTGACGATACGATTTTTTTGGAACCTCGTCTGAGCTCTTAGAACAAGCAAATGAAATAAAGCTGATTGTGTCTTCCTATTAACGGCGATCGGCTTAAATGTCCTTGACGAAGACATAATAGTTGACAAAAATAATAGTAATTACCACAAATAATATAATAGTATATAATAGCTTTCCATTTTACCTATTACCGCAAAGCTAAAGGGAGTTCCTGACTATTAATGCAAGGAAACAGTTATTCCTATTTTTAGCCAGAAAAGAAATTTCTTAAAACATCAATTTATAATGTGCCAAAAGTCAGGACAATATTCCCTAATCTGAATGTAAAGACTAGAATGATTTTCGTCTTGTTTAAGGATGGACGAAAGAAATGTCAGGATCTCAAAACTAGAGTGGCATGTTTAAAACGATGAAGAAAATGTAGCAAATTCTAGCTACCTACCAAAAGAAATTGGTAGAATGAAAAAAGAGTGACCAAAAAATGAATGGAAGTTCAACATTACAGAGAACTTAAAAGTGAAAGGAAAACAATCATCTACTATAAGAAAATGAACTTTTTACATAGGAGAGAGGACGTTAGAAAAGGCTTATCACTCTTATCAGCATACCACGGAGACAGGAGCTGCTAAATTGTTTATTATAAAGATGACACATCCCTTACCTATCATAGTCCATGATGGTCTGCAGTCTGTGTGCGATTGTCAACACTGTGCAGTTCTTGAACTCTCTGCGGATGGTTTGTTGGATGATATTGTCAGTTTCCAAATCCACCGCTGCGGTCGCCTCGTCCAAAACCAACACTTTTGTTTTCCGCAACAACGCTCGAGCTAGGCACACCAACTGCTTCTGACCTACACTGTAGGGTAAAACAGTTTTAGTGATAAATTTATTTATTTATAATTATACAAAGGCATTGTAAACTGTGGAATAGAAGATCAATTGCTGGTCGTAGGGTATACCATCATTTGCTGATTGGTATACCACTTCATTAGGGTAGTGGATGTAGCCTACTTCGTGTTATAGTAATACCAGAAACAAAAGAACCCTGGGCCGTTTCGAGCCGCGCAGGTTTGAATGGTACGCCACACCTACTGGCGCGAACCACGTGATCTTTTCGTTTCTGCGCAGGTTGTTTTGTTCGTGATATGTCTATAGTATTTTAATCTGAAAGTGAATGCAGAGTGAGTGTGTTGAATGATTTTAAATATTTGTGCAGCTTTGTTCCTGGGTAAGAACAGTTGTTTCTTTAGTCAAGAACATTTATTTACTCTTACAGAACAGGTATCAAACATTTGTTGGATTGTTCACAAGATTTTACTCCAAATCTACTGATTACGAGGCAAACACTATAACTGCTCAGTTAGTATCACAGCTATGTATACAAGCATGCATGTTTTAAAAAAAACATGACCAAGTACAGTCGAATTTCATCAAACACATTTTAGAAAACTAGAACTGCATTGAGGACTTACTTAATATACTTATACCTTATACTTACTTTATAAGGCAAGAGAATTTAAAACTGTAGTTACCACCTTTTCAGTCATCCTGAATATTGTATTTTAAAGGTTAACCGAAAACTAAAGTCGCTATATTAAATCTACAACAAAATTCAAAAATTATATTTTTAAAATCTTTCGAATAATTCAGGGCATTGGTTCAAGAAAATGAAATTTCAAAATAAACCTAGCTTAGGCCTACACTGCCCTCGTAAGCTAAAAGGCAGTAACTACAAAAATAACACATTTTGAGGTAAGTGCAAATCTTTATGTTTTGAAGGTCGAGGAATCCAAAAATGTAGGCGAAAACACCGTATCTCAAGCCGTTTTTGAGATATCAAACTAGTTATTTACCGTATCTACCAACAAATGTGCAAATACTAAGTCAAAACACCGTAACTTTGGTTTACTTGGCCAGAAAACAGTAAGCAAAAAACCGTTACGGCTTTCTGGAATAGTATTTCTGCCTTACTGTTTTTTGGCTTAGTATAGTCTCGCCCAAATCCACTTACGGTTCAAAATTTTACCATTAAAATGCATAGGAAAGCAAAACATTAAATTTTGAAGACCTTCCTATAATTTCTGTTTTACATACTCTATGCATCACATGAATATCTTGTTATTAGGTGGTAAATGAATTTTACAAAAAAACAACTTGGAGGGAAAGTATCACAATAGGCTGTTTTCAGTAGGACTCCCTATTTTGTTGACCCGGGTCAACAAATTCAATATATTTAGAAAAAAACCACTTTGAATGTAGAAATTTACATGAAACTTTGAACGAAGGTATATCCACATGTATTCTACTCGTGTGTAAAATTTGGTATCGATAAAAAAATATTTATCTATTTTATTAACTAAAAACCGGCCAAAATAGCTCATTTTATTTTGTTGACCCAGTTCAATCACCTAAAAAAAGTACTTAGAATTAAACTATATACATGAAACTTGGAACGAAGGTATATCCACATGTATTCTACACGTATGTTAAATTTGGTAACAATTAAAATATATTTACCTATTTTATTAACAAAAAACTGCCATAAAAAGCTAATTTCATTTTGTTGACCCGGGTCAATCAGCAATAAAAGGTACTTAGAATTAAACTATATACATGAAACTTGAAAAGAAGGGATATCTACATGTATTCTACACGTATGTAACATCTGGTAACGATTAAAATATAGTTACCTATTTTATTAACAGAAAACTGCCGTAAAAAGCTTATTTTATTTTGTTGACCCAGGTCAATCACCAATAAAAGGTACTTAGAATTAAACTATATATATGAAACTTGGAAAGAAGGTATATCCACATGTATTCTACACGTATGTAACATTTGGTACCGTAACGATTAAAAAATAGTTACCTATTTTATTAACAAAAAACTGCCGTAAAAAGCTAATTTCATTTTGTTGACCCAGGTCAATCACCAATAAAAGGTACTTAGAATTAAACTATATACATGAAACTTGGAAAGAAGGTATATCCACATGTATTCTACACGTATGTTAAATTTGGTAACGATTAAAAAATATTTACCTATTTTATTAACAAAAAACTGCCGTAAAAAGCTAATTTCATTTTGTTGACCCAGGTCAATCACCAATAAAAGGTACTTAGAATTAAACTATATATATGAAACTTGGAAAGAAGGTATATCCACATGTATTCTACACGTAAGTTATGTTAAATTTGGTAACGATTAAAAAAATATCTATTTCATTAACTAAAAACCGGCCAAAATAGCTCATTTTATTTTGTTGACCCGGGTCAATCGCCCAAAAAAGGTACTTAGAATTAAACTATATACATGAAACTTGGAATGAAGGTATATTCACATGTATTCTACACGTATGTTAAATTTGGTAACGATTAATAAAAAATGTATCTATTTTATTAACTAAAAACCGGCCAAAATAGCTCATTTTATTTTGTTGGCCCGGGTCAATCGCCTAAAAAAGGTACTTAGAATTAAACTATTTACATGAAACTTGGAACGAAGGTATAACTGATAAATATTTTTTAATCGTTACCAAATTTATCATACGTGTAGAATACATGTGGACATACCTTCTTTCCAAGTTTCATATATATAGTTTAATTCTAAGTATCTTTTATTGGTGATTGACCCGGGTCAACAAAATGAAATTAGCTTTTTACGGCAGTTTTTTGTTAATAAAATAGGTAAATATTTTTTAATTGTACCAAATTTAACATACGTGTAGAATACATGTGGACATACCTTCTTTCCAAGTTTTATGTATATAGTTTAATTCAAGTACCTTTTATTGGCGATTGACCCCTTTTTACTGTTAATGGTTACTAGGCTAAAAAGCCGTATCACAACCTACCTCCTTTTGGCATGGGAAAATTTTGTTTCTTAAAAGACATTTTCCTAAGCCAAAAAAAGGTAAGTTGAGATACGGCTTTTTGGCCTAAAAAACGTTAACAGTAAAAAAGGGTAACTGGATTAAAAAATATGAATGTATCATTATACATTAATAAAAATATATTCATAGTCTCCTACATTGAAAAAGAAGTAGTTTGAAAAAAAAAATTATTGAATTCGGTCAACCGGTTAAATTAGAAATCGAAAAAACATGACTCTGACTGGCTTTGACAAAACATCCATTTTCTCAGATTCGTCATTTATGTTGATACGGCCTTTTTGCTTACCACGGCAGTACAGTTAGTTATCAAAATTAATTATTCATTAACCCATCTCACTGCCACATTATACCTGAGGTTATCGCCGCTCTCGCTGATTTGATGGTGGAGCCCTGATGGTAAAGTCTTGACAAACGGCTTGAGATTTGACAGTTCAAGGACCTTCCACAGAGTTTCATCTGATGCTTCATCAAATGGATCCAGATTGTGACGTAGAGTCCCGGACAGTAGGACAGGATCCTAGACAGTAAAAAAATCTGATTATTATTTTAAATTTAAAAGTTTGCAAATAAATAATTTTTACAATCAGAAGTATGGGAGCCTAAGATTTTCACTCAAGCCAAAATCAAGTTGAGCTTTTGAATAGTGGGTAGTTGAATTAGGCCACGGACAGAATGTCCTGCAGGAAATTACTTAATTCTGTTGTCACAGACTTTACGCAAAATAAAAATGAACACATAAATAGGAGTAAACTGTAGCATCTTCTTATGTCGCATCGATTATCAAAGTATCACTGACTAAGAAAATAATGAGAGAATATCATTGTGACAATTGCAAACTTTGTGAGCACCTCTCGGCTCATTTACCTATAATCAAAGTATCAAAGTCTGAGGAAGAAAATTTAGTTTTGTTAATAGCACATATTTTGTGAGCAGATCATTCATCTAAAATTAGTTACATTTGGGATGTATGGATGAAATTTCCACCGTAGTATCCTAAGTCAAGAATTAACACACCAGTACTGTACAACCTGAGGTATGATGGTGAGTTTGCTACGTAGTTGTTGCAGTCCCACGGTGGCGATGTCTCGTCCATCTATGATGATGGCGCCCTCTGCCGCCTCTAGAAGTCGGAACAGAGCCAGAGTCAATGATGACTTGCCTGCACCAGTACGCCCTACGATACCTACCTGCACACACATCAATGAGGTAATGTCATTGTTAATGTTTTTGGAACATTACTTTAAATAACTATAGTTACAGTGGTAAGTTTTATGTCTGCTAAGAGACTGACAATAGTTATACCAAGGGACCTACTAAATTTAAGTTTACTTAAATTTAAGTTTATAGTGGAATCTGAACCACATCTTTCCTTGGTATATACTATTTGGTCTAATTTTCAGGATAGTACTGCAAATAGTCGTAGTACTCACTCGTGTGGACGTTAATCCACACCAGGAAGTATCACATCCACAGTGCATGCCTATAAATATCCACAATTCGTAGGCTAACCTCTGAAATACATGCACATAAGGAGAAATCCTGCTAAATTGGAGGAAGCTAAAACTTCCAATCTTAAGAAAATTAGAAAGGAATGAGGCTTCTTGAAGAAAACTTGGCAATGACAGGAAATTCTTCACCTTCGAGAATTAAAATAGACAGTATCAGCAAACTGACACATACTATCTCCCATTAGCTTGTCAACAACCCTTATAATGGGTAGAGGTGGAAGTAACTATGATATTTTAAGGGAAAATCACAGAAATTGATATTATTTTTAGAATTGTAGTTTTTACCACATTGGGGGTTGTACCATTTTGTTTGTAGTTAAATTAAAAGGACTATAACATCCAAATTTAATGATCCTTCAACTTTTTTTGTAAAACTTCAATTTTTCTGTTATTTTTATTTTATGAGAAAATCACTAATAAAAATAAAAAATAAAGACCTGATAATACCATTAATTTATGCCCACATACCAAGTTTCATGTAAAATAGGACCATTGGTGTAGCGGTAGAAAGTAAAAAAAAAAACAATATGAAAATCTGTCTTATGTAGGACAATGTTGTATTTCACAAATGAATTACAGTGAAGATTCTATGATTATACTGATTCAAAGGATGATTTCTGCCTTAAGATTCACACCCTAAAGTGGACCCAGCAACTAACACTTGTACCAACCTTTTCCCCTGGCAGGACTGTAAAGGACACCCCTTTCAACACTAGGTCCAGTCCTTCTCTGTATCTCACACTGTAGTTCTGGAACTCAATCCTACCCTTGGCTGGCCACGAGGGTTCAACGCCAGAGTCTCCAATTCTTTCTGCCTCCTACCAAACATTCACAAAGTCAGTAACTATTATCTCACAAGAATGTTAGTTTCTAAAGGCAGTTTGAAATCTTCAGAGGCCAAAGGACAGAAATATTTGAAGTACTAGAATGCATAAAGGAAAAAAATTAGATTTTCTGTAATTGCTATTTTTATGAAAATAAACAAAGTGTCAGTATAAAATGTGTGATTTCATTCATAGTAGTTTTGCAGCCCATTAAATTCCCACAATTTTTTAAAAAACTATACATATTTTGATGACTGATGAGTTCTATACTAACCTGTTTGACGTTGCTGTACTCTTTGATTCTCTCCACAGAAACTAAGTTTGTCTCTACATCCGCTGTCATTCGGGTGAAAAAGTTTAATGTTATTATCACCTGCCATGAAAATAACATTAACTGTAAATTACATTCCACATTTGAGTAGTTTTTTGATTAATTAAACATTTTTAAAAAAAATTGTTTTGTATACAACTAAACTCATGTGGTTAAATATTGATTTTTTGTAAAATTATGACTAAAATTTCAATTGTTTATTATTGAACTTTAATAAACTAATAAAATTAATTTCAATGCCTAATAGCCCAAGATTTATTGTTGAGGCTTCATCATGTAGTTGACTTTTTCTAGATTTTATAGGTTATAAGTTTAGTATTTCATGTGAGAGACAAATTTATTTTTTATAATCCAAAACTCTCCATTTCCCATAAGTATCACATTATTGAAAATCAACTGTATTTTCAGTTATAGAGGAACTTATTGACTTAAATAAAAGGTTAAATTATCTGTGTCCGCTGGTCGATCCTAATAAAGTTGTATCCTATTACAGGAGATGCATTTCGGCAGAATAAATTGCCATCATCAGTCCTAATATAAGTTCTTGATCTTCCCCATTGGGTGCGTCTTGAAGTTTTGAAATAGGATACAAAACTATCTCCTGTAATAGGATACAGCTTTATTAGGATCGACCGGCGGACACAGGTAATTTAACCTTTTATTGAATGTCATACCGATCCGGAACAACAACAAACAACATAAAATGATTATTGACTTAAGTTTAACAAAACTGCAATAGCGTTAACAATAACATTTCTACTAGCTTATCCATAAAGTGTTCATTCAAGTTTAGATAATTATTAGTAACTTAAGTCTGTAACTGTAAGTTTACCTGTAATGCGTACATAACAGACAGGCCAGCCATCCCAGAGTCCAAAGAGCCCCGAGAAAGAACAGCAAACAAAGCAGCAAACAACACTATCAAATTACCAACTACTTCCAGACGAAATGATAACCACCTAGGAAAACGAGTTGAAGATAGAAATATCATACTGTAATAGAATTTATTTCTAGAATGTATCGCCTTAGTCTCCGCTGGACTAGGCCACCAGAGGCTGTGACCTAGAGCAGGGGTCTCCAAATAACGGCCCTCAGGCTGGACCCAGCCCATGAGACATTTTTGTACATTTGTGCCTTGGCATGAGCGATGTGTGATAAAATTATTATTATCAATTTTATTTTATACAATTAATTATTTGTTTGTAGTGGTTGTTTTGCACATTTTATTGTAGTTGACGGATATCTCACTACAGGTAATAACTTTTAAGTTAAGAAGCGAAATGCTTATGGAGAATAGTTAGACTGGAATTTTGCCGCCGAAATGAGCTTCGCACGGCCTCCGCTACAATCGCTCGCACGTCTGCCAAGCTACTCTATCTCTCTCTCTAAGCCAATTCTTTGTCTCACTTTCTGTCACTCAGTCAGCTGACTTGGCCGCATTCTCGTCATAAGATTACCTAGCGGCCACTGAGTAAACCATCCAAAATTCAAATATTTCCAGACTAAATGTTTAACAAAGGCATTGCGCTTCTTAAAGGGTTTGTATTCATTGATAATCTGTTAGGTATTTTCTGAATTATTTTTCTAAGCTTTCAGATTTTTTTATAAACCAACAGGAAAATAACAATTCAAAATTAAACCAACCAAAAGAAGGAATTTATGCACTTAAACCACCCTTTTCAGATTGCAGGATTCAACTTTTTCTTTGTCAGAGTGACTTTGCAAATATAATAATCGTTACTCTACAAAATGTTTTTCTTGGAATTATTTGTATAAGATTTTTGACAATCACTTTATTGTGTTCCCCTAGAAATCAATCCTTGCATACAGTCAATAATTTAATAGCACCAGCTAGTTCAGAGTAAAAATGTATTTTTCAATGTTCACACCATATTGTTGAGAACTTAAGTTAAACAGTCAAACAAAAAATGTATCAACCTCACCTCTGAGCGATGTAGCCAGAATAGGCACACTTTTGATGAAAGTCAATCCTTCTTTCACACTCCAACGTGAAGGCTTCTTGCAGGGCATAGGCTCTTATCGACTGAGCTCCTAGAGTAATAGATAATTAACATAGGTAAATATTGCTTAAGTTTGATTATGTTTAAGCATTTAAAAACATAATCAAACTTGGCAAACTTGTACTAACCTGGTGTGTTCAAGAAGCTGCTAGAACTCAAGTTTAGAGAATATACTGGAGCATTTGTTTGACCAGTGGTGTTAGTGAGGTCTGGGCCTCTCCAGTCAGGTGACAGCACTATATATTGAGGACAAGTCATGAGGAATTCACCTGTCTGTGGCAGAGGGACCCCCAATTAAAACAGCGGACGATTTGGGTGAAATTGATTTTGCATGTTTGGTTTAGTATTGTGTCCAATATATAGGCTGTTGGGATTCAAAGGATACAAAAGCATGTCATCAAGCATTATTTTTAAAATAAAAGTGGCAGATAAGTCCAAAACTATTGAATTACTATGTTGGATGACTTGCCTTGAATTGTTTCCCCAAAATGAGAGTATATCGGAGAACGAGTCGTAGACTCCAGTCTCTTCAACTGTCTTGACGTTGCAACGTAGAGTCTCTACAAACAAAGTTATCTTATACGTTGAACTATTCTAAAAACTAAAAACTAAATTAATAATATCTAACCAGAAATGGGCATTATTTACCCAAGTAAGCCTTTCTTCCAATTTGAAACTGCTTCAGTTTGTAAATATATATACAGTAAACCTTTTATTTTTACTATTAATTAAACAACCTACATCATTTGATTTGATTTAGTTGATGTACCAAAATAATGGGCCTATGTTTTAGAAAGTCGTAAGGGGGAGTGATTATAAAAATAGTTGGGGCTACCAATCTAATATAAAAATTGTTGTGTATTTACAAGATATGGTAAAGGGTGTACTGTAATATATAAATGCTTAACCAGATATAATGAAGGGAACATTTCAGTTAACTAAGTTTCTAGATAATTAACAACTGGTTGGAAAGTATTGCACGTAACTCTTTAAAAGGTTAAATAAATTTTGGTCAAGCAGGGTTATAGGCCTACTGTATTTATAATTTATTTATGTGGATCTGGATATTATGAAGTTGAGTTGGCCTACTTATTAATCAATTTTTTGAAATAAAAGTTATATTCTACAGAATAAGGGAAATGGTATTAAAATGATAAATAAACAAAAAAAAACACATGTGCGTTATTTTACATTGGTTGCATATTTACTTTCAATTTTCAACAAGTACGATTTTTACGTTAAGTCAATCAGGGGAGAAAATCAATTTATACATCTCATTCTACTTATTAGACTCACCTGGAAATAAAAGTTTATGATGAAGATTGGTATGATGGCCAAAATAAATGGTGGTGTAGTGTACGTTATCACCCCAATTATAGCGATAGTCTGGAAAAAAGTTATAAGGTTAAGTGATATAATTTTTTTTTTGATTCCAGAACCCTTGACTTTTTGGATAAGAGATACAAGCAAAACTTTTATGCCTTGATTTAAAGATAAAAAATTACAATTTTAACTATTTAATTACGGTTTGTTCTAAAATAATTTATTTACAAAATGTAAAACCTGGGAGTGCCAGTCAGTGGTAGTCTTGGACTTATACTGTTGGCACTCCCAGGTTATCTCATAACCTTCTGTGCGTTATTTACAAATTAATCAAGGCAGCGCTGTAATGAAGCATCAATAGGCCACAGATAACGAACTAGCACAAACCTGCACTGAAAAGTTTAAAAACTGTTGCAGATTATAATTGAGTTGAGTATCGCAGATGTCAATGTCTCGGCTGAAGCGGTTGATGATCCGACCCAGCGGCGTTGTGTCGAAGAAACTCATCGGAGCTCGCAAAACTCTCCGCAACATGGAGCAGTGGAGAAACCTGGAGGCTGCAAGACAACCGAGCAACAGACACATGTTCGACATCACACTGGTCACGACTGTAAACATGAGAGCAAATATAGTGGAGTAGAATTTCACTTCCAAGAGATGGAAATAATAGGTCCTTGAAAAAGTGGCTTTAAAATTCCGTTATAGTGTGTCATGCTGTAGTGGTTGAGGATTTAATTATCCGACATTCATTTTTACACAACTCAGCTGTTCCTGAGATCATAGAAAAACAATCAGTAGTTAATCTTAAACATCTTTTGTTCAAAAATATTTTGGATGTACACTGATTGGTTACGACACTTATTTATTTGAATGTGAATAATTAATTGAGAAAAAAACATCAGTACTTGAAGTTGATTTCTTGTACTAAGATCTGTTTTATGAACATTATTAAAAGTGTAGACAAACACTTTTGGGAGCAATAAAATATTTCCAAATTTAATAAATCAAGATACTAAAATGATACAAATTCATAAGGGAGTTTTTTGCCAATTTGGTCATAACAAAACATTGATAAGTATTATAAAAACAAAGGACGAAAGTTAGTTATACCTTGTCCTATTCCCAAGGCTGCGTAAACGCCTAGGTACCAGTGTGTCTTATCAGTGACTTGGGTACCATTGACTGTAGTAGACTTATCACTGGACCACTTGGACAACATCAGGTTTGTAGACACTAAGAACATCTGGCAGAGGACTGCACCACATACAGCTGTGGCAGCCATCAAAACTCCAATAGAATTCAGGTAGTAGAAAAACACACTGAGCTTCACCTGGAGGATATAAAATATATGTATAAACTTGGACAGCATTAGGTTTGTAGACAATAAGAACATCTGGCGGAGGACTGCACCACATACAGCTGTGGCAGCCATCAAAACTCCAATAGAATTCAGGTAGTAGAAAAACACACTGAGCTTCACCTGGAGGATATAAAATATATGTATAAACTTGGACAGCATTAGGTTTGTAGACAATAAGAACATCTGGCAGAGGACTGCACCACATACAGCTGTGGCATCCATCAAAACTCCAACAGACTTCAGGTAGTAGAAAAACACACTGAGCTTCACCTGGAGGATATAAAATATATGTATAAACTTGGACAGCATTAGGTTTGTAGACAATAAGAACATCTGTCAGAGGACTGCACCACATACAGCTGTGGCATCCATCAAAACTCCAACAGACTTCAGGTAGTAGAAAAACACACTGAGCTTCACCTGGAGGATATAAAATATATGTATAAACTTGGACAGCATTAGGTTTGTAGACAATAAGAACATCTGTCAGAGGACTGCACCACATACAGCTGTGGCATCCATCAAAACTCCAACAGACTTCAGGTAGTAGAAAAACACACTGAGCTTCACCTGGAGGATATAAAATATATGTATAAACTTGGACAGCATTAGGTTTGTAGACAATAAGAACATCTGTCAGAGGACTGCACCACATACAGCTGTGGCAGCCATCAAAACTCCAACAGACTTCAGGTAGTAGAAAAACACACTGAGCTTCACCTGGAGGATATAAAATATATGTATAAACTTGGACAGCATTAGGTTTGTAGACAATAAGAACATCTGTCAGAGGACTGCACCACATACAGCTGTGGCATCCATCAAAACTCCAACAGACTTCAGGTAGTAGAAAAACACACTGAGCTTCACCTGGAGGATATAAAATATATGTATAAACTTGGACAGCATTAGGTTTGTAGACAATAAGAACATCTGTCAGAGGACTGCACCACATACAGCTGTGGCATCCATCAAAACTCCAACAGACTTCAGGTAGTAGAAAAACACACTGAGCTTCACCTGGAGGATATAAAATATATGTATAAACTTGGACAGCATTAGGTTTGTAGACAATAAGAACATCTGTCAGAGGACTGCACCACATACAGCTGTGGCATCCATCAAAACTCCAATAGACTTCAGGTAGTAGAAAAACACACTGAGCTTCACCTGGAGGATATAAAATATATGTATAAACTTGGACAGCATTAGCTTTGTAGACAATAAGAACATCTGGCAGAGGGCTGCACCACATACAGCTGTGGCAGCCATCAATAATCCAATAGACTTCAGGTAGTAGAAAAACACACTGAGCTTCACCTGGAGGATAAAAAATATATGTATAAACTTGGACAGCATTAGCTTTGTAGACAATAAGAACATCTGGCAGAGGACTGCACCACATACAGCTGTGGCAGCCATCAAAACTCCAATAGAATTCAGGTAGTAGAAAAACACACTGAGCTTCACCTGGAGGATATAAAATATATGTATAAACTTGGACAGCATTAGCTTTGTAGACAATAAGAACATCTGGCAGAGGACTGCACCACATACAGCTATGGCATCCATCAAAACTCCAATAGACTTCAGGTAGTAGAAAAACACACTGAGCTTCACCGGGAGGATATAAAATATATGTATAAACTTGGACAGCATTAGGTTTGTAGACAATCAAAAACATCTGGCAGAGGACTGCACCACATACAGCTGTGGCATCCATCAAAACTCCAATAGACTTCAGGTAGTAGAAAAACACACTGAGCTTCACCTGGAGGATATAAAATATATGTATAAACTTGGACAGCATTAGGTTTGTAGACAATAAGAACATCTGGCGGAGGACTGCACCACATACAGCTGTGGCAGCCATCAAAACTCCAATAGAATTCAGGTAGTAGAAAAACACACTGAGCTTCACCTGGAGGATATAAAATATATGTATAAACTTGGACAGCATTAGGTTTGTAGACAATAAGAACATCTGGCGGAGGACTGCACCACATACAGCTGTGGCAGCCATCAAAACTCCAATAGAATTCAGGTAGTAGAAAAACACACTGAGCTTCACCTGGAGGATATAAAATATATGTATAAACTTGGACAGCATTAGGTTTGTAGACAATAAGAACATCTGGCAGAGGACTGCACCACATACAGCTGTGGCATCCATCAAAACTCCAATAGACTTCAGGTAGTAGAAAAACACACTGAGCTTCACCTGGAGGATATAAAATATATGTATAAACTTGGACAGCATTAGCTTTGTAGACAATAAGAACATCTGGCAGAGGGCTGCACCACATACAGCTGTGGCAGCCATCAATAATCCAATAGACTTCAGGTAGTAGAAAAACACACTGAGCTTCACCTGGAGGATATAAAATATATGTATAAACTTGGACAGCATTAGGTTTGTAGACAATAAGAACATCTGGCAGAGGACTGCACCACATACAGCTGTGGCATCCATCAAAACTCCAATAGACTTCAGGTAGTAGAAAAACACACTGAGCTTCACCTGGAGGATATAAAATATATGTATAAACTTGGACAGCATTAGCTTTGTAGACAATAAGAACATCTGGCAGAGGGCTGCACCACATACAGCTGTGGCAGCCATCAATAATCCAATAGACTTCAGGTAGTAGAAAAACACACTGAGCTTCACCTGGAGGATATAAAATATATGTATAAACTTGGACAGCATTAGGTTTGTAGACAATAAGAACATCTGGCAGAGGACTGCACCACATACAGCTGTGGCATCCATCAAAACTCCAATAGACTTCAGGTAGTAGAAAAACACACTGAGCTTCACCTGGAGGATATAAAATATATGTATAAACTTGGACAGCATTAGGTTTGTAGACAATAAGAACATCTGGCAGAGGACTGCTCCACATACAGCTGTGGCAGCCATCAATAATCCAATAGACTTCAGGTAGTAGAAAAACACACTGAGCTTCACCTGGAGGATAAAAAATATATGTATAAACTTGGACAGCATTAGCTTTGTAGACAATAAGAACATCTGGCAGAGGACTGCACCACATACAGCTGTGGCAGCCATCAAAACTCCAATAGAATTCAGGTAGTAGAAAAACACACTGAGCTTCACCTGGAGGATATAAAATATATGTATAAACTTGGACAGCATTAGCTTTGTAGACAATAAGAACATCTGGCAGAGGACTGCACCACATACAGCTATGGCATCCATCAAAACTCCAATAGAATTCAGGTAGTAGAAAAACACACTGAGCTTCACCTGGAGGATATAAAATATATGTATAAACTTGGACAGCATTAGCTTTGTAGACAATAAGAACATCTGGCAGAGGGCTGCACTACATACAGCTGTGGCAGCCATCAAAACTCCAATAGAATTCAGGTAGTAGAAAAACACACTGAGTTTCACCTGGAGGATATAAAATATATGTATAAACTTGGACAGCATTAGGTTTGTAGACAATAAGAACATCTGGCAGAGGACTGCACCACATACAGCTGTGGCAGCCATCAAAACTCCAATAGAATTCAGGTAGTAGAAAAACACACTGAGTTTCACCTGGAGGATATAAAATATATGTATAAACTTGGACAGCATTAGGTTTGTAGACAATAAGAACATCTGGCAGAGGGCTGCACTACATACAGCTGTGGCAGCCATCAAAACTCCAATAGAATTCAGGTAGTAGACAAACTCACTGAGTTTCACCTGGAGGATATAAAATATATGTATAAACTTGACAGCATTAGGTTTGTAGACACTAAGAACATCTGGCAGAGGACTGCACCACATACAGCTGTGGCAGCCATCAAAACTCCAATAGACTTCAGGTAGTAGACAAACTCACTGAGTTTCACCTGGAGGATATAAAATATATGTATAAACTTGACAGCATTAGGTTTGTAGACACTAAGAACATCTGGCAGAGGACTGCACCACATACAGCTGTGGCATCCATCAAAACTCCAATAGACTTCAGGTAGTAGACAAACTCACTGAGTTTCACCTGGAGGATATAAAATATATGTATAAACTTGGACAGCACTAGGTTTGTAGACACTAAGAACATCTGGCAGAGGACTGCACCACATACAGCTGTGGCATCCATCAATAATCCAATAGACTTCAGGTAGTAGACAAACTCACTGAGTTTCACCTGGAGGATATAAAATATATGTATAAACTTGGACAGCACTAGGTTTGTAGACACTAAGAACATCTGGCAGAGGACTGCACCACATACAGCTGTGGCAGCCATCAATAATCCAATAGACTTCAGGTAGTAGAAAAACACACTTAGCTTCACCTGGAGGATATAAAATATATGTATAAACTTGGACAGCATTAGGTTTGTAGACACTAAGAACATCTGGCAGAAGACTGCACTACATACAGCTGTGGCATCCATCAATAATCCAATAGACTTCAGGTAGTAGAAAAACACACTGAGCTTCACCTGGAGGATATAAAATATATGTATAATCTTGGACAGCATTAGGTTTGTAGACAATAAGAACATCTGGCAGAGGACTGCACCACATACAGCTGTAGCAGCCATCAATAATCCAATAGACTTCAGGTAGTAGAAAAACACACTGAGCTTCACCTGGAGGATATAAAATATATGTATAAACTTGGACAGCATTAGGTTTGTAGACAATAAGAACATCTGGCAGAGGACTGCACCACATACAGCTGTTGCAGCCATCAATAATCCAATAGACTTCAGGTAGTAGAAAAACACACTGAGCTTCACCTGGAGGATATAAAATATATGTATAAACTTGGACAGCATTAGGTTTGTAGACAATAAGAACATCTGGCAGAGGACTGCACTACATACAGCTGTGGCAGCCATCAATAATCCAATAGACTTCAGGTAGTAGAAAAACACACTGAGCTTCACCTGGAGGATATAAAATATGTATAAACTTGGACAGCATTAGGTATGTAGACAATAAGAACATCTGGCAGAGGACTGCACCACATACAGTTGTGGCATCCATCAATAATCCAATAGACTTCGGGTAGTAGAAAAACACACTGAGCTTCACCTGGAGGATATAAAATATATGTATAAACTTGGACAGCATTAGGTTTGTAGACAATAAGAACATCTGTCAGAGGACTGCACCACATACAGCTGTGACATCCATCAAAACTCCAACAGACTTCAGGTAGTAGAAAAACACACTGAGCTTCACCTGGAGGATATAAAATATATGTATAAACTTGGACAGCATTAGGTTTGTAGACAATAAGAACATCTGGCAGAGGACTGCACCACATCTAGCTGTGGCATCCATCAAAACTCCAACAGACTTCAGGTAGTAGAAAAACACACTGAGCTTCACCTGGAGGATATAAAATATATGTATAAACTTGGACAGCATTAGCTTTGTAGACAATAAGAACATCTGGCAGAGGACTGCACCACATACAGCTGTGGCATCCATCAAAACTCCAATAGACTTCAGGTAGTAGAAAAACACACTGAGCTTCACCTGGAGGATATAAAATATATGTATAAACTTGGACAGCATTAGCTTTGTAGACAATAAGAACATCTGGCAGAGGGCTGCACCACATACAGCTGTGGCAGCCATCAATAATCCAATAGACTTCAGGTAGTAGAAAAACACACTGAGCTTCACCTGGAGGATATAAAATATATGTATAAACTTGGACAGCATTAGGTTTGTAGACAATAAGAACATCTGGCAGAGGACTGCACCACATACAGCTGTGGCATCCATCAAAACTCCAATAGACTTCAGGTAGTAGAAAAACACACTGAGCTTCACCTGGAGGATATAAAATATATGTATAAACTTGGACAGCATTAGGTTTGTAGACAATAAGAACATCTGGCAGAGGACTGCTCCACATACAGCTGTGGCAGCCATCAATAATCCAATAGACTTCAGGTAGTAGAAAAACACACTGAGCTTCACCTGGAGGATAAAAAATATATGTATAAACTTGGACAGCATTAGCTTTGTAGACAATAAGAACATCTGGCAGAGGACTGCACCACATACAGCTGTGGCAGCCATCAAAACTCCAATAGAATTCAGGTAGTAGAAAAACACACTGAGCTTCACCTGGAGGATATAAAATATATGTATAAACTTGGACAGCATTAGCTTTGTAGACAATAAGAACATCTGGCAGAGGACTGCACCACATACAGCTATGGCATCCATCAAAACTCCAATAGAATTCAGGTAGTAGAAAAACACACTGAGCTTCACCTGGAGGATATAAAATATATGTATAAACTTGGACAGCATTAGCTTTGTAGACAATAAGAACATCTGGCAGAGGGCTGCACTACATACAGCTGTGGCAGCCATCAAAACTCCAATAGAATTCAGGTAGTAGAAAAACACACTGAGTTTCACCTGGAGGATATAAAATATATGTATAAACTTGGACAGCATTAGGTTTGTAGACAATAAGAACATCTGGCAGAGGACTGCACCACATACAGCTGTGGCAGCCATCAAAACTCCAATAGAATTCAGGTAGTAGAAAAACACACTGAGTTTCACCTGGAGGATATAAAATATATGTATAAACTTGGACAGCATTAGGTTTGTAGACAATAAGAACATCTGGCAGAGGGCTGCACTACATACAGCTGTGGCAGCCATCAAAACTCCAATAGAATTCAGGTAGTAGACAAACTCACTGAGTTTCACCTGGAGGATATAAAATATATGTATAAACTTGACAGCATTAGGTTTGTAGACACTAAGAACATCTGGCAGAGGACTGCGCCACATACAGCTGTGGCAGCCATCAAAACTCCAATAGACTTCAGGTAGTAGACAAACTCACTGAGTTTCACCTGGAGGATATAAAATATATGTATAAACTTGACAGCATTAGGTTTGTAGACACTAAGAACATCTGGCAGAGGACTGCACCACATACAGCTGTGGCATCCATCAAAACTCCAATAGACTTCAGGTAGTAGACAAACTCACTGAGTTTCACCTGGAGGATATAAAATATATGTATAAACTTGGACAGCACTAGGTTTGTAGACACTAAGAACATCTGGCAGAGGACTGCACCACATACAGCTGTGGCATCCATCAATAATCCAATAGACTTCAGGTAGTAGACAAACTCACTGAGTTTCACCTGGAGGATATAAAATATATGTATAAACTTGGACAGCACTAGGTTTGTAGACACTAAGAACATCTGGCAGAGGACTGCACCACATACAGCTGTGGCAGCCATCAATAATCCAATAGACTTCAGGTAGTAGAAAAACACACTTAGCTTCACCTGGAGGATATAAAATATATGTATAAACTTGGACAGCATTAGGTTTGTAGACACTAAGAACATCTGGCAGAAGACTGCACTACATACAGCTGTGGCATCCATCAATAATCCAATAGACTTCAGGTAGTAGAAAAACACACTGAGCTTCACCTGGAGGATATAAAATATATGTATAAACTTGGACAGCATTAGGTTTGTAGACAATAAGAACATCTGGCAGAGGACTGCACCACATACAGCTGTAGCAGCCATCAATAATCCAATAGACTTCAGGTAGTAGAAAAACACACTGAGCTTCACCTGGAGGATATAAAATATATGTATAAACTTGGACAGCATTAGGTTTGTAGACAATAAGAACATCTGGCAGAGGACTGCACCACATACAGCTGTTGCAGCCATCAATAATCCAATAGACTTCAGGTAGTAGAAAAACACACTGAGCTTCACCTGGAGGATATAAAATATATGTATAAACTTGGACAGCATTAGGTTTGTAGACAATAAGAACATCTGGCAGAGGACTGCACTACATACAGCTGTGGCAGCCATCAATAATCCAATAGACTTCAGGTAGTAGAAAAACACACTGAGCTTCACCTGGAGGATATAAAATATGTATAAACTTGGACAGCATTAGGTATGTAGACAATAAGAACATCTGGCAGAGGACTGCACCACATACAGTTGTGGCATCCATCAATAATCCAATAGACTTCGGGTAGTAGAAAAACACACTGAGCTTCACCTGGAGGATATAAAATATATGTATAAACTTGGACAGCATTAGGTTTGTAGACAATAAGAACATCTGTCAGAGGACTGCACCACATACAGCTGTGACATCCATCAAAACTCCAACAGACTTCAGGTAGTAGAAAAACACACTGAGCTTCACCTGGAGGATATAAAATATATGTATAAACTTGGACAGCATTAGGTTTGTAGACAATAAGAACATCTGGCAGAGGACTGCACCACATCTAGCTGTGGCATCCATCAAAACTCCAACAGACTTCAGGTAGTAGAAAAACACACTGAGCTTCACCTGGAGGATATAAAATATATGTATAAACTTGGACAGCATTAGGTTTGTAGACAATAAGAACATCTGGCAGAGGACTGCACCACATACAGCTGTGGCATCCATCAAAACTCCAATAGACTTCAGGTAGTAGACAAACTCACTGAGTTTCCCCTGGGGAATATAAGATATAGACTATGTATAAATGTTGACATGATTAATCCTATTCTTCGGGAGATGACCGGACCGTATCGTTAAATTAGCAAAGATAGCGGCCGACTTTACACATGCGTTACAGCAATCCGTTTACAGGACAAGCTACAATAATGTCAGCCACTATCTTCGACAATTCAATGATGCATAGGACAACATAGGAAAGTCATAGAACACCACCAAGTAGAAGAAATAGAAATAATATTTTTTTATTTATATTAGTTATTAAATGTTGATTATATCAAACTGTTATGTACATCGTGAGTATTTCCATAATCTTTGAGCTTACTCTTTTAAAGTCATCCAAAATTATCACTGTTATTCGTTTTAAAATAACGCCTGTAATACTTCACAATTGCTTGAAATTCGAGCAACACGTACACTACTTTAATTTACTATACATGATAGAAAAAACTACTAAACTCAAAACTACAAAACTTAAAATTGCAAATATTATATTCGTTTCCAACCCCTATATTAATTTACTTACACTTCCAGTTTCAGACTCCTCTACTGTCATGAGTTTTCTATGATTCTTGACATCCATCTTCTCATTGTTCAGGGACGTTTTAGATTCATTCAGCGCAGTTTCACTGGATGTGTTTGATTTTGCAGACAGTTGCCTGTTGGAGATACAAATTCAATGAGGTAAATTTTCTGGAATCTTGGAGTGGGTGTTGGGACTGGGAGTTACTCATATTGTACCTCAATCTTACCTATTGAGTTTGATAGACTCCTCACTCCTGGCAGATATTGCTCGTATGTATCTGTCTCGCAAAGATGCTTCTTTCATCAGTTCTTCTCGCATTTCCCCCATGCCTGTCATCAGACCAGAAGTAAATTATGCCATTTGTGCACTTTTAAGTCATTGAAATCTGATTGTTGAAATCTGAATAACATGAATATGAGACAACTATTTACCGTTGTCTTCATCAGAGTCCTGAGCATCTTCCAAGTACTGGAGCAGAAAGTCAGCAAAGTCACCCTTGTTAGCAATCAGCTGTTTGTAAGTTCCGCACTCTGAGATGCGGCCTTGCTTCATCACCACTATCAAATCAGCCTCGGCCAGAAAACTGACCCCATGTGTAACCAACAATCTTGTCTGTAACACTGATCACATGCCTTACTTCACAAAACATTGTCCGACTAAGAAAAGAATAATATCTGAGCTAAAAATAGAATAAGTTATTCCCTATGTATGGGAAATTCGCTATAACAGTAATAATAAGAGATGAGGTGTCCAGCATAAATAGAGGACTCTTATTCAAAACTCCAAAAGATTGTGTTGCAACTACTACAATTTCCTAACGTGTATGGATGTGTCAAATCCGAATCTCCAATTCACCGAATTCTAAGAAAAGATTCGGATTTGAGATTTGATTAAAAAGATTCAAGAATAAGTATTAAAAAAAATTTAGAATAGATTTATAAGGCATATACTGTGACATTGCCTAACCATGGAGGTTATTGACGTTGTAATATACAATACTCTGTGACATTGACTAACCATAGAGGTTATTCCATTCTCGCTTTTTTAATCACCATAAGCCCATTTGTAATTATTTTTGGGACTCGAGATTTGATTTCTTTAGGATTCGGATTCGAGATTCAAAATTCCTGGATTTGACCATCACTACTAACGTGTGATTTGCAGGATTTGAACCCAGAACCTGTGATTAAGCATCACCTTGCTTTACCACAATAACAGCTTCGTACCCAATTACTGCATGCAATATTAAGTATAGATTTTCTTTTTCATTTACTTAAGAAAACCGAAGCCACTTTTCAGTTTGCAACATCAAAATTGGACTTACCGTTTTGGAGAGAACTCCACCGGGGCCAATGACATTCTCAAAGATGTGTTTGCCGACATGGGAGTCAACTGCACTCAGTGGGTCGTCCAGCAAATACAGGTCTGCCTTGGAGTAGACAGCTCGGGCAAGACTGACCCTCTGCTTCTGTCCTCCACTCAGGTTGATGCCCTGGTAATTGTCATAAATCAGTTCTAAGCCAGCAAAGTTATCACTCAACCAGCAATCAGCCAATGAGGTTGAAGAATAAGTAGGAAGGGTGCTCAAGCATTAGCAAGAGCTTGGAGGAGAAAGGCTAAAAGAGGAAGAGTCAGAAAGATTCATAGTTGTAAGGTTCATACATGACAACTAACCAAGCATGCAGGGGAAACCAAGTTTATTTGTAAAACTACATAAATTCAGTAGTAAAGTATACCTTTTCACCAATTTCCGTGAGATCACCAGCTGGCAGCATGTGGATATCATGCTGCAGAGCGCAAGCCTTCACCACTCTCCTGTACGCTGCCCTGTCAAACTCTAGCTGTCCCGTGATGTTTCCCCTCAGACTCATGTTCTGAATCCATGCTTGTTGTGGCACATAAGCTACTTTACCCTGAAAATAGTTATGTTACTATAGTTTTAATGTTGCACAGGATTACAGTCCAATAAACCAGTTTCCTTTGTCCTGTTATCCAGTAATTGGTCTGATTGGTAAATTACAAAAGTCCAAGGGTGGGGGGAAGAGACGATAACTTCTTGTAACCAGATTAGTTTAATTCTACAACCGACTATCAGCAGCAAATTCCGTACACAGTTTTATATTTTTTGAGCGGAGCAAAGCGAAGCTCTTATACCACAATCCTGCTTTTGTTTGACAAATACTCCTCCTGAACGGCTGAAGCAATCTGCACGAAATTTAGCACAGGCATAGTAACCAACCATGGGAAGGTATAAATCTGAAATGGTACAAATTGGTCCACAGGGCTTTACTCTACTTGAGTTTAAACTTTTAGAAATTTAACATATGGGCCTTGTGGATTATTTGGTCCCCATGACAATATTTGCGAGATGAACAATAAAAAGGTAAACAAGAGTTGCAACATATGTTAGTCAACGAATCATCTAAAATAGCACATTACAAATACCGAGAAACACTGAGAAAAAGGAAAGAACAATCGGATTATTATCAATGAGCATAATTTACTACAAAATGAATAACCAATAATTAGAGTCGCCGGAATTAGGCTGTTTAGGTTGTGTTAAATGTTGTGTGCATCATTGACTTTAAATATTCCAAATGGCCATTCCATTTATGTGAACCATATATAGGCCTACCATTGAGTTTGTATACTGCAAGTAGACTTTTCATTTATGTGAACTACACGTACCATTAATGCAGACTTTGAAATAGGTACTGCAAATAGGAATTCAATTATTGTGAATAAAATAAACCATTAACTTAGGATACTGCAAGTAGACAATTGTTTTACGTGAACCAAATGTACCATTGAGTTTGGATACTGCAAGTAGACAATTAATTTACATGAACCAAATTTACCATTAAGTTTGGATACTCCAAGTAAATAATTCGTTTACGTGAACCAGACATACCATTGACTTTAGAACCTGTTAATAGACATTCCATTTAAGTGAACCAAGACTATTGACTTTTGACAATGCACAGAGGCATTCAATTTATACGAACCAAATATATCAACTTTGGTTCATGCAAGTAGACGATTCATTTACATGAACCAGACTTATAATTTATAATTGACTTTTAGGCTAGGCATATTAGGAATATAAGTGGCAGTTAGCGGAAAGTTTAGGTACAGTCCTAATCATCACTTTTATTTATGTTTGTTGGGTCGCTGAACACGAATATGAGGTTTGCTGACAGATATTTTGCCCGGAACATTGTTTTTTTTGTAAAAAACCTTAAAATTTGGGCACTTTTTTTGGTTTTTCGGGCAAATCTCAGTAAGTATGGGTTATTGAGAAAACCCTGCTTTGTAAAATTAAAGATGACAAAATTTACTACAAGTTTCCTATATAATGTTTGTTTCTACGACGAACTGTTTCGCCACTAGAGCACACTAAAAAAGGCCAGAAGTACAAAAAATTAAAAACATTGCTAAATGCTGTCGTTTTACATTAGGTTTCCATGGAAACAACCCATGTTACGATAATTTTAACTATTTATTCATGATAATAAACTGAAACACACTTTAATCTAGTGTGTCCTCTGACCATAAGCCTCCACCTGAAAGAAATACCCGTCTTTTAAGATTAAATTGGGGAAAATGGTGACAACTTTTTTTTATAATGTTAATAACCTTATGAATAGCAATGGCTTGGTTGGTAGGGTCATGTAATTCACTCTCTTCGGGTTGAAGGTTGGCATTCCATCCATCCTTTTTTTGATGGGCCCAAGAGGAGAGAAAAATCATCTTCTTCCACATCCTCATTTGCTTCTAAGGCTTCCTCAAGGGTAAGAAACTGAGGAAGTTAATCTTTGAATATTCTCAGCTGCCTACAGTTTTCTTCTTTATAGCAAGGCAAGGAGTGGTGAGTATGTTGTCGATTACCTTTTTCTTGGTCGATGCTTGGTTTTTTGATGGTTGAAAGGTTGATGATCTGGCCATAACTTTTGTGTCGTAGGAACCCACCATCAATAACTCACTGCACTTGACCATGGAAGTGCTTGTTTTCAATGGGAACAGGGGCTTTAGGCCTATAAAGATTTGATTTGGTTCCTTGAGCAAACCGTTATTATTAAACAACGAGAAAGAGTATGGACCCAGATCGTAAGACAAGAAGTGTTTTAGTTCTTCATCAGAATTCTTAGTGATGCTGATACGTTGAAACAATGTGTTGGGGTTTGCGGGTAAGAATTCTCTACTTTCATCGCGTTATTTATCATGGCAAGTGGGTGGACACGGTCTGCTCGTCTGAATTTGACGTTACCAAAGTTAAATTTATCTAACTCTTTTAATGTCTTTCATCCTTTTTTCTCAATCACTATAGCAGTCAACCCTGTGGCCAGCAACATCCCTGTGCTGAGTAAATAAATTGGGGTTTTGTGGCAACGGGAAATGTTCCAGCAGTCAGTCATACATCTTGGCATAGATTTATCAAGTGTGTTTAAGTTCATTATCATGAATAAATAGTTCAAATTATCGTAACATGGGTTGTTTCCATGGAAACCTAATGTAAAAACTTTGTAGAATGACTAGGGTTTATTTTCATTTTTGGTACTTCTGGCCATATTTAGTGTGCTCTAGTGGCGTAACGGTTCGTCGGAGAAACAAATATTATATAGGAAACTTGTAGTGGATTTTGTCTATTTTAATTTTACAAAGCAGGGTCTTCTCAAAAACCCATAATAACCGAGATTTGCCCGAAAACCCAAAAAAAGTGCCCAAATTTTAAGGGTTTTCACCAAATAAGCAATGTTCCTGGCAAAATATCTGTCAGCAAACCTCATATTCGTGTTCAGCGACCCAAAAAACATAAATAAAAGTGATGATTAAGACTGTACCTAAACTTTCCGCTAACTTTCCTAATATGCCTAGACTATTTGGATACTGCAAGTAAACATCTCATTTACAAGAAACAGATGTAGCATTGAATTTAGAAAAGTATTGGATTAATATGCTAGCTCCGCTCAATATTGCAAGCAGACAACTGCATTATACATCTAGTTATTTTCACGAAGTAGCATTTTACAAAATATTAATGTGTCTATTATGTATCTTTATGGTGAAAATGTGATAATAATTGACAAATGTAACAGCGACTTCCAGGTTAAATTCTTTAATTTATGTAAATAACAGTTTCCTTTTAAATTTGTACTTTAAGAGCAACCTTGAAAACTGTTATTGACTTGAAATTTAAAAATTAACCGTTATATCAAGGTTCTTTACAGTTTATTTTTATTTGCTCTCAATAAATCACCTTATTACACTTTTAGCTAGTATAATATTGTTTTACTGCTATCCTCACAACAGTTCTTTATTGAAAAAAGTTTATAAAAGAGTAGCCTATTGAAATAAAAATTGTATGCTTTAAATTGTGCTCACTTTTGTATTCACTCTTCCGGAGATTTTGTTCATCTCTCCCAGGACGGCAGACAGTAGGGAAGACTTGCCGGATCCTACTGAACCCACAACGGCAACCAGCTTTCCCGGAAGAACCCTCAGGTGGATGTCCCGTATAATAATCTCGTTGACATCAGAACCATCCCAGGAGAAGGTTCCGTTTTCTATCACCACCTCATCATCTGTTAAAATACAGTTAAGATATCAATTTTACTAACAATACAGTTGACTGTTGAAAGTCCAACACTTAATAATCCGATACACGTTGCAATCAGATGCTATAATGGGTCATCAGCCATTACACAACAAATTATCATCCACGCTTATAGCACAGACAATATAATACTTTAACCCAGACGTCTCACTGCGCGATGCGTAGGGCCCCGTCACATCCTGCCTCTAGCGGAGAATCGAGGAAACACGCAGTCTCGCGCTCGCCTCGCCAGTCGCCGGCATGGTGATGGTCGGCGTCGCCGGTCGCTGGCTTGCAATTAATTGCAGCACTACTATAGCAGTTCAACTCAACGCCAAATTCTCGTCTATCGTTCCTCCTCCGCAACTCGCGTGGTACACCGATACCGTACTCCCTACGACTACCATCTGCCTGCGGACAGCATTTATTTGTCATTATGTGATTATTTTAATCACATTTGCGACGAAGTTTAGCAATTAATTAAACATGGTGTTCAAAAAAGGTGGGGGACATATTTTACTTAGTGATTCCTTGGGTAAAAATAGAGAGAAAATCAAGAATATTTTTTTCCAAAATCGCTTCGTTACCCAAATATCCGCCATTTTGTATTTTTGACATACACTTTTTTATATTTTAATGTTTTTTACTGATTTTTATGAAACTTGGTATGCATGTTAAGGTAGAAAAGACCCGTGTTAGAAAAAAAGTTCATCTAGATTCAACCTACAATTTCAAAATGATGGCCATTAAAACATTTAAGCTTAAATTACTCAAAACTGGCTGGTTTTTTTGAAAATATTCGAAGTACAATTTTAATTTTCTATTATTTTAATTAGTATTATTTTAATTATCCTTTAGCATTTTTAACTATCTATCAAACGATACCAAGTTCAAAAAGATCAAATAAAAAATAGCTGAAATATTATAATTTTTAGTTGTAAAAGGGGCAAACCTGACTATCTTCTACCTTATTCTACCCCATTTCAGCAATAAAAGTTTTAGCAATAAATTTTATTCAGACTGTAGTACTGTAATAGAGAGGAGCGAAGCGAAGCTTGTTGGGATCGGCTTCAATACAAACTTCCATAGACACAAAACAAAAACACAAATCACTCAAAATGGCTTAACTTATTTTAGCCAAACTTTCCAAGATGCGTTGTTTCCACAAATAGGAATTCGGAAGATTTAAGACCAAACAATTTAAATTTTTGATAATCTATATAAATAAAATTACAGTTTTGTCTGTACATTGTGTAGAATCATGCAGTGTTTGGTTAATTTTACATTTCATAGCCTAAGAAAGCCGAAACGAGTCTTCTCAATTTCTGTATGTCTGTCTGTTTGTCTGTCATTGTGTCATTCTGTATGGACTCCAAAATGTTAGTTATTATTATGAAAAAGATAAAACATTAAGTGAAAGATTTTTTTTAACAAACCATCATGAATTTTTAAAGCTTTACGTTGTTAACGTATCAATTTTTTGTGGCCTTTGTATTTATTTACTTATTTATATATTTGCCAACGGATTCACACGAATTTTACAGTTGGATTACAAGTTGTGAATTGCTCGATATGACTAAATAGCCTATAAATAAAACGAATATCAAAAGTAACAATAATAAGAATACAGTACATGCAAATACTTGGACAAAGAAAGAACTAAAAGTAACGAGAAGTAAATACACAAGTTGGTTGAATAACAATAATAATGAAAATATGTATACAATAAATGTCACATTGACCAATCTAGGAAATAATAAATAATAAAGATAACAATAACCATGATGAATATTTTCGTGAAAACAAAAATAATTTGGCAATGATAAATATTTGAAGTGAATAATTATTGTACATTATTACCCGTCTAAATCTTCATTTGTACTTCGTTTCATAATTTATGCTCTAATTTCAACAACATTTCGAGTCATTTTCGGACTAAGCAAAGCAAATATAAATTGTCATTCCATACGACATTTTCACTGCACGATAAGTAGGCCTAAATACGATTATCATAAAATTTGACGACACTATCAAACATTTCAAATAAATATTTTGTAAATTAAATACTTTGCTTTGGTTGGTTAAAGCGTAGCAAATCCCCTAATTCAATTCTGTGTTTGTGTGTGTGTATGTCTGTTGGTAACGCATTAATGTCCTTATATCTCAGTGTTTCGTGGAAAAGACAAGAGCACCTTTGTTAATGAAAATTTCAACCGGAATAAAGTGTGCATGGTGAGGTTGGGGTAGTATTTTAACTACTTTTAAACAGTGTGGAATGTATTTTAAATTATAGGCCTACCTTGAGGCAATTTTTTATCATTGGATATAAAATATAGACTAACACGAGAGGGTGACATTTAATTGCGAAGCATTCGTTTTGTAAACATTGTAAACCGTCAGATATTGTATTTGCGAAGGTTTATATGTATTCCTATAAAGTAAAAGCACAGACCACGGAAACCTATTACAGTATTATATTGTCTGTGGTAATAGTTTTGCCAGCATATCTGGAAAATGCACACTAAATATGCAAACCAACTCCTGTTCTGAATTTAAAGGTTGAAGGTTTCAACTTACTAAAAGATCCCCGTACGTAGAACGGGCACACAGCTAGTACCTGTATAATTTTAAAGAAACTCAACGTTTTTAAATTTTAACATTGGCCTTATAGGTTGCCATGATAGTTATAAAATAACGACGTATATGTAAACAAAACAAAGAATCATAGCATATGTTTAAAATCAAGTTAAAATATGACCTAAACACAGTACAAAGGATAAACATTCTGATGATAGGTTGACAGGTGATGACCACTGATCAATATGGTACGGACAGTCGTAAGTTTACATTTACGTCGCCATTTGGTAACTACCACTGATGGAATAGGTGCATTTTATGAATTTTTGTAACTCCAATCTGGGGCGAGAGAGTTACCTTTTGTCAACAGCATATGTTTAAGCTCACATAGCTTAATCATTGAATGGCTTCATATAGGAAGGGCAGATCCAAGGCACGTATTTCACTACTCCTAATATCACATTTAGTTACAACCACATTAGCTTTGATCTAGCATTTTATTCATCACAGTTTCCAAAAAAATAATACCCCCACCGCAGCAAACCTGCCGACTAAGTGAATTTCCAGTTGCCTGAATTGATTTTCAATTAAGTGTATTGAATTAATATTAGGTTTTATGAGTACATAGGCTTGCTGCTACAGGGAGGGTAAAAAAGTGTATTTTTTTTTGTAAAATATCAATAACTTAGTACAAAATAAATAAATTTACCAAGTTTGATCAAAATATATCCATAAACAAGCAAACTACAACATTTTACAATATTCTCCATAAAATTCGTAGTTGCTACTTGATGTACATCCCCAAAATGGGGGATTTTGGGGAAAAATAAAAAAATGTCAAATGCTAAGCCCCATCGAGTGACGCCTCATTTTGAAGGTCGTGATAAAATAAAACCAATAACGCAAACTAGAGGTCTCTATCTTAACACAGTAAAATATGGCAGCCAATTGAATATAAAATTCTAAGTTATTCTGATTTCTAAAGATTTCAACCAGCTTCCATTTTCACTGGATTGAGATAGAGACCTCTAGTTTGCGTTGTTAGTTTTCTTTATATTCTCCAGCAATATATAAATATGATAGCAGCAATATATGATTCAGTAGTAAGTCATTGTGTTGTTGTGTAATTCAGTAGTCAATCAATGTGTTAGTTTAAAATTTAGTATTCAGTCAGTATGTTGGAAGATGATTTAGTAGTTAGTCATTGTGTTGGTTTATAATTTAGTAGTCAGTCAGTATGTTGGAAGATGATTCAGTAGTTAGTCATTGTGTTGGTTTACAATGTAGTAGTTAGTCAGTGTGTTGGTTTATAATTCAGTAGTCATTACAATATTCAGCAATATTCACCAGGAAAACGAGAGTACCTATCAAAATCCAAGTCATTTTAATGTGATCACTGGATTGGCGAGAGTGTCTTTAGCGATTAAAATATGATCGTCCGTAATTTTATTTACAAAGTAGTGAGGCCATATTTTAATGGCTAAAGACACTCTCGCCAATCCAGTGAATACATAAAAATGACTTGGATCTTGATAGGTACTCTCGTTTTCCTGGATAAGATATCGTAAAATTCCATCTTGAGTGTTATAGACAGACAGATAACATTTTTCCAATAACATATATTTTTCCACACCTCAAAATTTTCTGAGCCCATTAAACTGTTTAAAAACACTTATATCTCGAAAACGGCTTGAGATATGGCAACACTGTCTAAATTCTGGCACACTACGTGGGTTTCAACTTGTGATTTGAACGATATTACAACATAAAAAAAATCAAAAAATTAAAAAATAACATTATTTTATATTTTATAATGTTATTTTATAACATTATTTTAAAATAACATTATTTTTTATTATTTTATAACATTATTTTATATAAAATGTATTATTTTATATTTTATAACAGTTACCAAGAAAATTTCAAAGTCCAGACTTGTTGACACTTTTTCACACCTCAAAATTGCAAAAATAATGGAAATTACAAGTCACAACTTTTAACCTGTAGTCTTGTAGTGCGGTGTTTATTATGAAACAGGTACCTGACCTGTTCAACTAAATATCCTCATTTCTCAGCTGTTTGTAATGGGATCGTTTAAAACTTGGTGGCGTTTGATAGGGTATTTTAAATGCTAAATAAAAGTGTCCATGGTTTTTTTTCATAAAATCAGCAGGTTTTTTGTAATTAAAGATATAAAGTTTAAAATACCCGTATTTTGAAACAGAAACATATTTTCAATGATTATTTTTTCTTAAATACATTATAACGTATTAAAACTGTATACCAAGTTTCATAAACATATCTTAAATATCTTCAAGAATAACTGGTAATATTGGAATTAATATAAATTTGAAATAAAAACTTCACCAATAAATTCAGAAATATTGGTGAAGTTTTTATTTCAAATTTATACCTTAAATAGTTTTCAATCCCCCACCCCTACCCTGTTAAATGGGTTAAAAAATATTGTTAATGTAAAAAAATTGTGGAACCTATGTTAACAATTAAATTGACAAACAGAATATTTCTATCATTTCGGTTTTACAAATACAGATTTGTTTTTATATTTTTGAAATTGGTGCTTTTCCACATACATTAAATCTAATTTTGAAATACCTGTCATTTTGGCTAGGGGTGAGATATCCACCAAGGGTTTGCGTCATTATGTTTCTTTCGATAAATCCTTCAAAATGAGGAGTCACTCAATAGGGGTTGCTATTTGAAAACAATAAGTCACCCTCACCCCCGCCTACCATGTTAGGGGGGTTAACAATATTTTTGATGTAAAAAAACGGAACCTTTGTTAACATTCAATGCCACAACTATAATATTTTAATCTATCTCGGTTTAAAAAATACAGATCTATTTCAAGACTTTATTTACACACTTTATATGAATTTGAACGGTTGGTGATTTTTGACTCAAGGGACCTCAAAACGAAAAATAAATCGGTCCCAGGTCCAGGTCTTACGATAAGTACTACGGTAATAGCTTATTCTATGTATGGGAAATTCGCTAAAACACAGCAATTTTGAAACAGGATCATATTTTTTAATGATTATTTTTCCTTAAATTCATTATGACGTATTAAAACTGTATACCAAGTTTCATAAAGATATCTTAAATAGGTTTCGAGAAATATCTCATTAAAAGCGCGTTCATTCAAATTCAAATAGAATCCCACGGCGCCACTCGAGGAGGAAACGCTTCGCGTCTTCCGCTACAGTGGCGCGGCAATACAGCCGCATCATGAAACAGCGCCTAGCGCAGATCCAGCTGACCGTCTGCATTAAAGTATTATATTGTCTGTGCTTATAGTATGGCTACAAGTTACTGGGGATAACATTTGTATTTGCAAAGCTGGGGTTTTATTTGTCATGTGGCAGGAGTCGTGCATCTTTCCAGTCCAATTCCTTACACTGGATAATAGTAATGGGTAGACTTCCATATCTGTTGGCACAAACAACCGAATGAAAACATCGATCGATATATTGATTATTCAATTCAATATATCGTTTGGTTAGTTAAGTAAGGTTAACCTAATAACACATATCAAACCAAGAATGAGGGATGGACAAAGTTGAAAAACAAATCGATAAACTTGGCACTACACTTTGAGCAACAGAAGACCTTAGGCATTGTCAGTGAGGCTTGTAACCCTATTGAGATTTCTAAGCCAAGAAAGTATATTGAGGTGGTGTAGAGCAAGTATAATGAAGTGTAGAATAAATTTTAAATCAAACACTTACGTTCAGTAGGATCATGAGTTACTGACGTAGCATCGAGCTCTTCACTATTTAAAAATTTGTCGATTCTCTTCAAAGCTACAGATGCCTGAAAAAATATTTCAATTAGTTCAATAAGATAGAACTTTACATTAATCAAAATTCACTATTGTCAGTAGGCCTAATTAGTAATCTGTAATTTTACGATAATTTCTTTACCCAATATCAATGTTACTTGCGTCTTTAGGGTGCGCTCTACCTCTACGCCGCGCACTAATGCAAGGGTTTAGGAACTCCGTTATTGTCAGCTTAGTTCTCAACCGATTTAAAATATATTTATGTTAATTTATTCATTTCTTATATCTGTAGTCTTGTACTTTTTAAATTTTTTGATAATAGTAGAATTTTAAGTGGGAAGTGACTGGTAAATACGTCTAAATAAGAGTTTTTCTAAAGCATTTTACACATACAAATAAATGTTTATAAGAAAATTAGAAAAGTAGAGTCATAAATTTGAATCTGAGGAGTAAGGAACAATCTTCAGATGAAAAATGTTTTAAAAGTTAAGTGAGTAATTTTAGAGGAATCAAACGTCTGCAAGCAGTTCACGCGGCGCTGTTCAATGGCGCAACATAGCCTCTGAGGCCCGAGTTGAGATTTCTGAGCTGAGGTAGAGCACACCCTTTACATCAAATATAGCTCTCTACTATATGTTAGCACTGTGTCATCTGAGTTGAGTGAAGCTATCCTACCAGGTACTTGAGTACTATTGAGGTAACTATATATTAATGTTATAAACCACTAAAACTAGTGATATCTTACCGTGGCCAAATGGTTTAGCATTTGCGAAAACATATTCAGAGGTAGCCTCAAAATGTAAAAGAGTGCAAGAGACACAAACGCTGTCTGGGCATCTAGGATGTTGTGTTCATCATAGAGCACAAAGCAGGTAAAAGATGAAACTGCTACCTATAACAAAACATATTTTGCGTCTTAGTCAGTTGGTTGAGAAAGTGTAATTTTCAAACACCCTTAATTTTGTACCACATATTGCAAACCTCAATAAGTAGTCTACCTCAATAACAAATAAGTCTTAAATAATCCCCATGACAGATTTAATCAGAGGTTCTACCGTGCCAAGTTTATTCATTTTATTGCTTCCCTCCTGGATTGGAAATCAATCCAAAATAAATTGTTTGTATTTGCTATCAATCCGTTTAGTGTTTCTGATTGATATAGTTTCGTTCAACGCCTTGAATTCTGAGGAGCAAGCTGGTCTAGTGGTAGAGCACTGGACTTAAGGTCCCGGGTTCAAAATGTATCAATCACTAATGGATTTTATCTGAGTGATAATGCTGCAACCCTTTGGCCTAGCCTGTATTTATGTGAAAAACAATGGTTAGAGCCTAGCGCCCTAGGACAAGAAAAAAAAACACCTAGAATGCTTCTTCATAAAATCTTGTCATATTCTAATTGTTTTATATTTCTCTACAAAAACCATTAATTGTTCAATAGATCATACGACCAGGAATCTAACAATAAGGCTTACACTTCACGCAACTCTAGACCCTTTGACCCATCAGCTGTCACCTGTATTTTGATTGCGATAGTTGTGGTTTTCATCGAATATGTTACTGACAAGCTATTGTATAATAATTAGATTCAAATCAAAAGATAGGTACATTATTTTATTCAATCCATTCTATTTACAAAATTGGTAAACATAAACAATCAATTAATGAACACATGTTTAAAACTATACATCAACTCTCCCCCCTTAGTGTAAGGGAAGTATTTGGTCTGAGTGACGAGTCCAAGTGAGTCCAGTGTCTGTCTTGACTTTAAACATAACATTTCCTGTTCTTGAAATTATTTTCCCTTCCTTCCACTTTACTTTTGAGGAATAATTTCTTACCAGTACTCTCTGTCCCACCTGAAAAGAAAGAAATTATTCCTCAAAAGTAAAGTGGAAGGAAGGGAAAATAATTTCAAGAACAGGAAATGTTATGTTTAAAGTCAAGACAGACACTGGACTCACTTGGACTCGTCACTCAGACCAAATACTTCCCTTACACTAAGGGGGGAGAGTTGATGTATAGTTTTAAATGCTTTGGAAATTTGCCTTTTTGCAACTGATCTCAACTTCTTTATATTTCCTATTTCCGTCATCCTCGTCGCCATTTATTGTATAAAAATTAGATTCAAATCAAAAGATAGGTACATTATTTTATTCAATCCATTCTATTTACAAAATTGGTAAACATAAACAATCAATTAATGAACACATGTTTAAAACTATACATCACAAGCCCAGTAAAAATTTTGGTTATCAACAAAAAGTTAAGACTCCTGGCTATCAGTTTGTATGCGGCTATATTTGAAATTTTATCTGGTGACAACCAGGTCTACGTACAGGCACCTGCTCAAGTAAGCCTGTCCCATAGCATGGTAGCTTCATCCACAAAATTTGTATAGATTTTTCCCTATTTCGTAATGTACCGGGTTCTGTTAAAAAGAGGATCAAATCAAATCATTCTTTATTCATCATACACAAAGAACATGTATTGAATAGAGAGTAATCCAGAGAATAATAGTCTAAAGTGTCATTTACAAAGGGATTTTAACTGAACGACGTGACATTAGAACTTTAATAAAATTAGGGTTTAGATAGTGATAAAAAAGTAAGCAATTTCTAATCGCGTTGAATACTTCTAAATGAAATTAAATAAATGAATCAAACACTTCTGTAGCGAAGAAAATCTGGAAGAAGAAAATAAATTTTCAAATTGCTTGAACACTCTCTTAGTCTGTCTACTGATGCTCTGCCACAAGCCTAACCAATTATTCCTAAAATATTTTCCTACCTACATAAAAAACTTTATAATAATCTTCTTTTCTATGAGAATTTTGCTAATAACAGTCTACTCTTCTCTACTTGAAAAATTAAAATTCCATATTTCAAAAGGTGATGGTAGGCCTTTTCTAATACATGTTTAATCCACTAAACGTGACTGTAAAATAAGCATTTTATTTAATAAAATAACTAGATTCTTTATTACACTACTTACAAAGTATGGTGTTATGGTATAACAAAAATGGATTATGCTATTGAAGATTGCAGCAGTTTTCAAAACTTTGATTTCATTCTGCCTAATTTTGGTTATTTTTTCTTCAAAGCTTTCTTCCCAGGCATATAGTTTTAAAACCTAAAAACAAAAATGTTACAAGTCAAACAAACCATAAATTTCATGGTTTTAGTTAGTTTAATTCTTAATAGCTTATGTATATAGTAAAATAATTTATTGACTTATTATTATGACAAAAGACCACAGTTGGCACTCTCATTAATCCGACACTGCATTAAATTACTCTTTAATTATCTGTGTGGTTCTGGATGTTGATTTTCTTTAGTGTAAAAGTGACTGGCAGCTGTCAATGTGTGGACCTCAAAGACCCGTGTGTGGAAAGTATCAAGACAAGCAAGGTGTGAGCCTGTACACTGTACAGTCCAAGAAGGTAGTGTCCTGAGTGGCGATACCAGGATGAGAAATCTTGCTGCTGACGTAGATACCAGGATAAGAAATCTTGCTGCTGACGTAGATTCACTGAGCGGCCACCTCACCAAATGGATTCATCTGTGAATTGGTGTAGTGGCAGGCGTCTTATTTCCTTACGGTCACCATTTCCAGTAAAGCTCCATGATACATACAGGTAATTAACTACAACTCCGGCCAAACTGTATACTATAGTATAGGTATCTCTTCTTTCAGAACAGATTATTTTAGTCATATTTCTTTAGCTGACACCCTACAAGTACCTAGAGTATTAGATTATCCAAAGTCAACTGTACCTAAAAAATTCAAATTAGTTAAAAAAGGAAAAACCTCTTGATCAAAACTTACTTTAATACTGGAAAGTACTTCGTTCATTATTTTGATCCTCTCGTCTTTGTATTTCATCTGTTGAACTCTCAACTTTCTCGCTTGACGAACCAACCAGCTGTTGAGAGGAATCATCAGTAGCATCACGCCCAGGCCCGCGAACGCTGCCACGCCTCAAAAACAAAATAACAGCTCTATCAAAGAAGTATGGCGTTTATGCAAAAAAAGGTTTGAAAATTTATATTTTTAATACGTCTAGTAAAGCAGAGACATAAAAGATTAATACCAGCGTTTCTAAATTCAAAGTTTTAAAGGTCGAAACTACTGCTAAAAAAGACTTGGGGTGTCTGAGTTTTTCATCAAATGTAAATAGTAGACCTACTCATACTTTAAAATCTTTATATTATTTTTTTTTAGATAAAGCTTCTGTTTTATCAATATTATTTTGAGCTTTGAAAAGACACAAGCACTACCGACCTAAAAGTTGCCAGAGGAACACCATGGTCAGGGTAATCAGCAGAGGAGTTACCCAGATAAAGTTGATGAACAACACAGCGTAGTGAAAACTAGGGACATCCACAGCCATGAGGTTGATCATCTCTCCTACCGTGGTCTGCTTGCGGGCAGAGTTTGCCAGTTTGAGAGACTGAAACACATAATGTAACAGCTTGAGTCATGGTAACCTCATTCACTGAAGGACGCAAGTTCATCAAAAAATGTGTATACCCGTTGTGTGTACAGTACGACTTTGTAGTACAGTCTCTTAGCCAACCCTATCGGGACTGGACCTAGGTCGGATAACTCAAAAGGTTAGTTAAACGGGCAATATATATAATCACTATTCTGAAGTCCTGTGTGCATTATTTACAAAATAAACTACATTATCTCCTATTTTTTTAGTATTAACGATAGAAAGTCACAAATAGACCCAAAACAATGTAAAGTCAAATACTTTCTGTAGACGTAACACCCTGTAGAGTTTAGCGTATTGTTCCCGTGGCCGATCGTGGGAGCGGAAATGCCAAGATTAAGATTCCTAGAAAGCAGCGGTTAACATGAAGTGCTCTCAAAACAAGGTCGGTCAGAATTAACTGTAATATTTTACGAGCTACGGCGGATAATCCGATTATCGGTTGATGCGAGGTCGGTTAAGAGGTGGTCTACTGTATATCTAAATCTAAATAGTTACAAGGAAAACTTGGTTAGCGAAACGGCTATCTAATAACTTCATTAAGGATTGGATTCCAGATTGCCTGAACTAACTGATAGTGGTTTAATCTACCCGGTTGCTATGAAAATACCCAGGGTAGTTTAAACGGCTCCAACTATTTTGTGCTGCAGATAGAGCACATCCTCAGGCCTGAATGTGAGCTATGCTATTTGCAAATTCCTCATGGTGGGGTTTGTTAGAAACTTTATATAATACAAAAAATACGGATCATGAGACGAAGCACATACGATTTAAAAAAACCCCATTAGATTTTTTCACCTTGAGTACAACATATTTTTAGGACATACATCATTGTCAATTTATTATACTATGTAGAATTCAACATTGGAACAACATTGTTCAAATCACTTTCAGGGTTTAATACAAACTGTAGAAGTCGCCCAGTGGTTGAAGAGTCAACCTAAAATATGTAATGTACACACTTTTAACTGCACACTGTAAATTAAACATGTGATTGGAATTTCTTCCATTTGTTTTGATTTTCTGTTTATATTTTGTTGTTATTTCGTTACTAGCATGGCATCCCCCATGCCCATGTTAATGGGCTACGCTAACTCGCCTCCGGGTTGAAGTTCGTTCGCTACGCTCACTCCCCTTTTGGTTGCAAATTAGATGTTGTCATAAATAAAAAAAAAATAATAGTGCTGCACCCTGTTGCTTAACCTATTAACTTTTTAATGCTATTGAACATCGTAGAATCAAATTGTTTAGTTGAACCAGCTGTTAAGATTCTTTAATTCCATTTAAATATGAGTACTCATAAGGTTAACATGGAAAACCCCAGAGCCAATGGGGCGGAGCCCTTTTGACGGATCAGCACTAAACTTCGCACAAACCATCCTTGAATAATGCTTAATAATGCCTGAAAGTTTCATTATAATCTGTTGAGCGGTTTCGGAGTCCATAAAGGACAAACAAACAAACATACATACATTGGATTTTATATATATAAAGGGTGCGCCAAAAATACCTGTTGGTTTTGTTTTGTGATAAGTCAGTTGTTATATAAGCTAGAGACCTCGTTGTTGTAGTGAACGATTGCTTATGTTATGCCATTTTTAGGTTATGTTTGGTGAAACATCACTTGGTCGAAAGAAAGTTACTGTCTAGTGTGGTGTGGCACGGTTTGGAGTCATCGGACCATATGTTTTTGAGGATGAAAGTGAGAACACCCCCTATCACTGTAAACTCGGATCGTTAAGTGGAAATACTGAGGGGGTTTTTGGTTCCGCAACTATGAATGTTAGGTGAGATACACATGACCAACACATGGTTTCAACAGGACGGCGCACCTTGTCATACAGCCAGTTATTCAATGACAGTTTCGCGTGAACTCTTTCCCGGTAAAGTGATCTCTTGGTTTGGTGATGTGCTGTGGTCAGCTCGATCCCCAGACTTAATTTTGTGTGACAGTTGGCTATGGGAACACTTAAAAAGCAAAGTGGTTGTTTCGAAATTTTGAACTATCCCTGAACAAGCAGTGTATCCGGGAAGAGATTGTTTCTATTCATCAGGCGAAGGTGACTGCAAATAAAAAAAAAAAAAAATGAAAGCTTGCGTTTAGGAGAAGGACATCACCTAAGTGATATAATTTTGCATAAGTGAAAATGGCATAGTAGTGTGTACAATATAACATTATTTAATATATAAAATTGTATTTTGTTCTTGAGTTATTTAGTATTAAAAACTGTCAGGTTATTTTAGCGCACCCTGTAGATTTTGATGTTAAAAAATAAATTATTGAGTAATATACGTAGGTCTCTATTGTTTAGGTGAAGAAAGAAGAAGTAGAACATAATGGCTATGGTAGATGTGTGATACTATAGAATACTGTAAATTTAAAGTAGTAAATTTTATCAAACTTTGTTCTCCCTCATTGCAAACGCAAAGCTTGAGTATAACTGCAATAAGCATTTTATAGCCAACCCCGTACGAAGGACGGGTACTCTGCTAGTTGAGAAATAAAATAGTTGTAATATTACTGAGGTCTGTTATTCTGTGTTTGTGTATTTTTGCATCGTGATGAAAAGTATCGTTCATAACTTGTACCAAAAGTTATTTTCCGGCACTTGCTCCATTATTTCTGAATGGCAAAACTTGAGCGCTCGGTGGAAAATGTCACTTTCTGTCCTAGTAATGAAATATACTATTCTAAAAGTATGCGTAGATTATCCCTGGTGTCAGTTAGAGTAGTTGACTAGAATTACTTTGAAAACAAGATGAAGAATTACATGTTTGTTACAGTTAAATAAATTTCCCTAAAACAATTAGCATGAATTCTTAAACCAACATTGCTTCAAGTGTGTTCACCAAATAATCTGCTTAAATATTTTAAAACCATTGCAGTACTTTTTGAAACATCGAGAATAATACCTTTTTGTAAATAGCAGACACAAGAGCTGTGGTGATCCGCATGCCAGTGATGTTTAGGATGATAAAATACTTTTTCATTAAAATAATTTGGAGGATGGATACAGCATACATGAGAGATGCATACATGCAACCTTTCCACAAGCTGTCATCATTGGAGATGAACTCAATCAGTAACCTATGTCAAACAGTTTGGTGTTAATAAAAATAATACTTGATGAAATATGAAAAAATAAGTGGCAATATTGTTCATTTTATGTGACAAGTACAGGGTGTCTAATGTCTACAGCATCTGCCTTACAAAATCTGAGGATATTTGGTGACCTTATGAAGCAATTTTTAGAGATACTTGACATGAAAAACAATACAACTACAAAATATGTATGTAGATTATTTGGCAATGTTTACCAATGTACCAATGTCACAAGTGGATTATAGTGAAATATTTGACTTTCACTTAATAGGATATGACAAGACACACAATTTGTATTGGTTAAGTAGTAACGGTTGAAGGGGATGAAGAAAATCGCTTCAACTGCACCAGGAACTAATATTACATTTAATTTTACTTAACTATCTATTTGGAGAATATTAAATGTAAGTTGTCGAGCTCAAAATCTAAAACTTACACAGCAGAAAAAAAAAATCTTGCGGCTCAGACAATGTTTTACTTTCTTGTTAAAACTACAATAAAAATCACATTTTGTGGGTTTTCAGGGACATCAGAGACCTTACTGAAATATTAGGGACTAGTCCGAAAGTAAACTCTTGCAAATAAATCAATTAACCAACCTTAATAACTGTGGATTAACAAACATCAACAAGTCCGCAGTCAACCTCAGCAATGATCCAAGGAGGGCGAATGGTCCAAAGGTTTTCAGCAGAGCTCCAAGAATAGAGGCTTTGGGCTTTGTTTTCTCTTCCTGGTTGAATTGGATTTTGCCCGACTGCTTATCACACAAAACTTCAGGATGGCTGAAAAGATTTAAGATTAAAATTTAGGACATGAATTTAAATAATATGAACAATAATTATTTTGTATTTTACTACCAGGGTCGTATTTAGTCTCCTGTGGTCGCGGAGAAATTGTAAACATTTTTTGCGGTCGCAGCAGGGACTACATCATTTTCTCTGGTGATCACCGCAAAATTGTGATTTTTGTTTGCGTTTAATCTTAACAGTAGTTTTTGGTGATTTCTAGAATGAAAGTTTATTCAAATATCGATCCTCCAACAGATTATTATTGAAGCCACCTCCCAGGCTGAAGCTCCCAGACAACCAGTGTCACCATTAGGGAAATACAGAACAGTTTACTGCAGAGGTAACTTACTTTGATAATCCTAACTGTGAATTCAAGGATCAATATTAGTATTTTATGTCAGAAGAAAGATGTGTAAAAACGAAATTTAAAGTCCTTAATAGGTCTAGCCTATGGCTTTGCTTGCTCCAAGATATCAATTAGCCTATGTTTTTATTTGAAAGCACATCAAGAGAAAATCTGAGACCTTGTCATGTTATCATCCTCTCCTATTCTAGTCGGTTCCCACTTTTAATCTCTGTAGACGAAAACTATGTCAGGGGTGCCCACAAGGGGGGCTGTGACGCAGACTGTGTCATTGAAATTCTTGGGGGGGGGGTTGCAAAAAATTCAAATGGGGGGGTGGCTAAAGTTAATTGCAACAGTGTCCAACGTGACGACAATCAAAAATATATTACGATGTCACCAGATAGAAAGTTTATTAATTACTGACAATAGCTTTATTATTGAATTCAATTAGTTAAAATAGGATTTTAGGATGGTTTAGGATTCGTGTAGGAATTTGTTATTCAAGATTAGCAAGACATGAGATCTAAGAGGGAGGGCACGGAATGGCTCAACTGCCGAGTTAAACGCGCGGTACAGACACAAGCTACACCGCGACTCAGCACAGAACGCTTTGTTGCCATAAAGCTCGTTAAAATACAATCAACAAGTAGCATAGGCTACAATACTTTACACTATTGTGTAGATACTCGATTACCTGAGTTAATAGGTGGGGGGGGGGGGGGGGGGGGGTAATGAAAAATACAGTTAACCCAATGGTAGTATACAAACAGATGACAAACCCATTAAAACGCTGAAAACAGCCATTGCATAACGATTTGCATTTTTATCAACGAAATTCAATATTGGACAATCATTATTATTGTGCAATAACGACATTTAAAATCATTTAACTTGATTCAGTTGTAGGTACAAAAACGGCAACGTTTAAAATTATAGCCAACTCAAACTCAACTAATAACCAGCCAAACACCGCATTGCTATAAATAACGTAAATATTTAACCTTAGAAAGTGTTATAAGCTACTGCTCATGATAGACAAATATGCTACGAGTAGGTAAAATGTATCACAACATAGGAATTGATAGATAAGTCATAAAAAGTGTAAAATTATATTTAGAGATAATAAAAACACTCTTAATAAAGAATGTAAGGAGAACAATCTTGTTATTCCTTTTCTTTGTTCTTCTGTTCTTTATTATTAGGTTTCTCTTTAATTCATACACAAATTCAACAATTTGCCATATTTAGGCCTACTCATTGCCCAATCACAGCCTTACTAAAGTTACCATATGGTTACTAATCACCAATCACAGTTTACTAAGCATTATATCGTCATCATTCCCCAGCTGTTGTATCTGAAATCTGTTGTAACATAGCGCACAGTAGATAGAAGTGTTAAAACGGAGCAGACGATTGTTGGCGCAAGCGTTGAAGTTGAAGTCATTTTTCCATTTCATTTTCATCAAAGGAGCTGTGATGTTTCCAAAACGATTATGTGGGAGGGAGAGGGGGTCGTTATATCAAGAGAAAGACACTGACAATTCGATAAGCAGAGACTACGAACGCTATATTCTGGCAATAATAAATTCCTTAAATTGAGGTGACTTATAAAACTCTAATTTTATTTATATAGAAAGATAGGTTTTCCAGACCTGTACAACACTGATTCTTTACCCGGTAATCAAAACTCAAGTACAACTTGATACACGCAGAATCTCCGATTCCCCACCTGGATGATGGCTAGTTATTTAATTTAATTTAGTTACATATTAGTACCCGTGATAAATCAAACCCCTTATGTAAGCCACACGGTTATTAATCTCAATTGGTTTTGGATTTGCCAAACGTGATTGGATATGGTTACAAATGTGATCGGAAATGGTTAGGGTCTACACAGTATTCGTAAACAAAATTTTTATGTAAACATATCAGTGCCAGCTAGAAAAAGGAATCTTTATCAAAACAGCTGTTCGTAATTTCATATATTCTCCTAACACATTATTAGTATTTCATAAATGACGTATGTAGTAAACATGGAGAAAAAAAACTTTAAAAAATCACACAAAATTGGGTTTTTTGATAGTCCGTTATTTTATTTCCAAAATAGTGAGGCCATATTTTAATGGCTAAGGACACTCCCGCCAATCCTGTGAATACAATTAAACCATTAGAATCATAATCGGTACTCTAGTTTTTTTTAGAGTAGGCTACGTAAAATGCCTTCTAGGCCTTGACAGACGGACGAGATAAGACATGTTTCAACTTTTTAATGTATAAAACTTAAAAAATAAACCAAAATATGTATAATTCTGAGCAATGTACAGACAAAACTTTATTTATATAGATTAACTGGGTTTTAATTTTCAATATCTAAAAAAATTTATATAACTTCTTTTAGTTTTACGAATAATGCTGGGCGGGTAATAATGTTTCTCATTTTTTGTGTACCTCATTTATGGGGTGGGGGCGGTGCTCAATTTGGGGGGGGGGGGTGTGTCATGAGTCTAGGGGAGGATGGGCACCCCTGACTATGTGAATGAAAATCTATGCTTTTGCCAAAAAAAAATTAAGTTCTGTAAATAGATTTCTGAGGTTTAAGGTGGATCCACACTAATGGACCTGATGACAACTCTCTCTCTCATTAAAAATTAAAACCTTCCCTGATTGAAATTTCTGTCAGTAACAGTAAAATATTCAAATATTTCATGATACAAGTTTTGCTTTTCTGATGCCACAGTGGCTCTTGATCACTCAGGTAGTCCTGATATCCACACAAATCTATACTTATTTAATACGCAGGCAGGTTTTTTGTGACAATTACTCCTCCGAAACTACTGAACCGATTTACATGTTTTTGGTGTCATTGGAACGAGCGTAACGTGAAGTTGTGCAGGCAACTTTCTTTTTAGGGAAATAATTAGATAGTGAGGCCCCGGGACCCTTTAAGGTTTCGTATTTCTCCATAAGATTAACATGGGAAAAAAATTATTACGAAACTCCAGCTGTTGTCAGAAATTAAAAGTGAGAAGAAGAACTTATATTAATTGTAAACAGTCAATAAAATTGCTAAATTAACAGTTTGCTACAAACATTTACTGATTTGGTTGAAATGAAATAATACTCACTATTTGAATTTGGGTTGGCGTACATATTAAAATGGAAAAAAGCGAGAGTGCCTGGATAAATTAATATACTAAAAAGAAAACTTAATTAACACTGTGCTGCATTTCTTAGTAATCATTGAAAGAGCCTATTTGCAAACTATAGAAACATAGGAAAGTTATAGAACACCACCAAGGAGAAGAAATAGAAATGATGTTTTTTTTTTTATAATCGTAATTATGGACAACCTCATATAGCTATGAGTAAGGCTATTTGTAGAAAACACTAAAAAACAAGATCATCTTTTGAAAACTGATAACAAGAAATGTTGATTATATCGATCTGTTATGTACATCTTGAGTATTTCCATAATCTTTGAGTCAAATCTTTTAAAGTCATCAGACATTATGACTGTTATTCGTTTTAAAATAACGCCTGTAATACTAAGCAATTGCTCGGATTCGAGCAACAGGGACACTAGTATTCTTAAAATCATGCCCTTGTGTCTTGTGTTAAATCCTTAGTAGAACGTCTCTATATTTAATTGCAGGTTATTAATGTGTTGCATGTATCCTTTATTGCAAAGTAAACTTTGTAAATCAAAAAGGTTGTCTGATAACTACCTACTCCATCCACCATGTTTCCCTCACCTTCTGTGCTGAGAGGACAGGCGTGACAGGAACCTAGGTATGATCACCCTGGCAGAGTTGAGGGGTTCTAGGTCAGGCATGTCCGAGGTCTCCAGGGGTCTACGAGCCCCGAGGCGTACCAGGGGGGTGAACCATGACAGGGCCACTCTGGAGGGCACTGAGGCCGACAGCTCAGGGTTGGCCTTCTGGAAAGAGAATTAACGTCTCAGGTCTTTTGGGATGCAAGTACAACACTTGGTTGAAAATAAAAAGTACCCTACTGTGTCCAAAATAATCCAGGATTGATGGAAATTTTGAAACTTAACTTAAAAATGAAAGTTTGAGAAGCAACTGGGTGTATTTCCGTTAATTAGATTTTTAAAAATAAGATCTTTGTTTCAGAAAAAAAAATCCACTAGCAAGAGCAGGGAAAGAGGGAAGTAACCATTACATAGGTTGTTCAATTGAGCTGGTGATGAACAGAATGGAATCACTTAAGGTCGTAGTGATAAAATTTACTCTAACATACTTTGATTCTACTGTGAGATACCATAGCAAACTAGGGTAAGTGTCTGTGAATGTAAAGACTTCAGTTACATTACAGAAACACTGTTATCACACAACATAGCCGTGTATGGTTCATGGTAGACATGGTCAAGCAGAAGGCGGATGAGGCGATTCAGGATCAGGCTGTGATTAGCTGATAGGAATATCGTACAATCTACAACAGTGCCAGTTTATTGTGAAAATTGATAATCACACCACTTTAGCATTTATTTAACAACATGAGAATCATTAGGTTACAATATCTTTGGATAAACCATTACACTACATAATGTGTGTACCATACTAATATTAAAATTAAATCAATGAAATTTGTTGATTGATTATTTAGAAAACAAAATAATATTTTTTACACCACCACAGTTATCAGAAGTACAATGACTCTCAAAATATTGTAGAGGTCATTGTTTACAATTGCTTCACTTAATCTATTGACACTTTAATTAGGTCATGGGAACACTTTAAAACTGAATCACTTAATTTTGAAAAAGCAAGTCTTGCAAACAAATTATTATATTTACTCTATTCACATTGTAAATAGGGGAAATTAATGCCCTTATTATTTAGGTACAGTAATTGTTTTAAGTTTTTAAATTGTAGAAAAAGGAGGATAGCAGCTAGCTTACCTTGAAAGTGTGGGTAGGCCATCAAACAAGTAGAAAAAACACTGTGCACACAATATTTCGTCCCCTAAGGGACTTTGTCAACACAATTACAAAGTACACTTTATAAACTCTTTCTCTACACTTGACAAAGTCCCTTAGGGGACGAAATATTGTGTGCACAGTGTTTTTCCTACTTGTTCTATGACCTACCCACACTTTCAAGGTAAGCTAGCTGCTATCCTCCTTTTTCTACAATTTCAAATCCTGGCCTAGAGCCTTTCCTTAAACAAAAATGTTTCAAGTTTTTGTTAAAGCAAGTTAATTTTAGGCTTATATATAAGCCTAAATATAGTTAAATATAAATATTAAATATAATATAGTTGTCACAGAAAGGTAGAGTATATAAGTGGAAACAAAAGTGAAAGAAGATCTTAACTAGAAACCAAAGTTGTGATAAGGACTGACCAAGGACAAAGTAGATTGTTATCAAGAACCAGTTTTCTCCTTAAGCTGCAGACAAGCCAGATTTTCCTGGCTTATGCAGCAAGTTATTTATGCCATTTTGTAGAACTTTGTGATTTTTCTAATAAATATTTTTAAATGTATAAATAATAAAATTGTACATGAAATCAATTAAAATGCTTAATTTACATATTTTATTAAAATATATAGCAAACAAAAACAACAGGACCTGGGCTCCATGCTACATGACTCTTTGGGCTTCAAGTGATTAATAGGGGTTTTGCGGGGGAGGTGTTAGATCAAAATGTTCAATCGGTGATTCGGTTCCAGGTAAGATGCACGTAAGGTACTGTTACTCCTAAAGCTGCTGGCTGGTGTATTAAATGTGTATCACACATTTTAAAATAAAAACAAAGGCGCCCGGAGGAAAACTCAGTGGTGTCACCGACGGAGGGTTAAGAGTGGGAAAAGGTAAATGGTATTTAAAAATTTGGAGACGATTGCTTCAAAGAAAAAATCTCATATTAGGATGAAACATTGGTGTCGGGTTTTGTGATTTTTGTATATCTAATATCTACTGGACTCAAGTAAGCTAGCTGGGCTCAATTCTTACAACAGAATTTCTTACCTCCAAGCTGGGAAATATATTGTATCTTGGTTCTTTGTCACAAAACCAATGGAGAATGAAGAATGCCCACAGTAGAAAGTACAAGAAAATGCTAATTTTGGCTGATAAAACATCTTGTAGAGCCTGAAAACAATGAAATTTTTTTTTCTTATACTTAAAATGTTTTAATAATAAAAAAATAAAATAGAATGAAAAATAATTAAAAGTTTGGAACGTTTTTCAACAAAACAATTTAAATGCCAATGCGTAGACAAATAAACTAATTCTGAACCTGCGGTTCTGAATCAAAAACCGTTTCAACCGGGTACTGTAGGCCTACTTTATTATTCTGTGAGTAGGATGGACATTCAGCTGCATAGGCTAAATACTCCTGCTCTTTGGGTCAAAAATTAGTATTCACTTTAAAACTGTGGCGGCTGGTCCATAAGGACTTTGGGATGGAGTCCTCCCATTTTTAAGACAAAAGTAAAAATAGTAATGATTAACTTAAATCTGATTTTTATTCCTGCATTTGAATGTACATAACAGTTAGCAGGGTCAATATTTTTAGGATGGGTGATAATATGTTTTTGCAACAGGTAGTACGCGGGGACTCTGTAGATACTAGGCGAAACTCCCATATAATCTGCATGGGACTCCCATATAAAACTTGACTATCACGCACTGTGTCAGGCTGCAATGCAATAGCTATAGATAGTTTGGGACTTTAACTGAATAAATGTTCTCAAAGTGCTTTTATTTCACATTTAAAAGATTCTAGGACTGCGGAATGCTTTCAGCAATAAGAGTTAGCAAACCTCACGAATTAACATATTTGTAATAGTAAAATATCAAATTGTCAGCTTATCATATGATGCATTTCAAATAGAAATTTGTAAAAGAAAATACTTTTGGCAACAACAAAAATTTAATTATCCTAACATTTAAAATAACTAAAAATGTATCAAATAGGCTACACATTTTTGTAGTTATTATTAATCTATCACAAATAAATTTTAAACGGATCAAAACCAAGATTTTTTTAAGGACTGCTAAAAAATATGGGAAACCAACCTTGGGTCCCCTTGTTCACAGATCAAAAACTGCCACTGGTATTGACGAAATCAAAATTGTGCTCTAAACTCATTTTGGGGTTAAAATTTCAATAAAATCTTCACTATACTTATAAATATTTCCTGGCAAAAAAAAACCTTTACAAACAAACCATAAGCTTAGCAACTAAATGATCATTAATATAAAAACTACTTCGTATGATTTACTTAGGCCTACTAATTCAAATTAATCCTATTTAAAACTACGGTAAACATGATACTTACACTATTTATGTACAATCTGGCGAGTGAGTAAATACGGGGTGTATAACAAGCAACTAAAACCAGACTGCACAAAAAGCAGGTATAAGAGGCTCGGATACCTCGGCTTTTATGACGCAACACCAAATTTAAAAGGGTTCCCTGAAACAAAATTGTGTGTTAATCAGAAAATATTTCAAAAGCAAATGTAAAAGCCCTGCAGGAAGATTTTGAGACATTTTTAGGTCTGTTGCAGAACAAATTTTTTGTTCTCTAAACTGTGTTCTTCCTCAGATCAAAAACTTTGGAACTCTTTCCGTTAAAAGTGTTTGATTTGAATTTACTTGATCAAAAAAGTTCCATAATGGCGTAAAAAAAAACAAGAAAAACAAAAACGAGCCTTTAGAATAATGTTTTTTTTAAACTGTTGCTTTCAGAAAGAGTTCCCTAAAGATGTTAATACATAGTTACATCCTCGAGATGAGAGCAAATCGTAACGGTTCGAATGTTAGGCTACCGTATGCAATTAGTGTACAGAAGCGAATCCAGAATTTATATTTGGGAGGGGATACCCACCAGTGAAAAGAGGGGTTCGGGGGTTTCTCCCCCAAGAAAATTGGGATTTTCTGTACTGGTTTAAAAATAATTTTAAAATATTTTTTTGTGAAAAATACACTTTATCTGGTGTCAAGTCAGGTTGTTTTGGATCCGCCTCTGATAGTGTATACTTAATGCATTTTGCAAATTATGTATGTGATAAGCTAAGAGTATCTTAAGCTAAACCTGTAGAATGTATATGTTTTTGCAGTAATTTTTTTTTTAATTGTTGTTTTCTTTAATTTTTAAGCTATACAATTTATATTCTAAGATACCTACACTTTTTATAAGTTTGTTTAAAGGTTCTTGTAACAAACAGGAGGAATTTTAGTGAAAATACTGTTTCGATATGGCTCACTGAATCGGTTCACATCCTGAAGGTAATTTCCATTAATATTCTGACAGCAAAAATTACAGAGTAAATCCTTGTCGCTAGTACCAAAAGTCATGATAACTAAAGACCTTCGGGATCTTTTCTATTCCTGCAGTTCCTGCTAGAATCTTTGCTCTTATGGCCTTGAAGCAGTAGGAGGGTTTATTTTACTAAAAAATTTGTTAAGTACTGACTTTGCAAGTAGATAAACAATAAGAAAAATACAATAAATTAAACAATAATTAACAAATTAAAACCCTGACCAACTTCATATTCAATCCGAAATTTAGGCCATGACTAGAAGAATAATGATGAAAACTTAAGGTAGAGTAACCTATAAAACCAATAACCAAGTGCAGAATGAAAAATAGTACTTACAAAAATCAAAAACTGTATCACCGGAGAAATAATTTCTGCTGGATAAGTATTGTTATTCAGAGCAGAATGTATAAACTTGATGGTGATGACTACCATCATCAGAGCTAAAACAAGCTGAAACAGTAAAAAAAACTTGTTAAACTTAATGCCAAGTAAAAGTATTTTGTTATCATGAGGAAAAATTTTATCTTGTTGGAAAAATTGATTTGCGTTTACACTGGGGTTTACAACAATTAAAAAGCCCCTAGTTTTGCCAAAATGCTTTCAACATTTTCTAGCCTAACAGAAATTTTGCTTTCCAAGAGAATTTGTAAACATATATTTATAGCACTCGTTAAAAGCCATGTTTACATTGGAGATTTTAACTGACAACACCTGCGGTCAATTCTGAGGTAAACACAAATTTGTACATAACGGCTTAGGTGGAGGACTGGCCCCTTAGATTAATTCTGGCGTTAGACAGCCATCAATCATGTCGTAAAACATTTTACAGTAATTTTTTTAGAGAAGATCCTTTTTCCTGCCACTCGGAACAAGATATACTGCCCCACCCCCTTCCCCCACCCACGAAAGAAGGGAATTCAATTAACTTAATTAACTTAATTGATCCATAAAAATAAAAAAAATCTACAAAGATTATTAGATTAATCCATGGACAATGGAGTTAGCCTACTAAAAAAACTTTTTACAAGAAAGATTTTTTTTATTTTCTTGGCTATTCTAAAATTGGATTCATAGGCAATACCTACTGTAAAAATCCTACCTGTTAAATCATATGCAAGACAGAAAGAGTTAAACCTACAATTTTGGATAAGCTGAGCCATGACCATGGTATGTCTTTGTAGAAACATTGCCGGATCCACCAACAGTCGAGAGGAAGGAGAAAGAGCAGAAATAGTCCCGGCAACAAAACTAGAACAGTCTCCTCAAAACACGGAGTCAAATCCGGGACATCAGAGTGCCAAGTTAAGTTAGCATCCTGGAAAAAACACACAATATTAAACAGACCACAATGGAGTTGAACTATGTTTGTATCATTGACTTTTGGATAGCCTACTGAAGTAGCATAGTAATACCATCCATGAGAACCAGCTGTTGTCAATTGTTTTTAATAAGAACATTTAAGCTGTGGCAAAACTTTGATATCCGACTCCACTGTATTATGCTTAGTTATCAATTCTTACAATCATTAAAGAACGTTTTTTTAGTTTTTGGCAAGGCTAAGTTTATTGATCGAATTGATAGGTACTTCTACTCATATATGTTCCATAATACGAGTAAGATATCAATGTTTTGCCTAAGCTCTTAGAGTAATCCAAAATGCCATGCAAACACAATATTATGAAAACCGTAAAGTGTAAATGAACAACCAACAGGCTTACTTCAAGTACAGTATCAAGTAACTAATTTGTATCAAGGGACATGGTCCATCACAAAATAGCAATAGCAATGAAAAAATGGTGCAAATACAAATAAGATGATGATTCAGTTATAATTTTAAAGGTTGCCTTGCACTTTAGTTTATGCCCCCACATTCATTCGATTGAAATTTTTGATATAGGCCTATATAAGTTATTCGATTAAAAAAAAACTATCGATAAATTGATTATTTATAAAGTTTGGTTAGTTATGTAAGTTAATGAGTTTAGATCAGAGTATTCCGAGACTTACATAAGCTTACAGTACTTACATGTATTACGACAGTCAGTCCCCTTTTTTGATGGAGGGTCTCTGAGAACCCAATATGTGATCTAAAAACAGCTGATAACTTAACAACCGATGCTTCATTAACTTAAATAGGGATATTTATTTACAATTGAATGAAATAATCTATATAAGGCCTATCGATAGTTTTAATCGAAAATTGCAATCGAATGAATGTGGTAGGCCTACGTAAACTAAAGTACAGAGATTTAAAAATATTTATACTAAAAGATAGCATAATAACTTAGGTAATTTATTTACCCAAAATGGAGAAGAGCATAGACCTAGTTCATCTATATTGTAAATCATGTTGTTTCTGAAACAATTAGAAATTCACTTGCACGAGCTACTTCCATCCAGGTTTATGGGTTATTAACAATCATTTTAAAACGTTCACAGATTAATCATCTATTTAAGTAGTTGGCCTAACTAACTAATCCGCCGGTATGATGATAAGAGAGTAAAGAACTGTAAATCTTATTCTCTACTCTAACAGTTAAGAATGTATAGAATGAGTAGTGAGTATTTATATCTACAGTTGTACAAACACTTTAAACTAAATAAACAAACTTAAACTCAACTTAAAAGTTCAAATAAACTAAATAACCTATACAAACTACAGTGTACAGACTCAGCTTCAGCTGTCAGCTCGCTTTGTTTGTTTATCTCACAAAGACAGAACAAACACAAACACAATAGCGTTCACAAACAATAAACAAAAACAGCTGTTTCAGTTAGCAACAGGTGTGGAGGTTGGCAGCAGCCGGATAACCACTCTACGGAATTGAATCACTTACGTTAAGCATTGATCACTAACTTCTAAATTTACTTAAAATGGTTTACAATACCTGCATATAGTAATCCTTTGTTGCTGAATTTGGCAACTAGTTTCGGTTCATTAATGAACCATCTTCAGGCCTCAAGATGTCAAGTAATCACTTCATTCGAAGATCGTTAACAACCAGAGCTCAATAAATAAGACATATACAAAACACGATACACGGAACGGACACACATTACAAAAAACACGAAAAACACGAAGGGACATTGACAACCGATCGTGACCGGGCTGAAAGTCTAGACTGGTGGTCAAAGTGGTCTATGACGTTTGTCTCTGTCTTCTTATCACCGGTGCTTCTATAACATATTATTAAAATGCTCACTAAATGAGTAGTAACATTTGCTCATTATAAATATTTTCAATTTCTTATAGATGTCTTAGTATTATTAATTTCCATAATATTTTTAGGCAGAGAATAAAAAAAACCTAATACCTGCAGCGGTGGGGTTTTTTTTTATTACAAAACTCTAAATTATGCCTCTGACTGAATGGCTGGGTAGTTCCGATGCCGAGTATTATAATTATGTGTATTCATTTCACATAAATGTGATATAGTTCGCGACCAGCAAGATTGGGTCATAGAAACGGGGTTATAAAGTTAAAATTTTTTTCAAAAATTAGGGTTTTTCAAATACCTATTGACCAATACCAAAAATTGAAATTGCCAATTATTACTGAAACCATCATGTAAAAGCTTAAAATGTCGAAAAATTTTGTATAGTAAACATTGTTTTACAATAACTAATAAAACGGTATATAAAAAACACCAGTGCTTGTTTATGCTACATTTTGATCAAATTTTTAATCGATTTAATCGATATTTTTAACTTGTATACTAATATTGTAAAATTAAACTCTCATAGCCTAACCTAACTAACCAAACCCACTGATAATGAAAAAATCTAATGAAGGTTTAAAAATCGAAAAAAATAGTTCTGTTCATGAAATAAAATTATAAACACCTCAAATTCTAACAAAAGATGTACAGTTTTAAGAATTAATCGCATTCGAAGCAAAATCTTTGAAAAAAAGGTAGGTAGTATCACGGTGGAATTAATTTCTTCTACATTAGCTGAGTAGGTACAGTATTCCAAATAACTAAATAAGTATAGGCCTAAGTAGTTTTAGCATCATCATATGTAAATATTGGAAGACAATTTAAGTAGTAGAATGCGGTAGTATAGCTACCTGGGGGACATAAAAACTGTGGTATAATTGAAACTAGTGGTCATCCAGTGGTCAAAAACTCGACCAAAAATATGTAATGAACACGCATTGACTATTACCTACTGAAGTAGACTTCCTATCAATATAACCATCAGCTGTCGTCAATTATTTAATTATAAAACATCGTAATTGTGTGACCCATACAGAATGCGTGTCTAAAATTCTATTTTCTACCTTATTTTTTGTTTCTGACGAAGTTGATGGGTCATAACAGTTGCTAACTTATAGCTCATAATAAGTAATTTCAAAAGTTGACTTGGTAAAAAACATTGTTTATTCGACAAAAATTTGTAATTTAGATCAGCGCAATCTTTTGATGTGGCTCACATCAACTACGACGAATTTAATTTTAAAAACTGGTGATGACTTCAACATGGGGATGGAATGTCTATTTAAGTCCGTACTGCAGCAAGTCAAATGTACAGACTTCACCCCGAGCTGTAAATAAGACATGTGATTGGAATTTCTTCCATTTGTTTTGAGTTTATGTTTATATATCGTTGTTATTTCGTCACCAGCATGGTAACCCACAAGGACCGATGTAAATTTTTAAAATTTCGAATTCATTTTTTGTGCTTTTTTTGAGTCTAGTTTAATTTATAAAGGGATTCTGCACACCTACAAAAAATATCTTTCTAACAGTATGCGTAGATTTTCCTTACAATCATTGACTTTATACTACGATGCACATGAGCTGAGAAAAAAGGTTTTAAAGAAACATATGCTTGCCTATTAATATATAGATTTAGTTTGTAAATTGAATGAAAACGCAAATACCCTAGTAGCACAAATATATATTAAATACATATGAATAAATGTATTTAAAATCTATTTTATATATCTCAAGTGTGTATTAATGTCAATTTTATATGATATTTAAAATATATTAAATATATAAAAAATATGTTTTTGAATCTATTAAATATTAAAAAAATATGTTCCAATAATATATTTTAGTGAATAATATTTAAATAAAAAATGTATTTAATATCTCTTCCAAACATCCCATGGGGCCTAAACATAAAAACACAAAATAATAAAGATTTAGTATGAAAAACACAATTATCAGTTGAGTAAATTGATTAAATAGTTCATAAAAACAAATTTTGAAAAAATTACTGGATAAAATTTTTTCATCCCGGGTGGGTCTCGAACCTGGGTCCTCCGACTTATGAGCCTCCTACCAACGCCTCTTTCACACGACGCGGCGCGCGCCGTTCGGCGCCCGCCGGATCCGGCGTAGGGCTATGGGAGTATATGAGTCCTTTCACACTATGTGCGGCGCGCGCCGCGCGGCGAATTCGCCGCACGGCGCGCGAGTTACCGCCGGATGCACCTTCAGCCGGACGACAGCGCCGGACGCCGCACAATTCGGTGAAGGTGCATTGGTTCTTATGGGAGCTTTCACACGTTGCGGCGCGCGCCGCACGGCCCAACCCCTACGCTGTCTCAATTTAGGCAAACTATATATCGTATATATCGAAATTATATATCGTTTTATATATCGGATTATTATCTCGGAAATTATATATCGGAAAATAATATATTTATTAATAATATACATTAAGTTATTACAAAACATATATTTTTATGTTCATCCCATGCAAATCGGCCAACTTAAAGTATCAAAACAAAATTTTTCCTTTAATTCCTAGAGGAGAATATTTAGTATTAAATTAATAATTTAGTAATTTATACGCAATGAAACTTTTTTTTAACTTCTAGAATATGGACGGATTTTTACAAACGATGTGTCAAAATTAAGTATTTGTTGTGTTACACGCCCCCTTTCACCAATTCCTGTACTAAAAGCCCTCGGGCTTTGCCCCTCAGGCCATCAAAATCCCAATGTATATCTTATGAAGACAAGATTTTGTTTAGTTAAACAGACAAATAATTTGTATTAATTACAGCTGTCCATAGTACACACATGATACACGCAAGAGTTTTCGTTTTCAGTTTCGATAGATGGAGTGGAGTGAGCGTTCGTTTTCAGAGTGAGTTCGTTTCCAGTTTCGATAACTGGAGTGGAGTGATTGGTTACATTATCTTTGAGTTGACTCTCACACGTCAACGGAAATTGTGACAATTATTCGTAAAAAAACTCCTTTAATATTTTGCAATTGCTCAAATTCGAGCAACAGGTGCACTAGTTTATTATATTTAAAACTAGCCCATTCATTTTATTTGAACTTCTAAGTGGAGTATTCATTTAAAAGCCACAACTGGACAGAAAATAATAAATATTTAGGAGTGCCGTGCGGCGCGCGCCGCACGAAACCGTACTAGTGTGAAGACACACGCTTGTCCGGCGCAGCGCCGCGCGGCGGACGCCGTACGGCGCGCGCCGCTTCGTGTGAAAGAGGCGTTCTGAGCTACTTGTGACTGTTGTTAGCCTTAGTTTTCAAATGGTGACAGAGTGGCCCTCAGTTGCAATGGTTGCAATACTTGAAATATTTTTGATACTACAGTATAATATGATTCTGTTAATATGTTTTGGCATCAAGTAGTTGAGTTGAATAGTGCTGTAGTGAATAGTGCAAAAAATGCATGTATAAATTGATAGACATTATGAAAAACAAAAAGATGCAAATTATTTATTTGTTAATTATAAAAGATTATAGGATATATATTCTACAAATATAATATTATTTTATTAATAAAAAATATCTGACGTGTTTCAAAATATATTTATAAATAATTTAAATATATAATATAGTTTCAAAAATATTTTATATATATATTTAAAATATTCTCAACACATAATTTTTTTAAATATTTAATAGGAAAAATATACATATAAATATGTATATTATAGATTCTATACTTGTTTTATCAATATATATTATGAATATATTTTATATATTCAAAACTTATATTTAATTTATATTTTGCATTGCTTTTTGGTAATATTTTAAATATATATTTGAATATATCAAACTATTATTAAAGATATATTATATTTATATTATTATATTTTATTCGAGGTTCTATCAAATACAACTTTAAATATATAAAATATTTATAAAATACATATTTTTGCTACTAGGGTAATAGTGTAAACATTAAGTCACCTAAATGTTTAAAAATATACATTTATCTTTTAGTTTAAAACATCTATCTATTTTTAATCCTAATCCAAACATTAATCAGTTCAAAATTGTAAAAAAAGATACTAATACCGGTGGTATTTATTTTCATAAATCTTTAGAATCTCTCGGGAGCAGAACCTGTACCTCTTACCTCTTAACCTCTGCTCTTTTTGGAAGCCCAAGGGAAATATGAAAACAGGAATAGGGCTATGTTAATCAAGTACCTCTTCAACTTGTTGAACTTGTTTATATTACCGAGTTACCTATTAAATTTTATTAAAAAACATAACTAGTAGTTAAAACTAGTATTTAGGGAACAAAATAAAACTGACAGTGTAAAGCTGTCGCTGTCAGTTTTATTTTAATAATTTTTATTAAATATTATTGAGTAAAAATCCAACCAGGCAGCAAAATTTACAAATTAAAATCAGTGAAAATCCAGTGGAAATTCTCCTAGTCTGCAGGTTTGCTGCGGTGGTGGTATTTTAATATGCTATGTGGTACACAAATATTGTACTGTATAGTCATGACAATATTTTGTAAAATTTTCTTTGAAGCCACTGAGGCTGCTCTTAATCATAAGCATAAGACCATTGACTATATAACACTATAAGACTTAGTGTTAACATATTAACTATAGTCTTAGAAGGGAAAGAAACAATCCATTAAACACTTGCGGCGAAACAATAAATAAACTACCGTATCTTCGCTGTAAGGTTGTAATGTTTAATTTATTGAATCAATTTACACAATTTACAAATACAGAAAGTAAAATAAATTTAGATATTTCTCATTTCCCTTTTCCTATTTAGAAACCCTTGTTCGGTAATAAAAATATTTTTTACTGGTGGATTTGATTTTGTCTTAAATTTAGCATTTGCATCCCTTATTTTCCTGCTGTGCTTAGAAACGCTCTCACGGTCACCTACAGTTCCACAAAAACAGAAAAATCTTCTCACAAACCTTTTTAACCTTCTGTACTTGGACGGGTGCTTCTTTTCGATTCTTTGTTCTGAATGTGTTTTTCCTTTCTTCACAAGAGTGCTATCATTTGTGTTTGGTGCATTATAATATCTATGAGTTTTCAATTTCAAGTGATCATTAGAGGTTAGCAAATCACCGTTTTCATTAATATTAAAAAATGTACCTTCAGAAAAGGATTTTTCTCTTGAGTTTCCTTTTACCTGATGGTGGCTATATTTTCGTGTATTTTCTTCATAATCTAAATCTTTAGGATTAGTAGTTACGTGCAAGTCTAAAACACAACAGTTCTTTGTGTCATTGTGTTTGAAGGATGATAAGGATGAGACTTTTTTTACCAGTTGAGTCATTGATTGACCAGCACAAAACAGAGGTTGCTTCTCCATGCTTTTTTTGTATTGTATGACACATGTTGGTTGGATGTATTTAAATTCAAAATTTTCGATATTAATGCTTGGCTTCTCACATTTAATCATTTTGGTTTTCTGATCAAACAATGAATTGAATGATTTTCCACAGCAGCTTCGATCCATATTCATTAAAGCTTTGAAAATATGTTCTTCAGATGGTGTGATATCTTTCAAACACCTACTTTGAATCTTTGCTGCTGATGCTTTGTCTTTGTCGCAAGCTGAACATCGAGTGAAATATTTACTCTGATTCTCTTGTTTTCTTTTTATATGCTTCTCCACTGGCTTCCCTCTCCTGCTCTCATCTCTTGAGCTTTTGTTTTTAGTAACTACCCATATCCTACTTTTTCTCAAAACTGGTTTTATATTTGAATACTCGGCTTTTTTTATTTTAGGCGCTTCATTTGCATCTTCATATTTTATTTGCTTAATTATATGCCTTAACCTTCTTTTCTCTCTATCAGTTAGTTTTAGATTGGTTTCTATTTTATCAAGATCAATTTTAACAAGGTTTGGGGGTTTTCTAAATTTTTTCTTGTGTTTTTTTACAACTTGTTCATTGTTTTCTTGAAACATTGCTGAGAAAACGTTGTACACTTTATTAACCTCTGGAATTGAATTGCTTGAGATTAAATGTCTGAAGTTTATCCAAGAAAACAAATCATTATAAAAACTATCCTTGAAGTCATCTTGATTCTTCCTTGAAGAAGAGTGTTTACTGAAGTGAACGTGATATGATTTAGCTGCTGGTTTACTTCTCATTCTATCAAAATTTGATCTTCTTATAATATTTTTATGTAATTTTAAATAATTTTCAAAATGAAATGGGTTAGTTTTGAAATTGAATATTTACAAACAAACACCCATCTCGCCATCTGTTACATTTCAAACTGATGTGCTCTTTCAGCTCTGGAATTGCAGCAAGCTTTTTTTGTAGGTCATACAAAGAGGAGATATTTTGTAGTTTGATGTTACATGTTTTTATTGTAAAGTTAATCTTTAAACAGTGTTAAAATAAAACTTTAAAAATTCTTCTTGATATGTTTGTTTTATAGATTACATTACTTTAAAACCAATTTTTGACTTTAGGAGAAATTTCACAAATATTTCTTACCCTATAACTTTCTTTAAGAAAATCATTATCTGACAGTGTTGCATTACAGGGGAAGGAAAATGGTTTAGGCTTAGTCACAAGTGAGGAGGGGTTTAAAAATTACAAACATGTTAGTATAATATGTGGGGCCCCTCATCTACTATATAATTACAACATTAATATTAAGTTAGGTTTAAACAAATAATAACTTCAAATAACAGGTAAACATGTTTAATGTATACAAAATATTTAGAAATATAAAAATACATAACAATTAACATCACAAAGATAAGGCATGTGATAAAAGGACAGTTCAATTTCCTAACCTAATTTCTTACTTGAGAACAATAAGCACAATAAATATACATACTGGGGGCTAACTTAAGAAAATAAACACTAAATTAGGAACCTACTAGATGGAGCAAGTAAAGAGCACAGTTTCCCTTGGTAAATGTTTTTGATTAACTTGGTAAGATACTCCTTGGTGATAAAATGAGATCTGATTGAGATATGCGAGGCTATGTCCTCGCAGATAGGCTGAAGTGGGACTTGATGAGACGCCCGATGTAGCTGAGAGCTCCGAAGTTCTGTGTGGAGGAGAGTCGACTTCGCAGTAAAATATAGGAGATGATCTGGAACATTAAATGGTGAGCAATAAATCGTTTTAATTCTATAAAGTAAATATGATATTCTGTGTTAAATTACACTATTATAGAACTATAAATTTCTCCCCTTGTCAAGTTATCGCCAGCAGTTTTAAAATAAAAATGGATGTAGATGACGTGAGCCACCGACAGACGATGCAGGGTTTTCAACTGTAAGTCAACTGATAGGATGACTTATTGTAAGCTATATCATCCGTAATGCTCCAACTATCTCGGCAACAAAGAATAAGACAAAAATATAATTTTAAGACACTAGCGCAATCTATGACTAACTCATAGAACTATGTTCTTTTTTAATAAAAAATTGGTGACAGCTGGTCCATATATGTCTATATGTGTACTTTCTTATCCATCAGTCAATGGTTAAGCTTCAACTTTCATCATCTGACATTCAAAAGAAACCTCTTGGTTATTGTTTCGTCTAAAAAAAGACTTAGACTAACAACCCAAAAGTGGCACGCACTTCACCCAGAATTTAATTGTTTTATGTTTAAAATATGCCATTAAAGTTTTGCTAACATAGGCCTATAGGCTACACTACAGTATACTTACTTTGTTACAAGTGATTTCAATTTCACAAAACATAGTTTATCAATTCTCTAACAACAAAAACTCACCTTGAACAAGAAAAAGAAAATGATCAAAGCGCAAAAGTCTATCCAGTAGTTGACATCCTCCATGCCGACCTCCTTGAGCAGAGCCCGAGGCTCCCTCAGCTGGCAGTAGATCTCCGTAGAGGGGCAGTAGAGGGTCGGACGACCTTGACCGTAGAGGGAGGCTACGAGACCCTCTAGGGCGTAGCGAAGATAGCTGAAGTACATAGCTGCTCGGATGAGGGTGGGAATCAGCTTACTACCCGTACCTAGGCCGTAGACTGACAGTAGCATGAAGGGAACAGAGAGTGCTGGGCCGACAAAGATACCATTCTGAAACAATATATTGGGTGTAAACAAAGGTTGGCAATGAATAATTACTTTACTGTACATTATTTCTGAAAATAGTACACCCCCTCCACCCCCCCCCCTTGTGGTCCCTTTGTGGTGACCCCCTTGTAGCAGTTGTTTAGTATGGTATCTCTAGCAGCAATGGTCAGTGCTGTCTTGGCGAGGGAAATTGACGAATTACTTTTTTGCGATGGTCTAGATATTGAAGTAGAGTGCTTCACAAGATGAGTTTTTACCATAAGACTGAGATGATGGTGGTAGTAAAAGGTGTGTGTTGTGTTGATGAAGGTTTGTAAGATTTGCTAGGTAGAAACTGCAAAAGGAATATACATTTTTAAGTGATGTGTATAAGAGCTCAAACCTGTTACTCAATCCTAAAAATTTGGACTGACAGAACCAACTCAGTGCTAGACACATTTAAACAGTTATTCGCTTAACCTTAAGCATAGACAAATAGAATAAATATAGACTGACAAGGAAGGTTCCGGCGCCCACCGCTTGAAGTGCCATGTAGTTACGGCTCACTCCACTGCAGGCAAAGAGCGCAGGAGACGTGGATGTAACCACCAGATGCTGCAGCGGTGTACGCCGTAACTATACACACCAAACCTAGCTGTGGACGCCAAAACTTATGCTAACAGCAGCACAGCAGACTGTCTATATTTATTCTGTTCGTCTATGACTTAAGTGATGCAGATAATTTTATCATGAACTGGACCCACAACGAATATTTCTAAATAATTTTCACATAATTACCACAATATTGAGACGAGAGGCGATTGCCAGCCCCAGACTCTCTGATATGATTCCCATCATGAGACAGATGACGCAAAACTTGATGCCTCTTTCCCACTCCAATGGCTGATCCGTCAGGACGTAAGCAAGGGCGATGTATATACAGCCCAAGATAATCTGAAACATAATAGCGTTTGACATTTTTTTCTGGTAAACCTAAGAACTTGTGTCTTTGAGTTTGTTTGGAAATAAATATTATCATATTGCCAAGTACTGCAATAGGAATATTTGAACACAAGATAAGTATGAAAAGAGAACCCCAAGGAAATGGATATTGATGGTAAAAGGAGATTGAGCGGAAGATCTGGGAGAAGAGGAGGAGACGGATGTGGAGAAGAGAAAAGCAAGAAGATGGTGGAAAGGAACTGTGCGATAGGTGACGATGGAGAGGCCTAGATGACTCCCAGATCAGGTAATAGCCATGGGAATCCCGCTTAGCCTGCAGGTTTGATGAGATGTGTGTAAACATATTTCTTGGATACTTCACCCTCAGTTAAATTGCTAAAATTGTTGCCTTTTAACCAACACAAGTAGACACACACTAATTAAAATGAAATAGCAATCACAAAGCGTTCAGTACCTGATGGTTTGAACTCAACCTAGTACGATTTTAGAACCCCCCCCCCCCCCCCCAACTCAAACCAAGCACTTATCTTGTAAGCAAGTTAGGTACCATGATGGAAGGAAAAATCATAGGTGTGCTATTCCCACATATTCTGACGTCACTCGGATTGCAAACAAAAGATCATCTAATTGTAACTGTCAAATAAGTATGTATTTGTTTTGATTTGATTATTATTGTTTTTATAATAATAATACCCCCGCCGCAGCAAACCTACAGACTAAGCGAATTTCCATTTGACTGATTGGATTTACACAGAAATGTCTACTTAAAAATATAGCATTTATTCCCGATTTAAATAGAATTAGTTTAACAAATACTTAGGTTTGCTGCATCAGGGAGGGTAAAACTGTTTTTTTTTGTAAAATGTTAATAGTTAGTAAGAAATAAAAACATTTTCCAAATTTGATCAAAATATGTTCATAAACAAGCAAACTACAACAGTTTACTCATTCTCCAAAAGAATAACATGGGAATTTTAAATTTACAATTTTTTGGAATTTTTTCCGTAACCATTAGGCGTATAATAACGCTTCAATATACTAAATTATTTGTTTTTTTAAGCTCTACAAAATGGTTTGGAAATAAATTGCTAAATTTTATGTTTTTTGGGTCAAAAATGGGAAAAACCTATTTTTACCCCATAAAACCCCCCGTAAACACCCGTTCCCATGGTCCGATCATGCTGGACCGCGAACTCGTTTGAATAAACGTAGGTTTACACGTTTATACCAAATTTCATCAAAATCCGATCATTTTTGCTCGAGTTATCGTGCTGACGGACACATATATATATATATATATATATATATAAATATATATATATATATATATGAATTTGAACGGATTGTGTTTTTGGCCTCTAGGGACCTAAAAACGAAAAAAAAAATCGGTCCCGCGTCCAGGTCTTACCATGAGTACTACGGTAATAGCTTATTCCCTATATGGGAAATTCGCTAAAAACAATAACAACCAAATCAAAACAAATACATATACTAATTTGACAGTTACAATCATGTGATCTTTTGTTTGCAATCCGAGTGACGTCAGAATATGTGGGAATAGCACACCTATGTTTTTTCCTTCCACCATGGTTAGGTACCATACTGGTTTTTAGCTTATATCTTGGCACCACAAAAATAATATAGGTACCGTTACTACTGTTGGCACTGCATGGAAAGAAATGCACTTCGACCTATTAACCTTTATACAATGGGTATCTATTACACCCCTTATTGGCTCCAGAGCCACCTAGGGTGTTGGAACCAGGAGTAATTGGGTACTTTTAATCAGGGGCGCACCGACGGGGGGAAGAACAGGACCCCACCCAGAGGGTTTTCAGGAGTGGTCCATAAAAGTATTGAACATTCAAAATTAACAGAACACAAAAAACTACATTGCAATCGTCAATTGCGGCCGATGTTATGCAGTTCGGTCGTCATTAATTCCAGTGTTTGTCCGAAACATTAACCACAGCAGACTTCGGTGACTTTCGGTGTGTGGTTCGGTTTACATTTATAAATTTGTAATTTATTAACCCAGTAAAACATGTTTATCAATTTTAAAAAAGCTAAGTTTTATAACATTAAGTTTTATAACGTCTCAGGTAAATAAAAACACATAGTTTTATGTACCTAATTTTTGAATCCCCGGGCCCCCCTCCCCCCTGAGGGGTTTTACATACCCTCCAGAAACCACGGATGCCCCCCCCTAAGTAAAATCCTGAGCGCCACTGCTTTTAATTATCTAAAGGCTTGCCCACTAACCTGAATTGGTATCCTTGATACAGTCGCAGCAAAAAAGTAAGCATTGAGTCCATACCACCTGTTAAAGTGTTCTCTTTTCAACAGTTTGACTTCTTCTGGAACTGAAACAAATTTATAGCCATAGTCAAAATTATGTTTCATTGTATACTCTTTTAGCTGCAGTCTTAGCTATAGAAAATTTAAGGGAAAATTAAATTCCCCAACAAATATAATAGAGAGCATTAAACTTACATAATTGTCATAAATTGCAGACTGTTTTGGTTTGCTCAGTGGTTGTAATGCTAGCCTTAAAATCTAAGGTTACTTGTTTGATTTGAAGGAGGATGGATTCAAGGCCCCACTAGAAAAAGCAGGCCATGCTGCAGGATCCATGACGTCACACTAGTGGATAGATTTCATTGATAAATTCATTGCAATAACCATTCCCATATGATTTAGGTAAATAAACAAGCTGGCTGTTTGTAAGATTTTAAGGTAAGAGTTTAGTACAACTATCCACTACTGTGACGTAGTGTTGCGCTACCCGTGCTGCAGCATGGCCTGTTTTTTGTAGTGGGGCCTTGATGGATTCAAGCACGTCAACAACAACAGTGTTTGAACAAATTTCTAACAAGAAATACTATATTATGGTAATATAAAATACCCCGCCGCAGCAAACCTGCAGACTAAGCGAATTTCCATTTGACTGATTGGATTTACACTGAAATGTCTACTTAAAAATATAACATTTATTCTCAATTTAAATAGAATTAGTTTAACTAGTACTTAGGTTTGCTGCATCAGGGAGGGTAAAACTGTTTTTTTTTTTGTAAAACGTTAATAGTTAGTAAGAAATAAAAACATTTTCCAAATTTGATCAAAATATGTTTATAAACAAGCAAACTACAACAATTTACTTATTCTCCATAAGAATAACATGGGAATTTTAAATTTACAATTTTTTGGAATTTTCTCCGTAACCATTAGGCGCATAATAACGCTTCAATATACTAAATTATTTGTTTTTTTAAGCTCTACAAAATGGTTTAGAAAGAAATTGCTAAATTTTATGTTTTTTGGGTCAAAAATGGGATAAACCTATTTTTACCACATAAAACCCCCCGTAAACCCCCGTTCCCATAGTCCGATCATGCTGGATTGCGAACTCGTTCGAATAAGCGTAGGTTTACACGTTTGTACCAAATTTCATCAAAATCGGATCATTTTTGCTCGAGTTATCGTGCTAACGGACACATATATATATATATATATATATATATATAAATATATTTATATATATATGAATTTGAACGGATGGTGTTTTTGGCCTCTAGGGACCTCAAAATGAAAAAAAAAATCGGACCCGCGTCCAGGTCTTACCATGAGTACTACGGTAATAGCTTATTCCCTATATGGGAAATTCGCCAATTCCCTATATGGGAAATTCGCCAAAAATGTCAAACTCAAAAACACTACCAAACTGTCAGTACCAGCTGTTCCATTAGCCTGGATCATTTATTTTTTAAAGCCCAATCAATGATCATGAACAGCTGGGTCCAGTTTCCAACCTTTAAAGCTACAATTCCTTTCACAACTGTATCAGATACTGTATAAAAGTTGGCGAGCACTTTTTTTTTTTAGTATTTATTTAGGGAGCTACATACATGTAATGAGGATTTTAAAAGATCATAGTTAAAAAAAATATTCTTTAACTTACAATTCAAGAGTGCGGGTAACATGGGAATGTACATGAAGATTATGATTGTGACAAAACAAAATCCAAAGTTGAAGATTGTTTTTGATCCGTCATTTCCCATCTGGTAGAACAGACCTCCAATGATGAGACCTATGAATACGTGCATCACAGCCTTGAAAAGTATGTAGCCCTGAAACAAGCAACCAAATTCAATAATCTATTTTGATTACGTACATTTTTATCTCTACTGTGCAGAATTTAGTCTATATTCTACATTTACCATTTGCATACATAATACATAATAATATAGAATCTTTAGAATCCATTGATTTGTTTTCCTATTATTGAAATTTGATTCAGACGCATGCTTCAAAGATACCTCATGATGATTAATTTTGTGAAGGAATTCCAAGTGCTTATCTTATCTATTATATCTTACTATAGAAGAAATGTCATTTAATTTACTTATGATATGTTGTACCTATGTATTTAACTAAAACTAAGTCAATGTATTTTTAGCCATATCAATATCAATAAATAAATAATTTTCTTTTCAACAATTTAACAGTAATTAGGAGAAATCATATTAACTTTTACTTAAGTGGGAGGATAAGTGATCCCTGGCTTGCCCAAAAAAAGTTGGGAGATTAGACTAAGGTATTTTTTTAAATTGTTTAACTTAGTTTTCTCTCTTACTAAATGTCACTGGAAAACCTTTGATTATCACAATAAAAGTAGAGATCTCAGATGTAGCCTTAATGGTTCAGGCAGTTTTAAAATAAAAATGACCAGAGTTGAATTAAGCCAATTACTCATTTCTTCCTAACAGGCCAACTTTAAAATGATCAGACATTAAAAAACGATGAGACCTTAAAAAAATGATGAGACCCATCCCCTCCGGTAAACTTTAATCTTTTAACTCAATTCAACTATCTTCGCAAAACTAAGCGACAAAATATTATTCATACAACATCACGATCTGCGAGTGGCTTATTCAACTCATGAACTGGTCCATAGAGATGAGATGTCCACTTAGTATTCAAAAGATAATTAAATAACCTTCAAATAAAAGAGGGTAACAAATTTCAAATATATAATTTTAGATTGTAAGTAGCACGCTCTGATAGGGACTCATTCAATAGATGTTCTATTGGCTATGTTCAGTTAAATGTCAATAGTTAAAACTAAAATCAAGTTATGAGTATAGCTGCAGATACGTTGTTGATCAAACTACTCACAGCCTCTCTCCAATGTTGTAGGAAGGTACGATACATGAGTATCCTGAATTGTAGCCAACCCGAGCTATCAAAGTCATACAGGTGTTTCAGCTGGTGGAGCTCTTCTCTTGATAGTTTGATGTCTGAAATTTATTTCATAGTTAAAGCCATTCTAAAACAGTGACGGGTCCGGGATTTTGTTTTGAGGAAGGTCAGACAAGAGATTTGGATGAGTTGTTCCGGAGCTGGTAGGAAACGAATACTGAAGGGTAAAGGAAAAAATGAACAATTACTATGTCATATCCTGAATTGGAAACTCTGTGATAAGCAAGAGGTGTTTTTAAAAACTTTTATTAATCCTGTATGTAGTCAAATATGTTATTAACACATTCGCTGAAATCTTTAAACAGGCGCTCGCCAATGGCGGCGAGGCCCGGGCGGAGCCCCGACGCGCTAACTGAATCAGCGATCGCTATTGGTATTGAAATATCTCAGTAAGACGAATCACAAAAGAGCAGTGGTGATTGTTCTGCGTTACTCCGAAAGTGGACGTAGTTCACTGAAACACCCAAAGGTAGCAGCACTGCCTGGATCAATAACCAGAGTCTTTGTAATACGGCTCGAACTGAGAAAATCCCCGAAAACGGGACAAAAGCATTGCCAGACGGGATTTTACGGGCAATTTTTGTACCAACCTACACCAGAATAACGCTCGCATTATAAGCTACAGGCTGGTAAAGATTACAACGTTCCCCGACAATGGCTGAGCTCACATTGAAACAATAAACATGACATGGCGCGCTCCCCCACCCGTGTACCCCCCGCTCCTCAGCTGAGATGCGCGGGGTCCACCGGTGGACCCGCCGCATCGAATGTGTTAAAATGTATGGCAATATTTACAACAAATACTTAACAATAGTATATTGGCCGTACTTACGGCATATTTGAGGAAAAAAAATTGGTTAAGGAATTTTTTTGTGAGGTTGGCAACCACGCCTTACATTTTCTTTTCTACGTCCACATGGATCTCAAGTCTGTGCATGGAATGTACCAAGCAAAAAACGGGGGAACTGGTATAATGTACAAGATTGAACTATACTGTATCCTGGATGAGAACACACAACATCACTGTTTTGGTTTTGCAGTCCATCCCACTGCTGACTTGACCACGGACTCTCCAAATAATATTTGTACATTCAAGACATTTAAATTACAATGTCCATCCAAGATCAAGAGCAAAGAGCCTTTAAAATGCAATAAAAAATTAAACCGTACCATTTCAATATTATTAACTTAATTTTCCATACGCTTTCCTATGTATATCGTTGTCATTGGCTACAGTATGTAGCCTATATCACAAGCTATTATTTTAATTAATGAGAAAAGCCTTAACAATTGTTCATGATTATATTTAAAGAATATTAGAAAGGAAATTTTTGAGTTGGTGGCTCAGTCGGTAGTGCCATGGACTTCCGGCCATGGTTCGGATCCTGGTACCTGCTTATACATACTTATGCTTGCAATACTTATGCTTATTGCTTGCATATGGTACTTTTATTATTACACTTCACCCTTGTAATGCACATTCACACAGATCCGTAGTCTATGTGGACAGGCAAATGCAAGGTTAAAACCTCTTAAAAAAGAAGACTATGTACTTCCAGTATTTGTGTATAAAAATGTACCCAAAGTTATGTTTTACTATAATCTTCTCCTTACTCACCCTCCACATTAGCATCTTGTACCCTCAGTGTCTGGTTCCAGCGATAACATCGTCCGTTGTCCACAGCCATCATCATCCTCTCCGTGTGGTCTCCATACTCTCCGCTAGACACTTCGATCACTGCAGCAGAAAAGTCCTGCTTTCATGTTATAAAAACAATGTGTTGAACTATTCCTTTGAGGTTAACTAATGACTTGTGATTTCCAAATTATAGATCCTTTGACTGATTATAGTCAGACCAATCCAAGGATTGTCCTTATCCCTTAATTCAATAAATGAATTCTCTGAAGTTATGTAAAAAACCATCCAAAGCTAGAGCCTTGTTGAGGATTCAAGATTCACAATGGAACACAGTTTAGGAATCTATATTTTAGCAAAATTAAATTTATTGTTGAAGACAAAGTTTTCGGAAAATGCTGATACAGTATAGGTAAATTATTAATAGCTTGTTTTGCAACAATAATTAAAAACAACTCAGTTCAGTAAAATATTAATAATTCACTGCAACCAAATCATTTCTCGTTCATTCCGAACATGATGGCCACCTCTTTCAACTAAGCTTGCTCAGTAAATTACTTACAAAGCTTTCATAATACTTAATGCTGGGAAAATTGTCTATTTTGGGTCAAAAATATTTGTATGTTTGTATTATCCGGCAGTACTCCTTTTTTTACTAATCAAGTACCGACAATTATTTTTTTTCATAATTAAATGTTTAGTATCCATCCCCTTTTCACAACAACCTCACAATAACAATTTACACAGATCCCTTATTCTACCACTCACTGAAGTCAGCAGGGTTGTAATGTTTGGGACAGTGGAGGCCCAGGCTCGCCAGGAAGGGTACAATGTCTTCTCCCCGACCTTGGAACACACACTGTCCCTCACTGACGATGTAGACATGGTCAAACTGAGAGAACAGTCTGGCACTGGGGGTGTGGATACTGCAGATCACCGTGCGGCCCCCGTGAGCCAGGTTCTTCAGCAGGGAGATACACTGTGAGCTGGACATGTCATCTAGACCTCTGCGGAACAAGAACATATGTTAGGATATTGGATGTGAACCTTGAGAAATTTTCTCTTATACAAGTGTTTTTGAATTTGGATTTTATGATTAAAGCCAGGTACTGTCCGTACTGACTTTTCTCAACTTGTTTATGATTACTCACGTAGTGGGTTCATCTAGGAAGATGACAGGAGGATTGTTGACGAGTTCCAGTGCGATGGACACTCGTTTGCGCTCTCCTCCCGACAGACAGCCGGTCAAAGTCTTCTTGCACTTAGTCAGTCTTAGGAGCTCTAGTACTTCATTGATCTGGAGGAATAAATATCAATAAATAATGTAGATAAATGACACACATAACAAATAAGTATAAGGTAAGAAATTTGGAATGCAAAATTCACAAGTTTCCTAAATACACGTACGATAAAGAAAAAATGGAATAATTCAAGAATAAATTGAAATGTGACCTAGCAGAATAAATTAACACCTAAATTGGTCTACAGTATCCAACTAACCATGCAGGAAATAATACTACGCAGTGGAATTTACTCAAGCTTGTATACAGTACAAGTAAAGTACATACAAAATCTGTATAACTTCCAGTGGTGTAGTGGAGCGGGAAATTGGGAACGGTTTTTCACTCTGCTCTTTGCAAATAACCTATACCTACTTAAATTTACAACTGCACCACTGCTAAGGTTCTATATTATATCCTTCATTTATTAATTACATCTGAAAAAGAGAACACTTTCAAACACTGACCATCTCAACTTTCTGTTTCCGCCGCACTGTGTAGCCTAACTTGAGATCAGCAGCTATCATCATACTCTCCATCACCGTTAGTCTGGGCTGGAGCAGATCTTCTTGCATGATGTACCTCGACATCTTGTGGAACGTCCTCAACACCCGTGGCTGTCCGTTGATCATGATGCTGCCACTGGCATCCCCACTTCTGTAACAAGTTTATCACAATCACAATCTAAAAGATGGCATCAGATGGATCAGTTAGTTTTCACAACGTATAAATGAAGCAGGTATCTGGTAGCTCTAGGACACACTTTTCACATTTCTCTTGTACTCGGTACCCAAAAACTATGGGATTGAAGCATTTGAATGGTATTCAGCCAAAACAGGTCATCTTGCTTGCCCACTTTTGGTACTGATAAGGTATAGCCAATTGTCATTATTGAATTTTTAGAGGCAATGTAATGAACTTTATCAACATTATATTGGTAACACTTTGAGATTTACATATGCCTGATTGTCTGCAATATCATCCTTAAAATCAAGTTTTGAAAAGAATGAAATGGAATGGACAAGATATCGCACTACTTTTGGAAATTAATTGAGTGCATTTACTTTTAACTCAAAGAGAGAATTCACAAGGGAATTGAGTTTGTAGTGATAGAGGGAAAGGAGACAGAGAGAGGTGTTGAAGAAGGTGGAGGTGAGATGAAAACTGATGAAAGAAGAAAAGGAGTGTAATGGTAGATAAAAAAAGAAGAGAAAGGTCCTATAGCCCTATATATTATATTCACTTTGTCAAGTTCAGGTTGGCCGACTACCTTGAGGCCACCCCTATGATACCTCGCTGTGTCTCGCCCTCAGGTAGTCCCGGGTCCGTCGGCCAACCTGAACTTGACAAAGTGTTGAGTTGGCGCAAAAACCCCAGGAATGACCAGTATGGAAGAGGGTATGTATGGATTTGAAAGTATACTGACTTGTATCCTGCCAGGACGTTGAGAAGGGTACTCTTTCCAGCACCAGATGGTCCTAGGATAGCTGTCAGTTGACCAGACTTGAACAGCCCACTCACACTGCGCAGGATCACTTTAGAGCCTAAACACAAGGAATTTCATTGGCAAAGAGCATTTTTGAATTATTTATATCGTCAACAGTTAATTTCAAGCCAAACACAACACATAACAACACATCCTCTGAAATAAATTAAGTTCTCTGTCAAAAAACATTTTACTCAAGAACCCTGAAGGAAGAAAATCAAAAATCAGTGCGGGATCAAAAAATGTTATTTTATTATACACTAGACTTCTCGGTGCATAAATCAATTAACAACTCAGGAGAAAAGCATTTTTTAGGATTCATCCGAACAAATGAATCCTACACCTTGGAATTGTGGTTGATTATTTTTCGCGAAATAATAGGTTGGAAGTACAGTAGTTATATTACACAACATGTAAACATCACAACATGTTCGTCCTGTAGTCACGTTGTCCCATGATAGTATACGTGACTACCAAAGTCACGTTAGTCGTGATGCCTTATTCCTGAACATGCTTGTATTTAGTGTTCGACGTATAAGGATTGTTCTGTCCGACCACGATGTTCGTGTTTTGTGTGTGACAATCCCTGGTATTCTATCCACACACTCATACTCACTGATTGATTATACCGGGTGTCCCAAAAAGAGTGGATCAAAAGTAAACTTGCATAAATACTTTATTACTAAAGATTAAAAGTTTACTTTATATACACCTTTTTCCTTAACTTCATAAGTTTTTCCTACTATTGTTTCCCCGCCTAATCTCTACATGTTCTCCGCTATTTAGTCAAAGAAAGTCAAGTCAATGTTCCAGCTCTGACTGCAAATTGTCGTGTATTTTTTTCCAAAGGCTTCCCTTATCTTTGCTTTAAATTGATCTATAATTGAGATGAACGAGCGATAGACACACATGACCTTTCACAAACCCCAAGACCTAAAGAAATCACACCACAGATTTTATCTTTATAAACCATTCAATACACTGTGCTTTCAACTGCAACTCCATTTACTATATTGCAGCTTAATAAAAAAAAATTCAAACAGGCTACAACAATGGAACAGCTGATTTCTGTTGAAGGGTACCGACGAAACTCTAAGATATCAGCTTTAAAATTAGCCATAGTTGACTTTTCTATGACCTTTGGTAACACGTATATTAAGCTGTAGATATGATCCATTATTTTTGGGACACGGTGTATATTTAGTACAATAATATTTATATTTACTCAGTTGTGCGTATTTATTATGTATGGACTTCCACACAGTGTCTACATAAGTTCAACGCTCTCTCCATACAATTCACTGTCAATGCGTTATGTTTGTTCGTGATTGTTTACCTAGCAAAGATGTTTGTTTCGGATGACAGCAGGTTTGTCGGCACCGGGATAACAACCGTGTCCTAACTCCTAATCTGCATTTTGCTAAATAAACCATAGTTATAGTCTAAAAGTCTTCCAAAGAGCTATAGCTTTACTTGACTTTTAGTTCAATCACAAAGTAGTTAAAAATAATAACAAATATTATCGTTAAGTAAAAAGTTTCAATGCTGTAAATTTTTATCTCGAGAAAGCCCGTGTCTACGAATGTACAACATTATTCGTTTTTAGGCAGTTAAGAAAATAATGTCATCGAAGATAGCAAAAATGAATATTTTTACAATGGTGAGTTGATTTAACAATTTAATATAAGATAGAAATACATATTTTTTTTTTTATTAAATGTTTTGAAAATATGTTATTTTTTGTTGGGTTTGTACAAAGAAACATCTTGGCTGAGGGTTTAAAAACTTACAATTATAATTTTAAATGTTTGAAAGCATGATTCCAATTTGTTTTAAAATTTGCTTTCTAATAAAATTGTTTGTAAATTTTCACACAATAACACTAGAGAGTAATCATATTGTAGCCTTAACGTATAAAATTAAATAAACTCTCATAAAATAAAATACTCTTGGTTTATTTTAATGAAATACTTATAACTAATGTTAAGTATATTGCCGATTTATTACAAGATCGTTGTTATAATTTTAAAATCCCGCTTGATCCCAAAAGCATTCAAACTTCAAACACTGTTAAAACACACTGTGTGGTAAGACAAATTTCACCTAAAGCTTTATCTCTAACTGTTCTTTAAGCAAAACACAAATTAATCCATTTTTAGTAAAAGAATAACTGTAACATTTTTATCAAATTAGCCCCAAATTATAAGGTTGACGCATTATCTCAGAGTGCCTGTAATCAAGGCAACGCTGGCATTTGTTCGTCTGTTGTGAAGTTAGTTTCGACTAAACGCCGGGCACTAATCCCGCAAAATATTCTTGTCCACATGATTGTAACAAGTCATTTGGGATTGTACGTTTTCATTACGATCAAAAATGCATTTAAATCTTTTGAAATCCTATCTAATGTCTCTTAAGTAGAAAAAAAAAAAATAATAAAACTAAATCTACTAAAATTAATTTCAAACAAAGTAATTAAATTAATGTTCTTTATCAAAGATTTCTCAGCAAGATATGGAATTTAATTGTGTTAAGTATTGTAATGTTCAGTTTTGGATTTGTATTCGTAAACAGCATGGCTGTTGCAATATTATTTTATCAACTTGGAAGAATACACTATTTGTTTCAATTTTATTTTCAGACTATTTTCTGCATATCCTTATCAGCCCCAACTTTAGCGCACAAAGACAAGATGCCAGACATTAGCAAACTGCTTGACGATAAAACCTTCGACTTCGCTCAAAAACTGCTAGACCACATCAAAGACTCGAAACAAGACAAGAAGTACTCCAAGTATGAATCCAAACCAGCGAAATTCGAGGTGAACTTCGAAGTGTCTTCCAAAAGAAATTTCAATGACGTATATGAAGATTATGATGACGAACAAGAAGATCATCATGAGGATCATCACGAGGAATATCATGATGACTTCCATGACGATGACGATGACCACGATCATCGTCCAAGTCACCAATGTAAACCTCCTCCTAGAAATCGCAAACCCAGCGGAAGACCTAATCGGCAAAGCTGCCAAAGGCACTCCAGCTGTCACCCACAGGGAAGATCTCGCTCGAACTGTCACAGAGGTCACAGGGGTCATGGGGGTCATGGGGGTCACAGAGGTCGTGGCAACAGGAAGGGGTGTGGTGGAAGGGGAAAGGGAGGAGGCTACAGAGGGAAGAGAGAAGTGAAAGATGATAAAAGTTATTCCTCAGATATCATACTTAATGCCTTAAACAAATCCTCAACTGAACGTAAAGGGACCTATGGGAATAAATAATGGTTATATTAAAAATTGTTTGTCATCCTCTGAGCTATTATTTTTCCTTCTACAAATTTAAGTCCAAATTACAGTAGTTAGAGTGTTAAACATTTCACGATAAATACATTTAAATGAAGTGGTAGAAGTATAAATCCTATTGTTAATTGTTTAGCCAGTTTTAGAACAAATTGTACTGTACTATAAACGAATACTGTCGAGCCAATTACGATTAACTTAAATGTCTCGAGTGGGTGGATATGATTATTTATGTGAAGAAAAACCCAAATAACGAGTCATTAAAATCGATAAGTATGTTAACTCTTTTTATGAGTACAATATACGTGAGATAGAAGAACTGAGTGTACTTAGCAGTCTATACCAAGAACCATTTATGCTAGTTCACAGTTCACTTCAATTAATTCTTACGAGTCCTAAGTCATTTAAGCTGTTGCCAGGATATTCATGCAATAAGTTAAATTGCTTAAAATACTTATGGGTTAGCTTTTTATGGAATAGCTATAATAATGTTGTTGGAGATTTTATGCATAATTATCTTCGGTAGACGTTTAAATTTCCCTTAAAGAGGTATTAGTAAAGGGTGGGGCAATGAAAGCGCCCCAATTTATAAACAGTACAAACTCAATAATATTCACCCTATGGATATAAATAGCACACCAAAACACAGCTTATCTTTTGCCATTTTAACTTAACAAAGTCATTTTTCCATTTCTGAGAACAAATTCCTACAAGTGACTTCATTGTCCTACTTGGCATTCCTTTTTAGCCACTTGAAACTCCATCAAATACTCCTCCAGCAATTTTTCAGGAATCACTTTAGTTTTTGGACTATCCTTAGCTTCGGTTCAAGCAAATCTGGAGGATGGAATACGGTCCAAACAATCTCTGGGTTTTTGCACAAGAACCACTATTTTATAAATAGGTTTCCACATCAAAATCTCAGTGTTAATAGCCTCAGGCATAATATTTACTAAAATGGCATAGTTTAATTGATGTTTTAAGCACAGCTGATCATTCATTGTTGCAACAATTAACATGTGACAGGTAAAACAAATTGTAGCGTTCTCATTGCCTTACCCTGTATCCTACTAATATTATAAATGAGAAAGTTTGGATGTATGGATGTATGTTTGTGACAAGTGAACGCGAAGAATACTGGTCGGATTGGGCTGAAATTTGGCATGATGATAGCTCACATTCCCGATTAACATATAGGCATATTCTTATTTCAAAAATCCTTTCGGGCTCCGCCCCCAGTGGCTCTGGAGTTTCCCATGTTAACCTAATGAGAAATTGAATTATTGAATCTTAACAGCTATTTCAATTAAACAAGTTGGTTCTGTTATATGATGTTCAATAGCATTAAAGTTACAAGGATTACCAACAGGATGCAGCACTATTATTTCTTTTACATTTATGACAACAGCTAATTTGCAACCAAAAGGTGAGTGAGCGTAGCGAACGAACTTAAACCTGGAGGCGAGTTAGCGTAGCGAACGAGCTCCAACCTAAAGGTGAGTGAGCGTAGCGAACAAACTTCAACCAGGACGTGATTGAGCCATGCGAACGAGATAATCTTGAAAATTAATAAGTTAAACGGGGCAAAGCCCGCGGGTTACAGCTAGTTACTAATATAACAGTAGGTCTACAATTTAGTAGTAAGAGAATGCAGCACCTTTTTTAGTGTTGAATAGCGTAAAACTCTGTCTTACTCTGTATTTATAAGAACAACTGAATTTTGTAGACGACCCTTTAGGAATAAACTAAATAAATAAATAAATAAATTCACTTATTGCTTGTCCCGACTTGTCCATTTCGCTGAACCTATTGGACTGTACTTTAGATCATTTATATTAGGTGGGAACCTAATATAAATGATCTAAAGTACAGTCCAATAGGGTCATTCGCCTATTGGGTCTGATGATGATTGGAGTGTCCAATCGAAATCGATCACCAATTACCATCTTTTTTGTATATTTACCGTCTTGTGAGTAACAGTATAAGCGTAAATATATGTTTTAAGTGTTATAAGACGTTTCTTTTATTTACTTTCCGTAACTATAATTTGTAAGCTGCCCAGTGCCCACCATCTATTTGATAATAAATTCAGGCCCAATAAGGCCTATATGTTGACTTTGGGTACGTACATCGACCAAAAAACTATATCTTAATCCCCAGTTTTCTAATAGTAGGTAGCATGCAGATTACCTGTAAGGATCTGCCCTTTTTTAGCGAATTTCCCTATAGGGAATAAGCTATTACCGTAGGTCTCATGGTAAGACTTAGTCCCGGGACCGATTTACTTTTTCATTTTGATGTCCCTAGAAGCCAAAAACACCATCCGTTCAAATTCATATATGTATATATGTGTGTGTCCGTTAGCACGATAACTCGAGCAAAAATGATCCGATTTCGATGAAATTTGGTACAAACGTGTAAACCTACGTTTATTCGAACGAGTTCGCGAACCAGCATGATCGGACCATGGGAACGGGGTTTTATGGGGGGATTTATGGGGTAAAAATTGGTTTTTCTCATTTTTGACCCTCAAAACATAAAATTTCCCAAATTTCTTCTAAACCATTTTGAAGAGCTTAAAAAAACCAATAATTCAGTATACTGAAGTGTTTTTGTATGGTTTTTGGTTACGGAGAAAATTATAAATAAAAAATTCCTATGTTATTCTTATGGAGAATAAGTAAACTTTTGTAGTTTGCTTGTTTATGCATATATTTGGATCAAACTTGGCCAATCTATTTATTTTATACTAAGCTATTGATATTTTACTAAAAAACACACTTTATTACCCTGTAGGCAGCATACCTAGGTACTCGTTAAACCTATTTAATTGAATAGATTTAATTGAAAATCAAATCTGGCAAATGGAAATTCGCTTAGTCTGCAGGTTTGCTGCGGCGGGGGTATTTACAACTCTTTTGTAATGATACAAGTATGTGCAACTCCTCAGGGTAGGGACAGCTAGGTTTAGCATTATAACTACGATACCAATATTTCTACAACTCGGTTTAGGGTTTTCTTTGATTAACAGAAATTACACAACCCACAGATATTTCTACCGGTATAAATAGTTGGTAACTGTCTCAATTGTTTAATTGAAAAACAATTAAGATAAAGCCTTTAAAGCTATAGATTTTTTATAACCTTCCGTTATGTAAAACGATTCGCCTTCAGCAAGGCGTTGACATTGATGTCATATTGACACATGTAACTTTGTTGTTTAACATAAGTACCAAAGAGTATGCAGAACCACGCAAAACCATGCTTGACTACCGGCAAATGTGAATTTGCTTAAATTTTTGCACCAATTTAAAGGGTTCGAAGAACGATTATGCTACAGTTTCGCAGAGAACACGCTAGGATATGGTTGCTTACAGGGTGAGTTCCAACATTTAGGCTAATGTGGTGTAATAAACCTGCTTCTTGGTGTGCTAGTATTTTTATTAGAATAAAAAAAATAGATTAATATTTTCCTATAATTTCTTTGCAATAATCGACTTATTAGTTAAAAATTGTTTAGATCGTTGTGGTTAGTTAAAGTTCTAGAAGTTGTGCGGAATATTCTAGATATGTAAAAAAATTACTGTTTAGCTCAAAGTCAATACTCTGTGTTATGAGTCATACAAGAAATATTCTCCTTTACGACCCTTAAAAGATGGGTTGTTTAAATCTAAAACCCCAGAAGTCGTACCTTAAACGTTGATTTAAATGTTATATTTCTAATAACACGTCCAACGTGTTTGCTTTATCTTTTTATTATATTTTTAAAACTGTAATATGACACTTAGGAGATTTCATTATTCATATAATTTACAAATAATTGGCAACAAATAATTATTTTTAAAATGAAAAATTTTCTTCAACAGAAACATTGTTTCCAGATAATAATCGTTCTCGTGGTCGCCATAGCTTGGGTGTCAGCTTTCCCAGCTGAAAACCAAGCCCAAGCTCAAGCTCAGGGAGATATCCAAGCTGATTTAGACTTTGCACAACAACTTGCAGAAGCCCTTGGAGAAGATGGAAACCAGAATCCAGACACCGTTGAAGAATCCCTTGAGGAAATGGAAGATGAAGATGGTCTTGAAGACCAGTTTGATGCAGAGGAGATGGAAGATCAGATAGAAGAACCAACTGTAACACTTAGCAGAGTTACTCGAAGCTGCAAAAAGAAGAAGTCTCATGGCAAGAAGAAATGCTAGAGTTTAAGAATTATGATTGTGTTATGAATTGGTAAACTATATTAAAGACTCAAAAGGTTGTTGAAGAATGCTGTGTTTAAATTAATATATACATTTGTTATTCAAACATTAGATTTGTATAGAGTTTTAAACCTTGCTGTGGTGTTCAGGTGTGGAAATTGTATCAGATTCCTGATCCACATAAAGACATCAATTGGGGAATTTAGCAACCAAGATTTAGAATTTAAGGAGTAAAAAGATTTACTCTGTCTATCGAAAAGATTTTCTATTAAGAAAAACGAAAAGTTTGAAAGATTTAGCTTTAGTATTAACTATGTAAAAATAACACAACATTGGGATACTTATTAAATTTTAAAATTATTAAAACAAGAAGACAACCAAGAAACTGGCCATTGCGGGATATTATTTTCTAATCAAAGGGTTAGATTGTTTTGTTTCACTTTACCGATCAATCTTTGGTTAACACATCGTTTCTAGTAAATCTGTGTATAAATAGTTCGTGCATATTTCTTCAATACTAAACATTTTAATTATCTTGCCAGTAAGCTAAGCAAGTGCATATATAAAATGAAAAACCCAAAACTAACAGTAATAATAATAACAAAATACAATTTTAAAGAAAAAAAAAATAAAATAGAATTTTGAAGACGAAATTGCTTAAAGTTTGTTGCCATCAAAACATTACACATACTCTCATGCTTAAAATTTTTTACTTTCATGCTTCTTGCGCAAAGGGTGATTTCCAAACTAGTCCGGGTTCTCAATTAAATTACAGCTGTTCTTTGAGAAACTCAAATAATTACCGAATTTGTAAACAAAAAGATCATAGGTTGTCAAGAAACGTTGATTCATAGATAAGACTGAAGGAAGCTGAAACTCCCGCCATCAGTGAGAGAGTGAGAGGAACAATACATATGCAAAATACCGCTTGTTTTATGGCTGTTTTCCCTCGCTTTCTGGCAGACAAGACAAGCTGGGTGACGTAATAAACTGTCTGCTATGCAACGGGATCAGTGGAAAGATCGGTCAGCTGTAATTCAAGGAACTGTGGGTGCAATATCAGAGATGACGTCATGAATTGTCTACTACTTTAGATGACATGGAAATGTCAAAATGGCTTATTGAGAAAGTGTCATGTCGGCCAAACGGTGACACTGAGCACAAACCGTAAAGAAAGAAGCATATAAAGGATTTTAGCAGCAAATGTTTAAAACCAAATGTATATAAAAATTAAATTGCTATATATTTGATATTTAATTTTTTTCGTGCATGCACCGAACAGAGACATAAGCTTAAAATTAATTGTTTCAGTAAAAATTATTTATTCAACAAAAATAACAAATAAAAAATTAGCATTAGTCATGTCAATATCTTTACGACAAAAAAAACAATGGTGCTTCAATCAAATTATACCTATAATATACTCTTTTAAAACTAACTAAACCCATCACTGTGGCAACTCTTGGCCTGAAGTATTTTTTGTATTTGCCTTCTACAAAGCGGTTCTAGTCCGACTCCAGCTGAAGGGAGGGAGGAAATAGATTAAAAAGTTGAATGCTGTTATAATGGAAGTGTCACTTAAAATATCGTCGAGAGAGATGACAATTTAAGATGATAGTTGTTACGTAGTGAATAGCAATGTGTAGGTGAAGATTGATATTGGTGTAGGTTCTTTTCAGTTAATTCACAAGTATGAACAATTTAAAAAGGAGGAGGTTCAACTCATTTTATTAAGTTCGGACATTACACATATTTTGTAAATAAGCTGTGTAGCAGCTGGTCTTGGGTAGTAAAATAACTTTCTAATCATCATAACCTGTACCTCTTATTCAAACTATATCCCTCCAAGACCAAATAAGTCTGGCCGTCATAGAATTGCATCAGTTGTAGCCAATCCAATTAGTAGTTAAAGAATTCTCAGAACTAAACCTAGGTAGAGAGAGTACGCAACTTTGACGCATTCTGAGAACGTGAATCGTAGTTGATTGGGCGAACTTGACGTCGTATTTGATCAAGGTTCTTTCCATAAGTTTTTCTTTTACCAAACACCGTATTTAAAAAAGAACTTGTGTTATTTTTTCCTGGAGGGGTGAATTTTTTATATGTCTAGTATTGTAGTCAAAATAAAATTAATACATTTCTGATATGTTGAAATCCTTGGATAAGTGGACATAGCAAAGTATTGGTACATTTTCAATGTCAGACATAAAACCAGTTAGATGTTACAATCACATATCAACTATGTTACGCAACTGCTCTTTGTGTGAGGTGTAATGTGTTATTCGCTGTCACAGTTGTATTGAAAAAAAGTTGACTCAATTTATCACCCAAATTTTACGCTTAAACCTCAGTGAAGCACTCAAATTAACCCACAGACCTGTCAATATTTTATCTTATCTGTGATTTTTCTGGACTCTTATTTTTGCACCACATTCAGTGTATTCCAGTAAATTTGAATCACAAAAAAAGTGAAAATAGCTTCCACGAACAGATATGGTTACTGAAACTACAGAACTTGTGTTACGCAGTGAATGTGTTAAGCAGGTCAACAGTGGTAAACCTCTCAGACTTTACATGTACGCAGGGTGCATTTACTTCACATAAAACTTAACGTCTCAAAGTCGTGGTAAGTAACAGTTACAAAATAACAGTGCCATTAAAGACCCGGTTGCAAGCGTAAGTATCTAGGCTAAGACTGGTCATTGATCCGTCCTGTCACAAGTCGCCGTTGTCGTAATTATGGAGGGAAAATGATCAACCGCGCCGAAATTAGACCTATTAGTGAAACAACAGTTTCCTGCAACCGAGCGAAAGTTTTTCCTCAATAGTGTCCTCATCTGATGAACTGTTTCCTACGTGGTTACGGCGATGGTTTCAGTGATTTTTCAAGAATACTCGAACGTGTAGTTTTCTTATTTACCTTAGAAATGGTTTTGGTTGGTGTGGGAGACGAAATGAGGAAAACCTACCAGAGGTTAGGTCAAAATATATTGAGAATTTCACGTTGAGTATGTGTGAATCTTCCATACTACAACCCCATTAGCGAAAACACTAAAGAAAAACTGAATTACGGCAATGAATAAGTAATCCCACCAATAGATTATAAGTAACGTCAATTGTTTTTACCCTGAGTGGACTAAAGGATAAAGTTAGGTTTATAGCAGCTAGCAAATCGGACTTCGATTTGAGAGGGTACATTGGGCATTGGGCTCCTTCCCAATGTATCTAGTCTAGTCTTGTATAGTTTATGTAAAATTAATTATAAGAATCTTATTCTGTCAAATGAGGTCCATATTCAATTTACCAGGACATGTCAGTCTCAATATGTTGATAGATTCAGGTTTAGTAAAGCTTCAAAATCATTTGAAGTTTTGCGTGCTAGCTTTGAAACTAGTCAATGGTGCTAAGCTATTTTTAGCTACCTCTAAAAGGACAAAAAGAAAACCCAGAACGTTACAGTAAAACCATGGATGAAACATTACTTTGCCTGGCTTGTGGAAAACACATAAATAAGTTATTGGATAATTCGACTCTGTGTTTTTGAATAATGCGATATTCATAAACGTGACTTAATTTACGCTCAATATAATTTGAAATGGGAAACTGTCTATTACTTGTATATGTTCAATGCCAATGAACGATTCTATTCTATATTATATATCAAAGGTTTTAAGGGTTTTGACCTCCTTCCCTCTCCGTATGAAATTGTGGATATGTACACTCACAAAAGGATGCATAGCAGTTTCTGAACTACAACAACTGTAGTACCGTAAGTTACGTCAATTATTTTTCCACACGATTGACAGGGTGGGCTAACGTTTAGACCGCAGTGGCGTTAGACCGCAGTGGCGTTTAGACCGCAGTGGCGTTAGACCGCAGTGGCGTTAGACCGCAGTGGCGTTCCACCGCTTCCCCGATCAGTGTCCACTCGTGACGTCATGTGCGGTCAACTGCCAACAGCGCGTGTCGTGCTACTTGTGAAGTCCGGCGACTGTTTATGGCTTCCTCGTCCGTCAAATTACATAACTACGGTGCATTCACACCGTGTGTCAATACTGGGGACGTAGACAGTAACCAAAGTCAACCGGTTCGATTGGGAGAAAGGTCAGGAGAGTTTTAGTGGAAACACAGCCATCAAAACTTTTTTGGGATGTTAATAAATGTTCGTGGTTGATAAAACAACTGGCTATCAGTTACAAAACTATACGAGGAGTTTTACTCCGTTCTATACTCACAAGCTGCAAATAAATACAGAAAGTGAATATGTGCATAGTTTAGATACCTTATCAGACTGTTGTTGTCTTTTGAATACAATACCGGGGGTTATTGCATTTAATAGTTCAAGACTTAGGTTCAATATCAAGACTTTAGATATTCTACTCTATTATTGCACACTTATCTTCCACTCATAGTTAACTTAAAATAGATACTCAAACCTGTATATCTGTCAGAAAATGGATATATAATACCATTCAAACCTTTTAAAACATTCGTCATAGTAGTTTACGCAACAATTGCATAAAGATAGTGTTAACGACACGAGTAGACAATTTAAGGTACAAGCCTTGGCAATACCTTAAAAACTTCTACGAGTGTCGTTAACGCTATTCACGTGAGTTGCGTACACTACTTTACCTACGACAGTGTTTTAATTACTAAAAATCACTACTTATAACTTTTAAGAGGGATTATGTTTTCGTTTAACCTCTCATTGCCCTTGACAGCGATGCGACGAAACATTGTACCAAACACTAATTGGACCAGTCAACAATTGAATTGGTCTGAACAGCTGATTAGTTGAAGTTCGAATCATTACAATTTTACTTCTTCCCTCTCAATCCTTGAGACTCATTGGTCCGTTACCCGTGATGTTATGAGTAAAACTATACTGTTATGAAAGTAAACAATAATGCTGTTATGTGAAACTTTTCAATTCTTAGAACTGAACTGAAACGACTACTTTAAAAAACGGCTGTAGATCAAGATATTAGCAGTTTTAACCCTCCTATTAGCCCATGTTAGCAGCATGTAGCAACAGTTGGTGACTATGTTTACATTGGTTTTATTTTATTAACATATATCAAAAGCGGGCATTCATACTTTCTAATATTTACACTTTCTTAAAATGATTGAGACAGGGAATTGTGATTGAGACAGTTAATTGACTATGGGGGTAATTTATATTGGCATTTACTGTAGGAAAATAAGATTCTATATCCAATAGCTGTACAATTTCAAATACTAGGATCACTAACTAAAATCAATGGATAAATTCTCTTTGAATATCAAGAATTTTTTGAAATTTATGATCATTTTTAGGATCAATTTTTCTAGCATCGTTTTGGTACTTTCCTCAAATTTTTCTTCCCCCCCATCGCAAATACACGGGTAACTCGAATACCTTAGAAGCCAAAAGAAACAATACGAATATAAGTGTCATAATAACAGCTCACGAGGAAATTTAAATATAATTTTGGAAATAATGTCTACCAGATGTCCCCTCAAGCTACGTCGACAGTATAAAGCACCTGCTGACATTAATTTCCCCGCGAGGTTTTCGGCGTAGACTAGATTTCTCAAAAGTGGTTTAAAATTAAGCAATCATCACGATTGAGGTTTCATAAAAGGAAAAGCAATAAATCTCGGCCGAATATCTGTAGGCAGTGTGATTAGCGTTGTGTATGATGCCTATTGCGTCATGGGACTAGGACTTTGACTGGACTGGGCTGTTGCGGTGGCTGGGACCGACATTGAAAAATAATACAAAAATGGGAATTATGCAAGTGTTTGTTATTTGGACATAACCTGATCGTATTTCAATAGATGAAAAAAACATAAGGCTACTTAAAGGCTGGGACCTTTTTTCGCCTCGAATTGGATAAGAACGTTGACATAAAGTTTGAAGGTTATTTAGGTCACGAAACGGAAACTAATGTTTCCATTGACTATAAAGCATTCTGTAGTCAATGGCTTTATGAATTCGCTGTTGCACCCCACATTAACGGGTTGAGGTCATGTTACGTAGGTTACTGTGGTGGTTGTTTGTTTTTGTTATTTAGTTTTAAGGGATCAGGCGTTTGATAAGTTGTTGATCTCTTGGATTAGCTGTCAATGGTTCATTTAAATATAATACAGTTGTACTGGTCGCTCACTCTGAGAGTGATCTACACTACAAATTTGTTTTTTTACTTCTCACAATAGTTGAATCAATTTACGTAAAAATGTGTTTTAGACCGTCAAAGGCAGCGGAAAAGTTACCTTCGGTTTCTATAATCAATGCATCATTACATGTACACTCTGATAAACAGTACAGCCTTTACAATGACACAGCTGATCGCAGCCAAATATCAGCTGATGGTTTTGACCTTGCCCGTGTGTTCAGGTTTTTGTAGACACGACCAGGAAATGTAAACCAGACCCACGATTAAGGTCGGACACCGGATTTAAGTTTTTCGCATCCCAGTTTTACCTTGGTCTTGGTAATATCGTTCTTAAGACTGTACTGGATACAAAACTATAGTTCCCTTGGACTAGTAGACCTTACTGATGTAAATCTTCAACTTGTTTACTATTCTATTCCAACAGACTTATTTTAATCTTTTTAACCTTCCTATCGCTGCCAGTAAGAGACAAGTTGGACTATTAAGCAAAACAATTTGAAACTTACTCCAGGATTAACACAAGTACCAAACAAGGGAGCCTAAACAAAATTCAATAATAAATCCCTCCATATCCAAGTCTATGTAATTTGTTGATTCAAAATATAATCAATATAACCATTTATTTATCGATACCAACATCATCAATCTATAGTTCCATAATAATACAAAAGTAATTACACCCAATCTTGTGCTTTAACCTTGAACTTCTGAAGATAGTCTAGGTCTAGACGATAGTTCTAAAGATAGATATGTCGCGTTAATAGCGTGTAAACCAGATAAGAGCTGAAGAGATGTTATGTTTCGGTTTATGTGATTTTCCGGGCACAAATCTGTCGTAAAGATAGAAAATGGATCCTGTCAACACAGACAGGCCTAATCATGATCATTAAATCCGCCGGGCTACGTCTCACTTACGTCCAAAGTTCCTGGGGTGGAGATTTTCGAAGTAAATATTGATATATCTCCTAGACAACAAAATAAATAAACGGTATCAGCAATCTGACACATAATTTTTCCCATTAGCTTGTCAACAATCTTTATCATGGGATAGGTGGGAGTAACTGTGATATTTTATAGGGAAAATCATGAAAGTCGCAATAGCTTTTGAACCGTAATTTTTACAGCAATGGGGGGTCGCACTATTTTTTTTTATAAGAACCATAACAGACTAATTTTAATCAGAACCGGATTTTTTAAATCCGATATTCCGTTTTTATGGCTTTTATGGTAAAATAACATAAGTTACAATAACTTTTGAACACCAATTTTTACAGCAATGGTAGTTGTACAAGTCTGTTTGAAATTAAAAGGACGGTAACATTAAAATTATATCAAAATCGTTCGGGACATTTGTGAGAAAACTGGATTTTCTGTTATTTTAAGGAAAATTATCAGTAAAAATCCCAATAAAAAACACCATGAGATACCATGAATTAGTAACTACAAACCTAATATCATGGAAATCGGACTACATGAATGGTCTGTAGCTCTGCACGTCCACACATACAGACAAACACACACACGGATAGGCATCACTTCGAAAACCTCTTTTTGGGGATCAGGGGGGCCCAAAACGGGTCCACTCGAAGCTCAAACTTGAGAATTATGACGATAAAAATACTTTCTCCATATACTATGTATAGGGGGAGAAAGTAAAACCACTGTGGACATTTACAATATTTAATTTTGTTACCATTTCGTTTTAATTTTAACCAGCAACGTAGCTGATGGATTAAAACTACACAAAACCTTCTGTATCCAATAGTCAATCTTCGGTTGTTATCCGAAGCACACATCCATGGTGGGTGTTCAACTGTTTCCTTCAGTAGATATAAATATAGACGTTTTATACATAAAGATGCAAATTGTTTAATTTCTTTGCAAAACAGGTGAATATTAAAAGTACAGTCTTGATCAATCCTGCAAGGTTTATCAACATATGGTTTGATCGATTGCAGTAGTCTTAAGAAATGGTATCCTTTTAAAAATCCTAAACCTGTTGCCAAGAAAATCCCACTATAATATAGCTCAGTTGCATACTCGTCAAACTTCTAACCGAATTAAATTACCAAATGATGCGATCACGCAACTTCTTCATACATCGTGATCACAAATTGCTGAGGCTATTTTAATGAGCCTGATACCATCTTGACTTCCCGACTATTTTTGCAAGTCGTTGTCAGGTGTGGATCTCCAGATCATAAATTTCCCTTTCACTGTAGAAATAACACAGTCTTCCTGCAAGGAAGTAATGCATGTAGTTGCATACATATCTAAAACAGTAAACTAGTTTATAAAAGTCACTGATTGTAATACACGTTTAAAACGTAAGACAATATAACAATGGTTATTGGTTATGATTTTGTAGTTTGATTGTCATAAGCGAAAATTGTAACGATAATACATATTTGGTTCATAAATGATTAATAATGATTGAAACACACATTACTGTATTTCCTCATTTACATAGTAATTCGATACAAATGACAAGAAAATGACTCAATCCAGGTGGATAAATAACTTTGTAAGCTATATTCGACTGTTAAAATGTTTTTCATAATAACCACCAAAACATGTCCCTGTTCTCTTTTAGTATCTAAAAATAGCTTATTCATTCGGATGTTTTTCTCATCCTATATTGATTGATATTACTTATAAATCTGTCCATGAATGTTATTCGTAAAACTAACTATTAGTTATGATTTGCGAACATAGTTTTTCTCATAACAACACGGGTAACTGACCAATGAGGTTCAAGAATTGAGGGAAAAGCAGTAAAATTGTAATGCTTCGAACGTCAAATAATCAGCTGATCAGCTGATCAGTTAAAAATTTTAATTGTTGCATGATTCAAACTTGTTCTATTTATTGTGTTTCAATAAATAGCTCAGCTACCTCAAGCAACCTTTCTCAGCTTTTGTCATACGTAAAGAACCGTTATCAGGTAGTTTATAGACTAAATAATAAATTATCATGACTTGAGTACAATTGCACTCCATACAGAAAATAATATATCTACGTATTCTACTTATCGATATTATTTTGTTTACTACTGTGTAAATAACTGTGAGTAGGGCTTAATAATATTTTCAAATTTGTATATATATTTTTTTGTTTATATATGAAGTTTAGTTTCAAGTAGAACTGAAAAATATGAATTTTGGATTCTAATATAATTATATTACTATTATCAAGGTAATGTAATTATATAATAATCCAAAATTAATATTTTTCACTTGTTACGTTGGATTTAGAAAAGAAAACTAAAGGTATTATCAAACTGTAGTCAATTTTATGTATTTGCAAAATGTGTTTTATAATGACTTGAGAGTTTAACCTATTTGAAATTATAGCAGAAAAAAGCTACATGTTCAATGAAGATTAGGCTATTGCTATAGATAACAAAACACAAATCATAAATACTTGTAAAGCTATGTAAATAACCTAGGTAGTGTGACAATGAACAAAACATTTGTCATATCACGAGTGAACCCCTTAAATTTGTCAACCACAAAATATAAGTTTGATGTAGAACTAGGAATGTTATATTTTTAACAAATTGACACAAGTTTTAGATGAACACACAGAACAAAGTGTTTTTTACAAAATTTTATACAGAAACAAATCGAAAATGAATATTTTGCACTAAAATTGCGCCAATTTGTTCGTGTTTGACCCAATAGAGAGATAAGGAAAACTTTTTACAACCAAACCCAAATAAAACGTGTGTCCTAGATAGATTGTAGTGTTATCTGAGGAAAGTCAGTGACTGGAAACTTTTCGGATCAGAATGGACAGAGGTTATTGGCACAACTTTGCAGCATACAAAATAGGATTGAACCTCACTCTTTGAATCTGCAAATGGGTATTTAGAGGCTAAACAAGCTATTACCATTGACTATTGAAGTCAAAGCTAATACTTTTAAGTAAAAAAGAGACGAAAACATCATATGGTTTAAATTTGACTATATTCGTAGTTATAAACGATCTCTCCTTCATCTTAATCAGAAGCCTGTCAGCATAAAAAATAATTATTAAATTTATTACTATTATTAATTTATAATTGTTTATATAGGCCTAGTTATTTATAATTACTAACTAAACTAGGCATGCGGCCTTAGGTCCGCCAATTGAGCGGAGTAAGCAAGCTTTGATATTATAAACAAATAACTTTAATTTGATTCATGATTCAAATTGAATACATGATGACGTCACCATAGCAACAATCCAATTGAATTCTCGTGGTTGGTTGGAAAAGTTGAAGAAAATATGAATCCAGTCAGCTGTTTCTATTAGGTCATTGATTTTTACTTGTTTATATGAGTAATAGTAAAACTGTTATTTGTAATAGCATAAAGATAAGTATTATTTTGTCAATATCCTAATGTTTGTTTAGCTTCCATTTATGTAATAGGCCTATAGGCTTCCTTCTCATTTTCTCCAACTAAAACATTTAGCCAATTAGTAAACTTTGCTCAGCGAACAGAATGACATAAGAAGGTGACTATATATGGCAATACCATTACCATAGTCAATGGTCACCACAGGAAATAAGGCGTGGCTAATTTCACGAGCTGATGATACAGTACTCTGAAAAAGTTGGTGGTTGCCGCGACGCTAGTGGCATTGAATTGGTGAAGTTTGCGCTAGCTCCGCCCCGTTGCCAAAATAGGCCTACTGTACTCAATAAATAGATTAGATTTTAAAGACGGCACTGGATAGAGAATTGATGAATTAAACAAGAATATATTTATTCCTCATGCTAAATTACAGCATGATTAAGTAAAATACTGTATATGCATATTAACTACTGTAACAAAATTATTAAAATCAAATATAAAAGACGTTTTTATATTAGGACATCTGGGTAAAGATTCTAAAAACAAAAGCTACTAAATTTTCTCAGGCTTGAACCAGCAGTCATCCAATCATCAGGTGAGGACTACAAATTTTTTTACATAAACACTAGTGTGCATATTATATAGTCAATGCTACAACTTCTTAGCTACAAAATTGTTTCATAAAAATATAACAAAATCAAAATACGCCAGTTTTTTTACTAAAATATCAGGCTACTTAAATAATTTTGTAAGCGATAGAATATAAACACATTAAACTAACATCGATATCAATTTGCAACTTGTGTAACTGTAATCGACCAATTGCCGTGTAACAAACCCCTAAGGAAAACGTTCCGGAACTGTTATCACGAGGGCGTAACACGTTCCACAACCTATTACCACGCAGTAACCGGTTACTTGGAGCTATCAGACGATATCCACGTTTTAATTTGCCTTGTAATAACAGGGTGGACTCAACGCCGCGCGCGGTGGCCGATTTACTTATCAGATTCGGATACTGAGTTTCACTTTGTATGATTTATAATGAGTTTGGTGATTAGGATTTAGTGACAAGTATTTCCGGGTGGGAGCCCTTTCTTTTTGGAGGGTAATAAATCAAAGGTTTAATCAGAGTAGCTTTTATTAACGATAGTTTGAGTTATAGGATGATTACCTTTCCTATTCACTACACAATCCCAATTAAATGGCGTGTCTTATGCCTGGTTATTGTGTCTCTAATTGCAGTACGAAAGTGACGTGTCTGATTCCCAACAGTTCCACAAAAATATAAAAGTTTTGGAACACTTTCCATTAAAACTTTTAAGAGTTTTTCCCTTAAGTAAACGACTATGATAAAATTATAAACAATCTTAATCTGAATAAGAATCACGGAGGGTAAATGTATGTACAATTGATTATTAGTCAACCAACTTGCATACGATAAGCATTTCCATAAATAACCGTAACTGAATAAGTTGTCAATAACATTTTAGTTGGCTTGTGAAAAGACGAGGCATTTTATTTGAAATTCTATTTACTTAACAAAGGTTTTAACATTTAAGCACCTTTTACAAATATACTTACACGGAAATACAAACTGACCCAGGCTAACGTTTTCTCATTAGAAATAATTTCTTAGTATTTTGGCTAAATAGCGCTCAATTCATAGCATTGAGGATTTTTTTGGAAAAGGTAACATGCAGAGCACACGGTTAAAAAGTAAATCCTAATAACTTAATAATCAAAAGATTTTTTGAGTCATTCTCTTTTAGATAAACAGTCGGCTAGACAGTGCAACTTTGCAAATACACTAACTACACTTAAGTACACTATGTGTACTTAATAATCAAGCTTTGACATATAAAAAAATTAAACTATTCATACCCCTGGAACAGTAATTTTGTATGATGAAATCACGTTGGAGCTACGTATAGTATAGTATACTGCTGTAAAATGTTACGTAAATATCTATCAAGCAATTATCTCAATCACTTATTTTGACGATTTTACGACCGACCGACAATTGTCTAATCAAATTTAATTGACAGAAATTTATGGCTTTCTCCTAGACAGACAGTTTTCACGTAGGAAACTATCCTATAATGAGAGTTAGCGGTTCTGTACAATTACCTAGATAAACCACAACAGACAAGCCTTCTAACCACAAACTGTGAAAGGTCATAGACAATACCTGGGAATATCAGGCTTAATTGTGATGAGGCATTTCTGATATGTTTGTTAACTTTATGTAACGTATTACCGATGTAATCCTGTCTGTAGGAAGTGAAAGTATTGTCTTTACACAATTAATATTTAATAGAGATATTTCCGTGTAGGGAGATTTGTAAGTAAGACACAGTTCTCTTCGTCTAAGAAATTAAAGATTTCTTTCTTACTTTCTTCTTTTTTCCTGACAGATGGAGCTACAATTTCAGGAGGATTCCGAGCTGTCGGGTCACGGCATTATCACAATTATCATGGTTTAACTCTGAGAAAAATCAGTAGCTTTTTGATAGTTGGAAACTACACCGGCTTTTAAGTCCTGGCTTACTAAACAGCTGATCTTACTCATCAACAAAGCTACACTCCCTTCCTGTCAAAATCGCATCCTTCAGTCATCTCCGCATAAAATGTGTATAGACGTCATACAAAATTACTGTAATCTAAATTCACTAACAAGCGAGTTTTGTCAATACTTCCTCTAACAGCTCGTACCATGATTAAGAGGTGAAAGCCCCATTGTACCCCGCTGGGTTGGGGATCATAGGTCAAGAAAAGAGGTCGACGCTATGTCAGTCGCCCACTCAGACAGTCGAGCGGTATCTCAATTGTGAGCTAGTTAGCTGAACAAACACAATATAATGTTATCTTTGATAGTGCTTGGTGCTTGCACTCTTTTTATATTACAAGAGAAGAAATGTAGCTCTTTTTTAAATATTTTTTTATAAAACAGATACCTTGGTCATAAAAATGGCTCGGACAAGTTTATAGTGCTAGCTTGGCAATAGGAAGGTCGTCAGCTTCGTTATGATACATTATAGTATCTTTTTGATAATTCACTGGCCCCAGATGAGCTTGATAATTATTGGCAATAGCTATAACAAAGTTTCTTGTCAATCTCACTCCATTCTACAATCACCCTGAATTCGTATTCAGCAATGCGTGCACAAAGAAAGGGTATTGATGTCTTAAAGATGTGATTAAGCAAAAATATCTTGGCTGTGACAGGGGTGTTTAAGTATTCCACTTTCAATGGTGGGAGTGCAGATATTTTTTAATTTGATTTAATGAACCACAACATTATCTCAAGTACTCCCATCCCATTGCGAGACACAAAAAAGCAACTATTATTTCTTTTAAGTATTATGACAAGCCCAAGTTCACCATGACAACCCACATGTCCTTTTTCAGAGATCTTTACTCAGCCAAGGCCCCGTCCCCCGTCAGTCGCCGGGACAAACAGTTCTTCAGCAGCTATTTGCATGCCAGTCAAGAAGCTATTGGCCTTTCAACTGGGCCAAGGTCGATTTTTGACCCCTCGCAATAAAGGCTGCCCACTTTTATAACAAGTCTCTTTACCTTTATGCCTTAAGGTCAATGGTTTCCACGAAGGGTAGTCATGTTTAATCCTACGTACTTGTGACAAATCATCAAAGTTTTGAATTCAAGGAAACTGTGTCGTGATTGCGACAGTTCAGTGGGTGAAGAGGCCACAGGTGGTTCCAGTAATATCTTCAGCGTACAGGAAACGGATATGTTGAAGGTTTTTTAGTATTGGGGTTATCAAGGGGGTTAAATTACTCTGATAAGAGTCATTAGTGTAGATATTTAATTGTAAGTATGTATAGATCGTATAGAATGAATAGATATTTATGGATTTATGGCTATAATCTAGGTATAATCATCAGCCCTTTTCAAACACCCAATCTGTCAACAGATGAATATACTTTTCAGTAGAACCCATGTTGTTCATGATACTTGAGATTAGGCAATACAAAATGCTTGGATGTGCGCAAGGTTAAATTGGCCATTGCCCTACTCTCATTAGAATTTACCTTATTGATTACTTCCAATATTTTTGCACCGCCTTAACATTAAGAAAATTAACTATAAATTGACGACGAGGCAAAAGAGTGCAATATTTACTATTGAAACATTTAATCTCGCAGGCTTGTTACGGGCCATCCTCTAAGTTTAAATTGCTTATACAAATCTGGATGAACAGCTAATTATCTAACGAAACCAAATACAGTACAGGGGTTCGAGAGAAAATACTTTCAATGCATAATAATTAGATCATCTTACACTATCATCTTAGATCAACAAACCGTTTTGGAGTTATGCATAACCGTGCGCATTCTTTCGGAGCAGAACCTAGGGTCGAAGGGTCCCCACTCTATTCTGAGTCCACCGATTTAAGGATTCAATTGATACACATCAAAATTGCAAGCTCCTTACCAAAACAATATATTGCTTGATTAACAGATAATAATGAAGACAGACTGACCATTTCTACCCTGTGGGACGGCATATGTGAGGTCTGTGAACTCTATGTCTATAGGAGGCCTCTTCAGCAGATGTTGTTTGGGCTCCTCCAACTCTACTGTTTCAGATTCAGGTGCTGCGCTTGGACTCATCCTGGAACATGGTAACAATAGATAAGTTAATGGAAACTGTCAAGACATTATAAAATACAACCTGTAATAGTGTGTTTATTTTTTTCAATTGAATAAGAAGAGAATATAAGGTCGTGGCAATCTTCATGGATGGATTTCGTGGCTGGACTCAGAATCCATAGATTTTTCTGCGTCAACTACGTTGTCAGATGAAATTCTCAGCCGTATGTTTCGCCTTGCTGTGAAGTCACATCCTCAGTAAACTTAACTAAGTTAAGGCTGGGGAACAGTGAGAGGTCCGGCCAAATATAATGAATTTGATATTAATGGCAATGAACACAAATCGGCTGAAGAAGTTGTATTTTATTCGTTCTGCTGTAGTATTTACTTTTCAATCCTCTTTCTATAAACTGACTCACCGATTTTTCACTATAGAGTTTTTCTATCTACTTGACTCTATTTCTTATGTTACTAATGTTTCTGATTGACGTAGGCTAATTCTTCCTGGGAAAACATAAGCATAAATGCTGTAGTTTCACAGAGATTTCTTCATTTTATTTTTGATTCAATTGTGATTTTTGTATAGTTTTTCCTAGACATTTTGAGTTTTCTACTAGTTTTATCTTTATTTGATTGGGTTCAAATATGTGTATATCAATCGATTTAGTTTCTAACACTCATAGAACCCAATATACCACACTCTCACCACCAGGTGGTTTCCTTTGACTTTCAATTCTGTAATTAAACTCATGCCGAGTAGTTTCCTGGTGTAAATATAGAACCTCATTATATTTTATCGCCTCAAATTTCGTAACTCGCCCCAGGTAATCTATACTGATCCCCGGGCCTTCCATCGGAATGAGCCGAAATCACAGGTTGAGTAACACCTCCGAAATCAATCGACCCAAATATTTCTTCTCTGTTTTGGGGAATTAGTGGGTTTTGAAATCTGTGAAATGATATCTACTGACCTTGTGCTTCTAATCCATTAAGTGGTCTAGGGATTATTTAAAGAATCTGTGAAGAAATCGCATTAGTATGTGAGAAGTCTCGACATGGAGGATTCAGTGATTAGAAGGTCAAATACAATATTGAATGTTCCATAGATTTATACTAATACATTAAGGGTTTCCTCTGCACCATCCTTTTTCTAGCCGTCCTACTAAACTGATGTTTAAGATTTTTAGTTTTAATGACTTAGCCTCGGAATAGTATATTTCATTACTAGGACCGAAAGTGGCATTTTCCGTCGCGCGCTCAAGTTTTTGTGTGAGGCGAAGCCTAACACATGGAACATCAATTTCACGTGCGAGGCGAAGCCGAGTATGTGAGAGCTATCTTCACGTACGAGGCGAAGCCGAGGACGGGAATAATGGAGCAAGTGCCGGATAATAACTTTCGGTACGAGTTATGAACGATACTTTTCATCACGACGCAAAAATACACAAACACAGAATAGCATACCTCAGTAATATTACAACTATTTTATTTCTCAATTAATTTGATTGAACATCAAAATAAAATATAAAAAAATTCTAAAAGGAAACCCACGTATATTTCTCAATACATTTTGTTTAAATATCAAAATAAAAGAATAAAACAACCTTGAACAATACGCATACAGCTGATTCAAATCATTAAATTAAAACATAACAAAACACCAGCGCGCGTAGTGAATAAATGGAGAACTAATTGAGAGCGAGAAATACATTTATACGTTTATGTATATATACGTTTATTAATACGTTTATTAATACGTTTATGTATTAAAAAGACACTTTCACTCCGTGTGATGATCAATTATTTTTATCATACTGTGGAAATAACCTTTTAATCGTTGCAAATTGTAAAGTAAACGAAAAAAATCATTATTTATCGATGTTTACATTTCTGTTGTTTAAAAAAATAACTTAAAATGTCGTGTGATTAGCAGCGTTTTATAACGTGCCATAAACAAATTTTGAAGTTAGCGAACTGAAATATTTCACATATGTTTTTTCTGTTCCCTATTTGATGTTACCCAGAAACGATGATTTTACGGACGATTTAGAGAACTAAAAACGGCTGTTCTCCGGACAGTATGATGAAAACTAATTTTGGGTCCTATTAAACTGAAAAATTTACGAATAGGTCCCCTCGACTTATTCAAAAACACGCAAAGTAGTAGAACATATTAAAAATTACAAAAGTTCGAGAGTAATGTTTTAGAAAAGAGAACAAATTATTGGAAACCCAAAATTAAGTGAAATTCGATAAAACCTTAACCATTGCCATTTACGCTCAACATGCTATAAAGTTATATAACGTAGCAGGAAGGCGGGTCTGAGAATAATCAGCTGTTGAATCGACAAATGGTTAAAGTAAGTGTTTCGCAACATACTCGCACGTCTATGTCCATCTCTTAACGCTCAAAGTAGAGCCGCCATGTTGACATAAGCAGCACTGAGTCGTTTAGTTAAATTAACCTACTTATTTATGTAGGTTTCTCCATGTGAACAGTTGACTATTCATAGCTTTCACCTATTGTTCTAGTTTTATCCAATACATAAAAAAATATATTGTTTTATATAAAAAATTGCAGAAGCTATGTTTATATAGGTAGCCTATGAAAAAAACCATCCCCAACTTCTTTTATTGCAAGTTTGTTAAGTTCAGTGATTTATATTGATGCGTGTATTTTTGAGAATTATCCTGTGGTTTAGAAATCACGAGAATGAAATAACTATCCTTAATTACATTGATTTGACCAAACTTGTATTTTTCCAGTCTGGGGCCACTAACGAATTTTGATTAACGTTTGTACTGTAGTTGAAATCAACGGGGAATACTCATAATTGAGTATTTATTTGCCCTTTGGGTTTAAAGATATCCATTTGAAATTTATTTCAATTATATAACCAACTATACATAATTAAAACAGGCTTTTTATAAAAAAATAAAAAAAAACACTAACCAAGTAAAAATTTAAGGTCTTGTTTGTGAAAAAATTCTGTCAGTGCTAGCATTTTTCTTACTATGCATTAACATATCTAAACGTATTCGGACGTTGGCTCACAACAACAAAAATATCAACAATGATTATAAGATTTTACATAAGGGTAAGGAATGTTGGTTATTATCGTTAATTCAACACCACAAATTTTAGTTTCCCGATTATTCCCCACCGTATTTTTACATAGAAGTGATTAAAAAAACATGCTCATCTTATTATTCGACAAAATGCAAGAATATTTTAGGCTGTTCAAGTACAAAAAAGGAGTATTGTGTACGCTTATAACGTTTTGTACACAACGAGGTGATTTTGTTACCAAAATTAGATCATAAAAATGTGTTTTTGCATATAGTTTTGCCCGACTTATTCAAAACCTAACATGATAGAAAACGGAATATCGCGTAATAAAATTTCATGACCGAAATGTTTTTGCACACCAAAATACAATGGAATAAACCAATCCAATATAAATACTGACAATCGCCTTCAAAACTATTAAAAATTTGACTACAGGATTCCGAGTTTGTAAATCAACTAACTTGCGCTGCATGCACCCATTGCAGAGAGCAAGTCCAGTACTTCATTACTGACTGACCACTGCACAGTGAACCTTGACCCCTCATCCTTGACTCAAGGTCTGCGGTAAGACCAGCGGTGTAGCAAGTCCCCGACCTTCCTTCCTTCCTCCTGTCCGGACTCCGAATGTCAAACGGGTTTAGAGACAAAAAATGACGTGGTTTTCGCACCGGTTCCTTGAAGACCAAATCCTGCTGACAAATCTTCATTTGCATACAATGGAGAGGATCGACATGCGTGTTATGAAGAATTGAAGGAAAGATTTGTGTTTTGTTTTCAAGTATTGCTATCAAGGTTTGAACGCCTGAGTGTGTTGATATGCCAGAGAACCACTGGTTATTGGCTCGAGGGCTCGAGTATGGCTTAATCAGACCTGCCAGGCCACCAAAGATTAGAATATTGAAATAGGTTAAATTTATCAGACGTATCAATGAAACCTAGGAGAATGACGGAACTTAACCTTAATATATGTAGCTTAAAACTTATACTAAGTACAGTAAAATCAACATATTGTCCACTTTGATGTAACTCTTCATTAATTACAACCACAAACAGAACTCAACACTTAACCACTTCTACATTTATTGATTTTAACCTATAACATTTGTAATCCTGTCCCTAAATTTGGTTACACAATTTAAGTGAACACGAACATACGTCGTACATACCCAGTGTTAGAGTATGTTTGATCCATAATACGCATTAACAAGGTAAAATTGACTTTAGAACAAGAATATGAAAACAATAAAATAATATAAATTTATATCTGTAGTACTTCAGATACATCGTGTCTTGTCTTTGCACTAAACACATTATTACTTTTTACCTACAATCATCAGCTACTAATGCATAAATATCCAAAGTACGAGCGAAGGAGAAGTGGAAATAGAAGGATCAATGGGTGATTGAACCCCGACCCATTATCACCCATCACCCATCGAGTGGGTCTCACCCAGCGAAATCCATCCTTGTCTTCAATCTACTCCAGCCGTGTTTCCTGGTTATGGTTTTTGTAGTTGTAAATCAATCGCTACTTTCACTATCTTGTTACCTCACGAATGAATCGATTGAATAGTGATTAAATTAAATAATCTCAACACTTAATCTTAGGTATCAGCCAGTATTTTATGCGCAGTTCATTTCATGCAATTAATATTAACGTTCTTTTTGGCGAGGGAAGCTACTTTTAGCTCTTGCATGAAAAAACATTTCGTTTCCACGATTAAGAAAAATTTTCTCTCAGATAATCTAGAGCGAATCGTCTTTAAAGACGGCTAAGTCTTTTGTCATTGTTTGTGATATGACGAGTCCTATGTTTTATCGGTGCATCCTGGTGCATTTACTCACGGAAATAAATGTTTGATACATATTATACAGACAATTTTAACCATTTCTCAGATTTTTACGAGAATTATTCTGGCTATAAACATATACAGTACATACTATAAATGTTCTAGTTTTAAGAAAATCATACTTTAAGGGAAATAATCAATGTCTCACAATTAAATATTCCCTGGATATAATTAAAATTGATTTCAAAGGGTGGTACTATAGAAATTGTATTTCTTTTGTGGCTTTGTACAATACGATAGTCAATGAGGACATAATCACAAGACCTGAGATGTAAGAGAACGTGTTAATTATATTCAGTTTTTATGATCATGCAGGACATTGCGTTATGTTTCACATTACGTAGTGACTCAACGTCATATCACGGTTCTGCTCCAGATGTGGAGGTCAACGTCCGCGTTATCATCAGAGAAACGTTATCACAACATCCGACAGCTTTCTGCAAACATCGCACGTGTTCCTCGACATCTCTATCAGACAGTCTTCCTGGCGGAGCTCAACATGGGGAAACTTGTGCTCATTATGCGGGTGGAAGACTCCAATGTAAGTTCCTGGGTCCTCAAAGGTGTGACTACGAATAAATGTTATTGGGACCAAGAATTAAAAACCTTTTTGTCAGTAATTTTACTAATTTTAACAGAAGTAAATAGACTGAGTCACACATATAACAACAAGGTTGGAAGGGTTGGAGTAAGTTGAATTGCAAAAGCAAGACTAGAGTAAGAGCAAGAATCTTTTTAGACAAATGATAAGCAGGAAGATCTAATCGGTTGTTTTCGGAATTATTATGAAACTATCAAACTAGCCGTAGGTAAATGTTAACATGTTGAAGTAGTTTGTCAGCTACCAATAATTTTTAGAAAGGAGTAGGCTTCAAGTACAAATGCAAGAAGATTATATGTTTAATTTACAGAGACACACTGGTATAAGTATTTACAACTATGAGGATGACCTAGCAAATATTTTCCAAGCATTAGAAATCAATGGCAAATCCGATGCGGTTTACCTATACATTCTTTCTTGTAGATTTATCACGCTTATGTTTTAACTGAAAAACATTTTACATTATGTTTCTGTCCAATATGTAGGGTGAGTTTTATGCACTATTTATTTCTTGTTGTTCCTGTGGAAAATAAAATCTCTTGCTTTAAGTTATTCCTCTTCTTTAAGTGTTAAGACCAAAGAGTGAAAGACAAATTGTAGAATTTGCAATGAAATAACGTGTTAAATATATTTGAAATCAGGGTCCACCAAAGTGACCCAACCATCGAGCAAATAGTATTCATGAATATTATGTACTCTATGGTCCAGACACTTAATACAAATCCAAGTAGGCTTCCCAGTTTACAGGATGATAAGACTACTTGTGTATTGTGAAAGTCAATTGTTTTCGTTGTAACTGTTCTAGGTCTTTACAGTTACACTGGTGTATTATCAGTTACATGGTCTTATCAAGTCGTTCTGTTGAACAGTAACAGTAAATAATAACAGTACAGAAATATATGTGTTGTCATTGTTACTCATTCGATGAAATCTGACTGTGGAAATAATATTCTTTGCTGTAGTTATTTAGCAAAGCTGCCGAAATAATCAGTTCTAGCCCTCCGACGACAGTAAAAGTCTTATATAGTTATGCGAAAAAAAAACAACAATGGAATTTTACAATAGGAACAACGAAATGCCAGATTTTCTGCATACACTTTGCAGGTTTGTGGACCATAAAAATTAACATTCCAAATACACCGTTTTGTATAATTTATTGTATACTAATGTATAGAACTTTACTATATAGAAATAGGAATTTACTGATGTACTAAATGTATTGAATAACAGGAGTAAATAACCATGAGTTTGGTTTCATTACAACATTTTAAACTATGTATTTATGCACAGTCAATTTGTCTATTTAAAAACTCCTTTACAATCATTTTTAAAATCTTTCCAGGTAAACCAAGGAGTGTACAGTTAATAGGTGATTAACCTATCATTTACATAACAGGAGTTGCATGTAATGAAGTGATGCTTACGTAATTTAATCAGTGAAAACTTGACGTAGTTATTTAATCTTCCAACTTCCTCGTTATAAAATATTAAGTAGATAGTCAAGATCATTGAACTTTTCTCGTTTTTCTCTGATTGTTGAAACTTGTATTGCTATTGTAATGGATTGTAACAATGTATCCCTGCAATATAAATTAGATAATGTTGTCTTTAATTTTCAATTAGCTGCAAATATATTTGCATCAGACTTTGTTTTATTAGAGATTTTTAAACATCCGTATAAAAAATTGTAAGGAATTCAGCTATAACAGTTACTTAAACAATAATTACCTTACATTATTGAAATGTAGGGCTGAATACCCTGTTACTGAAATGTAACAGTTACACTTAATGTTTAGCCAAATTAGTATTTGAAAACTAGAGTAATTATTTTATTAATTTTATCATAAAAATGTGCAAAACAATGTTAAATAATTTTTATTTCATTTGGGGGCCCCTCAATAAATAAATACTTTAATCCAATTTAAATTGCAAGTACCTTACTGTTTTAAAAGTTAAACATCGCTTGTTTCTGAGTTTCTCTCCTTATTGAAGCGTCCTTAATGATGTGTTCGTCCTGACTAAAAGAAAGACATAATGTGTGTTTTTATCGCCATCATCGTTGGCCTGAATTAAACTGGGAAGTGTTACGCAAAGTTTAAGAGTAGGCACGATAATTTCGGCAACTAATTATTGGCTGACTGTAATATTAACTTTTGTATATCAAGGTGGATATCAATAGGAACCAGCTGTAGCCATTTTTGAACAGAAAATAGTTAAATAACGGCAATAGTGTCTTACGGGGTTTGTTATTGTTTAAATTATATTTCCCATATAACTTACTTCACTATGAAGAGACATAAAAAATAGACTAGTTTAACAAGTTTTCCTTTCTCTTTGGGTTGGTCGATAACTTGGTAAATGAAACAGAAACTAACTATTGCCAAACTTCATTCTCTATAGCTCAAGTCAACTACATAAAACTTAAATTTGGAAACTGGCTTAAAGCGTTAACATCGGGATGAAAAAACTGCTTACTTTGAGCTACTGTTAAATCTTCTATATGCGTATTGTGACGGTTAGTCACAAGAATTATTTTCAAAATCTTTTGATTATTTTTAAAAGAATTTACCAGTGGGTCATTGGAATATAGTGTGCACAATTTTTGATGACACGTATAGACTACCTGGATCGAACCATTGAACCCGATGGACTCAGCAGTTGCGACTTGGAGACACTGAGACTTAGTTATACCGAAAGGTTCACACTTGGCCCCAGACCTTTTGGGGCACATAATCTTTCCCCGCTTTTTTGTTTCCCCTATATGCACAGTATATTGAGAAAGCATTGTTTCGTCAAAAATTTCGAGCTCGAGTTTTTGGTGGAAATTGGGTCCTTCTGAACACAAAAAGTAGTTTTCTTAGTAGTTATTACTTAAATAATTTTCATATCAGTGATTGTCTGATATTTTTCATGTTTTGTTATCGATACGTGTACTCAAATTATCGATGAATTTGATTTTCTTATTTGAATGAAAGGCTGAGTTAGTGTAGGTTTACATTTATCGCTGTCTTTTACCTCATTTGAGGGTTTAACGAAAGTGAAAAATATAAATAAGACTTATTTAAGTTGAAAATTTCGTAAAGAATAATAAAACGTACAGTTTTTAAGTAAATAATTGAAACCGTAATTTTATTGCATGGTATGTGTCACTTTAAGTATAAAATACAGACAATTATAAAGAAATAAGAAAAAATATACGATCGTATTAGCATTTTGTTAATTAAATCCCAGCATTTAAATTCGTATACCTAAATCCGATTTATTCGATTATTCGACATTATTCGACCCATGTAAGCCAGCAAGTTTATTAATTAAAACTCATTTAGGTATATGCATATGTGATTTACTTAGCAGAGTCATTTTCATCTCACATTAACCCTCTCGTCTCTATCCCTTTCAAGTAAACACTGAGGAAGTAAATTAAGCAAAATCACAACCAAACGATTATATCCACTTCTTAGTCAATTTTCTTGACAACAATAAATTAACTAAATTGACAACCGATTCAATGATGTGCGTCTGATGACCGAAACGTCCCATGATGATCGCACGGCCTTGAGTAGTCATCAGGAACGATTACACAGGAAAGAACGAGTCACAAGAAAAATGACAGAAGACAGACATCCAGCTGTTGGCGTCAGAAACACATGTGATTGTCAGATGTGACCTTCAGTGAACTACTACGATCGAGGACGTGTAAAATATTTGAGGTTTAACGTCTGGTGTTGTGGTAAAATGATATAAAGGTAATAAAATGGGCATTCCAAAAAGCTTTATTAAAACGTATTCTGTAAAACCTTACAAGAGGACAAATCAACTAACACTAACTTTTGAATTACAAAGAATATGATAACTATAAATAATTATTAATGGAAATACAATTTTTAATTAATGAGAGTATTTAAGCTGAATGCTAATACTATTAACTAATTGGTTATAATCGTGTATACGATCACCAATTAAAATACCCCCGCCGCAGCAAACCTGCCGACTAAGCGAATTTCCATTTGCCTGGATTGATTTTCAATTAATCTATTAAATTAACATTTATGTTTAACCTAGGTTAGCTGCTACAAGGAAACTAATAAATTGCGTTTTTTATTAAAATATCAATAGCTTAGTATGAAATAAATAAATCCGCCAAGTTTGATCAAAATCAATCCATAAACAAGCCAACTACAACATTTTACAATATTCTCCTTAAGAATAACTTAGGAAAGGAATTTAAAAATAAAATCTTCTGAATTTTCTCCGTAACCAATAATTATACAAAAACACTTTGATATACTAAATTATTTGTTTTTTAAGCTCTTTAAAAAATTCTGGAGAGAAATTAGGAAATTTTGTGTTTAGAGGTTCAAAAATCAGAAAACCCAATTTTTACCCCATAGAACCCCCCGTAAAACCATGGTCCGATCATGCTGGTTCACGAACGCATTCAATTTTATCCTGCCTTAAACCTTCAAACCAAATTTAAAAAAATCGGACAAAATTTACTATCGTTATCGTGTTCACGGACTCATCAATAAAAAAATTCATATATATAAATTTGAACGAATGTTGTTTTTGGCCTCTGGGGACATCAAAATGAAAAAGTAAATCGGTCCCCGGCCTAGGTCTTACTATGCCACCTACGGTAGCTACTTCCCTATAGGGAAATTCGTTAAAAGATAACTAAACTAGTAATTCCCCTATATGAATACAGAGAAAACATAACCGACATATCATCTTCCAAATTCAAAACATTACTAATCCTAGGACCCCTGACAGACTATCGAACATGCTCTCTTCGACCTCCCTTCTCCCTGCTCGGTTTGGGGTCTTGTTCGGGGAAAAGATCGATAGTGTGTCACCGTCTTAAGCCCTACAATCACCAATTTTTATATTGTGTCTCTGATTGGCCTTATGTCACCCATTGCTGCGCTTCGAACATTCAGAGAAAGTTTCTCAGTCTGTGCACGCATCATAGCTAAGTCTGACATTTCGATTCTTTGATGATGACTCGAAGGTAGAAATTGTTTCCGCGGCCTTCCAATTGCTGAGTTTCCAATCCAATGTCTTTCCATTACGTAAGTTTTCTGTCCCTTGCGTAATTTCTATAAACGTGTATTCGTTTTAGTTGATAACTATAATAATAGGAATATTGGTTTGATTGACGAATGAACGTACTTTACAATACTGAGTTGTGAAATGAATTTGGATTCAAAATTAAGCAGTTTGATTCAAAGGTGAGGGTTTAGTAAAATGGAGAATTGAAGTTTATTGTTCCAGACGTTTTTCAAGTGAGGTTTATGCGGGCTTTTAGGTTAGGTTTTAAAAAGATGTTTATGTGTTAACGTCCATTCGTTATTAACTATTTTTTCTAGTAATTCCAAACTATTTCAACCAAATTCAAAATGAATGTAATCTCGTTTGCTTTTATGACAACTTGACCAAAGAAAAACTGAACGTAAAATCCACACAAAAGGTAAAAAACGTTTATTGGACATAAATATACTCAAACACAACCAAGTTTACTTTAGTAATGATGAGTTTGTGTTACTAGGGATTATTGTGGACACCCGCTTAATAAGTATAAAAACTAGTTTTTACGTAATTTTGGGATCTGATTTGGTTCTCTATGAGGTTTTTGAAGTTGCGAATTCTTAGCTTTGGTAGGGCTTGTGTACTAACTTGTTTTAAGTTTAGGTACTTTTCTCGTTAGTAATGTGTCAGATATTAGATCTTTGGGGGTAAATTTATACAAAATCCCTCAAATAACTAGAAACCCACATCAAAACAGGCTTACAATCTTACAATAGGATGGGAATTCTTCTTGCAAAGTCAATGATAACTTGGTGCAATACTCTTAATGCATACTGTCACCGATCACAATGGTGGACGAGCTACCCACAAGACTACCAAACAGTTGCAGATATGTTAACGAACATTAACATCCATACACAGGGTTTCAACATTTCGAAAGTAACGCAATTTAGAAATACTCGAGTGATTTTCTACTGCGATAGCGAAAGTGAATATTGATGGGAACAAGTCTGGTTTTTCCTTGTAATTAGCCCATCGTTGGTATGGATCAAGCTATTTATCGTTCAGTCCGGTTGGTGGTATCTCAACCCACAGACCTACATGTCTGGCTAATGGCAGCATGGCAGCTCCGCACACTTCCTATAACTATATGTAATTACTGAGTACCGTTCTCACCGATGAAGTAGTTACCAATCGTCAATTAAAACGGTTCAACCAATCGCTATTAAAGTTGGTAAAGTGGAATAGGATAGAAAAGACCATCGCGGTTGTTGATAAAATAGACAAACCACACCCTTTATAAAGTTTTCGCTAGTTTTGTAAGCAAAATCGTCGCAGTTGATGTGAACTAATGACAGATTGGGCTGATCTAAATTACTAATTTCTATCAAATACACGAATTTTTGCCAAGTCGTAGTAATGTGAACTTATTGTGAACTATTACTAACTGATACGACCCATCAACTTGGTCAGCAACAAAAAATAAGCTAGAAAATAGAATTTTAGACACTTCGGTACTAGCACCTTCTGTGGCTGCCTCACACAGCTATGTTCTTTTTTAATAAAAAATGGTGACAGCTGGTCACTATAATGGAATGTGTCTAAAATGTTTGTCGTGGTTATACGTATTAAAGAACAATTAATTTCAGGAAGAACAATTTTACTGAGTATACATTAGTATCTTAGCAATAGCGATATGAAGAGAAAACAAAGAATGTGGGAAGAGAGTGGGGTATTTGACTAAATTATTTAATTTCTAGATGGATTGGCCACCGGATAGTATGAATGAACTAAATAGATTTAAATTACCTGGTTAATGTCGAAAGAACCAGGTAAAGTCATTAAAACTACACTGGATCGTTTTGACAGTAACCAAGTACTTTGAGCTTTAGCATTTTTGGATGATTGGATTTTTTATCAACGCCCAAATTTCTTAAAGCAATGTAGTTCATGTGTAAAGTGCTTATACTTATTTGTCTTTTTTGTTGCTTCCTAAGCCTTAAGAGTTCAGAAATAAAAGTTGTGGAAATTAAATATTTTATCAAAAATAAATACGAAAAAATTGCAAACAGCTCTAAAATACTTCAGTTGAAAAATAACACCTGCCAGAAGACTATTACAAGTGTAATAGTTTCTGAGATACCAATGGTAGCACAGTTAGGCTTTTAGCCCTTCAGGATCAGATGGGCATGTAAGCAACAAGGCTTTCTTCCAAAACATTCTACAGTCATCCTTCAGCTCACGGTGTGACGGCGCCAAAGATCAGCAACACAGGAAAAGAGTTTGGAATGAAAACTCATTAAATAAAGATATCTTTGAGTTCACCATTTATGTTTCCTGATGTCTAATGGTGCCGAAAAAAGCAAAATCCATTGTGCTGATGGTTCAAATAGCAAACTTTCTTTAAACATCCTAATGGTTTCTCAGAGATTAGCAGAGCTCGAAAGAAAATACAGATACTGAAACGTCAAATCTTTACCCTTCCCTATATAAATGACCAGCTGAAAACAAAACGTAAGTAACAGAACTAGACAAGTCTAACGCCACAATTACTCAGACACAACCAACCACTACGATTCTTACACAATAGTCATAAACGGACACTTTTCCCATTGTTGCCGGCACAGATCATTAACAATGGACAGAACCTTGAGCCATTATCATTAACGCCCTTGCTCGTTGAATCAACAAAGGTAGGCAAACCCCAGGAGCCGGTAGTTGACCTACCTTAACCAACCTTACCCCACTTCCCTCCATATTCTGCCAGCTAATGCCTATTCATCCTGCATTAACAGCTGATTGCCTACTAAGTGTGCAAGCTATGAGGACAGTGTGATTTTAACTCCGGCCTTGGCCGAATGGTTGGCTTTAATTAAAGGTGATTTGTATTGCTTCAGTAGATAAATTCTATTGAATTGATGCGTGCTGTTCAATAGTGATGTTATTTTGAGTTGGGGGTGGTAAATGCTAGAAACTGTTATAGAAAAAAACATTACACCTTCAACCAAAACGTTGAAGTAAATTTCTGATTTCTGTCATCTTCAATAGTCGAGATCAATTAATCAAGAGGAGACTATTAATTTGAAGACCCTTTCCACAAAGATTACAACAAAATATTTATGATATACAAACTTTATGTTTTGGGCAGCGAGAACATCCAAACAAGTTATTCGTCAAATATAACTTTTATGGATGGTAAGTGTCAGTATTGATTTCAAATCTCTCTTATAAATTTATCGTAATTACCTAAAGTCAAAAAATAATGTAGCCAAAGATGTCTGAGACTATTTAACATCTTTAGTTCGGAGAACTATCCTTTTTCATATACTGTTTTAAAGTTAAAATAGTGAACGAAATTGCAGTTTGCCATATTGGCCTATAGGTCAAGGAAACACCTAGACAACTGCATTGCTCGTCATAATAACTCAAACGACCTTAGGTCCTATGATGGACTATTTTATGACCAATAAGTGCTCGCATAACCTCGGGTATTTTATCAAGGGTCTCAAACGGATCTACTTTTTATTTACCTTAGACTTGGGTGTGATAAATAGCACAAAGATACGGTGATGCACTAAATACTCCTGGAAAGGTTCGTGGAAAGGTGAAATCACCATATTTTAATTTGTGTTTGCTTACAAAACCTCAATGCCAGTGGTGAGGAAACCGTATGAGTAAAAAGCGTTGGTTTGTCTTTACGTTCAGTACATAACAAATTGGGTGTATGCGAATTTCTGTAGTACAAGTAGTAAATACCCTCGCCGCAGCAAACCTGCCGACTAAGCGAATTTCCATTTGTCTGAATTGGTTTTCAAACCAAATCTATTTAAACAACATTAGGTTTGAGTACCTAGGTTTGCTACTTAAAGGAAACTAATAAAGTGTGTTTTTTAGTAATATATAAAATATAGCTTAGTATAAAATAAATAAATTTGCAAAGTTTGATCAAAATATATCCATAAACAAGTGCAACATTTTACAATATTCTCCATAAGAATAAAATAGGCATTTTAAATTAAATATTTTTTTTAAATTTTCTCCGTTACCGATAACCAAAGAAAACACTTTGATATACTTTTTCAGCTGCAATAAAATTGACAGATAATTAAGCACAGCAAAATTATAAGTGAGAAAACGTCTTTGACTTGAAATCCTCTAAATACTTGGAAATCCCTGTAAATTAACGAGGGTTTCGACAGATTCAATTACCATTGTATAACATACGTAATCAGACGTAATAAAAGGGACAATTACCATCGTCAACTACTAACACAATAGGATGTTGTTTTATAAGGTACATCTGAGCACAATTATGAGTGATTACGACGGTTATAACACTCGTGTTTCCTACACTTTTCCTACTGTTTAAGTGAAGACGTTACATCTGATAGTAACTAAGGCTCTAGAAGAACTACAATCATGGCAAATTAATGATGACGAATTAATGATGAATGATGATAGTTTAATATATGTTGCCAGCAACCTCCAATTTAAAACTCATTAGAAACTCACGTGAGTTTGTGCCATGGATCGCCAGCGCTGAACTAACAACGTGACCGCAGAAGAGGTGACGCCAACAACTCGGGCCTTCTGGTGAATGCATTTTTGGGGCCTTCGAGATACGTTTGAATATAAATAAAACCTACGCAATTTATAAAATCATAATAAACCTGGTATGACAACTAAATGAGCTTGAATTGACAAGGGTGTAGTCTACGACATGCTTAAAGTTGAACTTAATTTGTTTGTTTATGTTATTTGGTCTTCTCATTTCCTTTCACATCATAAACAACAAAACTATATCACGTGGTTTTATGGTAGCCCGTGTCGGACTTCAAACAATTTCCATAAGTTTAATGATAGTTTTGTAATACAAAACGGTTTAAAGGTATACATTGGATTGCGCAAATACATGCTTTCTAGACTAAGAAAAGATTTTTCACCAACAGAGCTAAGAGGATAGAGTTAATTTAAATCGATCATCTTTCAAGGTTAGGGGAAGTTTGGAAAGTGTTTCACTAGTTTAGCCTAAAAACCAGTCACTAACTCTTCGGGACGTTGAATGATACGACCGGTTGGATGAGGATGACAGATTTGAATTGCTACGAAGGTCACCTAGACTTTCCCCCTTCAAACTATGCAACTATAAAAAACGCCTATCTGACATATCTGATCTTAACTTGAAGTAAAGGACTCAGTTTTTCCACAGTTTATTGTGCAAAATTTAGTTTATCCCTCTAGTGCAAAAAGTCTCAGGTCATTCCTAAGTTTCAGTAAACAATCCACAATTTTTCGTAAAATTAACAGTTTATGCAGCAATATTGTGAAAAGATCTTGGCTGGAGAAAAATCCACGAGTGGAGGAATAAAGACCACAAAGACCTATTATGGGTAATTTTATTCAAAATTATGGAGATAATTGGCTTAAAATATTTCAAAATCTAATGTTTCAGCCATGACAAGCACACGCCTACACAACACTGGAAGCTCAGCCAAGGAAGGCCTACTTGACATGCGACAGAGAGACGGAGAGAGTGAACGCATGACAGGAATTGTGCCATGTCAGGCTGTCAAACTGACAGTTGGCACTACTGCCTACACACATTGTGTTGGCAACCTTGATGTGACGTGTGGCAAGTTATGACAAGTGATATAATATCAGCCATGACACTTGATTCAAATATTGAGTACATTGGAGTAGTGAGAAATGTGGAAGTTGGAAATATTGTTGGTTGAAAGTTAGTAGTTGACTTATAAATAGACATCCAATTTTATGCTAGTTGAAGGTTCAACCAAACTTTAAAATCATAGTTGTGGGAAAACTAGAAACGTTGTTATAAGAGTGAGAGTTACTATAAACTTTGAGTGTAAAGAGAAGTAGATATTCCATTCCCATGTTAAAGATGTGGCAAGTTTTAGGATAAAGATTTAAGTGGTTGATCTGAGCCACCGGTAGAGAGCTCTTCTGCCAATCACTGATTACTGTCGAATACGGAAAATATTTAGAACATCTTCATTTAGAACAGGTTCATTTTCTATTTGGATACTGACCACAGCTAGCCTATATCGGATGTCTTCTTCAGTATACAAAAATCAATTGTTAAACCCACGTTGGTGTAATGGAAAAACTAGAAATATTGTGTTGGCAATATCGTTAATTGAAACGGGTCTAGAACATAAAATAAAACAAAACCTGCAAAACACTTAGCTCTTGTGCCATAATGTTTACTGTTTTAAACTCTAAAATCATCAATTTATTCAGAATTAAAACCATTGGGGCAAAATTGAATATATTTTACTACAATAACCTTTCTAAGACCAACATGACTGGAATGACGTCTAAGTTTCAGATGATCTGCACAAACTATAACTATGCCAAGGGCTCTACAATGCTAGGTCATTTCACCGGTCATCACGTCTGCGTAGCCTACAAGAGTCACTTCTGAGAGGTTTTCAAACTCATAGCAAACGTAACGTTGGTACGATGGGGAGAAATGCTGAGGAAAAGCTGTTCATGACGCAACACTCGTTTGGGATTCAACAAGCCGAAAGGACCGGCGGATTTTTGCAGACTTTCTATTCAAAGTCACAACGACCGTAGTCTATCTGTTCTGAGCCAACAGAAATTTTGAACGTTCTACGATTAGGTTTAATTCACTTTCTTTTCCTCGATGTGGTTTTATTGGTTGAAAAAGATGAAAGCATTAGTAATATTTGAGTAGTTTGTTAATCATATAGTGAATACATTTTTGTATTGTTAAAAACTTTTAGCTAAGTCACAAGTCTAAAATGGCCGTATATTATGTAATATTGTAGTAGTCACAAAACTCTCCCCTCTGCAAAATACATGAACCAGTAAAAAAACACGCAATAAAATCCCAAACGTTTCAACATCGTCCATTCCACTTTTACGACACCGACACCCGTACAGGATTAGTGCAGTTTTGCTGTAACAATAGAACAGCAATGCCCTGGCCAATCTCCAACTTTCAAGTCCTTTCCCTGCAAAGCATCTCGGTAAATGCCCCGGGCCATTGCATAAGAGATGGAACAAAAAAGCTGCTCGAGACCAGTTTAGCAGCTTTCCTCAACACCCCAGCCTTTGACCCAGATGAGATCGGGGCGATACTGATATATATACTGTCCAGACGTGAGTGCAGGATGGCCGAAGGCAACAATATAGGTGGGACATTCGGAGGTATTTCGTGGAGTTCGTGAGATGGGATTGGAAAAAATCTTGATATGTAAACTTCGCCGAAACAACAGGGTTACATTTTAACGAAGATGAGTGAGGGACTAGAGTTTAATGTACGAAATGACAACCTTGTAACGACGTGTTTCTTAAGCCATTTATTTATTAAAAGCCACGATATCATGGTGAGCCGTGACTATTTCCACCGGGCGAATGTCACGACTCATGATCAATGGTTCAAGTGTTTTTTTTTATAGTAGGCTAGTTCAGTGTTTCTCACTCCACGACCCCGAACAAGGCTGTGGGTTTTGTTCTTATTACTCCCACCGCCGACGATTCAGAGGCTCCGAGACTTTCGTTAGCGCTGCATCGGCATAAATTTTGCATCGTCTTTCATCTTAATTTTGTAGTATGTTTGCGTTGTATTTTTGCCTTTTCCTTACTTGTGTGAAGATATTCTCTACTATGCAGTAAATTAAGAGCGCCCAGCGCGCTTGATGGGTAAGTTTGGACTATTTTCTGATACTTAGGTTAGTGCACATGTTGCACTAGGTCTGGAACCTAGTCTTGGGGTCGTGGAAGACTTTTGATAGTTAGTTTCCCTTTTCTCTGTGGTTTTGTATAATTCAGGGCTTTGCCCGAAATGCTAGGCCTAGAATTGACTGAGAAATGTTTGTTGGAAGGCCGCTATTTGAGAGAAACTGCCAAGTCAGTTTTGGGTCCTTCTGACTGTTTTGTGGTAGGCCTAGGCTTACAATTTTTGCTCAGTAAATGTAATTGTCTTAGGCTACTACTCTGGTAGTCTTTTGTTTCTGTGTCCCGTACAATTTTTAGTGTTGTTTTGTCTTGTAAAATGTTCAGTTTGTGTTACCCAGTCAAGTAAGGTTAAAGTCTTTTATTTTGCTTTGTCCTTGCCAAACTAGTTAAATTAAGTTGAATTAACTGCTCTTAAAGCTCCCCAGAAAGTTTGAGTCATTTTACTCAAGTTTTAAGAAAGTTACAGTAATTTTTAGTTTGGCAATTTTCCATTCAGGTTTGAACTGGGTAACCAATAGGCCAACTGGTTTCAGCCTTTGAGTTAAGGTTTGGAATGGTCTGGAAAGGCTGCGGGAACATTTCCCCCAGCTTTTAAGACCATTCCGAACAAATTCGGATCACAACTTTTGGAGAAATTAGCAAAAATACATGAGTCGTTGCGTTAGGCCTAAATTTTTGTATGGAACGTTTTTTGTCAATTTTAAAGTATTTTTCTGTGTTTAAGTGTCAATTGTTCTCTGTTAACTTGTTCTTCTGGCCACTTTGGACCAGGCAATTTAAATATTTTCTCTCTATTGGTGAAATTTATCACTGTCACATACCCGTCTAGCCTGCTGACACCTTTACCGCAAATATTAATGTTACCGTTCTTGTACTGTTTAACCTGTTAATTGTTATGTTTAAAATATTGTTATTGTTTGAAATGTTTTATATTGATAGAGAGCTGTGATAGAGAGACAAACCTTTTAAAAAATTTAGAAACTTGAAAATGATATGTTAGGCCTAAAGCAGTGAAATATTGGAACTAAATGTAAATGGTGAAAGATGTGACAGGGAACCTTGCGGATATGGACTCAGTCTATTACTCTTACTACTGTGTTTCCTGGGTTTTGTCACTCAGGGCCCGTGAGGAGGAACATGGAGTACCGGTAGTCTGCATCAGCCTTGGCGGAGTGGGAATTACAACTCTTGGCCACCCCTGGATCTTGGCCCCCCTCTTCCGTCATGCCTGCTTCCCCTCCGGTGCTGCTCGCCCAGAAACATGAACTAGTACCGCAAATTCCGCAAGTTTTAGGCCTAATTAATTATTGCTAACCACCGTCCTGGACTTGGAGATTTCGTTACCTATTTGTTAATTTGTGCACAGAGATTTATTAATTGTTTTTCTTTTTAAATTTTAAATTCTTTAGCCTAGGCTACTTGTTGATCTTTTTTAAATTTTATTATTTTATTAAATATTCTATTGAATTCTAATTTGGGGCCCCTAAAGTTTCTATAGTTACCAGATGAAATGAATTTATTAAAAGAGTCATTATATATATCATGTTGTAATTTGTTAATTTAAAGTTTTTTGAAAGGTAAAAGCTAGTAAGATTTATTTTTGAAATTTAGCCTATTTGAAAATGATTAATGAAATAATTGTAAGTTAGTAGGGTAAACGGGTATCAAAATTTTTAAAGTTTAATTGAGAGTATTTAATTCATGTATTATTGTTAATTATTGTTGTTGATGTTATTGTTGTGTTATTTTTTTTAAATGGTTAATTACAGCTCGTTTCTCTCAAATGGCGTGTTGTTCTTGAGCCTCCATCCATGGTTCTCATTTTGTTATGTAAAGTTTTGTGAGCCGCTCCTCGGGCCTGCGCATGGATCACGCTTCCTTTTCGTTAGTCTGGGTGCAGGCGCGAGGGCATGGTTCATCTGGTAGCAGAGCGTGGTTAGTGGGTTGCGTCCTGGGTGCCTTGTCGTGAAACTTGGTTTCACGACTCGGATACTTAGAGATGCGATCACTGTCCGCGTTCTGTTTTTTGTTTTGTTTTGAAGAGCCGTGGATGGATTGGTTTCTTGGAAATGTTCTGGCCTGGCAGTTTTGGAAAAAGGTCTTGTTGTTGTTGTGGTGGGGCGTAAACACATTTTTATTAGGAGCTCGCCCTTTGGCCGAGGCACCGGGTGGAATCGGTGGTAATGACTTGCATCCTTCGGGAGCAAGAGTGTCAAAAGCATGGTCATGTGTCAAAAAAAAAAAAAAAAAAAAAAAAAAAAAAAAGGGTTTGTGTGTACACCCCATCACACAAGTGTTAGGTGTTGTCTAGTGTATGTTTGTGTGTGTGTACGTTCGTGGGTCATTTGTTGTTGTTTTTTCTTGCGGTACTTGCGGTATGAATGGGCAGGTTCTTCTTTTGGGCCCCATCAGGTGCGCAGGCATCAACGTCCAGAAGCCTTAGAAATTAAATTTCTGTGTTTGTTTTGTGAAAAAATTTTGTTGGCTGTTATTTTGAGTCGAGTGCTGGTTGAGACTCGGTATGGCGTCAATTGTGCCGGAATATTTGAGGAAGCCGGAGCTGGTGTACGAGGTGCGGTCCCGGGGGGAGACTCCTGGAACTGATGTACGCACTTTGCGTACACAGTTCAGACAAATTGCTAGCATGCCTCAAGCTTGGGTTGAGTCGCTCAGTTTGGATGAGGAACTGGAGGCATGTAAAGAGAGGATGGAAGAGCTAAGTGGGGAAATTGATAGTTGGAGTAGTTTGCCTATGGGCTCAGCTAAGAGTTCGGCTATCACACAGCTGACGCACTGGCGTAAGCGTCTGCTCTTGGTTTCAGGGCAACCTGAAATCCAAGATGAGGACAAGAGCTGGGTGGAAGCCAGAATTCTTGAGCTGGAAGGAATTTTGGAGAGTATTAAGGCAGGAAAGTCTGTCAAGGAGAAAGTTGAAATTTTTGAAGACAACCGTTCTTCGGAAACTTCAAACGAAGTGCCAAAGTCTGTTGTTGAAGTTGTGGCTCCAGTGGGTACCCCCCAGGCTCCGCCTACGCCAAGTACACTGCTCCAGTTGCCTGCAAATGTTCAAATGTCAAATGCAAATGTCACACCGTCCTCCTCTCACACGTCCACCTTGGCTGCGGCTACGCTGAATGTCCAGTCCCCATCTCCCTTTCCTTCTCAAGTTCATAGTTCCCCTTCCATCTCTAACTCCTTTGGCAAACTTCCCCATCCCCTTGCCTCTGTCCTGAGTGGTTTCCGGCCGGTGGACGGGTTAGATGTGAATGGTCTTTGTTTTTTTCTGGAGAGTGTTTTGCGCATGCGTGAATACCCTGGCATGTCAGACGCAACTTTGATGGAACTCATTGCTCCATACTGTCTGAAACCGTTGGGGGACAGATTGCTTGATTGTTTGCGCAGAGGCGTCACCTTTGATGTTTTTCATAAAGAAGTTTTGGAGCTTTTCATGCCCCGTCGGGTCATGGAGAAGCTGAAAGTTGAGAGAGTTTTTCGTCCTCAGCAGCCAGCCGAGTCTCTCAGCCAGTACGTGGGGGACATTCGCACGGTGGAAAGGGTCTTGCGTTTGGGGATCAGTGAGCTTGAGCTCATTGACATTGTGCTTCAGGGGTTGAAGCCTGAGGAACGCTCCCGTCTGGTTTTTGCACCACGGCCTTCATCTTTTGCGGATCTGGACAGACTTTCCATCCTTTCGAGATCTGTCCAGGACGCTGATTTTCAGAGAGACCAAGCGGCGGGGCATCTTCCCCTAGCTGGTCATCATGCTGTCGTAGCACCCGTGGGAGTGTTGGGTCCTGAACCGCCGCAGTGGCAGAGGCAACCTGTTGTTTGTTTTGGTTGTGGGCAACCAGGTCACATTCGGCGGCATTGCCGTCAAGGTGGAAATTTTGGACGTGGTCCAAAAAACTAGTTTGCTCACAGGAGGAAAAATTGCCCAATCCTTCCTGTGAGGTTGTTGGTGATAATGTAAAGGGCAATAATTTGAAAGTTTTTTCAAGTAAGTCTAAGTCTAAGTTAAAGTCAGATAATGTTTCTGTTGCCTCCCCTTCTGGGAGTGTTGTGCCTGTGACCGAGCCTCTGCTGCGGGGGATTGCGGGCCTTGCTTCCATGGGCGTGAAAGCGGCGCGCTCAACTTGCCCACGTCTCAACATCTTCATAGGTTCCACGGTGCAGAAGGCCCTAGTGGATTCTGGGTCAGCCCGTTGCCTCATTTCCTTGTCCCTTTTTGAAAAACTTGAATCGTCTGGGCTTATCAAGCAAGTTGAGCGAAAAACCCCTATCTGCTGGACTGCGTCAAATTCACCCCTTCCCATCATCTATGAAGCCCGTTTCAAGTTCAAAATTGAACACTTTTCTTGGGTTTGGAGTTTTTGGGTGGCTAAGGACCTTTGTTTCCCTGTCATTTTAGGAGCGGATTTTATCAAGCACACTGGCCTAATTTTGGATTTAGGCAGAGGTCAGTGTTTTTTCCGATTTGCGAGGCGGGTATTAATATCTTTTGCTGATGAAATTGGTGGTGGTGCTGCGGTAGTCGAGCCTGAGATACCCAGCAAGCCAACAATTGATCCGTTAGGGCATCTGACTACTTGCGAGGCTGAAGCCATCAGAACCTTGTGTTCTCGTTTCCCAGATGTGCTGACGCCAAAGCTTGGAGTCACTAACCTGTTGGAGTACGAGATTCGTCTAACAGATACCCGTCCCGTTCGCTCTCACCCATACAAATTAGCTCCACCCAAAATGGAAACTCTCAGAAAAATCATTGACGAACTTCTGGAAAATGGTGTCATTGAACCTTCCCGTTCGAGCTACGCTAGTCCAGCCTTTCTCGTCCCAAAACCCAATGGCAAGTCCCGAATGGTTTTGGACTATCGCAAATTGAATGCGCAAATTGAAATCGACTCTGTGCCTCTCCCCGATTTGCATTCTGCGTTTGATTGGTTCGGTAAGGCCAAGTATTTTTCTGTTTTTGATCTGAATCAGGCCTATCATCAGATTCCTTTGAAACCTGAGTCTCGACCTCTCACTGCTTTCTGCGTTCCGTGGAATTTGTATCAGTTCACAAGAGTTCCGATGGGTCTTGCTGTGGGGGCCCAGACTCTCACCAGACTCCTTGATTCCATCTTTCATGATGTCAAGTTCAAGTTTGTGTTCAATTACCTCGACGACCTCTTGGTGTACAGTGAGAGCTTCGAAGATCACCTGATTCATCTTGAAGAAGTCATGAGTAGATTGAATAGGGCTGGCCTTACCGTGAATCCTGACAAGGTTAGTTTTGCAAAGCCGAAATTTCGTTCCTTGGTCATCTTATCTCTCATAGAGGCGTCTGCATCGACCCCGCTAGAACCCAGGCTATCAGGGAGTTTCCTCCTCCCAGAGATGTCAAGGGTATTGCTAGGTTCATCGGCATGGTAGGTTTTTACCGACGCTTCATACCCAATGTTGCTGAATTGGCGGCTCCTCTCAATGAGCTTCGGAAGAAGGGCGCCAAGTTTGTCTGGGGTGAAGCGCAGCAGACGTCTTTTGATCTTCTCAAGGAGGCTATCATGCAGCCCCCTGTTTTGGCGATGCCGGATTTCAATCAAAACTTTGTCTTGCAAACAGATGCTTCCTCCGTCGCAATTGCGGCTGTGTTGTCACAAGAGGTGGATGGTGTTAGGCAGCCAATTGCGTACGCCTCACGCACTTTGAGTCCCTGCGAAAAGAAAAGCTCTTCGGTGTATGAACTCGAGTGTTTGGCTGTCGTGTTTGGAGTCAATAAATTCAGACGCTTTTTGGAGCACAAGGAGTTTTTGTTGGAAACCGACAACCAGGCACTCTCGTGGCTTCTTGCACATCCACGCCAGCTTGGGAAAATTGGTCGTTGGGTTGTCCAAATATCGTCCCTTAAGTTCCAAGTGCAACACGTTCGAGGCACTCAGAATGTGATTGCTGACACACTATCTAGGATGTACCATTCACCCGACGATCATCCTTCTGACCAAGAGCAACCGGGTTGTGCCGTGCTCTTGGAGTTTCCACTCGCCTTTTCTGATTTCATTCCCCATCAGCTGAAGGATCCTGAGCTGGCAAAGATCATTGGTGAGCTTCAAAATGGGGGAGCCCACCCCCCATATTTCTGTCCCAGGGTGCCCTTTGCTGTCGCGCTCGGCAGCGAGGTAAACCTAAAGTTGTGCTGCCTAGTCTTCTAATCCCTATGGTCTTTGAGTATTTTCATTCGTCTCCTGTGGGTGGGCATCTAGGTATCCACAAGACCATTGCGAAGGTTAGGGAAATGTTCATCTGGAAGGGTATGGATCGGGATCTTGCTGCTAGGGTGCGTTCTTGTCAAACGTGCTCACTGAGCAAGCCCGCTCAAAACTCTAAGTTTGGTTTGTTGTCATCTGAGGTGGCGGAAAGACCTTTGGAGAAGGTTTTCATTGACTATGTAGGGCCTCTCCCGCGTAGCAAGTCAGGAAATAAGTTCCTACTTGTTTGTGTGGATGCCTTCTCCAAGTTTTGTTGGCTTTTCCCCTTAAGGAATGCCACTGCACAGCTCACCGTGCAGGTACTTCGAACTCACCTTTTCCAACATTTTGGAATACCCGCCACCATTGTTTCCGACAACGGAACACAGTTTGTTTCCCATCTGTTCAAAAGAATGTGCTTTGGGCACGGAATCCGCCATGTGACTACTTCCCCTTACTATCCACAGCCTTCTCATGCTGAAAGGTTCAATCGCAATCTTCGCTCCGCTCTCATAGCTTTCCATGCTGACAAGCAGACCACCTGGGATCAGGAACTCCCTTGGCTTCAGTTTGCTTTCAATACTGCTCACCATGAGAGTCACAAGGCGGTCCCTTTCGAGCTGTTTCTAGGCTATCCGCCTAACAAACCCGTTAGCGAATGTGTGGGGAATTGGCGACCTTCTGCCACCTCCTGGTGCGGCTGATGTCAAGGCAACTTGGCAAGCGGCCAGGAGAAACTTGATCAGAGCTAGGGAATTGGTCCGGAGGAAGCACAATCGTGGTAGAGTAGACAACCCTTTCCAGGTGGGGGATTTGGTGTTTTGTAAAGCTCATCCAGCCAGTTCGGCTGTGGACAAGAGAGCTGCAAAGTTGTGTCATCGGTGGTCAGGTCCCCACCGCATCCTGAGGTTTTTGACGCCTGTCACGGCGGAGCTTGGAGATCCGCGGACTGGAAAAGTGTTCCGGAGGGCGCACATTTCTCATCTCAAGCCTTCCGCGGAACTCTTCCGTAGGCAATTTTCTTTCCTCTTGTGTCTGGGTGGGAAGTGCACTGGGCCAGAGAACCTGATCACTTCTCCTGTCCCCTGTGTTCTGCGAAGGAATTTCCCTCACAAAATTTTCCAGCTCTGGCCAGAGCAAACCCTGGGGGTGAGTTTTCCCCTCAGTTTGGAAGTCCCTTGGCGTTTCCCCACCACAGACACTTGAGTTGTCTTTCAGGTCAATCTCTTTTCAGGAAGTGGGGGAGAGGCTTGTTTGTTTGTCCCTTTTGGAGAGGAGTGTCCTCTTTTGGGGAGGGAGGTTGAGCCGTGACTATTTCCACCGGGCGAATGTCACGACTCATGATCAATGGTTCAAGTGTTTTTTTTTATAGTAGGCTAGTTCAGTGTTTCTCACTCCACGACCCCGAACAAGGCTGTGGGTTTTGTTCTTATTACTCCCACCGCCGACGATTCAGAGGCTCCGAGACTTTCGTTAGCGCTGCATCGGCATAAATTTTGCATCGTCTTTCATCTTAATTTTGTAGTATGTTTGCGTTGTATTTTTGCCTTTTCCTTACTTGTGTGAAGATATTCTCTACTATGCAGTAAATTAAGAGCGCCCAGCGCGCTTGATGGGTAAGTTTGGACTATTTTCTGATACTTAGGTTAGTGCACATGTTGCACTAGGTCTGGAACCTAGTCTTGGGGTCGTGGAAGACTTTTGATAGTTAGTTTCCCTTTTCTCTGTGGTTTTGTATAATTCAGGGCTTTGCCCGAAATGCTAGGCCTAGAATTGACTGAGAAATGTTTGTTGGAAGGCCGCTATTTGAGAGAAACTGCCAAGTCAGTTTTGGGTCCTTCTGACTGTTTTGTGGTAGGCCTAGGCTTACAATTTTTGCTCAGTAAATGTAATTGTCTTAGGCTACTACTCTGGTAGTCTTTTGTTTCTGTGTCCCGTACAATTTTTAGTGTTGTTTTGTCTTGTAAAATGTTCAGTTTGTGTTACCCAGTCAAGTAAGGTTAAAGTCTTTTATTTTGCTTTGTCCTTGCCAAACTAGTTAAATTAAGTTGAATTAACTGCTCTTAAAGCTCCCCAGAAAGTTTGAGTCATTTTACTCAAGTTTTAAGAAAGTTACAGTAATTTTTAGTTTGGCAATTTTCCATTCAGGTTTGAACTGGGTAACCAATAGGCCAACTGGTTTCAGCCTTTGAGTTAAGGTTTGGAATGGTCTGGAAAGGCTGCGGGAACATTTCCCCCAGCTTTTAAGACCATTCCGAACAAATTCGGATCACAACTTTTGGAGAAATTAGCAAAAATACATGAGTCGTTGCGTTAGGCCTAAATTTTTGTATGGAACGTTTTTTGTCAATTTTAAAGTATTTTTCTGTGTTTAAGTGTCAATTGTTCTCTGTTAACTTGTTCTTCTGGCCACTTTGGACCAGGCAATTTAAATATTTTCTCTCTATTGGTGAAATTTATCACTGTCACATACCCGTCTAGCCTGCTGACACCTTTACCGCAAATATTAATGTTACCGTTCTTGTACTGTTTAACCTGTTAATTGTTATGTTTAAAATATTGTTATTGTTTGAAATGTTTTATATTGATAGAGAGCTGTGATAGAGAGACAAACCTTTTAAAAAATTTAGAAACTTGAAAATGATATGTTAGGCCTAAAGCAGTGAAATATTGGAACTAAATGTAAATGGTGAAAGATGTGACAGGGAACCTTGCGG